>NC_134155.1:9710000-10335000 GCF_033958435.1 Carettochelys insculpta
GAATGGGTCAGGGGCCTACGGAGTGAATTCTATACCAATCAAGCAATCTCTTCATTCTCTTTATTCGCCAAAAACTTATTGGAAGGATATTCAAGCCTCACTAATTCTCTCATTAAGGAGGGTCAAAATCCTTAAGCATTAGTGGCATCTTTTAATATCCCAGATACTTCTTCAAGGTCAGTGGCTACATCAGAACTCTCAGAAGAGATGCCTTTCTGCATTCTTCTGTACTTCACAGTAGATAGTGTGTAAAATTGAGAAATTTCCCTTTTGAAGATGATGGTTTTATGATGGTTTGGAAGACGATGGTTTATTTTGTTCAGAAAAACCTGAGAGGTCATTGGAAAAAAGAAACAAACAAGGTCTACAAAGAGATTTGAGTCTTTTACAGCCTTTCAAAAGGAGATTGTCTATACCATATTTAAGATACTGAAGACAATGTCGTCCTCCTGCTGCTGCTGCTTCTTTTCTTAGCAAAGGAATACATAACTACCAACAGCAACTTCAGCAACAATCTTCTGCTTTCTCAGTCATACAACAAGAGATGGTATATTAAGCCCAAAATGATGCATGAGCATTTGCTTACCACCACTCATAGTTAGACCAGATTTGATGCAGTGTTCAAGAACAAATGAACCAATCTTGAATTCTGTTTCCCTTATATTTGGGCAACATTTAAGCCAATGTTTTGAATCACTAAAGATCACTATGGGCAGATGAGTGTTGCATATTATAAAGAACATGATGCAACATTCCAGTTTGATACTCTCCCTCCAAATCAATTTCCTCCTCTCTTCCTTTCAGCGATCCCTTTCACAAGGTGCAGTTAAAAATGGAGATCAATTCTCTGCTTAGCAGAAGGTTCTATAGAGGATGTTTCAAAAACTGTGAGGAAGTCAAGCATTCTGTTCATGCCATTTTCTAATTCCAAAGAAACAGGGAAGTCTCTGTACAACTTTAGATCAAAGGAAGCCAAACATACAAACTTAAGAGATGCACGTCATATTGTTAGCCTTAAGATCCATTATGTCTTTCTCTCCTTTCCAGATTGGCTTTCTGCTGTTAGTCTCAAAAAAGCTTGCTTTCATATTTCAATAGATCATTGCCCGGGAAATCCTTTTGTTTTGTCAAAAGGCAGGACTACTTCCATTACAGAGTCCTCCCCTTCATCCTTTCATTGGCATCCTGTTGTACCATTTTTTACCTGAGCCTGCTAGTACAGATAGACAAGGGAGTTTTGTATTTGCATATTTAGCATGATCCTTAAAAGTAACCTCACATGGCAAACTGGGGCATATCACTAAACATGAATGTGCTGTGTTCCAAGGTTCAAGGAAGTAATCTCTGCAAATACAAAGAGAAATCATCACTAATCAGGGCAACCATATCTCCGTGTCTTAAATACGGGACAGGGAGATGAGCGGAGATGCAGCTCCTTCTGGCTGTACCAAACCCGGGGTTCTGGTGCCCTTGTCCCGCAGCACTGGGGAAGTGGTGGGCTCGGGCTCTCCTGGCCCCGGAGCCTTGGGAAGTGGCAGCTGCGAGCGCTTACGACCTGGAGTCCTGATAAAACAGCAGCCGCAGGCACTCCTGCCCCAACCCTCAGCCCCGAAGGGCTTAAATATGGGCCAATGCATCCCTTTTAAAAAATAAATCGGGACGCCTTTTTTGGCATCCCAAATAGGGGACCATCCCACTCAATACAGGACAGTTGGTCACCCTATCACTCATCCCATCACAGAAGATCCTTTTAGAAGGAGTTGTTCTCACTTTCAAAAGAGCAAAGGCGTATCTGCTAGCACAAAAATTGTAGGTAGTCCATTACTTTACTAGTGTTTTGTGTTGTTTTTTTACAAAATGCTAGTCGAATAAAAGTGAATGAAAGCTACGTGATTTGGATGAAAAGAGAATTTTTTATCGCTCTACTTAGATAGGATTAAGGAGTTTAGATATTCAGAAAAACTTTGTCATGTATTGATACAGGTTGAACCTCTTTCATTCGGCAGCCTTGGAACCTGACTGGTGCTGGACAAGAGAATTTGCTGGACCACAGAAGGTCAATACTCTCTAGCACATTACCACCACTTCTACTCCTTACTGGCTCTTAGCAGACATGTAAGGGTAATTCAAAGCTAAATAACAGCACAGAACACTCAGACCCATGGCTGGTGGCTGGAAACAAACCTTATGGAACCACGGGAAACTTGGCCACACTCCCGATAAATGGTCATCCAGCTAACTAAAATCATGGCAGATTACGGATGTCGCCAGAGGAGAGAGTGCCAGATTAGAGAGGTTCAGGTTGTATCTGTAATGAAAATCAAGTATCGGAGGGGTAGCCGTGTTAGTCTGGATCTGTAACAGCAACGAAGGGTCCTGTGGCACCTTATAGACTAACAGAAAAGTTTTGAGCATGAGCTTTCGTGAGCACAGACTCACTTCATCAGATGCATCTGATGAAGTGAGTCTGTGCTCACGAAAGCTCATGCTCAAAACTTTTCTGTTAGTCTATAAGGTGCCACAGGACCCTTCGTTGCTGTAATGAAAATGGTATTTTCAAACGAATATTATCAAGATAAACTCTTATAAGATTTTCTCACGATTCTCTCCATCTCCAAATGAGAGTACCTTTGTTCCACTGTAACTCCTTACCCACCATACTAGTTAACAGGTAAACTACATTATCCCAAAATGGGAATATGTAGAAGACACTTGAAGAAGATATAAAGGTCACTTATTGGTAACCAAGGTGTTTTGAGATGGACCCAACAGAAATGGGCTGTGGTGCTGCTGGCTGCCACTGGAGGCCACTGGACCTGGCAGAACCAGCTCACATATAGAAGATACTGGGAGGAGGAGGAGGGAGTTAGAGGGTTCCTGGCAGCTGCAGTTCCCAGCACACCCGGATGGAAGGAGACAGTGGTGCTCAGGAACTAGTGACATAGGCTTGGGAGCATCCTGGAGCATCCTGGAGGATTCTGTGGAGCTGATGGATTGTCGTGTGGTCTCCTTCCACTTGGAAAAGATGCACATCACAGTTTACACTAGAACATAGCTCTCATTATAGTGCTAAAAATACACCACAAATGCAGTCAAGGGATTCCTCAAAGCCCGGAATGGAGGAGTGTTGTTGAACATAAAGGAGCAGCTGACAAGTGGGAGAGTAAAGCTTTCAGGGCTTGTCTACACTCCTTTTCTTGTGTGAAAATCTCTTTGTTTCTGGGGAAAAAAGCCCCTTGCATCCACACTGCAAAGCTTGTTATTCTGGAATAACGGGGTATCTAACTAGCAATAGTAACTCCACCAAAACAAACAATTTTTGCTGACCCCCTCCCTTTGAATTTCAAAACTGACTCAGTGCCCATTAGGCAAAAGTAAGTATGACTCAATTGGCCTCCAGCGAGGCATCCCATCGCTGCTCTCATTTCAAAATTGGGCTCTGTAGGGTGAATGCTCAATTTCAAAATGCTCTTGCAGTGTGAGTGCTTTTTTTTCAGAAAAAACTAATTAGAACGTCTAAATAAGTTATTTCTGAAAATCCCCGCAGTGTAGACATAGCCTCATAAACTGATGCTCCGCTCTTGAGGGTGATTAGGGCTAAAGGTTTTCTTTGTTGACTTAAAACTGCCCATCCTCCATCATGTATTTGGATTTTTTATTTTTTGTAGGCACTAATACTACATCCTCCACCTTCTTAATCTCTGCCAAACCTCCAAGAAAGCTCCTTTTGTCAGATTCAGGGTTGTCAGAATGATTGATGTATTCTTGCAGGATGGAGGTGAGTCCTCTTGTCTTGACAGTTTGGTTTGATAGCCAAGTTGGAAACTGACCCTTGCTGACATGCTCATCTTAAAATATCTGGGTTTTTCATAGCTTAGATAATATAGCTCTGTAGCTCGGAAGGCAAAGGCATCACTCTGGGGACGGCAGCAAATGCTTCTCTGCAGTGTAACAATGGATGTCATGTGATGGTCAAAGGACCATGCAACCCCAGAAATCCTTATCAAAAGAGTGGTCTGTCAGATCCATAGACAACATACCCACTGCTATCTGCCATCTGGGTTCATGGGGCTACAGTCTGATTTTATTTACATTAGGCAGAAGTAGATAGAGAAATTCCTGCGTACATTTTCAGCTTTCTGGGATTTTTTTGCCAAGGGTTAAACACTACCGGAGCCTGTTCCTCGGACCAGAAGCAAAGCCAAGGACAAAGGGACTTGGTGGTTGTGAGAGGCAAGAACACAAACCAGCACATGCAGTGGGGGGCAGCCTGTGGCTCACAGGCCACATGTGGCTGGACCACCTGTGGCCCGTGGACACCCTGGCTACCCCCCACCAAGTGTCTCGCACACCTGGGCATTGGAGCCCTGGGCTTCCTACACCTCCTCCGTCCCTCCCAGCACTGTTGGAGGAGATACGAATCTCCTGCTTTGTGCTCCATCCTCACTCCTTCCCCTCCCTCCCAGATCTGGAATGCTGCAAACAGCTGGAAGTGCTGGGAGGGAGTGGGAGGAGCAGGTAAGTGTAGTGATGTGGTTCCCTGGTGCCTGAGAGGCGCATGGGGGAGAGAGAGCAGACAGGGGGTCCACAGGACTGCAGACGGCATTCCAGTGGGCCAGGGGCTGCTGCAGCCCATTGAAGTGAGGAAGGGACACTCGCTGTCTGTGGCTGCCCATCCCTGTGATGCTGCGTATGACACTCGGTGCTTTTCTCCCAGCAGAGGTGTGTCACTCTGGACTGTGCGTGGAACATCGGGCCATATCCTTGCCAGGGTCACGTTCCCTGCTCATTTACTTTTGTGTTCCTTTAGAGACTCATCAGCCAGGATCAGAGCCCCATTGTGCCTGCCATTGTACAAAGAACACGCTAAAAGAGAATCCCTGTGCTGAAGGGTATTTAACAGAAACAGAGACGTCCCATCCATAGGTCGAGGTGAGGCAGCCCTGCACTTTTGGGGGGGGTCTCTCAATGGCCACAACAGACATCCCATAGACAGAAGGTGGGGAGGGGTACCTGGGGCTGGGAGTTGTGCACAACATGACTCCAGCAGCACTGTGGGTCACCCCCCCCCCACACGCACCACTCTCCGGGTGATGGCAGAACAGGGCAGGTTGCCCGCGTGGCGAGTGGGGCGAGGGAGGGGAACTGGAGCTGTTGCTACCACTGCTGCTTTCAACACCTGGCCCCAGTCCTGAGGGAGGGAGGAAGGGGGCTCATGTTGCTCTCAGGCTGCACTGCTCTGAGGGCAGGAAGTGCCCACCCCTGCACTCACCAGAAGCCGTGCGGTGCTTCTGAAGGAAGAAGCGAGTGGGGGCAAAGTGAGGCGAAGAGGGAGGAATGGTAGAGCAAGAGTGTGAAGGGGAAGAGCTAGGGGTGGGAGGGCTGAAAGGGGGCACGTGGCCAGTGCTCCCACCCCACCGAGTTCTCTCACCCCTCTCCATTGCCTGTCTTAGCAAGGGAGAGTCTACTTTGCAGAATTTGCCTGACAAATTAGACAGGAGACAAAGGGTGTGGGAAAGGGAGCAGTTTGGTCTCCAGCAGCAGGGCCTACAGCCATCACAGTCCCTCGGGGAAGTTAGGGAAGGCCGGTTCAGTGCCCTAGAAGGGCCGGAGACTCAGGTGGAAGGGGCAGGGCTGGAGCAGCAAGTCCTAAGCACCCGGACCATGGTGCTTACCCCCACCCACCACTCAGAGCACTGCGAGTGCCTGGGCACGGCACTCCAGCAGCAATTTAACGTGGGGCACTAATGAAATAGCAGCAGCAGTAGCGGCCGGGGAGCCCTGGGCCTCTTAGAATCACTAGGCCCTGGAGGAATTGGCCTGCCTCCCCCTCCCTGGCAGTGAACTTGATCTCCAAACTGCAGGCAGGGAACTGAGGCACAGAGTGGTTTCCGTGAGTTGGCCAATGTGAGGCAGATTACCCTTTTCAGGGTCTTTATCACAAACACATGCAAACAAGCAAAAAACCCTCCATCCTTCTTCTGCCAGAGGGAGACACGTTGGACAGACTGTGCCATTGCAAATGACTTTTTGGGTGAGCAGAGGGTTGCAGACCGCAGGGCCATGCATCTGACACTGAACTAAAACAATTTCACTTACATAAGTAGCCAGCCACACTGTCTATGGGTTCCACTGCCCTGGGCCAGCATCTGTGGCACCTGAGCAGACCCAGATGAGGGATTTTGCCAGGCCAGGTGAGGTCAATCCTCCGTTGGCCTCCAGCCCCGCTCCTGGGCTCCCTTCCCAGCCACTGTCTGCTTTCTGGCTGCCAACCCCAGCATTCCCATCCCCTACTCTCCGGCCCCAATGTGGGCTGCCACTCCTGGCCTGGCCAGACATTGCCACCCCCCCGGCTGGCTCAGCTGTGGCTGCCTGGCTGAGCCAGTGCTCCCAGCCCCCAACTCTCAGGTCTCCAGGGCTCTCTGGATGTGGCCGGAGCAAAGAGTCACGGATTTTAGTGGTTTAATCTGTCCAGCTTTCAGGCCTCAGCACGTTTTCCTTTGGATGTTTTCCCTACATGACGTTTCATTTCAGGGTTTTACTTGTGGGTGCATCACCACCACTGGCCTTACACTTTCAGTGATGGGTGCAACACACCAGCAAGTTAAGCCAACTGCCTGTGAGCCTTCCAGCCTGTAGGGCTATTTCGGCGTTTCAAAGGATAGGCTGGCTTGTAAACCTCCAGAAAACTCCGAGCCTCGTCCTGGCAACATTCAATTTGAGGTTTTCCCTCTGTTTCACTAGCTGGGCCCTCTTGAGTTTGGAGCACCTGGTGATGTACTTGGCTTGCTACCAAACAGCTAGGGACTGGGGAATTGCAACATGCACAGCAGCAACCTACAGGGGCTCAGATTAGACTATTATTTGTATTATACAATTAGTGCTCAAGTATTGTTTCGCTGGACTATAGTCCGGCTCATAATTATTTTAAAAGGTGTGAATGGAGCACTTCAATTAGAAGAAGCAATGGGAGAACCCTAGAACTATTCTAAATTGCCATCCAGAAGGGCTGTGTGTGGGAGTGCAATGACACTGGTTTAATGCGGTCTTATGGCTGCGGTAGCTTGCCCCCCGTGGAGTGCCCTGCTGTCGCCTCTTGTCTAAATTGTGCTAAGCTTTTTGGAAATCTGAAAGCCAGTTTTGCTTCCTCTGAAACTCGGTCTATGCCTGTACTTCTGTGGAGGATCGACCCGCTCAGGCTCGATCTTCCGGGTTTTTTTTTTGTGCTTTCTAGGGGTTAAAGCTGACCCTGGATTCCTCACAAGTGGTGAGGATTAAGGAAGGCCTATGGGAGCAACACTCCCATTGACTTTCTTCTATGCGGACAGTCATAGTGATCGACCACTGATAAGTTGATTTTAGCTATGCAGTTGGTGTAGATAAAAGTGCGTATCAGCAGTTGACTGCTATGTCTAGTGTAGACCGCCACGGTGAGGGGGGGGGGCTGAGATCTAGTGGTTTAGGGAGATGAATGTGGTGCTTTCACACAGGTAATCCCTGAATTTGGCTGCTCCTTTCGATTTTGATTGTTGTTGGAAGGAGTTTTAAAACTTGAGCAAGAAAACCCAGAGGGATCAATTGCCCCAAAAAGATTTTACACAGACCACTGAGAACCAAAAGGCCATACCTGGCTGGGATGATTTCATTAGGGTTGGTCCTGCTTTGGGGTCCCTGAGATCCCTTCCAGCCCTAGGATTCTATGATTCAATGCATAATCCAGCTCTGAATGTTGTCTTTGTAGGCTTGAGTCTTTCCTCTACTCATTTTTTTTGCTAAAGCTCAGGCTACATTTACAATATCATGGAAGATCAACCCACTCAGAGTCGATCTTCCAGTGTTCGATTTTGCATCTAGTTTGGATGCACAAAATTGAACTCTCAGGGGTTGCAGTTGACCCCTGCATGCCTTGTGAAACATGATGAGTAAGGGAGATCAGAGGGAGAACCTCTCCCATTGACCTTCCCCGGTATTGACAGACAAGTTGGCCAAGCGCAGATACGTTGATTTTAGCTACGCAGTTGCTAAAATTGCAGTCAACTTTCTTAGTCTAGTATAGACATAGCCTTAGGTAGGAGCACTAACTCATCAGGCCTATCACAGCTGCTTGCCTACTATTTACATGCTGGTTCTTTGTCCTGGTGCTCTCCTGGTGGAGGTTTATGAAGATCAGACCATTAAGTACATCTGCTTGGTTCACATTGCTTTTCCTTTTCCCCAGCTACTGGCTAGGCTCTTGTGTGACTGTGGAAAGCAGTTGAGTCCAGCATGTCACCATAAACTGGAGACAAGCTCAAGCCTCCTAGACCTGAACTTCCTTGTTGTGTTTCAGAACCCTGGGGAATCCCTGCAGGCTGGGCTGTGTCAGCCATTTAATAGTTGACAAAATCCACCCATGCACGGTGTGACCCTCTCAATGTGAAAACTCAGTAGGAGAACAGAATGTAATGGAGCCAGCTTGGGAATGATAGTGATTACTTTTGTGAAGAGGGTTCTTGCTGTTCTTTTATTGTAAAAACACCTGTGACCCATAACATTACTAAGAGGGGATATGATGGACAAAAGGGGGGGTGGGGGGGGGGCTAAATCCTTCCTGAGTCTTGCAAAGCCACAAATAATGCGCGGTGAGACTGAACAACTGAAATGAAAAATAATTGCACTCCTATTTTTCTCCTGCTTTTCTTATCAATGACTTTATCACCTTTTGGTTTTATTTTACACCTTATTTAGACTTTACTGTAATCCCTGCTATTTCACCATTGACACCTCCTTAATACCTTGTCTGACACCTCTGGCTAATGCCCAGGCCCTCATATAATACAGAAAAGCGCTTTGTGGGGTTGGGAGGAGGAAGGAAAGAGAGAAATTATTCACTGCTCAGCATCTGTGAATTATAACAGTTGAGAAGACAGGGTGAGGATGACCCGTCCCCAGGTAGCTGAACTTTGCTATCCAACCACATTTGTCCATATTCAGCCTTTCCTTATTATTTAAAGATGGGAAGGCAAGTGTGATGCAGAGAAAGAGACGGGATTTATTGTGGGAGAGAAACTGCAAACTATAAAGGCTCAACTTGGTGAACTGAAGCAAATTAATTCCTCTTACTTAAGAGACCTTGCACCAAGTTCAGCCCAATTCAAGAGATTTCATTCTCTCCATGGTTCCTGCTGGTATTAGCAGGTTTAATGCCAAATCTATTTAGTTCCTTAAGCACCAGTTGTTGCTAGATTTAAAGTCGTCCCAGCTTGCCCCAATCTCTTTCCTCCTTTCAGACAGTTTTGCCTCCAGCCTATCACAGTGTGATTGCTGGGTTCCCTTCAACACAGTCCAGCTTTATATCGTTGCTTGTTAAATGATTGGCTTTCAGAAATGAGGGCTCCATGGGAGGACTATGGCTTACCCTGTCCTGCATCTGGTATATTAGGTTCTTTGCCCACTGCTGTAAATTGGTGGCGGCTGTATCTTTTTTGGCCTTCATTGAGCACATTGAAAGACAGGGAATATTTATCAATACCTAGATGCAAGGTGAGCATTAAATAAGTCCGTCTGCTTCTGCATGAAAAAAGGATGCTGCTTGAAGGTCTCAGGTTCTCCTGACCTCTAGCAGCAGTGGCGCTAAGGCAGGGATCAATGACCCCTGGCACAGGTGCCAAGAATGGAACATGAGCCGATTTTCATTGGCCCACGAGGTAGAAGCTCAGCCCTGCCCTTCCTCCCCCATGCAGCCGGGAGCTTGCTCAAAAGACCAACCAGCACAAAACCAGGAAAGCTCTGCATCTTCATTTATATATTAATGAAGCTGTTGTAAGTAGGACTGTTAGTGACTTTAAAAAGTGTCCCCGGTACTGGGACTGGACATAGAGGCCAAAAGGTCAGTTTCGGCACTCCGCCTCGGAAGGGCTGCTGGCTAAGGAGTGGAGCGTGGCTAACCATCTCATCAGCATGTTAATGATCAAGCCATTGGCTCACATCTCCTCAGGTGCCCTAGCCCCATGCATGCCCCATTCTTTTTACTCTAGTATGCTTGTGAGCCCAGAAGTGGCCGCACAGGGGACTTGGGACACACGCACGGCACGGTGCCATGCCAAAAGTTTATTAACTTTTTGTAGCTCCTATGCAAAACTTCCACTCTTAATTTCACTGGCATGCAATTACTTTGTGCGAGAACATGGAGGTGGAAGTCCTCTTTCGTGTCCTCCTACCTAGGGTCATGGTTAGGTGTTGGCAGACATCTGAATTCTGAAGAGCAGAGGCCAGCTTTGTATCCATGAAACTCCTCAATCCAAGCTCCGCCCCCCTTGATTGTTGTTCTGTCCCTTGTTTTCTCCATATCTGAGAACTAGGCCTTGCCAATCTGGTGACCTTTGTTCATCTTTCTCATTGGGATCTGAGCCCTGTGTGGCCTTTTGAGTGTAACCCCTTTTCTCTCCTCCTTGGGTTACTCAGGAGCAGGCAGCATTCAGTTGTGTATCTATGTGCCTGATAGGTTCAAGATTAAAGGAGATCCTGAGTGTCTCAGTGGTGATATTGGATAGTTGGGAATCCCCTTTCCACCCCTGATTTCTAACGCTCTGTAAAATGGCGGTGCCTCCACCTGGCTGGCCCCTGCACACAGTTAATGGTTGTGCCTTTGGAAACCTTCAGGAAACTTATTTCAGTGATAATCTGGATTTAACTCCCAAACAGTATAAATAATATATGTCTAATAGGCAACATAAGAATCAACACACACATTTACTTAACAACTTAAGGAGACAGGGTTACAGACTAAATATGAATGAAATCAATTAACAATGTATACAGAAATAAATGAAACATGACTGGAGTGTACACTGCCCTCAGTTCTCCCACCCCAGAGTTACACTCTTTAATTATCAACGTTCCAGTTACTTGCTTGCAGTGGCATGCGGCTGTTGTTCACTGGCTTGCAGACAGCTTGGTCAGGGTTCTGTGTGTCAGTCCAGGCAAAGCACCAATTGAACAAGCCCTCTGCCCTGTAGCGGGCCTCTGCGTCACTCTAACACACACAGACCAAGTTCCTTTCCTGCAGGGTCTCTGTCTTCAGCAGGCTGCAGCTCCCCAGCGCGGTTCTTGGCTGGGAGAAAACTTCACCCTTGCCTTGAAGCAGTCTGTTCAATCAGTGTTCTCTCTCCAGCAACAGGAGACCACCCTCTTCTTCTTCCAGTCTTGCCAAAAAGCCCTTTCTCCTTCCCAAAGCCTCTTGGGAGTTGTCGTCTCCAGAGCCGGATTGCCACACACAGCAACAGCTAGAGGCTCTCACAAACAGAGGGGCCTACATGTGTAGACAGAGATGAGTCATGACCCTGACCATATGTTTGAATTTAATATCACCACGCTCCGAAAACAAAGACATCTGCCAGAAGGCTCTCTTGGAGCTGGAAGCAGTAGAGATCGAGAGGCTGATGGCTCTGAACTAGACTTGAGCTTTCCCAAGGTCCAAAGAGTGTTTTGGCCACATAGTTTTGGTTGAGATAGGGCCACCTCTAACTAGATCTTACCATCCCATCTTCTGGCCACAGCTGAAATATGTAGATTTTAATGTTCGTATAAGACTATAAGTACAGGTTGAACCTCGCTAGTCCGGCACTCTGTCATTGGCAACATCCATAATCCAGCATGGTTTTAGTTAGCCGGATGACCATTTATCATGGGTGTGCCCAAGTTTCTGATGGTCCCATAAGTTTGTTTACGGCCACCAGTCCTGGCTCTCAGTGCTCTGGACTGTTATTTAGTAAGTTACCCCTAAATGTCTTCTACAATCTCAGTCAGCAGTGGACGTGTTGGTAATGCTACTAGAAAATATTGACCTCCTGTGGTCTGGGAAATTCTCTAATTCAGCACTGGTCAGGTCCTGAGGGTGCTGGACTACAGAGGTTCAACCTGTATAATGATGGTAATAAGTCCTATATAATGATTGTTTTATAAGTGCTGTATGCTTCTGTTTCTGCCAGCCATCCTTCATGATTAACAGGAAGGTCATTTCTCAGTCTTAGGAGCTGGTTTTATTACCATGTTTGCCATAAGGTCTTGTTTCTTGTTAGCATTACAGATTAAGTCATGCTTCTTCTCTGCATTGCAAACCAAGTTATGGTAGGTTCTCATGTTATTTCTCTAGTAACTACATAACCCTTTGTAAAGTGTAATCCTGTCCAATATTCCCTGTAAAAATTGTTTGGTGAGTGGCGGAGATATGTACAGTTAAGGAAAAGTGTGAAAGCCATTGTGAAAGTCCAGCTGCTCAAGAAGGAGAGAGAAACTTTAAGACAACCAGAAATCATCCAGTGTTCCTGATGCTGAAAATGAATTAACAGAATTGTCGAACCTTGAAGACAGGCAGACTCCCACAAGGGTACGACGAAAAATGAGATAACAAGGGGAAGCCTGACAATAGTCATGAAAGGATAACTGTGGAAAACTTGGAGATTAATGTCACTTAAGGATTAATGATTGCGGCATGACATTGCAAAATCCATAGACTCAAATAGGAATTTACAAGTATAAAGATGGAGTGTCTTGGTGTAGTTCTCTGGATTCAGTCCAGCAGAGCCTTGGAGCATTGGATCATGACTGACAGAGCCAGGCTCCTCACTCATGTTCAAGCTAATTGGCCACCAGATTGACTTGAGCCTGAAAAGACTCTTAACTTTAAGAACATTTGCAGGACCTGTGTTTGTGTGAGAGCATATGCTGCTTTTCAAGTTGTATTTTCAACACACACGTGGCATTGCCCTTCCCCCCTCCAAAGCTCCCAGGTGCTTCTTATCAGCTTAACAATCAGACAACAACTAGTTGAGCTACAGAAGCAGTGAATGGGTCCTATTTCTATGTCTGCCCAGAAGTGTGCTGTGCTACGGGCATGGGTACTGCTGCATTGTCAGGGATTTCCACCACAATAACTCCTGTCCTTTGAAGGACCATCATCAGGCTTTGTAAAATGGCCAAGACTTGGAAGAAATCACCACGGCAACTCAACCACTAGAGATAACGTAGCACTTCATCTTTCGCTGTGATTTTCAAGCCTAAAGACTATTGCTACACAACTTAGATTTAACTACCCATTACACAAAAGGTATCTCTGAAGTGAGGGATATGGCAGCTTTATTATAAGTTTATTACATGGTAATTCAAGCAAATAAATTTGCTCCAGCTGTGGAGCAAAGGAGATTAATAACCTCAAAGATCACTTTGCTGCTTTGATGAGTTTCTTGAACAGAGTGGAGTATATTTAGGAACAGCAACTAGATTAGTCAAAACCCTCTTTAATTATTAGTGACACTGTGCAAACTGCTTCATAGGAGTGGAATACCAACTACTTAACTTCCTGACCTTATTATTCAAATAAACACTTCTTATTATAGCAACATGACTTGCTCATCAACACATCAAATCACTGCCTCAGTGGTGGAGAGAAATGTCCTCTCTGTGTCAGCAGAGAGCATACGGACTTCATTAAGAGTATAATAGCCTTAAAGTTGCAGCCCCCACTTCTTTAGCGATGATGGAAGAGCCGTTGCGCGCTCTGGAATGTACAGAACAGTGCATTTGACGTAGTCTAAATAGTTTTCTCATTCTTGTGCCTGGGGTGTTTTTGTAGCAGTTCTGAGAGAGTGTCGCATTCAGCATTGCCAAGAGCCACTGTGGGCCCCAGGGCAAAGCGGTGGAGGGGTCCAGCTCTGCACCCTGGATGGGTAAGGGGCCAGTAGAGGAAGGGGTTGCCCCACCCCCCCAACTCCTGCCCAGCTAGAGGTGGGCTGCCTCAGCAATTGGAAGCAGCCAAGAGCTCCAGCCACAACTGCTGTTACTTTGGCGCTCCAGGCCCCCTAGAAAGGCCAGGCCTAGGGCCAAATGCCCCTTTGGCCCTTCCTGTCAGTGGGTGCGGTTGCATGAAGCCGGGACGTTTACTTGCATTAGTGGTGACATTTTAAAACTTCTTGGGAGACAGGGTTACACTCAATGTTCCCTCCAATTGTTTCCATCCACATGTGGAATAAATTTTGTTATGGGGGGGCTGACACCAATGGATATGTATCACAAGTAGTAACACGTGCTGCTGGCTGGAGGTTGCTGGGTGCACTCTGCTGATCAGCTGGGCAGCACCTCAATTTCTCCTGGTGGGGGTGGCGGGGGGGGGGCACCCAAGCGGTCAGGTCACAGGTTATAGGCACTGGTTATATCTTTTGTAAAAGCTGTTTGTGCCTGTGTGCATATAGGTATTTAGTTTTTATTAGCATTTCTACTGACATTCGTGAATAGGAAGAAAAGTATCTGCCATTGTTGGCTCATCATCTTAGCTTGTAAATGGATTGTGTGTGCAAAGACTGAAGCTGGTCAGTGGGTTTCTGGGAACCAGTTTTTCGGGTCAAAATACAGAGGTTTGTGATAAGATTTCATTTGCAACACAAACCATTTTCTTGTTCTTTAAAAATGCGTGTGTGCAAATAGCTAACTTCCCAGCCCGCTTTAGTAAAAATGTTAGTCTAGTGTCATGCAGTGAAATCGGCATCAGAATTTCTACTTGACAGATTTACTTCTAAGTTTTATTCTCCCTACCATTTTATACTGCAACAGGCAACAGCCTTGTACAGTAAACTCTTTCATATCCAGCACTCTATTATCCAGAACTCTCAAATAACTGTCATTTTAACCATAAGTAGATGTTAGTTACATTTTCCATAAGTGCAGTATAGTGAAAGTAAATACAAATAAATACAGCAAATACAGTATAAGTTTGCAGTGTACAATACCACTGCTGTTGGTAAATAAAGTGCGCTGCACGCCGTTTTGTTTGTTTCTTAATACCTAATCTTGCTTTTCTTTAGTGTTTTCCATTGCTAGATATACCTCTGTATTATTCAGAACATTTGAATATCTGGCAATCTGCCAATGAAAGAGTTTACTGAAGTATGTTGGACCTTCAAACTGCTGGTCAGCTTATCAGCACAGATGATTTTTTTTTAAAATCTGTCCCTGCGTTGGAGGACTTTAGAGCTAAAAGAAGCACCTCTACTGTTTGTATCGTTTTCTTTGGTAGGCAAAAAAAAAAAAAAAGTTTTAAAATCACTTAGAGTCTATTCAACAGAGCAGTGAACTGGGAAGAAATAAGGACACCTGGCATCTATGTATATCTCTGCCACTGATTCTCTATGATAGCCTCACCAAATCACTTAATTTCTCTGCCGCCCCTTCCCATTTGTAAAGTGGCTGTGGTAGTACCTACCCCAAGGGTATCTCCTGAGGCTTGTCACTGACATCTGTTTGTAAAGTCATTGGACTCCCACAGTTGAGATGCACCATGTAAGTGCAAAATATCATTAGAAATGGAATCTTGCAGCAGGCAAAACTTCAAAAGACTCTCTAGGTGTCTTTTGTCCAGGCTATTGTCTGGGCCTTCTGATAGCTGGGCAGTGGATCCAGCTATGGATCTTGCAGGGAGGGAAGGAGCTGGAAACTGGGAAGGACAGAGAGTTTTGGGAAACTTCCAGGATGTTCCTGCTATTCTTTTCCTCTGTCTATATGCCCTCCTAATTGCACTGCTTCTTTTACTGGTAGGTCCAGATGCATGACCACATTTTGTCTGCAATGTATTAAATGAAGCCTGTCACGGTTTTTAAACTGTCCTTAATTAAAGCTCCTTTAATTAGGCCATCCAGTGGTTTGGAAAGGGACTTAGACTATGATCACTCGTATTGTACCAAAGAGACTATTGAAGTAGCTTTTACATCACGTTTCAATCACGTGAGCTCCTCTCACGACTGAAACGTCCCCAAGTTGGTTGTGATTTTTCGTTTGTTTTTTCTGTGATTAGGCTTGGGTCTGAATTAGAGGGCTCCTGTACTCTGCAGGAGGTTTCCTAGGCACAGCTAAATGAGCCAAACCTGGGCAAATTGCTTAAAACCAAGCCACTGACAGCCCAGACTTGGTTACCTCTCATAAGGTAAACCAAACCGGTTACAAGGAGTACCTCTGCTGCCTTCCTGGCCAGCCACAAGTTACACAAGCAAATCCCACAGGCTGTCCAGCACTTCCTATGCCCCAGTCCAGTACCCCTGCTTATACAGATGAGAGGTTGTAGAAACCAAATCCACCAGGTTTCACCAGTCCCCAAAGGGACCGGCCACATTCCCAGTTCAATAGACATTAGCTCTTACCCAAAACATCACACTGTGCCGATCCTTTAGAAGATAAACTATAAAGGTTTATTAATAAAGGAAGAATAGGGTGAGAGAGAAACAAATTATTAAAGTGTTTAGATTACATACACCAACATACGTTGTTTGATGCAGGCTGCAGCAGTTGGTAAAGGCTGCTGTCTTAAAAGTCTCTAGAAAAGCATCTTTTGTTCAATGGGTCCCTGGTCCATTCAGGCTTAGTTCATAGCAGGGATGCTTCTGAAAACTCCTCACAAGATGGAGGCCGGAGGCTGAGAACAAAATGGTGACTGCCAGGGTTCTCCTTTTATAGACTCCCTGCTTCTTGTCACATCCTTCATGGACAGAGGTTGGCGACCAGATTAGCAAGAGCTATTTTTTTTGAATTTGGTAAGAACTCAATACTTCAAGAGCCGCAAAGCATGTGACTAAGAGATGGTCCTTAACAAATAATGTCAAACCATACCTTTTGTAACCCCTATTTTAAGAACATCACACACACAATGATTTGTAATGCGACATGTATTTACTGCACGATGGTCACAAACTTTTTACCTATTCTATTTCCTCACACTTTACAAGGGTGTTTGTACCACTGTCGTCCTGACTTTCACTCCCGAACCCACTTTAATTATGCCAATTTTCTTCACATTTAATTTCCGTTTTCTTTCTTAAAACGAATTTTGCCCTTCACGGTAGCAATGCTACAAGCTTTCTTTTCCTTTTCAAAAGCAAAACTTTATTAGCAACATGATCAAAACACAGATACAGTAACATACCCCACAATGCACTGCACTTTGCACACATTAAAGTGGGGGAGTTATCCAGTGTTTTGAGATCACATATCATTTGCTGTTTATATATGAGTTGTTCATTGTTGGGCTTTTAGACGTCCACCATTGATCAAAAATAATCAGCACTTTTTTTTTTACTTTGCAATTATAGCATTGGGGGACACAGAGAAGTCCTTAAAGAGCCACATGCAGCTCTGGAGGTGCAGGTTGCAGACCCCTGCCCATGGAGAATCACATGATTGGGTCACCTGTCCTGCCCTTGTAGGATCAGACAGCACAGCCCAACAACATTCCTGGGATGTGGATTAAAATCCTCTCTACTTTACCTGGTGGGGCATTCTTTAACAATAGATTGCCCTGCCTCCCATTGTGTTCTTCCAGAACTCCTTTAGCTACAAATACAGAGCCGATATCTATAACATCACCTACAAACGTGATACAGCCAGATAAGCAGCATAAACAGATTCAGTGAATCACCAGCTTTCATTAGACACCTCACTTGGCCCAAGATTTGTTGCAAACAAGACAGTGGTTTCAGAAATGGTTTTCATATTTATTTTAAAAATCCAGTGATGCCCTTTGGGCAGAAATATTCCATGTTTGCCCCAGCTGAAGTCAAGTTCTCTCATCTCTCAGGAATAGTAAAATCGTCTTCGGCGCTGCACGGAGCTTTGTGTTCCCTTAAGCTGTGTAGACTATCCTTGATCCTGATGGATAGTAATCATCAACGGTTCCAGTGAAGCAGAGAGCGAACATGCAACCGCAGACCTGGTCTGCATCACCGGTTACTTCTCTTTCTTCTTGCTAGTCTGATTTTACCCACTGACTTAATGAGACATAGCATGGTTACAGAATTCTCTATGAGACCAAAAAGCAAACTCAATGAGATGTTAACAGCACCTGAGAACCTAATAGTGTCACTTCTGGGAACAAGATGAATGAAACCTTGTCCCTCTGTGGGGATGATGGTGCTGTGTCAAAAAGATGCCCAAAAAAAAAAAAAATCCATGTCAATGCAGAGTCAACTGGGACAACAGCCTAAGCTCAGGACTGAAATTGACCAATGCTATTTGCTAGTGTATGGCAGGAAAACAAAGGAAGTAAAACAGTAAGGGACCAATTGTATACTTGTTATCCCGCACAGAGTTCCCACAGCTGCAAATGACACTTCCATGTGTAGAATATGCCTTTGAG
This sequence comes from Carettochelys insculpta, assembly GCF_033958435.1. Taxonomy (NCBI): domain Eukaryota; kingdom Metazoa; phylum Chordata; order Testudines; family Carettochelyidae; genus Carettochelys; species Carettochelys insculpta. The sequence goes on from NC_134155.1 coordinate 9,728,155, forward strand.
CACTGCCCAGTGAGAAAATTCGAAGCTAGGACTGAATGCAACATCCTTTATACATCTGAGCTGTGCCTGAGTTTTGTCAATTGTATTGTCTTCATGTGGCCTTTGTGCCAAGAGTGAAAAATACAACCTACAACCCAGGAATAAAATTAAATAATATCTACTAGTGAAACTTGGATTATACTGCAAACTCCAGAGTTGGATCAGCTTCCACTGAAAGGTGATTTACAGACCCTCAGGCCCAATTTCACACAGACCTATAGTAAGGCTGTGGGTTTTGCATAAAAAATGGAACCAGTTTAGGAGGATGATCTCTGAGTGTCACTGGAGTTTCACCCAAACCTGAAATAGAGACTCCAAGGACAAGGGAACGTGAACCCAGGTGGCTCAAACACGAAGAACCATTCAAATGAACCCTGCCTAGCAGTAGCAGTAGTAGGCATCCTTCAGTCTATGTAGACTATGGATCACGCCCTTTATAGTTTCAATTTAGGACTTCATTTACAGTGTCTACTGTGACTATGAAGACCCACACGAGAGTGACAGTCCTTGCTGCATCTCTTGCAGATGTGGTTTGTGTCTGGCTAGTCCTTAGTGTGCTTTATGTGTGCTTGCTTCTCCTCTGCTAGCTAGCCTAGCAAGACCTGCCTAGCAAGGTCTTCCTGCCTAGCAAGACCCCTGTTTTTCTCTCCGAACTGCGCATGGGATTCTATACAAGTCTGAGCTCTGAGCTTTTTCAAGCCTACTTTGGTTGCAAGGCTTGAAATCATAGCATCTGATCCAGACCCTCTCAAACTGGGGGGGATGTCTACACGGCAAAGCAATTTCAAAATAAGCTGTTCTAGAAGACGTATTCCAGAATAACATGTCTATACCCAAAATGCATTTTGAAATAGCCCTCAGCTATTTTGAAATAGTGCGTCTATGCACAATAGAGCCTATTTTGAAACAGAACCACCCGACATGCTATGGCTTATTTCAAAATAGGTTTTATTCCCTGTCGACACAGACCCTATTTCAAATAGGCGCTGTTTCTCATTGAGTGAGGTTTACCTATTTTGAAATAAACCAACTGCTATTTCAAAATTATTTTTGAAATAATGGTTAATTTTGAAATAGTGTATATGTTGTGTACATGCTAGCAAAGTTATTTCAAAGTTATTTCTGGGAGAAGTTCAGAGGGCTGGATGTCATGGCTTGGGTCTAGCACTCTTTGGGCTGATCTAGACCATCTGAACAAAGAGGTGTTACAAGGTGTCACTTGTGCATATTCATGAACTGTTCCCTACTGAAACTGGCGTTAGGTGTCTGCAGTGTATTACAGTTGAAAGGCAAGTGAATTTTCCTGCCTGTGTGATTTTTGCTTTGTGTTCTCTATCCCCCCACCACCTCCACAAAGTGAGTCCTTCTTCCCTCAAACAGCTCCTATTGTATGGCAGAGCAAGCAAAAATGATGTGTTAAATACAGCCTAGACTGAAGCTCCGAATCAAATCAATTCTTTTTTGATTCCCTGAGCTTTTGAATTTTCAGCCCCGCTGAAGACTTGTTAGACGAAGAATAGGGCTGAAGGAGCAATCCCTTTGTATCACTATTGACTCAATTATTTTGCCTCTTGATTTTCTATGAAGGCTAGAATGCCGGGCTGATACACTGATTGCTAATGGCAGGGCATTGTTAAGCATCATGTTTGAAGGCTCTGAGTGGAACACCTTCATCATTTTAGTATGGGCTGCATTTGGGGGCCTGGTTTTATTTTGATTGATACAAACTGCAATGCCCAGAAGGATGTGCAAGATAAGCTTTTAACCATGTGCTGCAAGAAATAAACACTGTGGTGTTGTAAGCTGGTATCACAACGAAAGGTCACACTTTATCACTCCCTGTCTGTGTTACGTGGATGACCTTACTTAGTTTGACCTAGTTGCGCTAATATACAACAAGTCACATGACATTCCAAAGTGCCAATGAGATTACTTTCCCAAGTATAGCTGATCAATAAATCCATCACAGGGATTCCATGGAGATTGCTTTTACGCGATGTCATTGGCTATCAGTGCTGACAGCTGTATGCATGTTCTTAATGCTGAAGTGTGCTGTCAGTTACAGACTTACTAGCGCTACAGCTGCCACCTCTCCCGAGTAGTCCTAGTGATCTACTCAGTTCAATGGCAACTTTATTGTTAAATGGCTAGTGTGAAACACACAGGCCTCCTACTGACAGGAGGAGGTGGAACGCCACCGGGGGCCCATGGAGCCTGATTCTGCAAGGGCCTTCACTGTGGGTAATCGTGTCTGTTCTGGTCTCGCTATGGTCTGAAGAAGTGGGTCTGTCCCACGAAAGCTCACCTAATAAACTATTTTGCTAGTCTTTAAAGTGCTACTTGACTGCTTTTTGTTTTGATAGTGTATAGACTAGCACGGCTTCCTCTTTGTTACTATTCATCTGTACATAGTGCTTCCAAGATACAGTTTCAGCTCATGCCGCAAAGTATTTATACATGGAACTGGGGCCAAGCATATAAAACCCAAAGCAGTAAGTGCTCAGTAGAGACAGGTAATATGGTTCTCCTAGACTATTTTGAGATTAAAAATAGTTCTTCAAACTGCATTGCTGGGAAGGAGAGTGTTACACTTTGAGCAACAGAACTAGCAGAATCTTTTAAGTCGATATGTGGCATTTATTGTGAATGCAAAGTTCTTTTACTGACCCTAACTACTAAAATTATGCACCACACACTCATGTGCTCAGTTCCACAGATGGGATGTAATTACCAGTCTCAGTTGCTCTTGCTAGTCCACTGTCCAGATGGTCTAGACATGAGGAGGAGAGCTGGGTCATACTGGTGCACACCAGCATTCCAGTAGGATGAGAGTAGAACCAAAAGACCCAGTTTTATAGTTTTGCACTCCCCTTTCTATATGTTTTAGTCCACAGAGCCTGTCCTGTCCCTGTGCTCCAGGGCGCTGAAGAAGTGGGTCTGTCCTATGAAAGCTCATCACCTAATAAATTATTTTGTTAGTCTTTAAAGTGCTACTAGACTAACTTTTTGCTCCAGGGCACTGTGTGAGCACGAGTCCTCAGTTAACAGTGGATGTGACTTTAATGTTCTTTTCTTGACGGAGCTTTTGTCTTTCTTGGGGTGAGTTCTTTTGCAGGGTTGCCTTGCATTGTTCTTTGGCCATCAGGGTTGTGCTGGCCGCTGGTCACTGAAACAAGCTGGAATAAGGGACTGATTCTATTGTATGCACATATCCATTTCCACACTTTTGAATGAGATTTTACATATACACACACAACCACCCCTGCCACATCGCACCCAGCAGGTGGTCTGCCTGCCCAGAGACATGCAGGACCTTTTTACTACATCTATCCGTGACCTTCTGTTTGCTGAGGACTGTGCATTGTTGGCTCATTCAGCTGAGGATGCACAGGAGCTTTTTAATTGCTTTGTTACTTCTGCTCTACGTTTCGGACTCACAGGGAGCCTCAAGAAGACAGAAGTTATACCTCAGCCTCTTTGGAAAGAGCCCAACACTCCATTGATCACTGCTGCTGGTACTGCCATTAAGGCTGTTGACAAGTTCCGCTACTTCAGAAGTGTACTGTCCTCTAACATAAATGTGGATGATGATGTTGTCAGGTAAGAAGACATAAGCAGGCCTGAGGGCCAGGATAGAAGTTTCCATTCCTGTAGTACAACCAAGTTTTCATCCCGATGTTACAGCCTTAAACTTTGCAAACATAAATACCAGATAGCCATATCGACCCTAACACCTGCATATGAGCTGGGAAGCTAGGAATCCAGTAAACAGGGTAACCTTGGCTTCTGCCTCATGAAAAAGCTAAGAGTGGCATTGAGCTAGTGCGCATACACCCAGTAAAGAGCTAAGGGATAAAATCACTGCAAGGTTCCACCCCGGCGAGTCTCACTAGGGACTTCAGCCTCAGGGCTGCCCTGGATCCCCCTAGCTGGAGCCACTTTTGCTGTGGCCCTGGTGCGAGGAACAGGGATGGGTCTCCCTGTGGCAGAAGGGCTATAAGCATTCCAAAGAGCCTTTTACTTCTTTAAAGCATTGTCCTGTACTGCTTTTGCTTGCTAAGTGTACCCTGTGAAGTGGAGTGGCAGTGGAGTGGCAAGCTTAATAAAGCAACAGAGAGGGAGCCGTGCTAGTCTATGTACTATCAAAACAAAAATCAGTCAAGTAGCACTTTAAAGACTAGCAAAATAGTTTATTAGGTGAGCTTTCGTGGGACAGACCCACTTCTTCAGACCATAGCCAGACCAGAACAGGCTCAATATTTAAGGCACAGATAGGGGTTCATCTGCATACTTTGCTTAATCTAATTCTTGACCTTCTGCCCCCCCACCCACTCTCTGATTTGCTCACCTTGATCATTTTTTTCTGATTTGTCCTCTTTGGTTACTGTTTTTGGTTATCCGTGCCTTAAATATTGAGTCTGTTCTTATATGGCTATATGCTGAAGAAGTGGGTCTGTCCCACGAAAGCTCACCTAATAAATTATTTTGCTAGTCTTTAAAGTGCTACTTGACTGCTTTTTGTTTTGTTAATAAAGTACATTATGCCTAATCAGCTCTGTGTTGAAGCAAATTCATAATCCTGTCTGCCCATGGCCCTGTGAGCTAGCAGATGTATCTACTTGATTAGCCAAAGCCAACGCTGCCTTTGGAAGACTGACCAAATGCCTATGGAGTGAACATGGTGTTAAACTCCATACCAAAGTAGCCGATTATCAGGCAGTTCTGAATATCCTGCTGTATGGCTTGGAGTTATGGACAACATATCACCACCATGTTTTGAAACTTGATCGGTTCCATATGTGCTGTCTAAGAAAGATCACCCACATGAATGGGTGGGACAAAATTCCTAACATCGAAGTTCTTCAGCTGTGTGGTGACATAGGCATGGACACAATGCTTATGAGCAACAGTTCAGTAGAACCTTAGAGACTAACAAATTTATGAGCTTTCATGGGTAAAACCTACTCCTTTAGATGAATGGAGTAGAAAAAATAGAATCCAGGGTTTATATAGCAGGTGGGGAGGGAATGGAGGAAGAGTAAAAAAAGTTATCTGTCACTAATAGGGCCAGTTAATGAAGTGAAGTAAGTAGGATGTGTCCCATTCCTGCGAATATCAAAGGTGAGGAAATTGCCCTCGTAATGCATAAAGACTGTCCGGTTTCTCCAATGTACATGGCAGTGGGGCATTGCTTGTGAACTCTTCATCCCTTCATTCTGTCATTATGTTTCGCACTTTTCTGTATGGTTTGCATGATCTCTGTCTGGTTTTTCATCACTTCTGTGCTATATCGTTAATTTTTCTAGATGCAAAACAATTAGGATGGAAGGTTCTGATTGGTTAGATAATTCTGTTACAGTATGTTCGGATTGGTTAGGAATATAATTCATTGAGTTATAGCTAGGCAGGACACAAGTTTCACTACATAAACTGGGGCCCTAAAGTAAGTTATTTGGGAACCAACTCCAGGACACAGCTCCCTGACCAGAGCTGCCACACCTCAACCCTGTGCAAAGACACTGCCCAGAAACTGGAGTCCCCCAGAGGGACCTGATCCTGACTGGACACTAGATTGATTTGACCTTTGATAGACAGGCACCTACAAGGCCATCTGCAGGATGTGTGTGTGAGTGAGTGTGTCTTCTGTTCTTCATGTTGTATTTTCAATACCCGTGGCATATTGCCTTTTTCCATGAAAAAGACCCCATTTGCTTCCTATAAGCACACTGGTGCTGAAATAAGGAGTCTGGGGGTGCTGCTGCACTTGAATTGGTTTCCAATATACACAGAATTTACAGTTCAGTTCGGTGGCACTCAGCCCCAACCCCCAACTACAAAAATGGTTCCCACCCGCCCGGATAAGCATAAGGCACAAGCGTTGACATAGTGATTAAGGAAGCCGCTCCAGGGAGTGCACACTGACATGATGCTGGGAAACAGTGGACCAGTACGTTTCTACCCACACCATGGGGCTGTGCAGGTGCTCCAGGTGCTTTGTGGATTTGCAGGAGCAGACCTTGAATTTGATGCTAGAATGGGATTATGATGTGATATGTTCTAGTGATTAGAGCACTGGACTGGGACTTGGGAGAGCTGAAATCTGGTCTCCAGGCTGACCTCTCCTGTGCCTCCGTTTCCCCTCCCCTCCTTTTGTCTGTCTGATTACCTAGATTGCAAAGGATAAGTGGCGGGGATTCTTGCTGTGCATCAATACACCATCTAGCACAGGGAGGCTCCAGTCTTGCTTGAGGCTTCTAGGCCCTACTGAAATGCTAATACTCGACATACATCTCTACATTAATCATTTTACAATATAGATACGGCTCTGTATTAATCACTTTCATATGAGTTAGATCATCTTCATACAACCTCTGTATTTTCACTCCCTCTATAACTTTACAACTTCGTTGCATATCGCTGCATTATGAATTCATTTTACATAAAAACTTTTTATAACTTTGTATGAAGTCTTCTTATTAAGGCACCTATTATTATAAAGGCCTCTGAATCGCTCCTGGGCAGCTGCCCAATCGCTCAGCTGACAGGGAACACTGCTCAAGAGGGCATATGGTGGAGCAAGAAAGGGAGTTGTTTCCTTGCTGCAAATGAGAAAGTCAGAGCCACAGGCCAGAGGGAAAGTAAGGGAGCAGTGGACAGAGCGTCTCTTGTAAGTTATGGGGCTCTACACAACTGAGCTGCCCGCCTCTTCAGCACAGCTTCTGCCAGGGGCCTGGGTCCTCCCTTACCCTGTACTGGCACAGTCTCTATCAGGGATCAGGAGCTTTTCTGGGGCTACAGCAGAGCCCCAGAGGCTGAGGGCTCTTCTTGACATCCAGTCTGTCGGGGAGAACCCGCACAACCAGCTGCTGGCTGAGAGGAGCCTGTGTGGGGCAGGGGAGGAGGCAAGGTGAAGCCCAGCCCCTGGCAGGAGAGAACAGCAAGGGGGATGGGCTGGAGAGAAACCAAGAGGCAGAGGTGACAAGGCCATCCTCAGGCATGCAAGTACATATGGCTGTGTAGAGGTAAGCAAGAGTTAGGTGCTCCAAAATTTTGGGTGCCCTACACAGCCATGTAGTCTGTGCATGCCACAGGATGGCCTGGCAAGGGAGAAGGTTACCTGCTGGCCTGTGCGGGGTTACACAGCTGGATCAAGAGGAACCATGAGAGGGCCAAGAGAAGTGAGGTATGGTCCCCCAGCAGAGAGGCTGTCGGAAGGTCCCCACTGAAAGAGCAGAGTTGCCCTCCAGTTGGAAGGGCTGGATTGTCTGTCTGGGTATGTGGCCTGGAAAGGACACAGTGAGAGTTCCCGCCTGAGATAAGGCTGGATATGTGAGGCATTGGATGACAAGACACCTGGAGTTTTAACGCACTTGACTGAGAAATGGACCACGCATGTGGGCGATTTGTTGTGGACTCTTTGGAGTATGTTATAGTAAACCTGCCCCAAAGATAGGTAGTACTGCGACAAGAGAATCTGAACTGAAGCTATTGGGTCACTGGAGAGGGGAAACTGAGGAAGCTCTGGTCATGCATGGCTTGATGACAGAGTAGTCTGGTCAGAATGGCCCTATTAAATTATGATCCATGGGCTAGAACTGTTGTTTGGGCCTTGGGACAGCTGAGGGACAAAGCGGGGAGAACAGAATCAGTTGCCCTCTGCTGCTTCTGAACTGTATGTTTGTGACTTTGCAGGCATGCAAGCAGGTTGCCTGAAGCCATACCACTTGCTGCTCTGATCTCACAGGCTAAGCGTTGTAGGGCTGGATCAAATCTTGAGAGGAGGGAGAGCTCCAAGGACTGTGTAGGTGGCATTGGTGACTCTCTCCTTTGTAACCAGTCCTGACTTAATGGCCAAGCATGGAGTTTGGCTGTCCATACTGTTGTGGCTGTCCTCTTTCAGGGCTCATCTTCGCAGTGGATTGGTGCTGCAGTGATTGATCCACCAGTGGTTGATGTATTGTGTCTGCTTAAATACAATAAATCAATCTTCAAGCACTCTCCCATCGACTCCATTCTCTACCAGGATGAGAAGAATAGGCAGAGTCAATGGGAGAGCAACCTTAACACCCAACCTACCAACCTTACTGCATGGAAGACACCATGGTAAGTACACTGGCTTTAGCTTTTGCTTAGCTGAAGTTGAGTAGCTTCAATCGATGAGGGTGGGACCAAACTCTTCCCCACTTACATCACCGAAGACTCCCTGGTACTTTTAATAGTAAAGGAGTTCTGACCAACTTCAAGTTCAGGTGATTACATTCTGCCTCCCTAAATTACATCAGCGGATTCAGTTAGTTACAGTGGTGGTTCTTCATTTCCCTTCCTAAACTGTTTTGTAGTGCAGCTGTTAAACATTTCTCCATTTCATTCTAAACAAAATGGATATCTGTTGATAGACATCTTTGTGTTCCTTTTGGGGATGAAATGTTCTAAAATGAATGTAAATTAATCAAGATGAGTGGATGGACCTCTTGTATCATGCTTCTCAGATGCCTAGGAAATTATAGCCTTGCTTTTATCCAGTCTGTGTGTGGGTGGGTGGAGAAGTGATATCCCAGTGTATCCATGTTTTGAGGTAATGGAAACAAACAAAGGAAAAAAAAAAGCTAGAGAAAGAACTGTCTACAGAACAGCGTACCAAGGAGGAGCAGCTTTGCAGGTAAATTTAGCCTTCTATTTCAGTAACACTTGAAAACACCTTCAGTGCCGAGCTGTCAGGGTGAAAAAACAAAAATCAATATGAAATGATGATTTTGATTGGACCCATTTTCAAAGCTGTCAGGAGTTGCGAGTGAAGTGCAGTAACCAGCAAGGAAAAACACTCTTATTCAGCCTCTTAAAGGGTCCCACTTTCTGTAAGATGCAGCTGTTCTGCAAGACGGGCATGGCGGGTGGAGAAAACATTAATATTTGAGTGAGAGGCTTTTAAAAAAATACTCCTTTCCCCAGATCATCTTTTTTTAAATGAAGTGAAAAGCTGCATCTCCCCAAAGCCATGTCAGCTTAAATGGCGCAGCGTGTTGGTTGTTGAATGCCTGGCCCGACTTGCGGGTAGTAGGCAGTGCTTTGAGATGAATGTAGTGTTAACCAAGTTGTTGTCTTAGGGTATGACTATGCTTACCAGAAGATCGACCCCCCAGGATTCAATTTCACTTGTCTCGTGGGGACAGTCGACCCTGGTACTCCTCATCATCATGAGGAGAAAGGGAGGGCAATGGGAGTTTCTCCCATTGACCTCTGTCTGTGAGGACAGCCAGATAAGTCAATCATAGATGCATAGATTCCAGCTACGCAATTGCCATCGTTGGAATTGCCCATCTAGGACTGACTTTCAGGTCTAGTGTAGACCTGGCCTGAAAGTGGCGTATTTCTCCTTTAACTGCAAGGTTACCTGGTGCTTTCAAACCTTGGCCTAGCCAAGCTCACTCGGCTACAAGGTATAAAACAGTCTCATGGAGCAAGTAGTTTGGGAAGATTTAATTGTACACTCAGAAGAAAAGTGTTGCCCAAGAGATGAGCTCAAACCCAATGGGGTCAGCTCTGATTGGATTTCCCAACTGAGAAACTGCAGGAGTATTCATGAGGGCAGGCAAGAAATTCTAATTAGCCTTGAATATTGAGCCGAATGGAAGCTCACAGATTGTAACAGAGCAGCTCTAACCTTTTCCAGGCACAGGCTGCTGGATTAAATTTAAAAGAAACCAGGCCCCGTTTATCCAGTCTGACAAACCACAACGTACATCTTTCTAAAATTACAGTGGTGTCAGAGACAGCGGCTTGCCTCTCTTTGACACTTTCCTATTTTCCAATAGAGAGGCAGTCTTCAGGGCCCTTGTCACACTGGTTATCAAGTTGTTTTTAAGAACCTGGTAAAAAACTAGTATTGGTTTCCTCTGGTGGCAACCTTGAGTTAAGTATGACCATGTTGTTATCTTCTGAAGAGCAAAACTGCCATAGTTTATCATGAAAAATGATTCCCTACCCCCTCGTATATCATTTCAAGGCAGGCATGTAGAAGAAAAAAATAAGGCAGGGGGAATTTCCTTGTAGGTTGTAATTCATATAGAATGAGAGCCAGCCGGTTAGAGTAATGGGAATGTGGGTGTTCTTGAGGCTCAAGGCAGTCAGGGTGAATTGTTTTTCATAGAGAACATGCCTGGGCCAACACATGCTAAATGTTACTTTTGGTTGAGTATCATCTTCTTCCTATAGGATGAGTAAAGCAAGCAATTAAAGGCTTCCACTTTTTTAATATCAACTATCCCTGAAGAAATCACTGTTAATTGCAAACATTGGACCTGCCACCTAGTTAATGTGATTGCTCTCTCATTTGGCAGTGAAAATCTAAGGGTAACAGAGAGATAGCCATGATAGTCTATACACTATCAAAACAAAAAAGCAGTCCAGTAGCACTTTAAAGACTAACTAATTTATTAGGTGGTGAGCTTTCGTGGGACAGACCCACTTCTTCAGACCAGAGCCATACCAGAACAGACTCCTATTTGATTTCACGCATCCCCAGTAGACAAGTGAAATCGAACCCTGGGGGTCGATCTCCCAGTAAGCATAGACATATAGACTCCTGCAGTCTGTGCTGGTATGGCTAAGGTCTGAAGAAGTAGGTCTGTCCCACAAAAGCTGATCACCTAATAAATTATTTTGTTAGTCTTTCAAGTGCTACTGGACTGTTTTTTAATCAAAGGGTAGTTTTATCCAGCACATTTATCTGAAATAACAGCAGTTACTTTGAAATAACTAACCCAGCATCTACGTGATGCAACCATTATTTCAAAATAAATTCAAAATAGCAACTGTCCTATTTTGAAATTGCTAAACCTCATTTCACGAGGAATAGCACCTATTTCAAAATAGCTGTTAAGACAGGGAATAGCGCCTATTTCAAAATAAGCCACTGTGCGTCCAATGGCTCTATTTTGAATAGGCTCTTTGGCTATGTCTTAACTAGACGGTTTCGTCAACAAAACTAGCCTTTTGTCGACAAAATTCAGGGATTGTCCGCATTCCCAAGGCATTCTGTTGACAGTAAATCCACAGAACGAAGCACTTTTTTAGACAGCTTTATCACACTCCCCACGAGGCAGACCACCTCTGTCTACAGAAAGCTGGTCTGGATGTTCCAGGGGGCCCTCTGTTGACAGACAGGGCTTCCGAGTCTCCAGGCGACCCTGTCTGCTGTGTTTCTGGTTGGCCGTTTGGCTGCAATCTGTTGACAGAAGCTTGGTTGGAAGATCTCTTCCTACAAAACGTCTGTTGGCAAATTGTTGTAATTTAGCTATACAGCTTTGGCTGTATCTACACTCGCATTCCTCTTTTGAGAGAGGCACACAAATGAGGGAAGTCAAAATGCAAACAAGGTGCAGATTTACATATCTGGCACCTCATTTTCATATCCTCCTTTCGAAAGAGCTTCTTTTGAAAGAAAACAAGCAGTGTAGACACGGCTCCTTCGAAAGGAAAGCCCATCCTCGAAAGAGCCCTTCTTCCTGAAACAAAATAGGAAGAAATAAGTTATTTTGGAATACCTATTTCAAAATAGTTTATTTTGGAATAAGGCCGCTGTGTAGACATACCCTAACTCTTATCATCTTTGCATTATCTTAGGACAATGGCTACTTTTACGCTCGCTTCCTCCTGTTTGAGGTGGCATGGTAATGAGACAATTCAAAGCCGGCTAAAGAGGCGCTAATGTGCATATTCAGCACCTCATTAGCATAACAGCAGCTGCATAAATTTCAAAGTGCAGATGTTGAACTGCAGGTGACAGTGTAGATGGGGGCAGCTTCGAAATAAGCACCCAACTTGGACGTTCCCTAACTCCCACAAAACTAGATCAGAGTCAGGGAAAGTAGAAGTGGGGCACTTACTTTGGAGCTGCCCCCATCTTCACTGTCAATCTGCAATTTGAAATCTGCCACCATTATGCTAATGAGGTGCTGAATGTGCATGTTAACGCCTCATTAACCTCCCTTGAACTGCCTCATTACCATGCCACATCCGACAGGAGAGGGTGAGTGTAGAAGCAGTTCAATTTCTCAACTTTTCCAGTTGACTGTACCCCTTTCAAGAGTCTATTTGTCTTGTGTATCCCCAGGTTTCACCTCACTTAAAAACAACTTGCTTACAAAATCAGACACAGCACACCCTTACTGAGAAACTGCTGATTTCTCATTTTTTACCATCTAATTATAAATGAAATCAATAGGAATATAAATATTGTGCTTACATTTCATTCTCTGGTATATGGAGCAGCATAAGCAAACAGTTGTCTGTATGAAATTTTAGTTTGCATTGACTTTGCTTGGCTTTTGAAGTCACCTCTAGGCAAATATGAAGGTGAGTTGATGAATCCCTCTCTGCACCCCCAAGGACATGAGTACCCCTGGCTGAGAGTGAGTCATCTATAAGACCAAATTGTAACACAACCTCTCTTTAATTATTACTGAACTGCAGAATGTGGCCCTTTGAAATTTGACACTGATGTGGGCATGGACTCTGGATCCTCCTGCATGGAATAGCACAGGTCCCCAGCACTTGAGAAAAAGAAGAATTTCTCTTAGGAGTATGACAAAATGGTGCACAGATATGTGGTTTTAATTCCATCCAGCAGCAAATAGCAAACACTCACATGTGACTGGGTCCTCCCAGTATGGCAGGACACATTGTTATAATGGAGAGATACTATCACAGCACAACTGAGTGAGTAAATTACCAAGGATCACCTTTGTTAATATCTCTACTTCAAGGGAGTAGGAAGGGAAGCAAATAATATCGCAACTAAATAAAATAATGTGCGAGCTAATTAGAAATCTTTATTGTCGGGGTCAAAGCTTACTTAAATTGCAAGAATCTCCGAAGAGACGTATAATCCTACATGAAAGAGAAATCAGGCAAGACAGGGAGAAAAAAGCATGGTTATTTGGCAAGGATCTGGAAGTTATTGGAGTCCAACATACTCCTGGTAGAAAAGGGAAATCCAAAGTGAAGCCACAGGAAAGAGTTAAAAGCTCTGGTGGTAAAATGCAAGATGGCAATGATTCAGGTTAAGGAAATTTGAAGTGCAAGCAGTGGAAGACACACAAAGAACCAGCAATTCTGTAGATAAGGAGGTGTCTACACTGCGCAACTTTGAGCGACACAGTTCTGTTGGTGCACCCTTGCTGCTAAAAGGCAGCACGTGCAACATGTTTGTTGGCCCTTTTGCTGACAAACTATTTCTGCTCCAGTGTTCCCTGGAAGCTCAGCGCTTGGGCAGCTGCCTGGGAAAGATTAGCAGGTGATTAGCAGAGTGTCCACAGCCAGCCACACTGGGTAACCCATGTTTCAATGGGTAGTGCACATCCACACATGCCTTGGTGCACATAACAAAATTCATTCCACCCATGAATGGAAAAAAATTTAGAGGGCACACTGTTCTACTCCCAACTGAGTGGCTTTTGGTTTGTTGGCACAAAAGCACTCCTGCTCACAGAGCAGTGTTTGCACTTGCAGTGGCAAAACTTGTCATTGTGTAGAGGGGGGGGAGGTTAAGCAGCTGTGAACAACCAAAGTTATATTGATCCACTGTGAGTGTAGACACAGCTTAACTCAGCAGCAGGAAGAATTAGCTGGTCCATTCGGGGCCAGTCAGAGCGGGAGGAGGCTGGGGGGGTGTCCATTTGGTCTTGGCCTCATGCTCACAGGGGGCCTTAAATTTAGACCCTTTATACACTATCCCTGTTCAAGTATGAGACAAGAGCATTTGGATGGGCTCGCCAGGCTTAATATCAACTGTGATGCTGCATGAAAGCTGAATTCAGTAATTAATGTGTTTGCCCAGAAAAAGGCTAGACAAGCACTTTTTAAATAACAAAAATATTCAGATTATGTCTCTCTCTCTCTTTTTTTTTGGGCGGGGGGGTGGCACTTCATTTTGTTTTCAGGCACCAACATTTTTTATTTTTATTATGGCTCAGGGCTTCAAAAGTTGGAATTGACCCGGGCCTCTCTGGACCTTTGAGGAGAAAGGGGAACTGTGAAGGAGGATACTTGCCTTGAAGGGCTGTGAACTGGCTTTTTCTCTGTAGGACAAAAGAAGGCATGTCCTTTGTGGACTTTAAGGGTTTTGTGAGGTGGGGTTTCTATGTGCTCATCAAAATTTTGGACCTCACCAAGTTGCGGCTGGAAAGGTCTAGGTTGAACATTAGGAAAAACTTTTTCACTGGGAGGGTGGTGAAGCACTGGAATGGTCTACCCAGGGAAGGAGTGGAGTCTCCAGCCCTGGAAGTGTTTAAGTCTCGGCTCAACAAAGCCCCAGAGGGACTGATCTAATGGGTTTGGTCCTGCTTAGAGCAGGGGGCTGGACTCAATGGCTTTTTTAAGTCTCTTCCAGCTCTATTGTTCTATGATTCTATGAAAGCTTAATGGGTCCATCCACAGCCACCATGTAAGCTGGCTACAACTCTTTTCTTGTCCTTATCTCATAACTTAATGCAAATTATACTGGGGTCAAATTTGACCCACTAAACTGCTGACTGTGAATCCTCATGAGAAAAGCAATAAACAGAGATATACGAGCAGCCGTACTGGGTCCATCTCGTCTAGCAGCCTGTCTTCTGAAACAGACCAACCACTGCAATCTTTATTCTGGCTGCTATTGTATAATTTCCCCCCCATGTTTATTTAAACTAAATTTGATTGCATCCTTGGTATGCGAGAGCTCTTTAGGTTTCATTTACTGCTGTGTTTTAAATTAGAGGAAAATAAAAGATTAAATGCTCATGTAAAATCAAGACTCCAAGGTGCCCCAAAGTGACTGCAGAGATAATCACCCCATATTAGTGAGACAATATCCACACAGACACTAAAACCTTTTAAATTATAGGAAGTGGGGGGAGTCATTTATTATACCCTTAGCATTAATGAATATTTCACTTATCGGTAATGGCACGGCAAGCATGCTGGTCCTGTTCCATCTGTAAAATGATTAATATTGCTAACCATGTCATTTTCTATTTGGAAAACAATGAGTAAAGGCTTTCATTACAAAGGTTAAAAATAGATACAATATTTATGGTTCCGGGGACTTGATGCCTACGTCAATGTGCAAACAAAGCCAAGCGAATATGGTTTCTTGCAGAGGGAAAGCGGTAAGTGGGAGGGGGAGGGGTAAGGAGGGGCAGCATAATGTGGAAGAACTTAACAGTGTTACTATAAATCTTCAGGCAACTCAAACAGCCATTAATGTTTGTAGACATTTTAAGTGATGATTTCATAATCGTGCCAATCTATCTGCGGCTTGCTATAGAAGAGGGTCGTTTGGTTAATGTACGTTTCAGTCTTCATTGCCTTTTAACTAGTTTTTAATCAGTAATTATTACCGAGCTGGAATGGTATGCAGACTCCTTTTCGCTCTCTCCCCGGAAGAGTGCCAGTCAATATGTCATGTCAATTAGTGTGGGATGCGTGGGCTGGCAGGAAGCGCTATAGCTGTTGCTAGCAGAGGGCAGCGGGATAACTAGCCTGTCTGTCTGTCTGATCAGCTTTGCAAAAGCTCTCCCCTCCCCCCCCGGCCCGCACCATCCTTTGCAATAGTCAGGGTGTTTGGTGATCCAGGGCCCCAGTGATTCATAAAGAAAGAGAAAGCTAACAGGAGGGTTTATTTGCCACAGAGTGTTGTCCAATTCTGTTGAAGGCCGGATGCAGGCACAATGTTGCCTGTTGCTTTTTTGCTCTGATGCAGGGGTCAGTGACCTTTCTGAGGCAGTGAGCCGAAATGTGACCTTTCATCCTCCATGTCCGGTCTGAGGGCCAGTGATACTTTTTAAAGTCACTAATAGTCCTACGTACAACAGCTTCTTTAATAAATAACTGAAGATGCAGAGCTTTCCTGTTTAGGTGGTGGTTGGTGGCATTAGCTGGTCTTTTGTTCATCCACAGGTGGCCTGGCTTTGAGCAAGATCCCAGGTGCATGGGGGAGGTGGGGTGCGGCTGAGCTCCTGTCTCGCATGCCGATGAAAATCAGCTTGCGTGTCACTTTGGCACCCATGCTAGGGGCTGTTAACCCCGCTCTGATGGTTTGTTTTAGTAGAATAAGTGATGTTTAAGAATGGGTTAGCTAATCACAAATCTGTCCCACCCTCCGCTTGCCTGGGTATAACTTGTGGAGAAGCAGTCTGCGTAGAAAAAAATGGATTAGTCAGAGAAGAGATACAGTGGCACAAAAATGTTGTCAGAGTTGTCCAATCCATAGGATGAGGTGGGGCAGCCCCCCCGCGTTCCTGTGCTTTTTGGGGCCCTGCAGTGGCTGCCCCACACATACAACAGGAATTTTGTAATAAATTCTTGCCTGTTCACCATCACATGGCACTCCTGAATCACATTCGCTGTTATATTTGGAAGAAGTTTAGTGAAAGAACATTTTATAGATATGCCTATCAGTTCTTTGTGGGCAGGTCTACACTAGGGGAGAAAGTCAACCTAAGAAACGCAAGTCCAGCTACGAGAACAGCATAGCTGGAGTTGATGAACCTTAGGTTGAATTTCTTCCCCGTCCCCACAGCAGGAGGTTGATGAAAGAAACTCTTCCATCAACATCCCTTGCTCTTGCAACTGCGAGGAGTGCTGGCTTTGACTGGTGTTGCCTCAGTGTTTGATTGAGTGAGTCCATACTAGACCTGCTAAATCAAACTCCGGAAAATCAACCCCTGGTGCATCAACCCCGTACTAAGTGTAGACAAGCCCAAGTAATGGAACCAGCGTTCTACATTACAATGGAAAGTTAACCCAGGTGGTCAGTAATTTTCAACTCTCGAAGCCCAGAAGTGTTCTCATCCCCATTGCTGTGTTCATAACTCTTACAGGTTGTGTTTTCCAAAGGGAGTTTAGCTGTGCTTTCCCTGCTCCTGCTTATATGGAATTTGACCTCTGGTTAGAGTTTTTTGTAGAAGAGAGTTGGTGCATTTTGTAGTGTGTGCCAGCATCTCCTGCTACTCCTGTAGCTGGTTTCTTCCTCTATTAAAGAGGAGGGATGGTATGTGCCCATTTTAAGAATGTTTACAGACTACCCCCCCCTCCGAAGAGCCCCCCAAGCGAAGAACACCCAAAAGCCTACAATGGCTGTCTTGTATGGTAACCTTGTTGCAGAGCTGCCCATTAATGAGAGACCCGTGGAAACAAGTCTGTTATTAACTACACCCAGAGCCGCCTCCTGGGTTTTGAATAACATTTTAGGTTTCAACAAGGAGCGAAGTAATTCTGTTATGCTGTTGCACTTACTTGCTTGTACTTCTACAAAGTTGATAGGAGCAATCCCAGGTGATTGTTTGGTTTCTGGTATTATTATTTTGTTTAATGTAGCACATATGACAGGCACCGGGGTCAAGATTTTGGAAGGTGTTTTGAAGAGATTTTAGTTGCAGTTAGGTGCTAGGTGGGAATTTCAGACACACCTAAGTGCCTTTGAAAACCTGGCCCTGGGCTAACAACCCCAAAGAATAAACCTATGTTTACCAGAGGATAAATAAAGTTGGGCTTATGGTTAAGGCCCCAAGCACAGGTTAGATGATTGGAGTTCTTTTCCCAGCTCTTCCACAGCCATCCTGTGTGATCATGGGTAAGTCAGCTGATAGCTGTGCCTCAGGTTCCCCTCTGTAAAATTGAACTCATGATCTCTTACGTCATATGCTAGATTGGTATTCATGAGGTATGGGTTGACCCTCTCTAATATGGCACCCTCAGTACTTGGTTGGTGCTGAACTAGAGAATTTGCCAGACCATCAGAGGTCAATAATGTCTAGCACATACCCAACACTCCCACTGCTTACTGGGCTCTTAGAAGACATTTAGGGGTAAATTATTGCCAAATAACAGCACAGAACACTGTGAGCCAGGACTGCTGGCTGTAAATCAACTTTATAGGACCACAGGAAACTTGGCCGCACCCCTGATAAGTGGTCATCCAGCTCACTAAAATCACGACAGATTACGGATGTTGCTGAACTAGAGAGGTTCAACCTGCACATCGCTAGAACAGTGACATGGGCAATATAAGTCCCTAAATATAGGTGGGAAGATAGGTTTCCTGTGAACCACTTTAACCCTGGCCATCTCTGTGGAAGATGCTACTAAGGGTTCCTCTTTGTCTTGATTGTGATGTGATATTCAGGCCATGTCTACACGGCAGCCGTCTGCTGGCCTAGCTGTGTTAGGGGTGTGGAGAGGCCTGAGCCCTGCCTTATGTGGCTGTACCAGCAGAAGTCAGCATGTGTTTCTACTGGTGGTGCACGTCTGTCATGCCTTGGTGCACATGATAAAATTTATTCTGCCTGTGGCTAGAATAACTTAGCGTGACCCCTGGCACCGTTGTGCTTTGATGGCCCATCTTTTTCAATCACTTTGGCTTCTCCTAGCATTGCCAGCCTGGGCACCTTTCTGCTTGTGCACCTGTGCCAGTTACATAGGCACACAATAGGCATTTGATGAATTGCAGACACACAATGCAGAAAAGCAGCAGTGTGCAGCTCTAGAGTGTTTTCCCTGTTCACGCACATGCACAATCCATCTGAATCCATGGGAGTGCGCTGCCATGCTGGACAATGAACTGGCAGGCTGAAGTTGTGCGTGGTGTGTCAGTAGTGCTAGGAAGCGATGGCTGAATTCCTCGGCATTCACAGCAAAGGTGGATTTACAAACAGAAACTTTTTTCTTTTTTTTAAAGGGAGCTGGTGAGAATCCTCATGGTGCTCCCACCACAATACACGAGAAACAAAATCTGTGAAAGTACGGCACAAACAGCTTTGGATCTGTTTACAGCAACATGCCTGTCAGCGCACGAGGCAGCCCTCCTTCTGGCCTCTACAGACGGTGTTCCCAACACGCAATAGTACATTTACAAGACAACAAAAACAAACGGCTTTAAAACTGTAAATAAGTGGCAACACTGGTGATTTAAATTGACTAACGGCAGCAACTCCTTTCCAGAGATGCTAGGCAGGATTTTTTTTCTAACTCAAGCCATATCTCATAGAGCTGGAAGGAACCTTGAGAGGTCATTGAGTCCAGTCCTCACAGCAGGACCTATCGCCATTCTTGACAGATTTGTTTTTTTAATCCAGCCTGCCCTGTCAGTAGGGTGACCACATTGACTTATGGTAAATATGGGACGCCGGCCTCTGGGGAGGGGGCCAGGGCTGCTGTCCCATGTCGGGGCTCCTTGGGGATGCGGGTCTGCTGCTCCAGGGTGAGGCACCAAGGATGAAGGGGAATGGAGGATGGGGGCTCCAGAACCCCTGGTGGTGGGTGGTTCCAAAGCCGCCGGGCTGGAGGTGGGGGCAGGGAACAAAGCAGGAGCTTCCTCCCTGAGGAGTGGAAGGCCAGGGAAGGAGGCAGCTGCCAAGGAAGGTCTCCCTGGCAGTGGGAGCTGCCACCCCTAAGTGTAGAGCACCAGGGAGTGAGGCAGCTGTCCCATTGTGGTGTTGCCACCAGGGGGTGCTGGGGATGGGACAGCTGCCTACAGAGTTGCTCCCCTGCAGTAGGAGCTGCTGTCACAAGGTGTAGGGCTCGGGGGACAGGACAGGAGAGGCTGCCACCCCAAGACACATGGTGGCAGGGGACGGGAGCCCTGTAAAACGCAGGACAACTTGTCTCCTTTGTTAAAAAAGTTGAGATGCTTATGAGACAGCTTAAATAAGGGACTAGCCCAGTAAAAAATGAGACAGATGGTCACACTACCCCTCAAGGATTGAGCTCACAAGGCCCGTGCTCTAACCGCTGAGCCATCCCGCTTTGAAAAAACAACCAGAACTTGCAAATGTGACCAAAAGACACGCCAAGAAAATCCAAAATCAGAAGTTTAAAACAAAAACAAAGGACCAAGTTATTAAATTCCCCAGGGAACAGACACTGGGCAGGGGCGGGGGCGAGCCTCAGTGTCCGCTTTCAATTTAGCCATACGCTACTCTATGGCAGGTAAGCAGTATAGCATCTTCTACCATAGGGTTTAAAACGTGTGCAGTGCTGCGATCTGGGCACAAGCTGATAATCAAGGCGGAGCGAGAGAGAGAGAGAGAGAGAGAGAGAGAGTGTGTGTGTGTGTGTGTGTGTGTGTGTGTGTGTGTGTGTGAGTGTGAGAGAGAGCGAGAGCGAAAGGGAAGTAAAAGCCCCACCACATTTTTTGAAGTTGGAACTGCATTTTCCAAAACAAAGTGTGCACCGGTAAACTTTTTACTTTAACCGAAAAAGACTTAACGAGGCCAGCCATTTTCATGGGCATGCTCGGGTGACAGCAACACAAAGCATCTGTGGGTTCCCGGCAAAATAGCACTGGCTGAGTGGCACAGCTGCTGTTCCCATAAAAGAAAACAAACCCAGGGCCCTTTGTGCAAAGGGCTTCTCATTGTAAAGGCTGGAATAAGTGCTTTCCTTTCAAGGAAGCATAGACAAAAATGGCTTCGAGGAGATTTTTTTTCATTGACACTTGGGAAAAAACATTTCTTTTGTTCCCTTTGTAGACAAGAAATTAGGAAGCAGTAGATTCAAGTGTGGGCCACCAACCTTCCTCCTGTTGGATCATTATCTGCCGCTAATTACAGTGCATTGCACTATGGGTAAATAGCAGAGAAATAACTTTTATGCTGTTTGAAAAATGAGGGCAAGAATTACTGCCCTTTGCAGCTGGCTAACTTGAAACAAGCGCCTCTCTATTTACAGGCCTTGGCATTACCTCGTCACCAAAAAGCATAAGCCTTTTTGATTTAAAGACTACAGGCTGAACTTCTCTGCTCTGGCACCCTCGGGACCTGACCAGTGCCAAACCACGGAAGGGCAATATTGGCTAGCACGTTACCAACATGTCCACTGCTGACTGGGCTCTTAGAAGACATTTAGGGGTAAATTACAGTGAAATAACAGCACAGAACACTGAGAGCCAGGATTGGTGGCTGGAAACAAACGTTAAGGGACCACAGGAAACCTGGCCACAACATAAATGGACACGCAGCTAACTAAAATTATGCCAGACCCTGGATATTGCTGGGTCAGCGAGTTCTGGACTAGAGAGGGCAACCTGTACTATAAATCCAGTCTATGTTAATAGATAACACAGAATTAATACTCTTGCATGTTATCACTACAGTACTTGGCTGCTCAGATGAAAATCGGGGGTAATGCCTATCTGGGCCCACTCATTGATGTTCCTTGCCCCAGAGGGCCGTTGGTGTGAACGGTGGGGTTAGGTGACACCATAAAGCCACAGGCAGTAAGGTGGGCGGGGGGGTGGGGAGATTGCTGTTCTGTAGAGAAATACAGGGCTTCTTCCTTCACAGATTCCAGTGTTGCCCTCATAAGAGCCAAATCATGTAGCCGCAGAGGAAGCAATAAAGCTCTTTATGAATCCGGCTGACGAGGTCAATGCTTTAGAAGTAACGTTATGGATGCCAACTTCAGTGAAGACGCCTCTTGCATGAACCACTCTAAAGCTCACAGATGACCAATGGGGACAACAGCTACCACGGGGCGAGGTGTGCATGTGTGGGGTCAGAACCATGCCCCAGGAGGGGTGGAGACGTGTGTGGAAAGGGTGGGACCAAAAGCCGTCAGCCCTTGGTGCCACCTGGAGCACAGCTCTGGCCCTTCTGCCCCAGTCCTAAGAAGCTGAGTGGAGTCGTGGAGTGATGCCCCCACGACACTGCAAAGGGGCCTGGTTGCCAGGAGCTCTGGGGGGGCATGTCTTTGAACCACTGGTTCCCCTATGCAGTTGCGTCCTCCTTGACACACAGCCCCATTGGCCGGTCACAGATGATTAATTACACCTGGACCTTAGGACTTTGGTCAAAAGCCCCACAGACTCTGCGTCCAAATTGGAGCTTGAATTAGGCCAGCCTTCCCGGAAGGAACAAAGTCAGTACTCCTCCAGTCTGGAGTGAGGGGAAAGGTTTCACAGCCTGTTGCTGTTCTCCTGAGTGCTTGCCAATGGCAATATGTGCCCAGAGTCAGGTCAAGCAATGCTCGCTAACGTGTTTTTTTTGCCATGTACTAACTCAGGGGTCCGCAATCCCCGTCACGGGTGCCAAGAGTGGCACATGAGCCAATTTTAATCAGCATGTGATGCTGGAGCTCAGCCCCTCTCTTCCTCCCCACCAAATGGCTGGGAGCTTGCTCAAAGCCAGGCCCCCCTGTGGGTTAACAAAAGACCAGCTAATGCTACCAATGCAGCAAAGCTCTGCATTGTCATTTATTAAAGAAGCCATTCTTAAGTAGGACTATTAGTGACTTTAAAAGTATCACCAGTACGCAGACTGTCCATAGAGGTCAAAAGGTCAAATTTCGATACGCCACCTTGGAAAGGTTGCTGACCCCTGGACTAACTGGGTCACTGTCTGTTTTCAATCCTCTTTGCGTAAGAGGGGTGGCCAAGTTAGTCTGTACCTTCAAAAACAACAAGAAATCTGTGGCACTAACATATTTTGGAGCATAAGCTTTCAAGGGCAAAGACCTCTTTGTGGCTTTCTCCCTGGGCTAAATGTAAAAAGTTTGATTGGCATAACTATTGCGAATGGATGAGAATTATTTTTTAACTGGCAGACCGAAACTGGTAACAGCCTTTGTGGAGACATAATTATACTGGTATGAGAGATCTTAAGCTGGTGTAGGTCATTTCATTTTACTCCACAGGTATGTCATATTGATACAAGCATTTTTAAACTGGTATTGCTGCATCTACCCTGTGTGAGGGGGAGCGCACTGCCCCTTTTAACTACGCTGGTAAAGTTAAAAAAGCAAACTTGAGCATAGAGAGGGCTGGTTAGAAATGGTGTGAGGTGTCAGGGAGAAATCGGTTCATCTAATCCCATCCTGTGATCATTCCTTGAGGCAGGGAATGGTGCAGCTGCAGATCTGGCAGCTCTACATAGTACTACAAATGTCTCTTTACCCCAGTAATATCACGTCTCAGTGAGTTCCGCAGGTGAAATGAACGGGCATGTTCCGTTTGAAGGGGGCAGTTGTTGGTCAGGCTGTTGCAGCAGGCTGGCCCTTTGTTTTTTGGGTCAGGTTTGTGAGGCTGTATTTGTTCAGAACACTTTCATTTGAAAGGTTATCTAAAATTAAATGCCTTTGGGGAAATAATGGGGCCAAACTGCAGCTGCTAAATGAGCACAGCACAGGGTAGGCAGCATGTGTAAAGCTTGCAGTGGCTCTGCCTGGGCAGTGCCTTTTGTAATCAATGTGCTGGAGAACAAATGAGCTTTAAAAACACTTGCTATTTTATTATTCTTATTAATAATAAGGAGGCCCTTGAAAATATCCAGGAACGGAGATCCGTAAGCTCATGATTAATAAATGCTGGCTGGGTTTCTGCTGCCAAATAATAACCTTGAGAACTTTGGTAGGGAATCTAGCGTCAGCTAGACCGCACGAGGGTGCTTGTGTGGGAGGCAGATTAATAAGGCAGCATCTTAGAATCATAGAATACTAGGACAGGAAGGGACCTTGATAGGCCAGTGAGTCCAGCCCCCTGCCCTAATGGCAGGACCAAGTACTGTCTATACCATCCGTTACATCTATCTAACCTGTTCTAAAATGTCTCCAGCGATGGAGATTCCACAACCTCCCTTGGCAATTTATTCCAGTGTTTGACCACCCTGACAGTGATGAACTTTTTCCTATGTCCAACCTGAACCTCCTTTGCTGCAGTTTAAATCCACTGCCTCTTGTATCTGGGGTGTCATTCAGGCAGTGGGGTGGACAGCCACACTGGGCTCCAGGGCAAGGTGGGAGGAGGCCTGGTTCCATGCCCTGGAAGGGGTGGCACAGAGGGCAGAAGGGGTAGGGCTGAGGGCAGTCAGCTCTCAGGCCCCCTCCCGACTTAGTGGAGTGGCCGAGAGGCACAACAGTCTAGCCCCTGTGAACTGCTCTGAGTGGCACTGTGAAGGGGCCAGAAGAGCCTAGCTGCCCTTGGAGGGCTGGTCTCAGGGGCAGTTTCTCCTCTTGAGCCCACCCCCAGTGCCTTGTGGGTGTGGGGGGGAGGGGCGGGCTGGGCTCCTTCCTTCCCTCTGGGGTGTTTCTGTGTGTGTGTTTTCTTTCCCCCTTGCCCTCTGGATGTGTACGTGTGGCTGGGCTCTTGCCTTCCTGCTGGGGGGTATGTGTGTTTGCCTGGCTGCTTTAAACCGCCTCCATTAGTAATGGAGGGAGGAGTGCGGGGCCATGGTGGCGCACGTCTGAACAAGCACACATGACCTCCGTCTTTGAGCACAAGTCAGAACGCACTCCACTCATGGATGAAAACTCTTAGTGAGAACAGCACCGCACACTGCTAAACCTCTGCCTCCTGACCCCCGCCCCCCAATCACACACACACACCCGCATCCCTCTGCCCTGAACCCCAGTGTAGGCACCCCGCCCCCATTACTAATTGGTAAGGGACGGTGGCCATGGAGGGCTCTTGAAGGGAGCACAAAAGGTCCTAGAGGTGAGGTAGGACTTAATAACGGACATGAGTGAGTGGAAGTTCATTTTATCCAAATTTATTCCATAGAGACACAATGAACTGTGTGTTCTGCACTCATGTGCCCACTCCAAAATCCCACAAATATGCCCAAACATCCACAGACAGTGCACAAAAACCCAGGAAATTTGTCCAGTGATCAGCTACCTTTCTGAGACAGAGTGCCAAAATTTGACCTCTGTGTATGGCCAGAGTGTAGTGATACTTTTTTAAAGTCACTAATAGTCCCACTTACAACAGCACCATTAATACATAAATGAAGATGCAGAGCTTTACCGTTTAGGTGGTATGTGTGGTAGCATTAGCTGGTCTTTTGTTAATCCACAGGTGGCCTAGCTTTGAGCAAGCTCCCGGATGCAAGGGGGAAGAGTGGCAGGGCTAAGTCCCCACCTCAAGTGCTGATGAAAATCAGTTCACGTGCCACTCTTGGCACCAGTGGAGGGGGGGGTTGGGGGGGGGGGGGAGGAGGTTGCTGACCCCTGTGCTAGACAAACATTGAGGTTTAATGAATAGTCAATGCATGTTGTCCATACACTCCAGCCAGCCTGTGATTTCAGCAGGCAGCAGGTTGCTGAAGCAAGAAATCAGCCCAGCGTTAGTTTGGCTTCAGATGAGGTTCTCCGCTGTAGTGCAGGAGGTATAGATTGCTCCATCATAGTTAAATCAGTGCTCTGGGAAAGGGGCTGTGCAGGAAAGATTGTGGCTAGGAGAGCGCCTAAAGTTCTTTAGACAGAATTCAACTAAGCGCAACATGCTGAACGCCACAGGAAGTTCACAGTTGGGGCTCTGCATTGCCAACTGTCCCCTTAAATACAAAATAGTGGCTAGCTAAAGCAATAAATTAGCCGGGGGGGTGAGGAAACCATACTGGGTAAAATAAGAACCAGCCAGACTGTCCCCTCCAAATGCAACTTTTGACTGAGTATTAGACAAAAATTAGGTTATTTGCAACCTAACTCCTCTGTGCAACTGGATGCTGGCTAAGATCGGCTGGGGAAAAAGCAAAATATAGGAGAAACTGATACTGTTGGGCCCTGGGCAGGTGTAATTTGAGGGGGAGGGGAAGAAACTAGTACCTAAGCGGTTGATTTTTAAAAACTGTCTGTTTGAAGCAGCTGGGCTGCTTGGAAGATTGGAATGGATTAGCAGGCAGGCAGCGCGGTTGCAGAATTTATATATCACATGCTTTTCTAATTATAAACTGGATAATATTGCCACACCCTGCATGAGTGCAACATGTATATGTCTGGGCAGGGCGGTCCCTAAAGGCATGTGGGGAGCCTGAGGCAACCTCCCACCCCCCCAGCGCTCTAAGTGTGAGGCCCAGGGCTGCCCCCCCGCCCCCCACTCCAGCTACAGGCTCTGCCCAACCCCTCTCCCAATCCCCTGCCCCCTCTGTCCCCATCCCACCTCCCTCTCAAGCAACATAAGCTGGGGCTTACAAGGGGACTGGCATGGGGCAGAGGTGGGGTGGGGTGGCCAGGCTGCCTGCTCCACTCCGCTCTGCTCTGGTGCCCTCTCCCAGCCTACTGTGCCATTTCTCCATGGTGGTAGCCCCCCGCAATCCTTAAGCCCCCAAGCTGCCCTGGGACCTGTCCATAGGATGGCTGAGGCAGCTGCCATAGGGTCCCCATAAGCACAGGGAGACGCCTATAGCCGCCATAGCAAATAAATACATATGTTGAAGTGGCTGCTCGTGTTGGTGTAAGCAAGTCCCACCCCATCAGCAGACTGCAGCTTGTACCTTTCTTACAGACCTATCAAACCCAACTCCAGCACAGGTTGTGCGGCAAAAAAAGAAAACCACGGCAAAGTGCCCCGACTGCCTTTTGAAACCCATTGTCACTACTCAGCCCTAACTGTTCATGACAGGAGGAAAAGGAAGCAAATCACATTTCTATCACTTGTTTGCTTTATCAGGGACCTAATTTGACAGGAAGGGACATTTTTGCTTATTTTACAACTCAGGCTCAGGCCGCAATTTGATTTCAGTAGCTGGGAGGCGAACACAAAATCTGATTTTTGACTTCTGCGGTGGTATAAAAATTTACATTTTGACAGTGATGCCCAATAGCAGTTAAGAGACGGTCTCCCCAGCCTCCCAGCACTTCCCAAAACACATAACCCAACATATAATACACTCATAATTCACTAATGTTTGCTGAATGACAGGGTTAAGTGGCTGCTATTCCCAGCCTCCCACCACACTAATGGACTCCAGACCCGGGCTCCCTTTCTTCTGGATTGAAGTCAAATTGTTTCCTGCAGTCTGGATAAGGCAACGTCTTCCACCAAGAATAAACAGTACTTCCGAAATTATTTTCATTTGTTTTTCTAATCTAATTTTTCCCTTGGTGCTTCACTAATCATCAATCCCATTAAAGGGCTGATGTGTTGACTGCTTTCCAGAGACGCGCCTCTCCTGCATCCAGCAGCGCTCTGACCTTCAGAAGCAAAAAACTCCTCGTTGAGCTCAGCTAGTTAGCGGACTGAATTCCTTCCAGGTGGCCCAAATGCGTGGCTTGTTCTCAACAGTCTCTGGCAGCTCATTACTGGAATGTTGGTACCGGACTGCAGCCAAACTACCTGGAAGAAAAGGCATCGCCCTGTCGATGGGGAGCTCTGAAATTCCTTTTGCCATTTCCAAGGGGCTGTTAAAGAGAAGAGCAGAAAAGCAGCCCCCACCCCACCCAGGCAACTCAGGACTTTCTCTGTGGGTGTGTGAGTGTGAGGAGTCGGTGCTTTTCGTGTAAAGCTGGATCACAGTGTTTTTTAATGATTAAAGTAGCTTAAACTAAGTCGGTGATGAATGCGCCTAAGTGAGGATTATGAAAATTTTTAGCCAAAACAATGAACGGTACCATGGATTGAGTATAACACTAAAAATACACACAGGAATAAAGCTTTTATGGCAATTACTTTCTGGGCGCTTGATGTGCTATTTTAGGTGAAACACAATAGTCCAAAATATGCCAGTTTGCGTTGTCAGAGGGTGTTTTTCCCAGTAAAGCCCACATGTATATCCCCTAACCCTCAGGTTTCAAAGCTTTCCTGTCTTCAGCAACCTTTCATATCACTAGAGGCCAAGGGCATCCGAGGCCATGTAGTCCCCTCCTTGTTCCAGTGTTCTAGGCAAGGAACTACACCTTCCAAGGTACCTTGGGTTGAGCCATTGTGTCGACAGGAGAGTAGGCTGAGCCCAGCTTTGCTGCTAATGTGGTGATGTCCTAAGACCACCTCTGTTGGTTTACCTGTGCAATGTTATAGGCACTCCATGCCACCTGCTCACCTCCTGTCCATATGTTGTATGGTACAGGCTTTAATTACAGGGGCCGTGCATCTACTTGTTTCTCCTGTTGACAATGGCTCTGTGCATGTGTTAGCACTGCAAAGGCGAGCTGATTATTTTATGGTGGTAGCACCTGGGCTAGGTTTTGTAGGGCTGTATGTGACCCCCCCCCAACAGTTGGGGGGGGAGGGGGAGAACAAAGGGGGAAAACTGCTCTGGGGTCTAGCTACGGAAAAGGCCAACAGGTGTCCTGGGCCCTTTAAATTGTCATTGGGGTATGGCGCATACTGGGTGGGGCTGAGGTCTGGCTGGCGGAGGAGGGTGCTCCAGGCTGCACGCAGCGCTGTGGGCTGGCTGCCCAACCCCCCCCCACCCCTTCTGTCCCAGGTTCTGCCCCTTCCAGGAATGCAGCCCCCCCCAAACCTTGCCCAGGGGCCTGGCAACAGGTTTGGGTCCCCTCATGGTGCAAAACCCAAGGTGCACATGGTTCCCGTTGTGCTGAGCAAAGTGCGATGGTGTGGTGGTGGCACGTGAGCTTGGTGCTTTAGGCACAGCGAGTTGCCCATGTGCACAGGGTAAGAGTACCGCAATAAAGGGGTCAGGAAAATAAATTCCCACATCCCGGTGACTTTGTGGGCCCATGAGCCAGTGTCGGCACCATTCTTACCAGCAACACGCTGCTGCTTTCTTTAGCTGCTCTTTAAATGGAGGCTGGTGCTCAGGGTATGGGCCGAAGGCTGGCATGGGAATAGCTAGTCCTAATGCTTTGCAGCCTTTGGCCAAGGGCTGGGGATGGCATTGGAGGAAGCATCCCCTGGGCAAAGCAGTTTGGGGGGGGGGGGGCACCGCCTTAAATTAGTCCTGCATATGAGCAGTGGTTGGTGGTCCTTTTTTTGTAATGGCAAGGCCCACCATGATCCTGGGGTGGGCGCAATGTAACAGCAGTATGGAGCACGGCCCTTGTGTTCCAGCCCAACTACCCCCTCCTTCTGCTTATTGAGGCAGCGCTGACTGTGCCCTTCAAGGTCACATGCAACTCAGCACCAGCCAGTCCACGTACCCAACCCTGGGCGCCCAAGGCCCAGCTTGCCGCAGTGCACACTGCCCCGTGTAAGTATCAGCTTGGCTTGCTGGGTGGACCCTAGTGGCAGCCTGGCTTAAACAGCATGATGTTGTGGGGGAATAAAACTTTCTGGCCCTGCTCCAGTTCAGCTCTAAAAACTGTCTCTGGCAGAACAGCTGGGCTGTTAGTAGGACAAGCCCAGCGGAGCATGGGCCTAAGATGAAAAAAAACAAGCCGCTCTGTGTATGTGTGAGCGAGAGAGAGAGAGTGTGTGTGTGTGCGCACGCGACAGAGAGAGAGAGAAAAAAACTAATCCCCTCACACTATCTCACAGTGGCCTTACTGTCACTAGAGCAAACAGTCTGTGGAAGTGGTGAAAATGGATGACGGTGTCACACGAGGGAAGCCAGTCCAAACAACTGGCGGTAAAAGTGTTTTACTCAGTCATTCCGAAGGGGTTACAATGACATAACTAATACGAGTGGCCTTTAATTATTTTTATAGTGTAAAGTGTCACAAACAAACCTCAGACACTGTGCTATGGTAGTAGCGACAAAATTGGGCTGACCACTGGCAGTGACATGGGCATGTGGCAAGACAAGGTTCTTTGCCCAAGAAGGCTGTAACACACCTCCGGTAGTCGACAAAGAGCTCAGTGTTGCTCAACCAGTGGTATGTGTATCCTTGTGCAAACACCAAGGGCTTCCTGCGGATACAGCAACTCATCTAGCTATTTGCCTAGTTTTATGCCAGTCAACATAAACACTAGTAAAGGTGGGACACGCTAAAAGTCCATTGTGCCCATTTGTTTCTATTGCTTTACATGTTTTATGCTGAAATGTAAGCACAATATTTGTTTCAATTCATTTATTTGCTAAGATGACCGAACGTCAGCAAGTTTTCGGCAGGCGTCCTCTGTGATAGTTTTGTAAGTAAGCAGTTTTTAAGTGAAGTGTAACTTGGTGGTATGGAAAACAAATCGCACACGTGAAAAGGGTACAGTAAGCTGGAAAGTGTGACTAGCATTTGTTTCAAGACCTCAGATTACTTATGTGGCTCACCCAGTGGTACACTTATAATTTTTTTTTTAAAGGCTGTATTTTACTGACATTGACAAACACTGAACGAGCTGATAGCTTTGTAGAGGAAATGGCTGAGACGAACTACTCTGTTGCCTTATCAGAGGGGGTAGCCGTGTTAATCTGTTTCTCCAACAATAGAGAGGCATCCTGTGGCATCTTAAAGAACAGCCAGGCTGGGTCAGAACAGTTTGTCTAGCACAGGCTCCTGTCATTCAAAAGTGGCCAGTGACTGGTCCAGAGGGGACAGGCACTCATCAAGTGATCCACGCCTTGGTTTCCATTCTCAGCTTTTGCCAAACAGACACTAAGGATACCATTCCTGTCCAGCCTGGCTAGTAGTCATTGATGGACCTGGCCTCCATGACTTCATCTAGATCTTTTTTTTTTTCTTTTGAATATTGTTAAAGTCCTGCTCTTCAGCACATACTCTGGCAAAGACGTCTACAGATTGACTCTGAAATGTGTGAAGAAATGCTTCCTTTTGTTTTAAATCTGCTACCTATTAATTCCATTTGCTGGCCCTTATTTATTGTGGTATGGGCACAAGCAAATAACTTCTATTTACTTTCTCAGCCCTAGTCCGGATAGACCTCTTTCACATTCCCCGCCCCCTTAGTCTCTTCTTCTCTAAGCTGAAAAGTCACAGTTTTTTTTAAACTTGCTTTATATGGTGGCCATTCCAAACCCCTCATCGGTTTTTGTTGCCCTTTTCTGAACGTTTTCCAGTGCCAAGATATATTTTTTGAGATAGGGCCACCACATCAGCACACAGTATTTAAGATGTGGGCCTACCGTGGATTTATACAGGGGCAATAAACTATTCTCTCTCTTGTTCTCTATCCCACTTTTAATGGGGCCCATCATTTGATTTGTCAATGCTGATGAAAGTGGAGTTTTGCGCAAGATGGCTTATGCCCAAATAATGTGCCACAGGACTCCACGGGTTTTTTTTTTTTTTTTTGGTAAGTTACCTTGGACATCTCTCTCTCTGGATGCTCTGTGAACGCCTAGATAGCTGTCTAGCATAGATTTTTTTTGAGGAGGAGAAAGAAAAATGGAAGCAGGTAGCCTTTATGGGTTATTTACTAGTGTTAGAGAAGCACAAGTCAAGGATCCACAGTTCAAGTGGCGTTGCTTTTCATTTAACATAGGGCATCTATTGCTTTATATGTAGAAGCCTCCCCAGCTATTGTGTACGACCTCTTTAAGACCATAAAGGATGTGCTGAGAATTTACAAATAAAGCTGTTCATTTGTGTTGCAATTAAATTAAAATTGAGGCCTCGAAAAATCGTTTAGCGCCAGGTACAGGAGTGACACGGGAGCTACTTTTTAAGGTTGAAAGATCATTTTTGTCTATTATTCAAATTTCTTCTTCAAAAGAGGCTGCCACATAATGGCCTTTCCTAAGCTGCTCCATAAAGAACTGCCCTCTTGCAAAATGCCTGCTGGCTCCTAATTTTCAAGGGGGAGCAGTGCCACGCCCACAAGAAGGGTACTGGCAGCATGGGGCAGTTTGAGATTCCTGCATTCACTGTCATGAAAAACCAGCTTCATGGTCCCCTATGCCTCTCTATGGTCTACCAAGATTCTTCTTCCCAGACTACCTTTTGGCTTTACGAGGGGAGCTGCCCAGCCCCTCCGCACCAATTCAGTTTTGAACAAGGCAAACCAAAACTACGGTGAAGGGGAGATGGGGCGGGGGCAAAGATCCCTGTTCTCCTGGCTGATGAGGGAGCGACATAAAAGCACGGATAGGCCTTTTGTTGTGTGTGTTTTCTGTCAAAGTGAGGGTCATACAGGGGAGGGAGTTTTCCCATACCCAAATTCCTCTGCAAATGCATGACAGTTAGAGACTTAGCTCGCTCACTTTAGACAAGCTTCCCTTTGTCCCCTGGGGAGAGCTCGTCTTGTGTAATGAGTGCACAGTGGCTACGGGCTGCAACATATTCCATCCAGTTGCAGTGTGTCTACTCTTGTCCAGCAAGGACTGTCCCGTTTGGGATACTCGGTGCATTTTCATGTCAGTTGGTAACTCAAGAAACCCAACAACGTGCAATGAGACACCCATGCCTGAGTGTGAATCAGGCCTTGTCTGTCCAGAAAAGTGTGCCAATTGCTAGTTAAAAATAGACCTCCCCCGCACCATAGTGACCCATCACGTTTATCTTGCGTCAGTTTGTTACTAATCTAACCTTACCCCTTGCTTAAATTAGTTCATTTTAGCAGTTGGCCACTTTTCAAATGGATGTTGCTAATCTGGTGCACGTTTAAAGAGGTTTGCCAATAGCTATTGGTTTGTAACGCACCATAAACATGCTGATGTCTTCATTTAGAGACCATCCAATGCATTACATTGTTTTCATCTACTTGGGGCTTTGTATAAAACGCAATTCTTTTGTTTATGTCAGCTATAAAACAGTTTAACATGTTGTTTTCTTCACTGTATTCTAAAGGCTGAAAGAACGACTATGCAGGTTCCTGTGCCTGTGTGTGTAGGTCCTCTGCCAGCAGAAGTTTTTCACACCTTGCTTTCAGAGTCCATAAGAAAACCTCCCCACATCATAAACAAGGGGTCAGCCCCCCATGACACAGGTGCCATGAGGCACACATGAGCCAATTTTCATTGGTATGCAAGGTGGGAGCTCAGCCACACCCCTCCTCCCCTATGCAGCCAGGAGCTTACTGACAGCCAGGCTGCCTGTGGATTAGCAAAGGGTCAGCTAATGCTGCCCACCACTACCTAAACAGGAAAGCTCTGCATCTTCATTTATTAATTAATGAAGCTATTGTAAGTAGGACTATTCGTGACTTTAAAAAAGTATCACCGGCCCTCAGACTGTACATAGAAGTCAAAAGGTCAAATTTCGGCACTCCGCCATCAACTAACAGCAATAGGGCTAAAAAGCAGAGAACAGGAAACAGCACAGGAAAGGAGGCCGTGTAGTAAAAGCACCAGCATGAAAGAATGAGAATTGGGTTCTCCTTCCCAGCTGCCACTGGCTTTTGCTGTGACCGAGTAAATTAAGAGCTTAGTTTCTATCCCTGTTGTTACTGCTTGGTTCCATAAAACACTTTGAAAACCTTGCATAAAGTTTTATTCTACTAGATACACTTCCTTTCCCCTAAAGATGAAAAAATATTCCTGCCTGTATCCAACAGACACAAAAATTCTGCTACAGAGCCAGTAAAAGCCTGAGGGAAAACAGACTTTGTAGACAATCAGTTTAATGGTTTCCTTTCCAATTAGTCAAACAAGTCCTGCCGAGGCTGGTGAGTGAGGCTCACAGAGATTTTATAATATGATGGATCCCTGAGAAGATGCGGGTACATATTTTTTTTTAAAAAAAAAAAGCAGATTAGAGATGGGCCAGTGACCACCCCCAATGCTTGAATTTCACAGAGCTCCAAGCCTTGACCTGATGGTCAAGCAGCAGCCTTTCATACAACTGGACTAGTTTTAACAGTGGATGCTCACTGCTTCATGGCCAGAATTGGACAGCCACCAAAAACATAATACTGCTGATGGAAAATTGTTCATTTTGAGTCAAGGTGCTCAGTGTATAAACCAAGGCTACAGTTATACTAGCGAGTTTTGCTGGCAAAACTCCGTTTTTTGTTGACAAAAACTGGTGAAACATCCACACACAGAATGCGTTTTTGTCGACAAATCTCAGCACTTTTGCTGGCTGTGTTCTGCCGCTCAGCCATGAGGCATAACTCTGCTGTTGACAGATTCTGTCGCCCAAAAAGCTGTGTGGCTGCTCTTGTGGGGGCGGGGGGGTGCTTCTCTCGAAAGACAGGGCATCCAGAGTGATGGGCAGCCCTGTCTGCTGGGCTTCTGGGTGCCTGTTTTGTTGAAAGAGTAGCTGGGAAGTCCGGTCGCTCTGTGGACAGAATGGAGCACTCTTCCAATTGGCTTTTGTGTGCAGTCGCACTCTACTGACAGAAGTTTTGTTAGGAAAGATCTTCTGACAGTGATTTCTGTCAACAGATGGCTGTAGTGTAACCATAGCCCAAGTGTAAAGAGAAATCTGGCTTCCAGTGGCACATGCTGATATCTATCTATCTGTGTGTGTGTGTGTGTGTGAGACAGAGAGAGAGAGCTCTTTCTCCCTGTATAGCTCTACAGGCAGATACTATAAGAAGGTCTATTTCTATAGCCAGAGACCTAACACTCTAGAAAGTCTTCTCTAGCTACAGAATTGTGCCCTCGTGTAGAGAGGGCTATCTCTATGCCTATTAACAGTGCTTTTCTCTATCTGTAGTGACCCAACCCACCTGAATTGATCCACTGCCATCTGTTGCTATCTATATGGAACTACATGGTTTGTTTAGACTTCACCAGCTCAGGAGAAAAAAAAATCTAGATCGTTTTCTGTGTATAGCGTTACGTACAATTCAACTCTGCCTCAACCTCCTGCAGCCTGAAATAGATACCTGCTGCCAAACGCAAGGCTGGAGCATTAGAACTATCACTATGTAATTACTATAACTTCCCCATTGATTAAGACTGTTCCCTATAAAAGACAGTGTGCTGTCATTTTCTAATGGAGCAGAGCACCTTGTCTGTAGTTCCCCCATCTGCTAGGGCAGCTACATGAATTTACATGGCATGAAGGCTGTTTTCTTGGTGATAACTAGAGTCTGCACTCATTGTTCCAGCCACACACACAACAGAAAAACAGAGCCAGCAACTGCCCACCTGCTGCTAATGTGTATAAAGGGTACGAACAACAGCAGACGGGGGAAAAAAGCAGACCGTCTCGGCACAAAACAATGCATTTCACACACACTCAGAATGATGGGGACTCCACAACGCTGTTCAAAACAGTTTATTTTATTTTTTTGTCAGACAAACACATTGATTTCTGGACCACAGTAGAGGATGGAAACCTTTCACAAACTTATTTATTTGAAAATACAAATATAAAATTATACTTTCCACATCTGTGATGTGAGAGACCCCCATCCACATAGTATTTTACAACAGGGCTTTAGAAAGCCGTACACAGAGACCTGAAAGATGCTTGATATATAGATACAGATATATGTATATGTGTGTGTATATATAGTTTTAAAAAAAAAGTCACTACCAAAGTTCTCATCAGTTCATACTAAAGTATAAAAAGAAGGGCTAGGCTTGCCACTGTGCCATAGTTTGTTTAGGTACATTTATGACCACCTGAAATGCTTAGATTTGCATTCTATTACTGATGGAGTTCAGAACTTGTACAACATATAATGAATTATACTCTCTATCTGCTACAGTCAAAATGACACACAGAGATCCCACACGTGGTGTCCGAGTATGTACAGAATACAGTTTTATAACATCGGTGACTCCTGCTTCTTGTCGAAGATTTTAGCTTTGATCTTTACACTGAAATGAAATTCTGTCAAGACAATACATTCTGATTGGTTGGAAACTTGTGAACAGATCACTTTGACTGACTTTTTTAACTACTTATTTTTGGTAAATTTTATTACAGTATTAAAGTATTGCTTAGCTTACAGAATCTCCTCATATAGTGTTCGCGCACAAAAATGGACTTGAATTAGATTCTGTACATATGAAACTCTACAGTGTATGTATGCAGACATCAGACTCTGCTCGTGTGTCTTCAATGCACTGTCTCCCAAACTTACACTAACTTTCACTTTCCCGTGTCATCTGTTTTGCTTTTAAAAAAACACTCAAGAAAAAAAAAAGTCCACAACATTTCCACCCCCGAAACATTTCCACAGCATAAAAGATAACGATGAGTTAGTGTTTTTTTTGTAAACAATTTCGTAACCATGGCTGACCATCAATAAAAATGTAGTAAACAATATTGCTTTATTATAGATTACGTTGCATTGAGTGAATGGCAGAATGAAACAGGATGGTATTTGTGGCTGAAGTCCCTAGCCCTCATTCACACTAAAGATCAAAATAGCATTATAGGTTTTATAGCTGGGGGAAGAAAAAAAAAATCTGAACACCTTTCAGGTCATTATTACCCATAATTACCCAATGATTTAAACTAATCTAGCAAGATGTATAACATTCACCAGCTGTATACTGCTGTACAATGAAAAAAAATTACAGCAACAGAGCCATGCTACCTTAAAGTCCAAGCTACAAATTCAAATTAAAGTGAACATTATGAAGTATAGAAAACGAAAAGGACAGATAGATCAGTCTTCATTTTAATCAAGTCAATCACAAATGTATATTATTGGGTGAGGGCGAGGAGGGCAGGTACCCTCGTTCAGCAGCGCTGAGAGCTGCCGTGGGCCATGGGGCAAGGTGGGAGCGAGGCCCAGCTCTGTACCCTGGAAGGGGTGTGGCCAAGAGAGGAAGGGGTGGGGCCAAGGGAAGTCAGCCCTCAGCAATGCCCAGACCATGGCACTAGGGCCCCTCCCACTCCCTCACAGCTGTGCGCCGTTGGAGCAGTGCTGCCACGGCATTTCAAAGTGGCCCAGAGTTCCAGCTACTGCCATTGCTTCTTTGGCACTGGCAGCAGCTACAGTTCTGAGCCCCTGTGAAATGCTGGACCTGGGGGGCAACTGCCCCATTTTCCCCTCCCTGTTGACAGGTCTGCCCTCATTAATTAAATTTTCCTAGATGCTGCAATCCCTCCAGAATGTACATTGTGTTCAGTAATAAACGTTGTCCCACGGTAGCATAATGCAGGTCTACCAAGAAATGGACAGAAAAACCTGTCTCTACATTAATAATGGATTTCATGAGGAAACGGGCTATTTTTTGTTGCCCACTTGCACTACCGGGCCGGAGTCTCTCTTTTTTGGTAACTCCAAGGCAACGTTCCCTCTAATCTTGCCCATCCACGTGCAAAATAAATTCTGTTATGTGCACCAAGGCACCTGCGCATGTGCACCACCAGTAGAAACAAAGAAAAAACAAAACACCCTAGCTTCGGGTGCTCCACTATGCAGCCAGGCAGAATTTAAACCTCTCCTGAGCGGCCACACGAGCAAGCAGCTTACAGGGACCACTGCTCCAGGGGGCTACTGTTCAAAATGGGAAAGATCACTTAGTTGTTATCAGTGCTTTTGCCAATGTGCTTGACTAAAATAAAGATGTCACTGAACTTTTGTGCTGAAATAATTTACAAAGGAAATCTTTCAAAATGGATTTCTAGATGAGTGGGGCACTAGAGTGAACCTCAGTCTAGGTAGCCACATCAAAAACATATCCGGTTCTACAATATTTGTGCTATGGGCCACTGGGACGTCTCAAAAGGTATATAAACATCTAAAACATATTCACACAGATTATCAGTTTCTTCTGAGCATTCTTAAAAAAATATTTTTTCTCTTAGTAAAATCATTTGAATATACCATGCCTCCCTCTTTTAAAAAATAAATTAAAAAAATCCAGTTTTGCATATCTAGCATTAGCATTTAAGGTAGTATGGCGCACCCCCTTTTTAAAGTCAAGGGTGGGGATCTACAAAATGCCTTAAGAGTTTGCCAGCATTTTTAACATTGTGAGACCTTTGGTTAGTTGAAACCACATCAGATCAGCAAAAAAATAAAATAAAAAGACGGGAAAAAAGGAAGAAACTGCCCAAAATTATTAGCATTTTTTTAAATAAGAGAAAGTTCTATCCTTACTGGTCCTAAATCTGATTAACTACATCTAAGTTTTTAACCTTAATTACAATACACCTACCAATATGTACTAGAAGAGAGAGAGAGAGAGAGAGAGAGATTGAGAGAGAGAGGAGGGAAGGAGGGAATTCACTACATTAGTATCAGGACTGCACTCTTACAAGATAGCCATTTTATACACTATTAACATACAACAATGATCAACAAAGAATATTCTATGAGGTGATAGGGAATGGAGAGGAAAAAAACAAATGGTAGTACAGTACGTCATCAACATTGACAAAATATTAATAAAAAATTCCCTGACTTATACATTGGATCTCAGGGAATTTGGTTTGTGTTTTTTTTAATTATTTATATTTTTTAAAGAACTGTTATTTTATTACTTGATCAAGTCTCAATATTTAAAAAGCGTCCAGCATTTTGCTTAAACCTGGTTGTTCTGAAATAAGAAACGACGACAACAAAAAAAAAATCTAAAATAGTACACACACAAAAAAGCATGATTTTGTTTTTAAAAAACAAGGTTTTTCTCCATTCAGATTATGATACCTTGTTTTTTTTGTTTTTTTTTTCCAAAGATGCTTTGCTCTACCTGGTCTGTTGAATGTCTACATTAGTCTACTTGTTAGTAAAATTTACAAAAATAGGAGTGCAGCAGCTCTTTTTAACAAATGTCGCATTCAGTGTCTTATACTGGCTGTACCTAAAGTACCAAATTTATAAACGTAACAATTTAAAAAAATATTAATAAAACTTGTCAATATTATGTTAAAAAAAGAAGAAATATATCCATACTACAGTATGTTCTTAATGCCACCTACCATGTTGTACTTCTATTTTGCTGTTGCAGGCCTATTTACCAATATTAAAAAAATTAAATTAAAAAATATCCTTCATAAGTTTCCTCTCCCAACAGAGGACCATATATATAACAGCCAAATATTAAACATGTGCAAATAGGAAACTGTCAGTTTTTCCCCCTACCAGTCACAGTGCAATGATGTTTTATACTTTTTATACTTTTTAATTCTGTTTACATCTACAATAAATTAAAATCTTCTGTCGCTTCTAGGGTGATACTTGTAGCACTGAGGTATTCCAAACAAACAAACAAAAAAGTTGCTTTCCTAATTTGTTAATATAGAAAATAATGGACAAAAGGCATAATGCAAGCTTTAACACTGCTCTTCCTACGGCATGTTAGACATTGAAGAGGAATCTCTTCTCTGTCAGCACTTTATAGGACATGCAGAGCAGCTGAAATGACTGGACAGCAAGTTGATCTAATTTAAAATAACGACTAATAAAGGTGTGCTTCAAACTTTAAATACTTTAAATATTACAATTGTAGCTTCTTTTTCAGTCCTGGGAAAAAGCCGTTCTTAAATTAAAAAATATAACTAAACTGTTACCTTTTAAGCTGTGCACATATGACTAGTTAATATGCTGGTATGACGCTAGTACAGTTATAAGGTCTAACACACCTAGAGAGCAAGCTAAACAGTGTTAATCTAACTCTTATGGGCCAGCTCTGGCAGTTGATCTAAACGTTTAAAACTTTAATTTTTTTCTTCCGCGTAGTAGAGAAACTGCCTTAGACTGGCTCCATCACAAAAATATTTTGTATTTCTCTTTCTTAATAGTTTATATGTAGTTAATGGAATTGTATTTACAGTTTTTTTTCAGAATTCACAATTTCAAAAAACCTTATATCACCTCTTTCAACCAAAAAAAGCACTTATAGAAAAAGAAGGACACAAAAAATTTTGCAGTCCTTACCTTATTGCCGAAAATAGATATAATTAGGTTAACGAAGACGTCACAAATAAAAAGAACGGCTAGAGATCCTGCTAGTCAGCTATCCTCTCAGCTCCCATACAACACAAACTAGTAACTTCCGCCCACCCACTGCCCTCACTCTACTAATTCAGTGTGTGCTAAAATTCCACCTGAAGAGTTTTTACAGTTTCAGAATTGGTACCAAAAGACTGAGACTCATGTTACCATCTCAGCATCCTTTAAGCAACAACGACATAAAACGAAAGTAAAAAGGAGGGGAAAAAGAAAAGTAACCCCCTTAATATAAACGGTTATACTATGGTTAGGCTCTTACTAGATACACAAATTAGAACTACTTGACTACGAGAATATGTCAAACGCTATAGAAAAAATGTGATTCAGATAGATTAAAAAGGGGGAACCCATCAAGAAAGTAAAACAAAAGTGAAATGGATTATATATACATGTTTTAAAAAGCTGTTGTTTTTATAGTACAGCAGATTCATGAGATGATGAGCGAGATTTTAAACAACCTAAGTCCATAGAGTGCCACCTCCAGTTTGTTTATGTTATTGGTGATGATGTAGTGCTCAAAGTCTGATGATATCACCTGAACATGGAACCATTCAGAAACTTCGCCCTGTCTTGCCTGGACATCCAGATATAGCCTATAAAGGACAAAAAGAACACATTACATAACCAAACTTCTTGAGAGTAACAGAAGTTCCGAGAACAAGTGGAGTTCCTCATGGGGTTTATTATGCACCTATATTTGTAAACTGCTCAGCGGAATTCCTGTGCAGGTCTCTGTATATCATTTCAATCTACTTTGTGCATTTAGTGCCGTGCAATATAAACTTGACATGTAATAGACCTGACCCCGGGAAGTCCTGCGGACCAGTAGCTCTTGTTGACGTTACTGGGAGCTTGGTGTATCTCAGTATCAGGACCAATATTAATAGGTATAATAAAGAAAATGGTCATATCAC
This sequence comes from Carettochelys insculpta, assembly GCF_033958435.1. Taxonomy (NCBI): domain Eukaryota; kingdom Metazoa; phylum Chordata; order Testudines; family Carettochelyidae; genus Carettochelys; species Carettochelys insculpta. Next base: position 9,768,517 of record NC_134155.1, read on the forward strand.
TTACATACAAAAAGGTGAACAGAAATAGTCTAAAGGACTTCTTCAGTAAATCTGCACAGCAGTTGTTCTTCGCTAAAGACATGGTAAAGGGTCGATGTATGGGAACTGGGCAAAATGCTTACTATCAAGATGAGGAGCATATTTAACACTCATGTTTTGGGCCAAGCTCTGTTCTAAATCATATCCAGAGTGACATAGTGAAGTTTATGGGGTTACGCTGGACTGAAAAGGTGTTGCAGGGCAGATTTTTAGTCTACTGATCTTCTCTGTCGAGTACATTTACAAAGGTAAAGTAAATACCTTGGTTTCAAATTCAGTGCTGCTTTGACAAACTGCTTTTGTATTTTTATGGGTTTTTTTGTTTAATAATATGAGGGAAAAATAAAATATTACTAGATTAATCAGAAGCACTGGAAAAATCTCCTTATGCACCAGTCACGCTCAGGCTGATTGACCGGGGGGGGGTGCAGGGGCAAAGAGGGGCAGTTGCCCAGGGCCCCTTTGAAATGCTGTGGCAGAGCTGTGCCACTACTCCGTGCGTGACTCTGAGGGAGCATGGGTGGGGGCACGGCTGATTGTCTTAAGCCTCACCCCTTCTTCTCTTGGCCCCGCCCCTTCCAGGGGCAAGGAGACAGCTACCCTCCCACCTTGTCCCCGGCCCTAGTGGTCACACTCCTGAGTTTACATAACATTAGAACATTCTTACTCTAAAACTGGTGAAGTAGTGGGAAGATGGCAACAACTTCTAAATGGCTACATTTCAACAAATATAGTTATTTTTATAGGTGGATGTAGAACCCCAAGTCCTTAATCTCACTGACTGCAACTTTGCAGAATAGGGACAGAAGGGCGTTAATTATTATTTAAATTTCACTCCAGACATCATTTATTTATTTATTTATTTACTATCATTAATTAATATAATTAATATTTAATTATTAATACTCAATAATAATAATATGCAACTGAGGGTATATCTCCACTGCAGGCAGGGGTATGTGTCTTGCATCTTGTGTAGATGTACTCTAGTGCAGTGGATCTTAACCCTTCTGAATGACTGTGCCCTTTTCAGGCATCTGATTGGTGTCACATACCCGCAAGTTTTACCACAATTAAAAATTATGTGCTTATAAACTCAGACATGAAAAAATGTCATCGCAAACTATCCCTGAAGAATCGCTGGCTTTTTCGTTTTTACCACATAATTATAAATCAACTGGAATATCAATATTGTACTTATATTTATACAGCGAGCAAGGTCAGTAAGTCATTGTAGCCCTTTGTGTTTGCACTGACTTTGCTAGTGATCTGTATGCAGCCTGTTTTAAAACGAGGCAAATCTCTAGCTGAGCTGATATACCACATGGAACCCCTCCCCTCCAGCAGAGAACCACTGCTCCAGCGAGCTTGCTAAAGACAAGCAAGCAGGGTTCAGCAAGGGCAGCACAAGTGAGAACACACTCGGGTGGGCTCGTGCTGCAGCCTCCTCACTCGAGTGAGTGAGAGCACAGCTGGCTCAGGTACACCCATACTGACTGCAACTCCCCTCTGCGGCTGCAGGGCAAGTGTACCCTGAACAGTAACCCAGCAGGAGGGAGATTTAGTACACGCTGGGCGACCCGAACCCTTGCACAGATAACAGTATGCAGCAGGGCTGGATCGTGACGTGAAATTCACTACACTAGACCTACCAGGATGACATTTTTGCCCTCTGCACGCAAAGAACCCCTATTTTAGCAGACCCTGGTATGCTGCAGCAGTGGTGCTGGCCCACAGATGGCTAGGTGAGAAGAGTGGAAGAATACCTTGAAAGGTACTGTCACGATTACAAATTTCAAACTCAACAGTCCTAGAGAAATTAATGATAGGGACCTCCCACCCACTAATCTATTTTAATTAGTCATGAGCAGTGTTAACAGCAATTTCTGTTTTTCAGTCATTAATGGTTGCACTTGTAACACTGGCCAGTAAATAACGATTACAGCTTCATGTGCCATGGCAGGCAATATATTAATTTTGTTAACATTTCCTGTCTTGCGGCATTATTACTGCAAATTACTGTTTTGTTAAAATCCTGAGCATGCTTAGAATGCCACAGCTTGTCTTTATGAAGGCTCTGGACACAATTATAATGCAGTATTATAAACCAATTGCTGTGTGTGTATACATACTAGAATGTTACTAAAAATAACTGGGAATAAAAATGAATGCTTGTGTATTTTACACTCCCCCTAAAAATTAGATGTTTGTGGACCAAATTAGTTCAGGTAGCATTCTTAAAAATCCCATTTATGCCAAAATGCAGGAGATAAACATAACCATTTCTTGTCATACATTAAAGGGGATTATAACATAGTAATTGTTACAAACTGATCAATGTACCGTCTCCACGAAATACAAATATCACGCAGCTAATAATTAATGTGAGTTTTGTGGGCTTGATGGACAAGGGGTACATGGGGGCGGGCAAGGGTGGTTTTGTTTTCCTAAATAGGTTTTTTTGGCTTTTATTGGTAGATACACATACACCCTGTTTGAGAACAACAAGAAGTCTTGTGGCACCTTATAGACTAGCAGATATTTTGGAGCATAAGCTTTCGTGGGCAAAGACCCGCTGCATCAGATGCATGAGTAATGCTCCAAAATATCTGCTAGTCTATAAGGTGCCACAAGACTTCTTGTTGTTCTCGAGGCTACAGACTAACGGCTACCTCTCTGACTCTATACACACTCTTAAGTACCCTTCACACATACCGTAACAATCCCTCCTCCCTTCCATCATGATTTTAACTCCACAGATTGATTTGAAATGCAACATTGATCAGATACATTCCTAGCTAAGAATCGACAGAAATAAAAAATAACATTTAAATATATTTCGTGTCCACATAGAAAAACGTAAACCACAAAGGCAAACACATGGTTTGATGGGTATAACTTTTGCTTTCTACTTACTGACTGCTTCATTTACACCATTAACGGTGTAAGAATATTTTTTTGCAAAAATGAATATGCCAAAAGGCCAAACAATGTTTTTCAACATGTAATTAACTTAAGCTCAGTTAAAAGGGTAGGAAACTGGCAGTGATCCAGATACTAAGGTAATGTCTTTAATTTCATTTGCTTAGGTTTAATTTTTTAATTGGGATAATTGCTCTATGGTTACTAGTAACAATGTTATCTCACACCTGTAGCATTTGGTACAATACTTAATTATGAGCTATCTTTTTCTTTGCAATAAAGTAAGGGTGCTCACTTATTTTTAGAAAACTGCATTCCTAACAATCTGTAATCCTCACAGCAGTGCTGCCTCCTGACACTCTTTCATTTGTTTCTCCAAAGGCTTCTGGAATCATCATTTATTCCTTTGGGTTTTAAAGACTCCAAAAGGCATCTCCAAGTTTAACACATACAAATACGCTAACTTAGTTGGGTTCTAAGCTCTGACTCTCTTCCAGTTTCCAACCCACAAGATTGATTTTAAAATAAACAACTGCAAAAGGGAATGATTTAAAGGTCAAGGAAAAAGGAAAGTGAAGATCAAAAGGTGTTTTCTTAATTTAAAATATATATGGGAAATAGCAGCTTAGCATAAAATAGGAATGGTATATACTGCAATACCTCAAAGTGAGATGGCAACCAACCATGTGTAACGTTTCAATGGTATCCATTTGTAAAAGCCGTTGCAATCAAAGGTCCCTAAAATTGTACAATTATTAAGGTCATCAGTGTTCTGTACATGGGAAGAGATGATTTTTTTTTTGGCAAGTAATTATCAAAGGATTTGAAAGACTGTGTTGCCAGCATGAATATGTATTGAAGAAAACTGTTTTCTGGTGACCAATGACTTGTGCTGAATTCTAAGCTTACCTTTCCGAGACTGTAATCTTCTCATTCCTCCTCTATTTTTTTTTTAAATTAGGATTAGTAAATGGACAGTGTTAAAAAAGTAAATAATAAAAAAGACCCCCCATGTTCTCGATAAGGTTACTGGGGGAGAGGAGGAATTAAGAGGCTGCCAATCTACATACCAGAGAGAAAATTCCTTCTGAAAAAATGATAGTGCAGACAAAAAGCAAGATGCCAAATGCTGTATTATTCTTATTTGATAATCAGGACATTGCAGAGGTCAAAGTGCACAAGTTTTCAAGAACAAACAGGTCTTTTTCTTTAGGTGAAAAGTGGAAATGAGGGGTGTTATAAGTGGCGATAGATGGCAGTTTAAATTGATGCGTAATTCTTGGCAGAATAATAATAGCACAACTGTTCCAATGAGATTGTAAAGTTACTTAAGTGACCTTGTAATGAGAATGAAATTGAACAAGAATTTGGAATGTTAGTTCTCAGCTAGAAGGCTGCAAAAGGATATTTTAAAATACAATGAAACCCATGTTAGTTTATTTTAGGAGCTTTGTCTGCACTACATTCTTCTCCCCCCACCAATCAATTTGAATAAAATATTAACTTTACTCTCTTACTTACTTTTGAGTAATCTTCTGAAACTATTCTACACATCTGAGATGGAAACACAATGAAAAAAATCTCATTGTTTGCTTAGAATTCTTTTTTTGGGGGGATAGCTAATTTTCCATTTCAAAGACTGACAGCCACTAAACAGATTCAAACACATTCATGCTAACACACAGAGGTAAAACAATACAATCTGAAAACCAGCATGCAAGCTTGTTAAGTCAATTTCCATTGTCTATATTAGTTAGATGACAGAGCCATGAAAATATTTCCCACTGATTTGAAAAAGATTAGAGACTTACTTGTGACCTGCCAATGACAAGAAATGTTAGCAATAAACTAGTTATCAACATGTTGACTGTGCATCATCAGCTAACTTTCCTTTTTCAATGCTATACAAAGACCCTGATTCTGAAAAAAACATACTTAACTTTAATGATTAAAATCATCCCAGTGACATGAGTGGGACTACTCTGTTTTAAAAAATAACAAGCAGTCCTGTGGTATGTTTGAGACTAATAACTTTATTAGGTGATGGGCTTTCATGAGTAAAACCCACTTCCTTAGGTAAATGGGGTAGAACATCAGAATCTGTGGTTTATATGGGGGTGGGAGGAGAGAGAAAAAAGGGTTACCTGTCACTAGTAGGACCAATTAATGAAGCAAATTAAAGCAGAATGTGTCTAATTTCTGTAAATATCAAAGGCAGGGAAACTGCACTTGTAATGCATAAGATAGTTAAGCTCTTCTGTTCCGCCCTGGGTTAAAAGTGTCAAATTTCTAAATCAATTCCAGTTCAGATGTCTCCCTCTTGTTGTAACATTATTTTGCAGAGGAACAGCCACTGTACTCTTGCAGAGCTGGAGATGCTACAGCAAGCATCCACTTTCTCAACAGCTGCATCTACACTACCGTGATCTGCCAACAGAAGTCACTGCCGGAAGAGATCTTCCAACAAAACTTCTGTCAACAGATTGCGGCCACACACAAAAGCGGATCGCTCTGTCGACAGAGAGTGGCCCGACTGCTCGCTCGATAGAACGGCCAACTGGACGCATGGCAGACAGGGCTACCTGGTGACCCGGAAGCCTTGTTTGTCGACAGAGGGCCCCTGGAGCATCCACATGGCTGTACTGTTGACAATTCAGTCGAGAAAAGCGTTCTGCCTCATGGGGGAGAGGCAAAAGGCTGTTGAGAAAGTGCCAAGTTCAGTCAATAGTATGTCGACAGAACACATTTTTAGTGCGGAAGTGCTGCAAGTTTTGTCAGCAAAACTCTCTACTGTAGATGTAGTTATAACAGAGAGAAGAAACTGGGGCATTATACACCATTAGGTGTGTCAGCCTAAAGTATTTGTTCTCCAGAAATAGGATCACTTAAATTTACAGTGAACAGAAGCCCTTAAGTATTTTTTAATATATTGCACTTTAAAGTATGTCAACTCTATAATGGAGGAGTAGGGGTCAGACAAGCATTTTCAATTCTGCTTATAATTCAAGTGACAGTCAAGGCAGCGAAGTGCGCCATTTTGAAACAAGCCTATTAGTAAATTGAGCAGGTTAGACAGCATAGTATCACGAACATGATAAAAGGCTAAGGGAGCAGCGCACTGCACAATTCATTTTTAATTACAAAAATCCTCTACTTTCTGAACTCAAATCCAATTACTCAAGAGGAGAAGGGGAAGAAAGGGTTACTTACAGCGATTCCATGGCCAAAGCCAGAGCCCGGCTGAGGACTGGCAGCACTTATGTAATTACCAACACCGGAGTCCTGACTGGCTGTACCGTAGAGGTCTGCGACGGGACCTGGGCTGTTAGCCCCTGGGAATCCTCCTGGCCTGGCGGGATTGGAGCCTGCCGGGGAAGCGGGTGCGCCAAAATTCGGTTGAGCACTGTAGCTATTCAAGACTGGTGTGCAGAGAATAAAGCTGGGTATGAGGCCAGACGCCGAGCATGCACAGTTATTATAAAGCCAAACACTAGAATAAACAGCCTAGGCCCAACTTCTAACACTTAACCAAGGCCATGCGATAGGAGAGCAAGTACTGAATAAAAGTCAGCCCATACTACTAAGAAGCTTGGAGCTCCAAATATATATAGATGAATATATATATATATATATATATATAAAAAAACAATCATTCAACACACTACTGCAACCAGAGACTCTAGGTGCTCATTTTCACCAAATTATCACAAACTATATAGATATTTTTCAACATCAGATTTGATGCTCATGCAGTAGTAACAAGTTTTCTAGATCTGGGCACGTCGAGACAGCATTCACATCCCATGCAAACTACAAAGGAACTAGTTTTAGACTACACATTGTGTTAATATTGATATTAAAATGTTGACAGCAAATAAAGCAAATCACATCTAGTAAAATCATTTTTGGATCCATTCAGTACTTTCCAAAAAACCCCGCCCTTTTATCTGTATGCTACATAACGTCTAAAAGATATTTTTAATTAAAACATGACATGGAATGGAGCATTTTGGAGCAACTTTTCTTTTTTAATTATTATGAAAATTATAATTATCTTGTTTGTTAGCTTTGGAGAGCAAGGACCTTACTCTGTCTCCAAAACTGCACAAAGTAAGTACATGGAGATGAAAACAAAAACAGAATTTCATAGGATCTATGACACTCACCTCCTTAAGGGGAAGTAAAAGATTTTTTTTTTTAAGTCAGAAAAAGATGCTATAGGATAAATTTATATTTTTAAGCATGCTAGATTATTAGGTTTTGGCATTTCTCACAATCAGTCTGGAATGTAAAATTTATGAGTAAAAGACTTGAATGCAAAGAGAAATGTTAGCAGGCTAGGAAGACTCCAATGGAAACACGTAGCTTGCCTCAGGATAAACCTATTACTTGCAAAGTCCTTACACAAGCGCATAGAGACATGCTCATATGCACCGTAACACATACCTAGTCTACCATAACAGCCCCTTAAAAGTCAGATAAAGTTAGTGCAGATACACATGTATTTTAAGTGCTCAGGGTTGGTTTCAAGTTCCCTCAATTAGACTAGAGCACTGAACAAGATTCTTGCAAATAAACACAGTGAAAAGAAAAATAAATCAAAAGATATGCAGTCTGGCGAGGCCTCGATTAAATAAACCTTATTTATCACTCTACTTGAAACAGCTAGAGAGGCTTCGGTTTTAATCAGGAGCTCCAAAGAGGTGGATATCTAGGCCCCTTTTTAAAACCTCCTAAATACAGCAGCTGGAATCCAGGCCATGACCTGCAGAGACCCGTCCTTCTCACATCTAAATGCACTGGCTGTTCCACCTAGGTACAGAGAGGCAGAGAAGCCTAAAAGTGAAATTAAATAGTTTATGGTCATACCCAAACTTTCCTTATCTCTGAACTGGTAGTGTAACGTCAATATTAGAAAGAGGCCCCTGGCTGCAAAGTTTTCTATTTCCCCCAAGTTCCAGTCTGTACAGCTCCACTGGTGTGGCCTCTGTCCTTTTGCTGAGAGCCTCCTGCAGATATTTGTAAGTCGTTAAACAGGAAGTGAGCAAAGCGTGGTAGCTTGTGATCGCTCTCTCTCTCTGTAACCTGCAAGTCAGAACTGAGTGGATCAGCTGCAGCCTTTTATTGTGGATGACACCGAAGTGAGCAAGTCCTATTTCTCAATCAAGAGACACCCACGGAAAGATTAGGGTCCTAACTTTAAAAAAGTTTCTAATGGACAAAATGGGCTCTGGATCAGCTCCTTGCTAAAAATTACAACAATCGTATAGGCAAATTTGGTACAGCCAAGTGCCAGAACTGCCATCAGCCTCACACCCTGTGGAAGTCTTATGTCCATTGTGACATGGTCTTTCAGGATTTCCCATTATCTCACTGACACAGCACTGAACAATCTTTCACTGTGCTGCACTGGCTAGAGATAAACTGTCCTCAACTGGATCAATTAACTGGCAAAAGTAAAATGGTGACCAATGGTTTGGCAATGGTCAGAAAGTCCATTTTACAAAATAAATTGAGCAATATGGCTCTATTTAGCTGGTACCAGGGGGAAGAAAGTAGGTCATCTAATTCAACAAGTTAAAAGAAATCAGGCAAGAGAGAACAAACAGATTATTTTGGAACAAGCTGGCAAACAAAGCACCATTTTTAATAGTAAAGATTAAATGTCAAGATAACATTTGGCCTTCTCACTCAGGAAAAAAATATCCAGCTGAGATATTCAAAAGTCCTTTATTATCTTGCGCTAGCACACTCTTTCCTTCTGGTTCAATTAAATGGATACAGGTTTTACTGCCAAGTCACACAGAAAACCTGGTTTGCTTAGTTGAGCAAATCGTGGGCCTCTCTCGGGTCCTTGGGTGGGCTAGAAACCATTTTAAATTTTCTACATGTTGATTTGCAAAGAATGTGGACAAAGGCCTTTACCAAGGAGGAAGTAAGGATGAACATTCCTTAGAAACACATCATACCAGAAGGAAAAAAATAAATGGTGTGCAGGGTAGATAAACAAACCACCTCGACCAGTCCAACCATTGGCCAAAGGTCAAAAGAGCTGGCCAGCGGCAGACCTTCAAAAATAACTCTACTGAGTTTTAAGAGCGTTCTCAGTCTTGTTCCATCAGAGTAATGCCAATGCCACTCGAACAACTGCACTGGCATTTCTATGATGTGCTTTTAAGTCTCATATTGCAACATATGCCTGTGAGGAGGGGAGGAAAGGGTTTACAAAGAAGTGCCTATTATTATGAAAGAAAGCCCTGACCAGAGCTATGGGTTTTGACTGTAATGTGTCTTAACGATGTGGGTTATGGTGATGTGGAGACCCTCTGTGTGCTGGTGTGCTACTGCATTGGGCAGATCTTCTAAAAAAAAGTTTATCTGAAGCTTGCATTTCCGAGCATTATTTGCTGGGAAAACCCAAAGTCTTAATGATGTCAAGAAGCTGGGTCAACTCCCAGAGAACACAGGGCAGATTAGGTGTAGAAATACACCAAGGGGGTTTACTTAAAAACAAACAAAGCTGGAAGAAAAAAGTTAACAAACGAGGCCAAATTTATCGTGCAACTCGCTGAAATCAATGGAGCTGACTCCTCCACTGAACATGTCCCTTGGTTTTCAATATTAATTGTATGATACAGTGATAAAATTATGCTATTTAAAAATCATGCCAACAGTGACCAGGCTCTGGAGAGTTGTGCAGAAGCTTAGCATGGCTGTTTGGCTCCAAAGCTGTGTCAAAATCCGTACGATGAGAGAAACGAGAGACTAGATCAGCACATTTAGCTTTCTGTATGTGGAGAACGGACTCTCCCAAGAGAAGAAATCACATATCCATTTAGTGCTTTGCTGCATGCATGGAGGAGGGGGTGGGAGGAACACATTTCAAAGCATCCAATATTTTCACTTGCTTAAAATGTATTTGAACGGATGAAGTTTTGGGGAGGTGGAGCTAGCTGTCTAGCAGATCTAGATACTGATGCGTACAGTGTCTATCCAGTGGCGACTGAAAAAGAACCATAATACACATCCTCAAATCTAGCAAGAGCAGCTGTATGGCTGAGATCCTCAGCTTGTGTCAATCAGAAAAACTCCAGTACCTTCAGTGGAGCAGCTGAAAATAAGGGACAGGTCTTTTAGGACAGTAAGAATAGCAAGACACCACAAGCAGAGGTTTCTTAGATGAGTCCTTAATGCTGACTGATCAGTTGATTATATTTGAGGTTGTCTTTTGGTACCCATCGTGATAAAATGGAAGTAGAACTGAACTAAGGACACGTATTCGTTCTCCTTCGAAGTGAACGGGGGACATGCTCCAATGTAGGTCAGAAGGAAGGAAAATTCCCTTGTTAAAATAAACGAATCCTCGTGATGCAGAAAGGCAAGTCAATTTGCAGTGAATTCCACCGAGGAGCAGCTCAGTCTAGCCCCATCCATGTTTTCAGTGCCCTGCCCTGCGCAAAACGTAACCTTGCCATTGAGGGTGCAGTTGTTCTGTGCAAATATAAATAAAAACAACTGGCTCTTATTAGAAGAGGATTCCACTATGTACAGAGCAAGGAGAAGAGTGGATAGAATGTGACTAGCCCTTAAGGTATTGACCATTCTGCATGGGAGATAAAATTGCAACTCAAAAGATCTCACAGGCAGATTTCACATACGTACTGGAATGGCTGACTGATGCCAGTGTGCTGTTTCTAGGAGCACTAATCATTTAGTAGTGGGTGGCTGTAACACCACAGCCAATAAGATACGCCTACATGTCAGCATCAAGGGTGAAAGCATTCATTTGCAAATGGCAAAAGTCATAGGTGGATGAAAAAAACCAAACACTTGTCTTAGTGGTTTCCTGAAAAGAAGAGAGAAAACAAAGAGCCACGAAGCAGATCTCTAGAAGCTAATCTACTCCCCAAATCCCCACCTGATTAAACAGACCAGGAATGTTGGTCTCAAGATAGAGACTGTTGATTCAACTATCCTTTGGTGTGTGGTAAGTAATAAAAGAACAATATAATTTTCTATCTACTGAATATCAGTTTCATACTACACAGACACACCTCAGAACTGACTATGGGAAATATGTGCATCACAAAATTATGCCCATTGATTGTTTACCTGATAAATATACAACACTGGTATCAACTGCTCAGGCTCCCATTTGAGCTTGGCCTACAACATAGCTCGTTGTAGAAATTTTATAGATGTGTTTAGAAGCTTTTATAGAGCTGACGCTTCCCTCCAGGCCCAATAAATGAAACAGAAAAACTCTCATAATTGCTAGGAGATGAAACACTTTGCACAAAGCCATATTTTAAGGATTCACTCAGCCATAGTGAGTTGCCTTCTTGAAATATTAGTGCCCAAATTCAGCTACAGCTAGAGCTAGATTTAAGGCAGATTTGAAACAGCAGCAATAACCTTGAATGACTTCTCTGATGTGAAAAAGTGATGTTTTCTGAAGCTATATCACATTCTCAAAAAACAGTTTAGTATACACCTGTGGATTCTGATTTAAAATGTTTCATGCCAGATGATAGCAGAAACTGTCCTGTCGACCTCCCCACCTCCACGTGAGATTGAGAAGCACAGGGTCAACTGTCAACCCCTGATAGTTTGACCCACGACCGTTCAATTTTGCATGTCCCCTCTGGGCACACGAAATCAAGAGGGTCTAGGTCCGTGGTGTTCAGCACCCTAGCCACGCTAGCTATTTGGCTGTTTGAGTGGGGCTAGTTGGCTTGAAACATAAATGTATTTTCAGAGTAATGTGGCTAGTTTGCTAGAGCAGCAGCCAATCTGATGGCTACTGCTTCAGAACTGATTGGACACCAGGGGTCTAGGATGCCAGTGCATCACTATTTGCAAGAGAACTCAGAGAAATGAAGAATGTACAGTGGGGAACCTGGATTGCGAGTACCACTGGGGTAGATCCTCCAGTCTGACTTCTTGCAGCCACAGCAAGTTAACAAAGACCCAGTATGTGCTGGTGCCTAATGGGTCACGCCCACCAGCGGTAGCGGCACAGAAGGGGGAGAGGGGAGGGCAAAGTGTTGGTAATGAAAAGGGAGAAAGGAAAAAGGATGCCAAAATTAAAAGGATGACAATGTATGACTGCGATGGACAATCCAGGCAAGTGAGTGGGCCACATGGGCAGCCCTCCTTCATCTCAGTGGACCTCAATATTGTTGTAACCAAGACAGTCTTCTGGGCCAGAGTAGTTTCGCTAACTGTGCTTGTGCACCTAGAATTTGCAGTGTGTGTGGACTGAACCACAACAGTGTTTTGATTGGATGCAGAGGGAGCGCACAGCTCTTGGTCGTTGTGTGCAATCAGCACTCACCTCATTTTACATGCCCTCGCTTTACGTGCATGTTGTTTTAGAAATACCAGCAGAAAAAGAACAACGGATGGAAACCAGCAGAATCTGGAAACCTTGTGCATGCGCAACAGGCAACTGAATGTCTCTTGGGCCACAGGTAGAATCCCAATGGGCCACAGGTTGCTGCCACTGACATATGAGTTCTCATATCAAGAGCTGAGGAACCTGTTTCAGGGGCGTTGTTATTAATGGTGATTGGTATCAAATTAGGCCCAGAGCCTCCAAACAAGTCAGGGGGCATTGTGCTATTTACTCTCCACAGGAAGTGATTACAATTGAACTAAGGCTTTGTCGACACTGCCACCTGAATGACAAAACTCTTCTTGTTCACAGGTGCTTAGAAAGCTGCCTCCCCTGTCAAAAAGATCCCTAAAGTTTTGCCACAGCAAGTGACAATGTGAATGGCCTCTTGTTGGCAGGAGCACTCTCCTGTCGACAAGGCGAATCCCACTTGGAGAAGGTGGGTGTGTTTTGTCAGCAAAAGTGCTGACCAACAGCGTTCACGCTGCCAGACTCCTAGCAACATGGCTGTGACGACACACGTCACTAAAAGCTGGGTAGTATAGACCAAGCCTAGATCAGACAGGCCAAAAGAAATTATTAGCCTCACTTTACAGATTGCCAGCTGAGCCACAGAATGATTAAGCGACTTGCCCAAAATGATACAGGGAATCCAGGCCAGAGCAGGGCGTTGATCCCTGCTTTTACAGCAGGTACCTTAACCCAAAGCCATCCTTCCTCTCTTAGTTTTTTTTAAATTTTTAATTGTGACTTTTGGTATTTTTCATTCACATGTGTTGACTTCTTCCCTGGCAGTGCTATTAAAAGGAAGGGCCCCGATGTCACTGAGCCACGACTGTGTATTGAAAAGGATCTCTAGGTCTGTAATGTACTAAAAAGCCCTGAAATAAGCCAGTTCAATTAGGTGGTCATGAACTTTTATGACTTAAAGGTAAAACAATATTTTTGAAACAACAAACCAACAGAAAAGCTTGAGCAAAAATGATTGGTGACTATTTCGGGGCTGATTTAAATTGAGGTTGTAAGAGCTGATGATTGGGAAGGGGAATGGGAAGGACCTACGGGTAAGAGAAACCGTAATCTTGAGTTTTATTGAACGGTAGAACTAACTTTCTGTCAAAGGCAGCCTGCTAAGTGCTGTGTAGCTCTCAAATGAGTCTCTAGTGGAAAACAACAAAGCACTCACAATCTGTTTCAAATTTCACTCCTGGAAACAGCACTATTACCCGAGAGTACGCAGTTGGGGCATAAGCTAGTTCTCAGAACAGCTCTGTGGCTGTCCACCCCAGGTTCCACAAAGGAGCCAACAGAATCACATTAAAACAAATGGCTGCAAAAAAGAGAGGGTCTGAAAGCATCCACCTCCAAGTTGTGATGTTAGTTTGTAACACCCTTGCTTAAGCCAGGGTTCCTGGGGCGAGTTACAGTGAAGTCAATCAGCTCCCAAAGCAGTAACTCCCAAGCTGTCCACACTGGCAAGACACAAACTATGCAGCCGTTGTGCTCTTGGTACACCACCTCAATGAGACGTGTAGAGCTTTCTGCGCCATGGCTACAGCACTGTGCTGCCAGTGGGGACACCCTAGACAGAATTCATAAAATACTAGAACAGGAAGGGATCTCAAGAGGTCATCAAGTCTAGTCCCCTGCCCAAGAGCCATCTGTATCATCCCTTTGAGGTATTTATTTAGCCTGATCTTAAATATTTCCAATGATGGAGATTCTACAGCCTCCCTAAGCAATTTATTCCAGGAATTAACCACCCTGACAGAAATTTTTTTCCAAACATCCAGTCTAAGCCTTCCTGGCTGCAGTTTAAGCCCTCTGCTTCTTGTCCTATTTTCAGAGGCCAAGGAGAATAATTTTTCTCCCTCCTCCTTATAACACCCTGGCAATGTCTACACTAGCCCAAAACTTCGAAATGGCCATGCAAATAGCCATTTCAAAGTTTACTAATGAAGCACTGAAATACATATTCAGCACCTCATTAGCATGCAGGCAGCTGCAGCACTTTGAAATTAACGCAGCTCGCCGCCGCGTGGCTCGTCCAGACGGGGCTCCTTTTCGAAAGGCCCCCGGCTACTTCAAAGTCCCCTTATTTCTATGAGCAGATGGGACTAAGGGGACTTCAAAGTAGGCAGGGTCCTTTCGAAAAGGAGCCCCGTCGGGATGAGCTGCGTGGCGGTGAGCCGTGTCAATTTCGAAGTGCCACAGACGCCCGCATGCTAATGAGGCACTGAATATGTATTTCAGCGCTTCATTAGTAAACTTCGAAATGGCCATTTGCATGGTCATTTCGAAGTTTTGGGCTAGTGTAGACACGGCCCCTTTTAGGTACTTGAAAGCTGCTCTCATGTCGCCTCTCAGCCTTCCCTTTTCCAAACTGAACAAACCCAATTCTTCTAATCTTCACTCATGAGTTATATTTTCTAGACCTTTAATCCTTTTAAGTAGCATTTCTCTGGACCCTCTCCCATTTCTTCACATCTTTCCTAAAATGTGAGACCCAGAACTGGACTCAATACTCCAGTTGAGGCCTAATCAGCGCAGAGTAGAGTGGAAGAATTACTCCTTGTGTCTTGCTCACAACACTCCTGTTAATGCAAACCCTGGTGTATTACAGTGCTGTGACTGGCCTCCAGTACCTGTCGCACAATGCCTGCTCTTGGTATCAGGTTTGAAATCCATTGCTCTGCCCTGCGATGACTAACCACCCTTTACATTCCTCTGGAATTTGGAAAGTCCCCTTGCTGCTTGCTCAGCGACGCACGCAGAGATCTCAGTGCTTCTTTTCAGGTGACCGTACCTGCTCCACCTACCAGGCAATCCCCTTTTTGGAGCCAGGCCAAGGTGCTGGACCTCATCGGCATTTGGGGAGAGGAGGCTGTTCGGTCCAAGCTACACTCCCACCATAGGAATTTTAATACCTACAAGCAGATACTGAGATGCATGACCAATATGTACTGCAGTGCAGGATCAAAGTGAAAGAGCTGCAGCTTGTCTACCACAAGGTGCAGGAGGCAAACCGCTGCTCCAGTGCTGTGCCTGCAACCTGCTGGCTTTATAAAGAGCTGGGTCTGATACTTGGGGTTGACTTTACCTCCGCTACAATGACCCTGTGGATATTTGTGGGGCTGTGCAGGCTTAGAGTCGACTGAGGAAGAAATCCTGGATGTGAGTGCTGAGGTGGAGGAAGACGCACAGCCAGAGACTGACTTGGTGTCCAAAGAAGCATGAATCAGGAGATCTCTTCCACCCTGGTAGAAGGGAGCCATTCTGAGCAGTTGGAGCTTGGGGAAACTCAGACAGGAGAAGAGGCCCCAGTTAGGGGCTCTGATTTTGGAAATTGCTGGAGCGAGTTGCTGAAAGCAGACGTGGGTCTGTGTGCTGCTCATACTGACATCCACCTAGGTACAGAGGTGGAACAAGCTGTTAACAGACTCTCACTTCACAGTACTTGGGCTCAGAGATCTTCCCAAGAGTTTCGTAGAGATACTGGGCAATCCACTCCTGCAGGTTCTTTGGCAGAGCAGCTTTGTTCCTTACCTCTACAAGGGTAGCATTCCCGCGCCACTCTGCCATCACAGAGGGATGCGGGACAAGGGAGGAAAAGACCATTGCTGCACACAAGCAAGTTGTATAAGGTCAAGGTGGAAGTCACAGTCTTGCGTAAGACCCACCCGTGCATCTCTAGTCACTCTCAGCAGTGAGCTATCTTCCAGGATGAACACAGCCTGTGGAATATGTGTGGACAGCAATGACTACAAGGCTCCCCCTTCAGTGTTGGGTCTCAACAAGATATACATGCTAGACCACAGTAAGACTCTGGGACGATGAATTCCCCTCCCATTTTGGGGGTCTAGTGGCTTACGTGTGCTCACCTTGTTAGCGATAGGTATGAGACTAGTACTTGTGTTTATAAACAGTCATGGCTCTGGCAAGTGTTAAAAGGGAGCCTCTGTAAAATGTTGCATGTTGGCTTTACAGAAGTGACCTCAGCTCCCAGGCAGCCTTGTTATTGTCAGCTGAACGGCTGTGAAGAATTAGAAAGTGGGCTTGGAAAAATAAGGAGGACCTGCTGCGTGATGCCATGCTACAGCCCACTGAAGAAGATAAAGAACTGGAAGAGTGGTGGAACATCAAGAGGAGGGAACAGAAGGAGAATATGGCGTGCAGTAATGAAGCCGTGGAGTGGCTCGTAAACATTTGGGAGTGCCAAGCAGACATGCTCCAGGTGCTCCTAGCAATACAGGTGGAGCAGCTTTGCATCCGTCTGCTGCAGCCAGTGCAACAAAACTCTCTCTCACATGCCACTTTGTACCTGCCAACAATTCGACCACCATCCTTTCCCCAGTCGGCATCTGCTACATTCCACACCAGTCCCATCACTGTCCAGCCCTACAGACTCCCACCAGTACCCACTGCACTCAACCCCCGTCCCCATCCAGTTAACCCAAACAGCAAGGCTGCATGTGACTCCTGGACATATGCAACTCCGTGAACGTATGGGGGCCTCACCTGCTCCCTCCCTTCTTTCATGCCACAAAGTGCAGATGTGTTCTGCATGTCTCTGTCCAACAGTGATTGTTTTTTAATAAATGAATGTTTTTAGTTTGCAATCAATCTTTATTCTATTAAATGAAAGCAAGCATAGCCGACCAAGGCAACAGGCATTTTTCTAGTCAGTGCATTGTATGGAGCAATCAGGGTCACCTAACAGCATACCAAACACCTGCACTCCTTTGCATGGAAACAAACATTACAGGCTTTCAGCATCAAACTGTTGCCTCAAGGCATCTCTGATCCTTATAGCTCTGCACTGTACTTCTCTAATAGCCCTGGTCTCAGTCTTCTCAGACTCAACTGCCAGGCACTAAGCCTCAGTGGTCAAGCTCTGAGTGAATCTTACGTCCTTTCCTTCGCAAATATTACGGAGGGTACAGCACACGGTTATACGCATAGGGATGTTGTCATTGGCTAAGTCCAGCTTGCTATACAGAAATTGCCAGTGGGCCTTTAAACAACCAAAAGCACATTCAACATTCATTCTGCACTTGTTCAGCCTGTTGTAAAACTGCTCCTTGCTGCTGTCAAGGCTCCCTGTGTGTGGCTCAATGAGCCACAGCATAAAGGGGTAGGTGGAATGTCCCAGGATCATAATGGGCATTTTGACTTTCACCTGCAATGATCTGATGGTTCAGGAAGAAAATCCCTGCTTGCAGCTTACTGAATAGGCCTGTGTTTCAAAAGATGCGTGCATCATGCACCTTTCTGGACCAGCCTATGTGAATGTGTATGAAACGTCCACAGTGCTCTACAAGCTCCCAGAGACCCATGGAGACCCACCTCTTTCCATTAATGCACTTCAAGGCTAAGGTGTTTGGTTACAGGATTGGAATATGTATGCCATATATTGCCCCTCCTCAGTCAGGGAAGCCAATTTGCACAAGGCCATCCACAATGTCACGTCTGTGGCCCACAGTCACAGTCTTTAGGAGCAGGATGAGATTAATGGCTCTGCACGCTTCCCTCAAAACAAGTCCAATGGTCAGTGTTCCCACTCCAAATTGATCGGTGGCCAATGATAGCTGTCTGGAGTAGTCAGCTTCCACAATGCAATGGCCATGTGCTTCTCCACCAGCAGGGCAGCCCTCATCCTCCTGTCCCATGCATGTAGCTTTCCTCATCCAAAACTTGTGCAGCCACTGCTCATCATCCCAGACTTGCATGACAATGTGATCCCACCCACGAGGGCTTATTTCCTGATCCCAAAAGTGGTGTTTCACTGTGATCAGCACCTTCATGAATACCACAAGCAATCTCGTGTCATAGCTACACATGGGAGAGATCCATGTAGGAGTCCTCTTCTTCACCTTATAGTCTAAGAAATAACTCAACTGCCATTGGTGAAGTGTTACTGGGACACATTGGTATTTTCTTCAACAGTTGGGGATTCATTCTCGCAGATCTAAGAGGCAGAGTGTGCAGCAGAAAAGCTGTTGAAAGATGGCACCAAAATGCATATGGAAGGATACAGGTTGCTGGGATGTGAAGCAGTGCCCCAAGAAGCCTTAGGAAAGGACCCAGAATGCCCCATGACACTCTCCCCGCCTTCTGATAAGCCTCAGTGTACGAAGAGGAGGTGCTCAGCAGGACAGATGTTCAGAGTGCAGTGGTCCATCTGCTACTGTAAGTGCAACAAGTGTAGTCACGCTCTTCTTCTGATTGTGTGAACACACAAAAGCAGCTTCCTCACAGCGGTCTGTGAGCAGTACTCTAACTGCCAGTGCAGATATACCCTTAGGTCTTCTCAGCATGCAGCATTTTGCTGTGTGTAGCTAAAGGTGTGATTTTTGAGCTGATGTGGATAACCTGGTTCCCTGTGTGGACATGCTTATTTCAGTTTAAATCCAATTTGTTTCGGGTAATCTTAAATTGAGTAGGAAACATTTAAGCCAGTGGCTCTCAACGTTTTCAGACAATTGTGCCCATTTTAAGAACTAAGTTGTCTTACATACCCCAACTTTCACCTACTACTTGGGGAATGGGCAATGGGCAATGGGATGGATCACATGATGATTATTTGTTCTGTTCTAGGCATTGGCCATTGTCGGAAGACAGAACACTGGGCTAGATGGTCCTTTGGTCTGACCCAGACTGGCCGTTCTTACGTTCTTAACAACCTGTTTACAAAGTCAGATATCAAAATACTGAAAGTGTCACAGCATGCCACTACTGAAAAGCTGCCGACTTTTTCATTTTTACCATACAATTATACAATAAATCAATAAGAATATAAACGATGTATTGACATTTCAGTGGATAGTACACTGAGCTGCATAAACAAGTTACTATATAACATTTTCGTTTGTACTGACTTCTCTTGTGCTTTTTCTGTAGCCTGATGCAAAACTAGGCAAATATCTCAATGATTTGATGTACCCCCTGGAAGGCCTCTGTATATTCCCAGGGGCATGTGTGCCACTGGTTTAGGCCCACTGGTTTAAGCTGAGCCAAAAGAAGCCTCCATTATGCCTAATAAGAATGTTTGCACTCAAAGTAAATTGGTTTAAAAACTGATTTAAATTATGCCAGTGCAACTCTCTCATTATAGCTCCTGGCAGTGGGGACAGCACTATTCATCATGCTGTCTGCTCAGCAAATCTGGTCTCGGACAGCTAACCAGGGCTGGGCTTGCTGAGCACTTGGCTATTAGTTGGATATGGTATGTTTCACTTCCTGTACTCAACTACCAGGGATTCTTGCGAGGTGTTTTTCAACAATGGCTGTTTTTCCACCAGAAGTGGCCACATCTCCTGCAGGCCATCTCTCTGCTCTGTCCAACTGCGCAGTTTCTTGTACAATTCACGGAACTAAATTTCCAAAGCTTTCTTGCGTGCATTTGGTGCTACAGCAATACAAGTTCATCATCATTGCACTCCTCCTGAAGTATCCTCAGTGACTGCCACATTCCTACCTGAATATCTATAGAAACAAGTCTTACAGAAACAAATAATAATGTTGGAGGATTTTTAAAAAATTCCAGTAACTTCAGGACAGTTGTTCTCGTGACAGAGGTTACCATTCAATCATCCTTGCCCCGCTTTAAAGAGGCTTTTTAACCAAGTTTTAATGTGTGTGTAATGTACTTGTCTAAGCATCTGTCTTCGCTACCTGAGTGATTGATCTTCCAAGGTTCGGTTCTGATCATTCGATTTCCCTAGTAGGGACATGTGAAATCGAACTATCAGTGGTTGACAGTCCATCCCCGTATTCCTCAATATTGCAAGGAGTAAGTGTCAACCTCCCTCTGTGAGGATGGCCAGGGAAGTCAATTGTAGATAAATCGATTCCAGCCAAGCAACTGCCATAGCTGGAATTGTGTGTCTACAATCGACTTCAAGGCCTAGTATAGACCTGGCCTCACAGCAGTTTTTCCAATACCTGATTTACATGAAGGAGCCAGTCGCTGGTGCTTACATAATAATCCTAGCTGTCTGAGACATGCTAAAGAAAGTGGAGACTCCTAATGCTACAAAACGTTCTGCTGGGAGCAATGACAGGGAGAAGGCTGAGGCTAGCTTATCTGGTGTTTTGTCCTATGAACTGCCATGTTAACACAGAGCCTGTTCACAAATTAATCCAGTGTTGGACAAGAAAGGTCACCACTGAAAGATAAACTCTCTTTCGATAAAGTGGTGAGAAATTTCTAAGTCATGACTCATTATGACATTTGCCGTAGCATATGGTGTATTACTCGAAAGGGGATTCAGAACGCCTCTCTGGGAGCGGAGGGAAGGGAACGGGCGTTAGTTAAAGCATGACCAAGTTGGGAAAATAAATGCCACCCGACTCAAATCAGCTCGTCCAATTTCAATATACAGAAAGAAGGGGTAGAGGGAAAAATGGAGGTTACTTACCTGTAACTGGAGTGTCTTTGTGATGTGTGGTCCCTATCTGATTTTCACATGTGGGTACCCATGCACACGACCTGACAGTTCTTTTTAAAAGCAGTGTCCATTAGTGGTGTGGGGCAGAAAAAGAGGGGTGCAAGCCAAGACCTCTGCAGGTTCCCATTCTTAATGCATTCCAAACAAGCCACAGAAGAAGGGATGGAGGGGCAAGAAGTGGAAAACATATAGGGATCACCCATTTCAAAGAATTTCTAACTACTGGTGAGTAACCCCCATCTTTCTCAAGTGATGGTCGCTATGTGTATCTCACACATGGGATGTTAACAAGCAGTAATCAAGCAGGAGGTAGAAAATGAGGACACAAAAGTGATAACTGACTGTAGAATTACCATCCCCACAGCTGGATCTGCACTGGATACCTGGACTCGAGCGTAATGTCTCGTGAATGTATGCAGAGAGCTCCCTGTAGCTGCCCTACGCATCTCTGGTATGCAAACGTCTTTCAGAGATGCAGCTAAAGCAGCTTGCCCTGTGTTGGAATCTGCCCTCACCCCATGTTGGGAGGGAATATGAGCTAGCTGGTAACAAAAGGTAATACAACCGGAGATCCTCTGAGAAAGTCTCTCTGGAGATGCTTTGGCCCACACCAACTTTGATACATCCATGGTTTGGATACACACGTATGGGCCAGTGGACCTTGTTTGTAAAAGAATTCCAGAGTCAGGTACGTTATGTGCATGCGCACCCATGAAGGAACTGTCATATGAAGAATCAAATGATTTAGCCATCAGGTTATTGTCTTACACGTGAAATTTGCATAATATAGGAATTAAGATCAATCCACTTTAGGCTTTTGGGTACTGTGGAAACAAATGACACCTGATGCTGCACCATTAAAGTGCGTAGTATTTCTAAAAGAAACAACAAGGTGAGAGAGATACGTACACAGGTATAAAAGGCATTCTAGAGATATAGCTATTTCTCTGGACATATGATCTACATTTAATGTTACATTTTCCTTACACAGTTGAGAAACTTGCTTCATTATAAACTAGAGTTTTCAAAATTTATGAAAAACAATAAAACGGAGTTAAACCCTTACATTTCAGCTCACAGGGATAAATTAACTAAGGGCTTGATTTAAAGCCCACCAAAGTAACTTAAAAGACTATATATATTTCTCCAGGTGTTTATATGGTCCTCACTAGTGTAGTATAAAATCCTGTAGACTAGTATTCCGTCACATTAGGTGGTCGTTGACTCCAGTGGGCTTTGGATCAAGTCCTCAAAGAGCATGTGTCTGTGACCCTGACCTTAAGGGTTAAAGCAAAGTCAGTCAAAAATAGTGGTATCAAGTAAAGGTCTAATGTAAAGTTCCATAGCCAACTGTGAACTGTGACATGCAGGCCTGCTTTTGTGCACCATTCAACAGGTGATGTCCATAATCTTTTTGTTTCCCCCAAATGAATGAAATGCTATACAAACCTGGGCTCTTAAACTGATCCGGGCTGGGAAGGTGGTGG
The DNA here is from genome assembly GCF_033958435.1 of Carettochelys insculpta. Lineage (NCBI taxonomy): Eukaryota > Metazoa > Chordata > Testudines > Carettochelyidae > Carettochelys > Carettochelys insculpta. Next base: position 9,790,812 of record NC_134155.1, read on the forward strand.
AGGGGGGAGTTACTTGCTGAAGCAGCGTGCTCACTACGAAGCATCTGAGCCACTCGAGGCCCCATGGAACCATAGTCCGCATACGATAACGGGGCCCGTTGGTCACCGGGCGAAGGATAGAAACCATAATCGGGGATCCCTGGAGATACAGTGACTCTATCATTGTGGATACTAGATTCTTTCTTATATTCAATGTTAAATACTGTGCTTTTGATTTTTTCCTCTTATTTTTTACAGTTACAAATATGAGAAACTGGAAAGTAAAGGCTGAAATTTGAAGTAGAATTGTGCAACATTTGATTAGAGGAACTCAAGCTACTTATTCAAGTCAGAGGCAAGAAAACCTCTAGTGTTAGAGAAACCATCAGATGAGTTGCTGGACTTCCTTTTCCACCGTACATTAAAATGAAATATAGTGTCCCACTTATTACAGTCAGAAATACAATGCATATCAAAAGGAATAGCTGAAAATGGAAATGAACCAACGAGAACTACCTTAGTTATAGTTTACCCTGGTAAGTTTCCAATGCCTCTTCTTAGAAATCCATGTGTATATAAATCTGTGTGTGTGTGTGTGTGAACACTCCCCACAAAAGCATGCATCTGTCTATCCCAAGCAATGCACTAATATCTACACATTTTTTATCTACAGACCAGCAACCAGAGCAACACTCTGCCCTCAGTTACACCAGCAAAAATCTGAAATAACGGTAAATGTCAGTGGAATTCATCTGCATTCATACTGGTACAGCTGAAAGCAGAATTTAGCCCATAAACATTGAACGCCGGTCTCATTTTAACAGAGGTGCTATTCCAAACACTTGTACTGTTATCTAGAGCACCATGCAAGGAGCAAAGAGAAAGAAAAGAAATAATAAAATGTTCCCATGCAAACATCTCCTGTATACATTTTACAAATCAGGCTACAAGGGCCTTCCTTTAATCAGAGGAGATCTGAGGCTTTTTAAAAATAATAGTAATAAAACAATTAAAAGGATGAAATGATTGTTTACGCTTTGCATTACAAAGCACAAGCTGCCACTGGAAGAAAACAGGCCCATCACCTGCAAACCTGCTGCTCTTCCACAACTATAATTGGTTTCAAACCGAAAACAAAGGCAGGCCTCAGCTTGTGGTTACAGTAACTGAGCCACAGAGAATGTAGGGAGGGAAAACAATAGGAAAAGAAAGAAATTACATTACATTTAGCCTCTACTATCACAACATTTGCCAAGCAAAAGAAGTCCCTGGGTATCAGGGTATGAGTCTGGAGGTGTCTTCAATAGGTGAAAGCCAACTTGAGCACCGTAAGCTTTATAACCAGAGTAGCACGGAAGGCTGCAGGGGTTGGCCTGCCAGAACTTTAGGTGCATCTAGATCATACCAGATCAAGCTCAGAGGTGAAAGTAAGCAAGCACACCCTGGTGCGCAGCTCCGGTAAGAGCTGGCTGAGCTGTGGCAAAAGCCAGCAGGGAGCTATTTAAAGAGCTGTCTAGGACCAGGGTTGCAACAGGACAGTACCTGTGAGAAATTTTAAGTTACTTTCACCCCTGCTTGAGCTAAATCAAAGCTAACTGGGGCACATCTACAAGCAGCTCCTGACTGTTGTAGAGACATGCCCTTCATCTGCAGTGTTGGCTAATGAAAGGCTGGCTCCAGCAGGAAAGCAAAGTGAGAGTCTGCAGAAAAGCAGCAAAGGGCTTTCATGCTGGGACTGAAAAGGTGTGGGCAGCCGGGAAAGAATTAAGCATAGGGAGCTGCCTGGAAAATAACTTCCTTCCTCCCCTCCCCTCTCTTCTTATAAAATACTTCTTCCTCAGCTGAAATTTCTTTCTGATTTCATGCCAAGCCTTTTCCAGTGGTTTTCTCTCACCCAACGCCTGTCATTTCCAATCAACGTTCGTTCTTGCCAGCTCCTCTCCACTCTTGCTTTATCCTATTAACCCTGGAGGTTGCTTTCTGCAGAGCCATGCTCCCTGACAACTTGTTGATCTAGCTCTCTAATTTCTAGATGACTCTCTCCCCTCTCCAATCATAAACAGCCAGCCACGCACAATTTGGCAGACCCTGCCACCATCAGTGTTTATGATAATAACAACACGTGCTTGGAAGCGGCAGGAAATTTTCAATATAACTATCATTAAGGCAAAACGCTTTAAATCAAAGCCATTACCCGCTCCCAAGACTTAAAGCTCACATGATGAGGCCGCTTTTTATCATTATGAAAAATTCATATAATACGCAGAAAAAAAACCTCCTGCTCAAAGGAGTAAATGATACAACATTTAATGTGGCCGAAGCAGAGGAAAGTGGATACCGGAGCAGCGCAGGATAGCATACACACCAGGGGGCTGGAATTCAAGAAGAAGTTCTGACACATGTGGGGCTGAGCATCAACGAGATGAAGGTGGCGGTAGGGTAACGCACAGCACAACGTTCAAACATCACATTCCCGAGACAACTGGCAACCACTTGACGATGCTGCCTGTTGACTGTCAGGCTTTTTGAATAACATGTTGAATTAGTTTGTGGCTTGACAGCAGGATCCAACCTACAAAAATGGGTTCTGGAGCAGAACTGTCTGAATTCAGGAGGGGAGGGGGTTGAACTGAGGGTTGCCACGAGCATTTTCATCTGATGTTTTAACAGACCTCCATCTCTGGGGAGTTTTAGATGCTTGTATAGACAGCTAGGATAGAGAGATATACATATACGGCCTATCTTGTCAAGCATGACCACAGGTTGAACCTCTCTAGTCAAGCACCCTTGGTGACCTGACCCATAGCGAACCAGAGAATTGGCTGAACCCGTAGCATTAGTGACATTTCCAATGCTAACTGGGCTCTTAGAAGGCATTTTGGGATCAGTTAGTGCTAACTAACGGCACAGAACACTCAGAAGGGTCACTGTGTTCGTCTGTAGCTTCACAAACTAACAACCAGTCCTGTAGCACCTTAAAGACTAACAAATTTATTTATTAGGCGATGAGCTTCCATGGGTAAGACCCACTCCCTCAGAATCTCAGCACAGAACACTGAAAGCTGGGACTGGTGACTGTAAACAAACTTTACGGGACTGCGGGAAACCTGGCCACACCTATGGTAAGTGGACGTCCAGGTAACTAAAATATGCTGGACTACGGCTGTTGCTGGACCAGAGAGTGCTGGACTACGGAGGTTTGACCTGTCATGATTTTGGGTGCCTCCATTTTCAGTTGCTCAACTAGACAGGCCATAGAAGTGCCTGATTTTCAGAAAGTCCTGAGCACCTTCTGTCTGAAAATCACGCTCCTTTAAGGTTTCTCAAGATGTAGACCTTAATCTATTACGCACCTCAGACAGAATGTGCACAAGTACCTAAATACACTCATGTTTACATACGTAGGTTAATATCCCAAATAGCTCCTAACATTACAGTGCTATAGGGGTCAGAAGAGAGAGAGGTAAAGAGACCACTCCTCTTTCACAAGGGGTAGCTTCAATTCATTAACATTTATATTGTGCTTTCAAGGTGTAAAGAGATAGGTAGTGATTGAGAGCCAAGTGCTATATTTTTAAAGGAGCTGGGTAATCTTACAGGTTGTTTGTAGTTAGGGATGCTAACATAAAAGGTAAGTAGATCTCATGTGTCAAGACACGAGATGACCGCAAGCAGTCATTTGCATTCAGAGATCTTTTTGCCTTTCTCTCGTGCATCAGGGATTTCCATGTACAAAAACGGGAACTGGCTGAAGCAGAATACATGAGCCATTCACATCTGGTATGCTGCGTCTGTGGCCAATACGCAAATGTTTCAGAGGAAGGTGAAAGTAAAACATCATGCACCTCACTCTTTGGGCAGTACTGGTTGAGCCAGGGGAGGGGCAGAGGCATCCTTCCTGACCCATACTGTAATAAAACGAGGGTTGGAAGCATGAGATTCGATAATCACTAGCATTTATGACTATAGGATTTATTGCTGATTGTAACATCCACACCCTTTAAAAATGTGGCTACAATATTTGATAATACTGCTACTAATACTTCAGAGCCCCACACCAACACTAACTAAGTAGTTCCGGTGGCCTTGGTGCATTACCATCTCCATTTTACAGAAGAGTTAAGCAAGACCAATGACCTGATTTTCAGGTCCCTGTGCTCTGAACTCCCACGTATGTTCATGGAACAGAGATCCTGGTTTTCAGAGGTGCTAGACATCCATAAGTGACCAGCCAAGGTCACACAGGGAAGTCAGTGGAAGAATTTGATACAATTGGCTGACATGTCTCGCTATTTGTCCTGTATTCAGATCCATTAGAACGTTCTGCTTCTCAGACTTGCTGCAGTAGCTAACTTCCAATATCCCAGTGCTACTAAGTCCAGCATCTTCCAAATCCATTTGCGAAATATTGACAGCCAGGTGTAGCTCTGTTGCTATATACAGTATGTTCTTTTGTGGTCAGGCAAAAGAAGCGCTAAATCCTTCTCTGTGAATCTTCACACATAAAATACCACTTTCCATCAGTGGCCAATTGCTGTCAGACACTCTGGTCGCTGCCTACGGCATACAGTTGGGTTTCCTGAAGTCTGAAATGTTTTGGTCGAGCTGAAGTCTTTGGGCTTAATATACAGGTATTTGGGTGAAAATGAATAGCCTGTGATATACAGGAGGTTAAACTAGATAACCTAAACTGGCCTTAACTTCTGTGAAATTTCACATACAGATTAACAATCAGAGCAGAGAATCTCCTGAAGATAACAAGACTGCTACCTCCTGATATGCGGGAAGGCCACAAAATTATACCCAGAAGCTCACGGATAACTGTTTGGAAGATGCAAAAGACAAACATTTCCAGAAAAGCAAATCCTCTGACAAACATACATTTTGATTCTGTTCCATAAATTTAGGGTGCAAATTTACAAGTTGCAGCAAATCTATTCAGCTTCTTCTTGTTATGTTTAAAAATCCAGCTCCTTTTTGCAAGATCCCCACACCAGACAGGTCCTCCAGTTTGTCATTGAAAGCCAGTAATCTTATTCCATCAGCAAGTTCAGTGGCGTGCCTGGAAAACCACGCTTTGTTCTGTCTGCCTCATGCGTCACCACCAACGATGGTGCTACCATGAAAGCTGTGGTGGTTGGGCATGAGGTAGGAGGGACACCCATCTCCTTCGCTTCTGCATCTATACCAGCTCTCCACTAAAACCTTGGGCTTGTCCGTAAAATAAGCAGCTGAGCATGCAGAAGACAATAAAGGAGTTGAGATCTGCAGTAACAAAGTAAAGTACCATTTGTATGTCATTGTCTATCTGCAAACACAGGTTAAGGGCTGTCCTCTCTCTGCAGTCCCTTTGGGAGCAGCTTTGCAGGAAGACTCACAGCAAAAGGGTGATGTGGTATACAGGTTACTAAGCACAGCAGTTAGGGCTAACACCGAACAAAGCCTCAGAGGAAGGGTACACTTCTAAGCTCTATTCACATTACAGGAACACCTTTCAGGCACATTAAAACTGCCCAGATCCACAACTAAGAATGATCCTAGCCATGCTCAAAAAACAGATCTAAGTTAACCCGGGCCTACTTGCATGTTAATTACAACTACAGAGAGGGACCTAGTTACATCATGACTGTCCCCGACTCTTTTCCAATGTGCTTCTTTTAGCGTAGTGGAGACGGAGCTTTGCAGGTTCCCTATGCTGGGCTAGACTCAAGCCTATTGAAGTACAATGAATTGCATGGCCAAGACTGTCTATGTTATCAGAAAGTCAGGGCCCTTGGAAAACAATCCATCACAGCAAAAAGCTGTAGGAAGGAGGTAAACCCAAGCTTGCAACACGAAGAGTTGGTATACAAGTCTCTCTGTGTGGTAATTGTACTAGCAAACTACTGACGAGCACCACTCTAGTTAGTCTGTTTCAAGACCTAGCTTAGATACAGGCTTGTTGGACTTGTGCTGGAGTATTACAAATACTTGATGTACACTGATTTGTAAGAAGACCCAAAATACAATCTATTTAAGCCTGTCTCTTCTGAGTCCCATAATTGCAAGCCAGGAGAAATAAATACGCTTCTCAGCTAAACAGTAATTTTTTGCAAGTGATCAATATTTATTGCCTAATCACGTTTTCCATATTGCAAGTTAATGGTGTCACTCTCGCATGGGGCCAGGGTGCTACACAGAGGCCACGCAAAGCTCCGCTTGTAGAAACTGCAATCAGGGAGCCAGCTCTTGTCGCAGCCTTTACAAAAGGATTTCTACTCGAGCAGCTCATCTTTAATCATTATAAAAGCACAGAAGTTTAATCCATTTTTGATGTAAGCGCTAATAGCTTTGTGTCCTTGAAGTTCAAAGTGGTCTTCGTGCATGTCGCTAATTAGCCGAGCAAGCAGCCATTCAGCTCCCTCTCATGTTTCTAATTAGATCCTTAACAACAAACAAATGTCAACCTTACAAAGGCTGTGCTACATTCTCCTCCATTCGTTAAACAGTTCGGGAGGGATGCAGTTGCCATTTTTATGCCATTTTTCCTGCGGGAACATCTTGCACCCTAGTTTGACACCTCATCTCTTCTCCAGGCCGGATGACATCACTCAGGCGACAGAGAAGCGATGACGCAAGTGACTTGGATGTTGGTTAGCAGTTCTGCAGGCTCGCAAGGGGCTCATGACGCACACCTGAGCAGGCAGACATTTTGCAGCCTAGAAGAAAGGGAGCTGGCCCAAAATGCTCACTGCTCCGCTGAGACACCTCAGAGGGGCGTGATGGAGGAGGATGCTGAAGCTTTGGTGAGTTCTAATAAAGTCAAAACAGGGCCGGGGGTACTTAGGCCTTGTTTACACATCTTTTTTGGTTGCTGTGTGCTTGCTCTCCCCTGCCAACAGGGCGGCGGCAGTTGCAATAGGGCCAGGTGTCCCAAAGGGACCCAGAGCTCTGAGGTAGCAACGGTGGTGGTCAGAGCTCTGGGTCCCTTGGAGGCACTGTGGCAGGGCTGCTCAGCCACTCTGCGGGGCTCTGAGGGGTGGAGACCAGCACCATGATCTGAGCAGTGCTAAGGGCTGATGATCCTAGTTCCCACCCCTTCCGTGGTTGGCCCTGCCCCTTCTGGGGCACAGATCCTGCCCCCCCTTCTTGTTGCAAGGCCCGCGGAGGGTGTCAGCTCTGCTGATATGTGTGTGTGGGGGGGTGAATCTCCCACTGCTTGGAATAACAGGTGGTGATGAGCCCTGTGTCCAGGGTCATCTGTATCTCTTCTGAGCAGAGATGGGTGACCAATGACTGCCAGCGTAGGGAGCTGCTCAAAAGAGCCTATTTGGCAGGTTTGTTGGTCAGCCTGCATGATGCAGGTTTGATTTCCGGAAATACCCTCCCCAACCCAAAGTTGCCACACAGTCCTCAGAGTGGAGAGGGAGTGTGGGAAACAGCAGCCCAGAATGCTTTTGGGTTTTGCTGCAGCACTTCCAAGGAGCAGCACAAGTAAAGGAAAGAATGGGGCTTGCTCCATCAGTTTGATAGTCGACTCAAACCCTCCAAAGCAGACTGGAGAGCCCCATCTTAAACATAGGGCTTCACTTGCCAAAGGCTCTGAGCGCATGTACACATGGGAGCACGATCAGGCACATAGCTACAGGCTGAATTTCTCTAGTCTGGCACTAGAGAAGTGGATGGTGTGAATGAGAGAATTTGCTGGACCATGGGAGGTCATCATCACCTGGCAGCATTACCCACACTTCCACTGCTTAACTGGGCTCTTGGAAGACATTTAGGGGTAAATTAAAGTTACATAAGAGGAGGTAGCCACGTTAGTCTGTCTCTTCACAAAACACAGAACACTGAGAGCCAGGACTGGTGGCTGGGAATTAACTTTATGGGACTGTGGGAAATTTGGCCACACCCATGAGAAGCGGTCGTCCGGCTAACTGAAATCATGCTGGACTATGCATGTTGCCGGAAAAGAGAATTCTGGATTAGAGAGGTTCAGCGTGCAGTAACATTATCACCATATCATTTAATTACTGTCCATACACTGCACCAAAATAGCTGCATAGCACCTACTTTCAATTCATCCGTTAATCCAAAGCAGCCAAATAATCCGCTACGTATTTTAGAGTTTGTCTGTCTGATCGAGAACACCTCCTAAACAGTCACAGGGAGGTAGCCATGTTAGTCTGTCTCTTCACAAAACAAAAAAGCAGTCCTGTGGCACTTTAAAGTGATTTGTTAGGTTACAGCTTTACCGCACCCTTAACTCAAGTTAAATTTCAAAATAGGCTATTTCGGGATTTGGAGCTGTCTACACAGTGCCAATTTCAAAATATTGTGCTATTTGGAGGCATCCCTTACTCCTCTTGCAAGGAGGTGTAGAGAGATGCTGAAATAGTGCACCTGTTATTTTGAAAATTATTTTGAAATAATGGGCACATTTCATAGACTCTCTTGTAACCTGAAACAGCTCTGCAGTATAAACATAGCCTAAGAGCTAGGACCACCACACTCAGCATACAGCTTCTTCTTATCATAACTTAAAGCAACGTAAGTGTTTGGTTGTGTCAGAAGAACAGGTTGTGCCCAATAATGGGACTGTTTCTTGTATCACTAAATGAAAAAGAGACAATCACAAGACCAAGTACAGGCCTCAAAACTGACATAACTGAGTGAATGTTGAAAGAGATTGAACCAAGATGAGCCAGAAAAATAGGATGAACCTGGAATAGGTTTGCTTCTCAATCGACCTTACACAAAAGAGAGAAAATTCAGATATGTGGAGTATTGCCCTGTTTTGACACCGCTAAATAAATGCTTACGGTTTGAAAACCAGGGGTGCATCTACACTAGCCGGCTATTTCGAAGTAGATGGCACAACGTCGAAATAGTAAGAGTCGCATCTACAAGTGCCGTGAGCTATTTCGATGTTGAAATCGACGTTAGGTGGTGAGACATCGAAATCGCTATTCTTATCCGAAGATGGGAACAGCACCCTACTTCGACGTTCAATGTCCAAATAGAGTATGTGTAGATGATCCGCGTCCCGCTACATTGAAATAGCAGGGTCCTCCATGGAGGCCATCAGTTGAGGGGTTGAGAGGCACTCTGTCCAGCCCCTGTGGGGCTCTATGGTCGCCGTGTGCAGCAGCCCGTAGCCCTGGGCTTCTGGCTGCAGCTGGGGGTCCATGCTGCGTGCACAGGGTCTGCAACCGGTCGTCGGCTCTGTGGATCTCGTGCTGTGCAGGGTGAGTGTGTCTGGGAGGGGCCCTTTAAGGGAGCAGCTTGGGGCTTTGCTGGCCCCTTATTTCGAGGGGGACCGCTTGTGTGTGTGGATGCTCTGCATTTCCTTCCGGGGCGGCTCCTTTCAATGTTCTCCGTTGCTACTTTGACGCTGAACGTTGATGGCACCAGCCGTGGAGGATGTGTAGATGATACACGCCGAAGTAGCCTATTTCGATGTTCTTACGTCGAAATAGGCTACTTCAACATAGGGTGCTAGTGTAGACATAGCCCAGAAGAAAATGTTATTGTAAACCAAACTGACTACAGCTTTATTGTTTGTTAAAATATAGCAAATTACAAGAATTTATCAGAATGAAGAAAAAAAATACATTTGATGGATTTCCCGTTTTTAAAAAATGACTACAAAAATTAAATGGAAAATTCTTGAAAATCCCCTTTTTAAAAGAAATCTGAAATTAAAGTTAACTTAATAACGCCATATTTTTGAAAAATGCAATCATTTAAATAAAGCATGTACATTTGCATTTTACTCAGAAAAGCCTCATTGAGGTAAGGCCTGGGTAAATTTGCTAGTTAACATTATGTTATGTTATGTCATTTTTGTTAACATATTCTGATTTTTCAGTTATTTTACAGAGTCGCTAATCTAATAGCACTGGAATTTACAGTTAATTTAAAATCTAATATATTGTAACACATATTTTAAGCTACATGCTCAGGACTGTTTTCTTTTACTTCTGCACCTTTACTACTCACCACCCTCCTACCCCTGCTTTGGATAACTGTAATGCCTTTGGATAACTGTAATGCCTTTACATTTGAAAAATTATTTAGATTTTGGTTTACTTAGGTTAGTTTATTAGGTTGGCGGGCAGACAGCACCTAGCACAAGGGACATGACCCTTAATATTGACATTACTGTAATACAGTGGTTCCCAGTTTGGGGTCCACAGACTCCTGCTGGCCCTTAAGCGTATTGCATGGGGTCTGTAAATAAATAAATAAATAAACAATATATATATAAAAATAATCCTAGAAAGTACGTTTTAAATAAATTCCAAAATTACAACCAATTATTATTTTTAAATTAAATATCTTCCAGTAATGTTATTAATGGCTGTATGAAACCGAGGTTGTGGTTTCCTTTGCTCATTTAAAGCAGGGTACATAGCCACTAAAACTGGCTTTGACGGGGTCTGTGAATGGTGTGGGGAGCGCTGGGTCTCCGCACTAGTGAAGAGGATGGGAACCACTGCCGTAATACAGAAGGACGTTTCCCTCTCCTTCTAACCTAGTGCCACAGTGAAGTGTTTATCACAAAAGATGCAAACAGTTGCAGAACCAGAACCTCAGACTGAATCCTGTGAAGCACTAAGAGCTCTGAATTCCCAACAATTTCAGTGGGTGTTGAGCGTGCTCAACACATTGCAGGATCTGACTCAACTCATATTTTGAGTTCCTGGTCTCTTCTTAGCCTTTACTGACATCTTACTGAGAGGCAAATGGGGAAATAATTTACCTGTGATCTTGCTCCCACATGAAAGTATTTACTAATAATTTTGCTATTTAAGTGAAGAAAGAGCAAACCCTTCTGGCATGATCGCCTCTTATTGGATAATAAGAAATCTGTTGCTACTTATACCACGGACAACCACATTTGCATTAATTGTTTATCACAGCCTGGACAGACCTTTTATTAATATTAATGAGTAACTGGGAACAAAGGGCCCCTTTATTTTTAGCCTACTCTAATTGCGTAGTAATTACTCATCTACAAAACAAATGAGCCGAACTCCATTGCCATGGCAACAGAAACTTCGGCCTCCCACTGTAACACATTAACTGGCTATCACTTTGGTTAATTTTAAATTGAAGCCTTTTGTACAATAACAGGCAGTGGAAGAGCCAAATTAAAACAAAACTGGAACTTCGTTCTGCTGCATATTTTAATTCACAGTAGTAATTCACATTTTACTTTGAAAGCATCTCCTTCTTATGGAGTATATGCATCCACATCTATGTCTCTTCATACAGGAGGACTCTACAGAAAAAGAATGTTAAAAAACTCCAACTTTGCTCTATGGAAGATCTTCTACCAAGAATTTACACAAAGACACAAATATTAAACTGATTAGCCTTAACTAGCCAAGCATGTGTCTCATATGAAGCACTTGTGGGTGAGACAACTGCACTGATAAGTAAACAACAAACTTCATTCCAAGAGAGAAGCTAAAAGAGACCAGCTCATCCAATTAAGCCAGAGGTTCTCAACCTTCTTCGTAGTGCCGCCTGCATTTTACGAAGGACCATCTCTTGGAAACCCTCCTGTTCTCTACATGTCTGCGTTGGTTTACGTGGAAAAGTAATTTAGGTAAATATTTAGGCTCCCCCCGCAATGCTATTCTGCAACTGGAAGGCAGAAGAAACCAGTGTCAAGTATCAAACAGCTTTCTGCTAAACAGAGAAAGAATCGGATTTTCCCCTCAGAAGTTGTAGGTTTTCCAGACAAGTTGCTCACCCAGTATTTTGCCCATAGCACCACAGGTCCTAGCTAGAGTTTTCGAGGAGGAGGGGAGGAGAGACAACGATATCAGGAAGTTTTTCTAACCATATAATGCTTAGAAGTTGTGACTCCTGCCATTGATATTGGAGGAAATAATCCTCTTGCATATAGGCCTTACCTAGCACCTATTGGAAGTTCTGGGAATCTCTCTAACATAGGAGCAAAATAGCAGCAGTGACCACATAGGAGCATCATTAGACCACCTTTAAGGCAACTGCTGTTTTCAATGACACTTGGAGTACAGCCCTTAGTGCAGGAGATCTAAAGAGAGCTGTAAATAAAGCCTGAAACCAGCTGAGTGGAGTCAAGGTCTAACAATCATCCTGTGTGTTCATGTGGCACTTTCTCTCAAGGTGTTTTGACTATGTTAATTGTATCTCACCCAAATCTAATAGGTAATATTTGCCCCCGCCCCACTGTACAGAGAGGGAAACTGAGGCACAGAACACCGAAGTGAGTCATGCATAGTTGCATACTGATTCAGAGAGACACAGCTATTGGTTATGATTGATCCTTTGCAGTAATTACCAGTCAAAGTGAACTTGGTGACTTTTTGTTTCAACTGGGTAGGTCCATATATCTAAAGTCCAGGTATGTTTTTCATGGCTTTTACTAATCAGTTTCAGGTTCAGCCTCTTAAATATGGAATTCTCTCACCTGGCAACATCTGTCATCTAGCATGACCATGCCCGTTGCAGGACCAGAGAGTACTGGGGCTGGAGCAGGACCTGCATAAGCAGGGCAGGGGCTGGGGCCACAGCAGTGGCCGGCAGCCTGTCCCAGGCCAGAGCTGGAGCCCTTGCTTGGCCCTGCTGCAGCATGGGGAGGCAGGAGGATAGAGCCCCTGCTGGAGCTCCCACAGGAGGAGAAGCCGGCGAGCAGAAGCCAGTGGGCCCCAGTGACTGAAGAGCCAGCAGTGAGCACTGAGGCCCTGGTGGCTGGGGAACTGGTTCAGGAGCTGCAGGGCTGGGAAGCTGAGAGCCAGAGAGCTCCTGGGGAGCGAACTGGAGAGCTGCAGGGCTGGGAATGGCCAGAGAACTGTGGGGGGGGGTGGGGGGGTGAGCTGCAGGGAGCCAGCTGGGGAGCTGTAGGGCTGGGAAACCACAGGCCATGGAGCCTCTGGGGAGCCACAGGATGGGAGGGGCCCATGAATTGCAGAGCTGAGGAGCCAGTGGAGTATTGAAAGTGGCTGGAGGACAGGAGGGGAACCCTGAGGGCACTGACCACCCCTCGTGCAGGACAGTTCAGGTCCCCAGGTGCCAGATGAGGGAGCTGCAACCTATATCTTTTTGAATTAATGACAAGTCAAATGTATACACAACTTTGCTGTAGAGAAAATACCTCCGTATCCTTTCTATTTGTCTATCTCAAACAGAAAGGGAGGAAGAAATACTCGCTGTATTTAACTCTACTGTATTTTGAAGTCAAATTATTTGAAAATGTGTGAAACCCTGTAAAATGTGTGTGGTTTGCAGCTACTCCAGATAGGAACTGTGAGGCTCAGTTTGTACTGCTGTGTTAGGCCATGATTCAGCAAGATTCATAAGCATGTGCTTAACTTTAAACATGAGAGCACAGTAAAACACCTATTTACGCAATTTCGACTTGCGCATTACTTGGATTAATGTGAGTCAAAATCATGAGTGGTGGGGAGCTGGGAACCAGCTGCCTCCCAACTCCCCTCTGCTTGTGGGAGCCAGGAAACTGACCAGCACAGCAGCACTGGTCAGTTTCCTTGCTCCTGTAAGGAGGGGAGATGGGAGCCAGGCTGCCACCTGGTTCCTGGCTCCCCCCCACTCCTGGGAGCCAGGAAACTGACTAGTGCAGCAACAGTGGTCAGCTCCTGGCTCCCCTGACTTGCACGGAATTCAACTTACCCGTGGTTGTCCGGGAATGCAACCTATGTGTGAGTCGGATGTTTACTGTTGTACTACTGAAATCAATTGGACTATTCACATGCCTAAACTTAGGCATGTGCTTAAACGCCTTCCTGAACTGAGGCCTGATTGCTGAAGGTCTTGGTTTCAAATCTTGCTGATAGCGCATGTCTGTTACATTACGTAAAACAAAGCTGCATTCTAACAAACAAGAGTTTTTTCCTTTTTTTCAGCAGGAGGGAAAAAAAAATCGAATGACATTCTAGACCTTTGCTAGAACAGAGTAAAATCTACTTGTCAGGCGTAAAACATTCAGTGCTCTGAAATGGAAGCGTTTTCCCAAATGCATGATTAGCCTGTTTGGAACACAATACAGTTCAAACTTCGTTGGCGTGTGTCAAGAGAGGCACCTTCGCAGCCAGAATGATCTGTGTGGACAAGTGTTTTCCCATTGAAAATAATTCAGCTGATTGAAAAGACCATTAAAAGTTAGCTTCTATATTCATTAAAGATTAACTTATACTGTACTTAAGTCTGTACTTCAGAGCTGATCACTAATTGCATTGGAGATGATTTATCTAGCGCACAGGATTTTCTATTACAAAGTTATTGATTAGAGCTGATGGATTTTAACCACAACAGACTTCAAGCAAGAGCTCTGTAAAATGACTACAGCCAAGGTCGGTCCCTGGCAGCAGCAGGGGGTTACTTTAAATTTACTGAAATTTTTATATGACTCCCTCAAGGATAATGAAAATGTTTCCTATGATAAAATAAGATAAGCAGGTATTTTGTGGGATTTGAGCCCTGGAAGGCACTTACAGGCACATGTTTTCTATAATGGCTCCGAAATTATCTTGGAACAACGTATTACTTTAGACCCATAATAGAAATGATTCTGCATTAATTCCTTTTTTAAAACAAAACAAAATAAGCCCGCATCCTTCAGGGAAGTAATTGCAGAGCACATAAAACAATGAGAAGAGAGTTGTCACTAACAAGGCCAAAAAAACACCTCTCAAGGAAGCGCATAATGACCTCATCTCTTCAGACATGTTGCACAAACCCAGAAGAAAATGCAGTGTTTACCCTTCAGACACGTGCTAGTTCAGGACAGAGTTTGCCCTCTTTTACTTCTATTCCTATAACAGGAGACACTTTTCTTTTGTTTGCACTCAACTGTTTAATCTACAAACCAGATTAGATCATTTCACCTACTGGGAGTGGAGGATTCTTTCACAGAGTACACACATTATGGAGGTACCAAACAGAGGGGGTTCTTGACTTCATGCCTTCTTCTCAGAGACTTAGAGGCAGCCTTCATCTTCTAAAAATGAGCCAAGAATAAATTTGTATGCAGCTGCTAATTTTTAGATGCATCACCTCTGCCAAGTTCCAGTTGCCAGGCTCTGTCAAATAATTACTGGATTTTCCAGTGAAGTGAGACATTTCAGCCTGCTTCCTTTTCCCAGGTGGTCGGCTTGTTCAATTCTGGTTTTTGAGATTACATGGCTTGGATTAAATTTTATGTACTTTTATATAGTAAAAAATAAAGAAAAGAGTGTGTGCAGTTCCACTTGAGCTGTCACACCAAAGGAAATACCCTATACTGGCAGTATAAGTTCCAAGTTGGTTCATCATTAGATTGCTCAGCTGTTGGCCCTTACGACATTTCAACATGCTGATCTAGTTCCCTCATCCACACACACAGACCAACTGTTGCCCCACAGTTGTATCACTAGATTTTGCTAACCCAATCAGTGCTTATTGACAAGACTAAATATTTTTAGTGTACCTTATGTAAGGATAAAACATGGATTTCTACACCCTGTGCCATTTGCTGCTCAGCTAACTTGTAGATACTTTCCTCATTTCATCCTGTTTTGCACATTAAACCCTGGGCATCTCTGCAGCAGATTGAAATCTAAAGGGTAAATGATTCCCCTCTCTCTCTTCAATCCATAAATGTTGCAATAAGGGAAATTTTGCATACCATGGCTCCAGCAGACAGTAGAGATGGCTATAGAACAGTTATTGTGTCAATTACATCCAAGAAGTTCTTTGGCTAATTCAATTTTTTTTTCTTTATCAAAAATAAGGAGGAAACACAAATTCTTCATTGCATCTTTAAAGCACATTTCAGATACTTTGTTTCTTTCAAGTAGTGTCCTGGAGACTACATGGAACACATTCAGTCTACGAACGTGCTTAAAACCAGCATTTAGGCTGCGGGAAGGGCCCCGAACTCAACTGGAGGGAGTATGAGCACTGCAGGAGAACATTTTTGTACTCCCAGCAGGATAGTTTCTGACAAACAATAAACTAAAACAAACAACAAAAGAAGAGTGTAATTCAGGACTCGAATTACCAGCTGTTAAATCTATTCACTGCTACTTCATTTTGAAAACAATTAAAAAAGTTAAGTGCATAAAACTGGGTGGAAAAGCAAAGTCATTCGTTGGCTCAACGGCAAAGATGATGAACTTGTCTTTTACTCCTAATGCTGGTATTTGGGAAATGTTAAATCTTAATTTAAAAATATTCCCTTAAGCCCAGCGACATGGCCATGAATACAAACCACGACTAGCGCAGAGTCTGTTGCATAACAAGATTTGAGGTTTATGACCTAAAAACAATTCCCTTGCATCTCAGGAGAGTCTGGTGGGAAGCTCTTTTACATACATTATATTATTTAGCTTTCCTGTGAGGCGGTTTGCATTTTGTACAATGGGTTTAAGACCTCTCAAGATGAGTCCATGGGCTAATGCAGACAGTTGAGGGATTAATGAAGTCAATGATGATTATAAAATGATTTGAAATAAAAAATTAAATTTTCTAATACAAAATAAGGTATTTATATTCAAAGATTCAATTCCCAGGATTTTTAATTTGAAAAAAAAGGGAAATTTACTATCGACTTAAGTGTGTCTGTGGGTTTTTGCAGGGGGAAGAGAGGGTGGGAAGGATGTAGCCCTTTTCAATTGATAAAAATGCAAATAACGGGGTTTAACAAATACAATACTATGGATCCAAGCCTTTAGGAGAACACTAGTTTCTTGAAAGCCCTACTCTTCCAATCAAACCGATGCTATGTTTTTCACTGCCACGCTATTTCAAGTTGATGATACCTATAATATCAACTCAACAATGCATGTTCTACAACTACATCTACTGCTACCAGTACGACTACTACAGTGCATGCATTTAGTTCAGTCCCACAGATACATACACTCTAAGAACAGGCAAGGGGAGATGTGAAATGTTTACAGTACGACAAGTGTTTTGGTTTTTTTAAGTAAGGGAAATTAATAAAAACATATAAAAGAAAAAGTGTACAAAAAAAAAGGAGAGAGACATTTCTCAAGAGTTGATATGAGTCGTTTCTTGAACCGTTTCATCTGAACAAGCAAAAAACATGCAACCAGCTGCTACCAACAAGAAGCTGGACACTGAGAAGGATTAATAGGTGTGGACAAACCTTCCCGCTGAGCGCGCTCAGAAGAGTGTTTGAGAGGAGGTGTGCACGTCCGAGTGTAAGAGAGGCCGGAAAGAATGCCTCAGAGACACCCTCTCTCACAGCAGCCCCAACCAAGCAAGAGAGAAAACAACAAAAACATAACTGCTCACACTCACCATCAAGGTCAGTAGCTCACGTTACTAGATTTGTTATAGCTGGCAAGTATAAAGGACAGTAAGGGGTTGTTGGGGACTCAGAGCAACGGCAGCCATTTGCAGTTGGAGACGGCAAGTTATTAAGGAGGGGGAGGTGTATCTATTTAGCTCCAAACCGCAAGAGAGTCCTGATGCTTCTCTGCTTTATCCCTCTTGTCATCACTTATACCGGGCAGAGGAAGTGTAAGATGTTGACGTCTGATTTGCTAGTGGTTTTGCCCCTATTGTGAATGACTTTACAATGTGTCAAGCAGTGAAGAGTCACTCAGGTTGTATTATTACTTTATTCTCTGCTCATTAGGCAGAAATAGTTAACAGTAACAAGTTGGAGAACACACTAAGACTATCGGGGTGGGGGAATGCAACAACTTTCTGCCAATTTTATTGTTTTGCATTGTTTTAGTTTTCTTCCAAATAACTCCCCCAACAAGGGCAAGATTAAAATGTTTCCCCCTCTCTTTTCCTTCAAAAGCACTTACAAGACAAAAATGGTTATGCTCGAAATATGCCAGGTGAAATGAAAAGAAATGTGACACTGATAGTGAAATTGTCTAGGAGGAGTTTGCAGCACTCAGACTTTCAAGCTTATTAATTTTACATGGCCCAGGTCCCAATTCATTAAAAAAAAAATACAAGGAGGGATTAGTCTCCCAGGAAAGAGAATGGAGACCATATAGCTAAATCTGAGCCAGTTTAGAAAACTGTCGCCCATTGGGATGTTGGTTGGGTGCATGTTTTATAAAGGAAAGCACCAAAACACAAACCTCCCAGCCTGTGGGAAGAGCTTAGCAAGTGTGAATTTATGAATGACACAGAACACAAGCACAGGGAAATGTACCTTTCTTGTAAGCACAGGAGTTACTGTTGCAATAAGTACCCGACCTCATCCCATCTTAAAATAGTAACTGGGGTCTGTATTTCCACCAGCAGAAATATATATATAAAAGAAAGAGGGGAAGAAGGAAACAGAAGCCCACAATGTGCAGAATCACAAAAATGATTATTGACCAAAATAGGCTCATGACAGTAAGACAACTGACATGCAAGTTAGCTGCACTTCAGGCTGAAATGATCTAGACATATACTTTTTATGATTATTAAGCAAACATGCACATTTTCCACAGTAAATGGAAGAACACCATCTTAAGTTGCACGGAGGTCATCAACGCCCAGACATCCCCGTGGATGAGGTTTTAGAAAAGTACAGACAGAAGTCTTGCCTGGAAGTGCACATGCATTTTGGGCACTTAACAGAAATT
Source organism: Carettochelys insculpta (assembly GCF_033958435.1). Lineage (NCBI taxonomy): Eukaryota > Metazoa > Chordata > Testudines > Carettochelyidae > Carettochelys > Carettochelys insculpta. The sequence continues at coordinate 9,809,387 of NC_134155.1, forward strand.
AGTTTGCTCATGGCCTGTATTTTTGAGAGAGCTCAAGTGCCCTAAATGAAGTGGCCAGGGTTTTACTGGGAATGCTGGGACCTGAGGAGCATCAAACAGTTCTGAAAATCTTGCTACTTTGTTTGGGTGTGTGCAGGGGAGTGCGGAAATCTCTGCAAATATCTGAGACAGAAATGTTCCAAGATTCATGTCCAAAAGGCAGCTATATAAAAATGCATTGATGTGAACAGGAAATTTTAGGAGTGCGCTTAAGCTCTGATCTTGCAAACACTTACGCACATGCTTAGCTTTACTTCTGTAAAGATCTCCACTGAAAGCAATAAAACTACTCACAGGACTAAAGTTAAGCAAGTACTCAGGTGTTTGCAGAATCAGGGCCTGAAAACCAGAGAAGTTTAATTTTCAAATGAACTGGCAGAAGTGGAAAGCAGAGCTCTGGCTTATCCACAGAGAAGGTACAGCAGGGGTAGCATAAAGATAACCATCCCGATAAGGTGTTGGGGAATAGTGAGGGGCTGGTTTCTGTTACCCATGCATTCCCTGGTGACTTTGCATAGACTGACAACGAAATGAGTGCCAGCCATGCTGCAGTCTGCATTTTTAATCAGAAAAGCATATAAGGGGATTGTGCACATCTGCAAAAATTTTTTTCTTGTAATGAATCGGGCCCACACACTATAATATGAGATTTACAGTACTCCACTGAATACAATTCACTACCACTGCTGTATGAAAGTGACAAGCCCAAGATGCCCTCCCTGTTCAACAACTCTCGTTGGATGGAAATGACAGCAAATAAAACACCCTCATTCCGTAGAACTTATTTCCCTACAAATATAAATAGCCCAAAAGTTTGGCAATCTCCTTCTTCATCCTGGAGATTAAGTGTGAGGCTGGTGAGTTTTGTTTGCTTGTGTTGGGGCATGCACACAATTTTGAGACTTGAAAAGCACCTCCAAACTCCATACTGCTCTTTAAACTTGCCAAGAAGGGTGGTGTTAATTTAGGGTTAGATTTAGTTTCGTATTGCATGACCAAATAAAATTAAAAAAAAAAGAGAAAAGAAAAAAGAACACACTAAAAAAACCCAAATGATTTCAGGCACAGAACTGATTGATGCTCATTTCAGTTGTAAAGGGGAACCCAAAACACTCTGATTAAATTAATAGTAATAATGGAAGCAACATTAATCTAGCCAAACCCTCTGCACCTTGCTAAGGGGCAACTCACCAGATCTGTTAGCACTTAAAACAAAACCTGAAGGGCAAAACATGAGGAAGAGAATGACAATTAAGTCAATTTTCCTCAATTAATAAGTGAAATCAATTGTTCTTCTCTTTAAAGAAAGTGGGGAGGGAGAAAGAAAGAAAGAGAAGGAAAAATAGTTCCACAGCTGTCTGGCAAGTCACCCCTTAGGTTTTCTCCACATGCCACAAAATAAAACTGGTACAGATGATCCTTTGTAGCCCCGCAAGCAGTGCCAGTTTGCATGGAACGGAGTTCTCCTGACATCTGACTTTAGACTCCACAGAATTAGGGTCTCACTCAACGCATATTTGGGTGTTAGTGCTCAGTAGGCCCCCCCCTTTTTTTTTTGTTAAATAAAAGAACCTGGCTAACCAGTGTAGAAGTTCCATACAAGTCACTGGAAACCCCTACTCCAGGATCAAATCGTGAGTAAGCTGGAAACATTATTTGCAGTGTGTCTTATCTGTACAATGTTGAGCAAAACAGCACTGAAGCCGTGGGAGCTGAATGCCAGGTACAGGTTGAATCTTTCTAGTCCGACACTCTGGGGACCTGATTGGTGCTGAGCGAGAGAATTTGCTGAACCACGGGAGGCCAGAATTGTTCAGCAGCATTACCAGCACTTCCACTGTTACGAGGCTCTTTGATTTTTAGGGGTAAATTACAGTAAAATAACAGCACAGAACACTGAGAGCCAGGACTGGTGGCTGGAAACAAATTTTATGGGACCACAGGAAACTTGGCTGCACCCATGAGAAGTGGACATCCAGCTAACTAAAACCATGCCAGATGATGGATGTTGCCAGACAAGAACATGTCGGACTAGAGAGGTGCAGCCTGTAGTGAGACTGTTTTCTCAAAACTCCCTCCATAGATGTCCCTTCAAGGTTAGCAAGAACAAATGGTAAGATGAATGCACGGGATGATACATACAAGTTAAATGAGAACACATAAATATACTGAGAAGGCACCACAGTACCCTCTGTTCTTGCTTAGGGTTTATTGTTTTCAGTCATCACTGTACAACCAAGACACAGGATAGTATGCAAACCCAGAACAGGGTGTGCTGGTAAGTTAACAGCCCACTCATGACTGTACCGCACATTTAATTACTTAAGTAAAGTGCTAATTCACGTTTCCCTACATTGAAATCCAAGGGTAATAACTGTAATTGGTAACAATTTATTTATTTCCCTTCAGAGGTGGGGGGGAAATAAGCATTTGGAGGGACAGAGAAAAGCTTTAACATTTCTCGTGAAGCTTGGGCAGCCATTTGCAGTAGGTAACAAGAGCAGTCGTCTGAAAAACAAAAACTAAGCTTTAAATGGCAGATGAATTAAAAACAATACTTTGGAAACCAACCCTACAATCCATGGCTTCCAGCAGGGCCACTTTAATTTGGCTCCAGGTAACGTTTATTGATTGCCTGTACTTCAGGCAGCATTTACAGCTGCACAACCCCAATGAGAGTTCAAAGGAAAGCCGATCACAAGTGCACGTATGAACATTTTGGGATCTCTTCTAATACACCGTAGCTGATGTGACGCTTTTGTCTCCAGATTACCAAGAAGCTCTGTTCTTGTAAACTACCATTCTGACAACCAGTGAGTTCCAGGGGAAAGAAAACTTTTGTGGGGAGACACAGCAAGAAAGGTATTTTAAAAACCAAATCCATAGGACAAATTGCCATGATGTCTGATGAGGCAGTAGTTCCCGGGACGAAGCTGGGTGTGTGGATTGATCTCTGGCGCATTAATGGCAGAGAGCAAATGGTGCCTTGTAAACCCAGTGCAAACGTCACACGAGAAATGAAAACTTTTTTTGTCCTTTATGATTTGAAATTTAAAATAAGTCAATGAACAATACCGAAAAGCCCCACTATCCTGAATTGAAGAGTTCTTAGCTAAACCTCCTGCAAGGTGCTCCAGGCCTCATGGCCTCTGCTTGTCACGGGAGGTTATTTTTTTTTTTTCAGAGCCCCAGAAAAAGTGTGAGAAAAGCAGAGTAATGATGGACAGCTGCAGCCACATAGAATACCGACAGAGCTTTTACCTTCCCCTGCATTCTGAGGGTATGCCATGTAGCCGCCTCTTCCACAGGCCCCCCTACCTGATCCTCTTGCTGCTGCCACCGCTGCTGCTGCCACTGGTCCATAAGCCGCTGCTGGAAAACCTAGCCGTGGAAAGAAGGAGAAGGGTAAAGGGAAAAGTCCAATGAACGGCAGGTGTAACCAAAAAAAGGGGGCAATGCACCGTCACACTTTTGGGGCCAACTATGGTCAATTATGGTCATGTTTCCAAGAGGGCTGGCTGGGTGACGTGGGGGCCTGATTTGACAAACCTAAAAGATCTTTACTGGCACAGATGAACCTCTGGAAACAAGGTCCCTTTACAGTGTGCCTAGTTGGATACACAAAATTGAAGCATCTATGGCCTTCTTTTGAAAACCCTGCCCTGAATCCTCTGCAATGAATTTGGATGGCCGCCTGCTTTGATGAGGCCTTTTTATTCCACACATAGGCCTTCTGAGCCACTGCAAGTTTTAAAGGCAAGATACTAGGGTGAATTAATTCACAGACCCTGCTTGTAGGATGTTGCTTCTCTCTTCTTGCTTTCAAACTTTTAGGGCTCAGATCAGTTTTGCAAAACAGCAAGGATAGGTTGATTTCATTCTTTGCAAGAGGAAAGCAATCTGCTGATTTATAGACAAGACAGTAATAAAAAAAACCATGAGGGTCCTGGTTGCACGATCACAGGTACGTGGGGATAAAGTGAAAAAAAATTCACTAGGATGCATTTAAAAAAAAAAGCTTTCAAAAGCAAAACAGCAGCATATCAAGGAACCATATTCTGATATAGGAGACTGCAGAAAATTAGCTGCCACTAGCAACATTTCGCTTCTGCTTTAATTAATTTAAAAAAATCTGCTAGAGACACTGGATTTTTTTTTAAGTAAGCAAAGACAGGGAAAATGGTGATCAATAAAAAATGCAAGATACCCTTGCTGCACAGGACAGCAAAAGGCTCTGAAGGATTCCTGGTCTTTGCAGAATTCCGCTACCCATATTAGTTTTGATGGCCCAAGACAGGGCAAACTTGTCGGGGAACACAGCTTCTGTGCAACACTGAAGAGATTACAGAAAAACCATTAAGATTTTAAAGAAGCAACTGGGATAGCAGAAGAGAGCAGAACAAGCTAGAGAGAGAGACAGAGAGAGAAAGAGATCCAGATCATTCAGCCAACTACGAGCTCACTAACTCTAGTACTATCATCCCAGCTACATGTAACCAGGGGAAAAACTGAACAAAGAAGAACTAGGCTAGAGTGACTCTAAGCTACTTTAAAACAGCAATTAAAAAAGACATACTTGCATTTAAATACGGTAATAGGGCTGTGAGGGGGGGAAAAAAAGTCTATGTAAATATATGCACAACTCCCGCAAGCTCTTGTCTGAGCCTGGTCCCAATATACAGAACACACGCACGAACACAGAAAATCAAGTTATTATTCATCGGGGACACAAGCCTGTTTGCTCTTATGATGCTGAATTGTAACAAACATGGAAGAGGGAGACACCCAGCAGGGTTTATTTGGCATGATAAGATCAAACATCTAAATCTGCATCCCTCTAACCCACACCGAAGCTTGACCATGGCTTACAGTTTAGATGGCCACAGCTATAGGGTTAAGTGGGAGTGAAATATGCACTACATCATGCGGATCATAGCCCTGCGTCGCTGCAAAGAAATCAACAGACGAATGTTTCTGTCAACCTAGCTCCTGCTGCTCAGGGAGGCAGAGATACTCCATAGATGGAAACCGCCCATACGATGCCATAGTTTTGCTGCTGTAGAGCCAGTAGGGTAAATGGGTCCCTACTTGCAGGCAGACGGCTCAGTCAGGGTTCCCTGTAAGCTGGGTGCTTGGGTGGCCACCCAGGAGAGATTCAGGTGCCGTTCAGCTCATGAGCTGAGTGCCCACAGCTGGCAGCAGGTGTGCCCACTGGTGGTGTGCATCCGCACATGCCTTGGTGCACATAAAATTTATCCCGCCCCTGGATCGGAAAAGTTAGAGGGAACTCTGGTCTCAGTACTCTACCGGTACAATCTTTTCCTCTTCGCCAGAGCCCCCATTATAACATGTAACTTACTCTCTCCGGGCAGACTGCTGCTGGCAAGCTCTGGAACTTATTCGCTTCCCATTAGAAACAAGCCCAAACCAAACCCTGATCCAGACTCAGACCAGGCAATGAGTGAAATTCCCCTAGTACTTGATGGAACACACAGGGCCGGCTCTAAACAGCCTGGGGAGAAGGTGTCCCCATTCTCCCAAAGGAATCTCCTTCTCCATTCCCTGTCTAAGGCCCAGCCTACCCTAGACCTGAGAGTTCAGCCTAGATATGTAATTTCCATTGTGTAGCAGGAACTGAAGTATCTAGGATCGACTCATCTGGCCATCCTCACAGAGGGAGATCGATGGGAGAAACTCTCGGGTCCACCTCCCTCACTCCTCGCGATAATGAGGTGTACAGGGGCTGACTGGTGACGTCAGCTAGTCTGATTTTGTGCGTCCCCACTAGGCCCCCAAGCCCCCCACTACACTCCCACTCCCCATAAGTACAGACATACCCTAAGGTGATGCAAGATCAAGCGACATGCTCAGAGAGCAACGGCCTTCACATTCCTACATCACATTCAGAGCAGGTCTGTAGTGAATGTGAAGCCAAAGGCAACCAGTCAATGGCAGGCTTTGTAGGCAGCTTAAGCCGCCCCTCAGGTTCACAGAAGACTTGGATCTTCCATCCGATAATATGCAGGCTAGGACTATAAGAGAGTTCAAAGAAGAGCTAGATAAATTCATGGAGGTTAGTTCCATAAAAGGCTGTTAGCCAGGGGTAGGAATGGTGTCCCTGGCCTTCGTTCGGCAGACGATGCAGACGGATGGCAGGAGACAAGTTGCTTTATCATTGTCTTCGGTCCACCCACTCTGGGGCACTTGGCACTGGTCACTGCTGGCAGATGGGATGCTGGGCTACATGGACCTTTGGTCTGACCCAGTAATGGCCATTCTTAGGTTCTTATGCCTCTGCCTCCTTCCAGCGTGTGCCCCGGACATCCAGACCTCCCTCAAAGGCAGCATAAGAAACAGAGCTAGAAAGCACATTTCTCTTGCTCAACTGCCAGAGCCTCCCAGGATTTACTTGAAATGAAGGGCAAAGAAAGCATTACCAGGCAAAAGAAAAATGAAATAATGGGGGTGGAGAAAGAAACCAACAGAAAGACCCTGAACAAAAGAAGCATTATTCTACTCCAGAGTGTGCTTTTGGACAGGTGTGTGAAAAATTAGCCCACAGAAGGGAATCCATTATCCTGAATCTCAGAGAAAAGCATCTGCCTGACACTGCGTTCCAAACAAGAGACCGACTCAAGCACTCCGAAGGAAATTCTGCCCTGTGCCTGGGCAAGAGGGCTGCTAGCAGTGTATGGGCTAGGGGAAGGGAACACTGATTAATAACCTGGATTTGGAGAACACAGTTACCAATCTTGACCCAGACAGACGAGCTCCTGTTGCCCACAAGATCCAGTGACACCCACTGCAAATCCATTTGCCAGGCTTCACACTCACACGTTATAATGGTTAATACTTGCACACTACATTGAAGCAACAATAATAAATATTACAGGAAACCCTCCATTTAACAGCTTAATGTGGGGGAGAGGTGCCCATTCTTCCCGAAAGTCCGTTAACTGCGAGGGTTTACTGTCCTTCTGCTCTCCCAGCCCCAGTCCCCAGCAAATAAAAACCGTCCCCCTCCCAGCCAATAACATAAAATAACAAAATTAACCAACCAACAAAAAACCCAACCCTGCCACTCATCAAAGCTGCCACTGGGGGAGCCCCTGGGGCCCCCACTGGCTCAGATCCCACCGCGCATCTGGGACCCTACCACCACACATGGCTGAAGGTGCCCTGCCACGCAGCTGCAGCTGCCTTGCCATGTGTGGCTTGGGGCACCTGTTGGGCATGGCTAAGCCATGGCCCATGGAGGTGCCCACTATGTGCTGCTGGAAGGGCCACTCCATGGCCTGTAGGAGCTGCTACTGCCGCTGCTGGAGCTCACCATGTGCTCCTCCCGCCAGGGTGCAGTCTGCAGCAGCAGTAAGTCCCCCCCACTTTTTTTTTTGGTGGCAGGGGGAGGATTTAGGATTTTACGGACCCCAGTGGATTTCAGGAACAATGGATGGCCACTAAATCAGGGTCTGTAATATTGAGGGTTTACTGTAATAGCAATAACAATAACAATTATTAAATATCCACACAGTGTATTTCATATTTAAACCTTCAAGTGATCTTTACAAAAAGTGGTTATCTAGCACTATCTCCATTTTACACACGGGGTATGCTGAGGCAGAGAGAAAGCTAAGAGACTTGATAAAGGCCACACAGAGAGGCAGTGGCAGAACTGGGAATAGCACCCACGTCTCCTAATTTCTAGCCCCCGTCAATAAAACATAACTGCCTCAGCATTATGTAAGGGCCATTCTTGGAACCCCTCACTGCTGTATTTCACGTCTCAAATTTAAAGTGAGCACTTGAAAAAGACTTTAGAGAACATCACTTCCACTGAGTGAATTATCAACATTCCCTGCCTAGGTATCACACGATATTTCTCTTACCCTCATATTCACTGTGCCCAGGTGACCTAATGCAACAGGTACTCACACTTGAGAGGCATGACCCACCCTCCCCACTCCTCCTGAGCCACTGCTCACTGCTGGGAATCGTTAGTGGAGAGGCAGAGCTATGCAACACCATTGCCTCTCCAACTGCTTCTTCATGCACCCGAAAGAAACTGTTCTTTACACAAATCAGACAAATACTTTGGCAAAGATATTCCTCTGCATTACAGCAGGTCGGCAACATCCTGACTCCTGGGGTTTAAAACAGTCTGGGTCATATTGCCTCAAAGGGCCCAAAATGCTGTTCTTCCTGGCCGGGGAGGGCAATAATTTTCACAGAGGGCAACTCCATGGATTTTGGTACTCGTTATGGGCCCCCCAGAAGGAGCAGGGGCCTGGGACAGAAGTGTTGGTCTGTGAGCTATAGAGAGAGACAAAGTGTGTGTGCGTGTGAAAGAGAAACACTTTGCGTGTGAGAGACGGACTTTGTGACGGACTGAGCGTGTGCTGCAGTGTATGTGACAGTGACTGTGTGTGTGGGGCACAGACAAGAAACGTGCGACAGCGACACAGAGGCTATGTCGATACGGCGCACTGCTGCCAGCAGGGTCATGCAAATGAGGGCATGCGACAACGCACACGACCACTCATCTGCATAGTTGTGCACCTCATTTGCGTGGGCACCCAAGATCGCTGTCCCCGCCGGGGCTTCTGTCATTGCAAAACAAGCCATGGAGATGGGGTTCTGTCAGCAAACCCCCCCGTTCTGTCAGCAGACCCTTATTCCTGAAAAATATGAGGGATAAGGGGCTGTGGACAAGGGGGGTTTGGTTGCGAGAACCCCACCTACATGGCTTGTTTCGTGGCTACAGAAGCCTCGGCTGCGAAAGCAATCTCCCCCACCATGCAAATGAGAGGCCATTTGCACTGTCGAGAGCCCTCATTTGCATGACCCTGCCGGCAGCAGTGCGCCATGTAGATGTGGCCGGAGTGTGCGCTAACTGTTGCTGGTAAGTAAGCTTCTGAGAGAAGCCGCCCTCTGTCTCTTTCAGGGAAATCTGTCCTGCTGTTGTCTCCCTCCTCTCCTGCTCTAAACCCCTGAGTGAGTCACTTCCCATCCATGCGTCTGACTGGAGCGGCTCCAGTGTTTCCCTCTCCCTGATCCCTGCTCTGCAGAGATGGGGTATGGGGCAGAGGAACACCCTGACTTCAACACTACCCTCCCTGTTCTCCTCTGCACAGCTAGCTCAGCTGCAGACGGAACAAGGTGTGGGGAGGCGCAGCTGGACACAAGCTGCTGGCTGTAAGTCTGCACACCCTGCTCATCAGCTGGGGGAGGGACGGACGGATAGCAACGTTTGGTGGGCCGCACCCGGCCCCAAGGTGATGGGACTCCTTGTCAGTGGGGATCAGGAGTTGCCCTGCATGAATGACTACTGCAAGAAGTGTAAGATCCACCTCTTTCCATAGGCAAAGACAACGGCTGGCAACCGTTTTCTTGAGATAAATAGAAGAGTTTTGTGGGGTTGGGAGCTCCATGGGATGACTGGCGCCTGGATGAGGCTGTCCGGGTCAGGGGCCATCTCACAAGAGCCAGTGAACAAGGAGAGGCTTCAACCAGAATTGGGCCCATCAGCCTGTCCCTTCTTCCTCACTGGGATCCAGAGGGAGAGCCGAGGGGGCAGCACACACCATGGCGACAGTCACAGGCTCTTCCAGCAAACCCAGAAGAAGGCCCAGCCTCTCAGCTGGGACATGTGACAGCGGCAGCCTCAGCAACCCTGCTGCCCTTTCTGGTGAGGGGAGTGGGCCCGGCACACAGAGACGGCGGAGAACGAGGCTGCTGCAGTCAAAGCTGGTGGCGGGAGGAAGCTTGTGACCAACGTTTGTGAAGCAAAACATGCGCTGAGCTGACAGGGGACTGAGGAGTCTGCCTGGAGCCAGCTGGCATCTGAAAGGGCTTCAGCAATAAAAATGGCCAGCTCAGAGCCAACCTCATCCAGCAACAGACCCTGAACCAAAGCCCTGTGAAGCCAATGGGAGTCTTTCTACTGACTTCAATGGACTTTGGATGAGGGCCTGGGTGAAGGCCACACAGCACTGGAGAAGGGGAGCCATGCCAGCTCTTCTTCCTCCAAGCAGTCTCCGTTATCTCCAGCCATCACTGTGCCAACTGAAAAGCCAAAACGGAGGAGGGAAGAGCTCAAAACTGCCCATCGTATTTGTCTGCAGCTCTGCCGTTTCTGCAGAAACCGTCCCCATCCTTTTGGGTATATCCTTTGCTCAGAATTGTCCAGAGAAAACAAGATGCCTGAGCTATTCACAAGGACCAAAGTGGATTTAGGCATTCCAATTAGTAGATAGTTTGCAATAAATATTTTGAAAGGGACTCAAATGCTGTCCAAGCAAGCCCTGAGGATTCAGATCAATTTCATGCTGGCTTATTACTCAGAAAGAGCTAACATGAATATTTGGAGCTCAATTTTTCACAGATACTTTTTTCTGCTTCTTGCATCAATAGTTAAACGCAGAAATCGCCTCATGCGGGAGAAGGAGGACACATCTGTTTTTAAGTATGATGCACTCAGGTCACAATTTTAGAGAGTGGCTGTCTAAATTCAAGTGTTTCCTCCAACACACATATTAATCTGAGGAGGACTCATTTGTAAGAACTTCAGAAAAGAGCCAGAAAGAACAATGCTGTATATTCAAGTCTTGATATACCCTATAAGCCCCCAGTTATTTGGTGCCCTGCTCTCTGCAACGGCAGCCTTGTATCCATTGTGTGTTTACGCCACTGGGTGCCTTCCCCGTAACAAACTGATTTTCCCATAGTTAGAGGAAAGGATGACTTTGCCCCGTTTCACCAATGCTCCCTAAAAGGAAGCAAATCAAGACTTCAGTTACAACCAAAGCCAGAAAGGGGAGATAGAACTGAGACCTGGCTGCCGATCATATGGTAACTGGGGTAAGAATTCAGCACTTCACCCACGATACATGTTTATTCCCTTATAATTCCAAGGCACACCCTCCTGCCTCTGTCTCATGCAGTTGTAAGCTGTTGGTAGCTGTCTGTGCTGATCAACCCTGTACACTGCACTGCACTTTTCCAAGAGGAGCACCTATGAATAGACTCTTAAAAATGATCAGAAAAATGGAATGAGGTGGAGAATACACTGAACAGCAAGAACCTCACATTAAGTCTCAGAACAGGCAACTGACAAACCATTCAGCATTAAACACGCACCAGCTTTGTGCGGCTTGGTATGCATGGGAGATCTGAAAACCACTAACTGGCCTTTGCTGCTGTTTGAAATCCCTCCGCAAACCCATGACCTCCCCAGATCCCCATGTCATTTACACAGTCTTAAAGCTGATTTTGCTTGCATCACCAGGTGTTAAAAAGGAGTGCTGGTTACATTTCCAGCCCACTTTAAGTCCCCATGTTAAGAGGCCTTAGCTTACTTGAGCATCAGAGCCCTTGTATTTCTCTATTCAGGAGCACAGCCTCCTCTGAGGATATCACTGAGGTCCCTTCTCCCCCTCCCTTTCTTTTTTAACCCCCCAACCAGCCCGTATCCTCTCTTAGGCTTATGTTCCATAACAGATGTGAGGTGGAGTTTAGCAAAGGTTTCAGGATGTCTTTGCTGGAATGTGGTGGGGGTGGAAGAAATGGCAAGCTTTTGGGCAAAGCAGCTGTGTCAATTAATCCACCCAATTAATAGTCAGATTGCAGATGCAGCAGCTCACCTCCACTCAATGCCCAATGCAGCCTTGCTACTAACTGCAGAGTTACCATGTGGAAAGCAGGTTTTAGAGAGGGGGAAGGACCAAGAGGGCTCAACCAAAAAGAAAAGTCTATCTGATATTTCAAGCAGAAATTGTGACTATTACACAGAAGAGGTAGTGTGCAGGAAGCACTGGGCTAAGATCAGGAGCCATAGGCTCTCTTGCGTGCCTCTGCCACTGAGCTATATATGACCCTGGGTAAGTCATGTCACCCCTCCATGCCTCACACCTCTCCTGGGTAAAATACTTATGCCTACGGATGACAAATATGAGCAAAGTCTAGTACACATGCACTTTATTTACCTAACTCACTGCTCCCCCCTCCTCCCTTGTGCAAACACTGTCATTGGGCGCAGTGCCCAGGAACCATGCCGTGCATATTGGCCACCTGAAAGGGCTGTACACCAGTATTCAATTCCATTGCTCCCTCGTCAGCACTGATATGCTAACAGAATGGAAAGGGAAAACAGCTCCTCCCTTCAGTCCTTTTCAAATGCCTTCCAAAGGCCCCAAGCTGGGCCGCCACTAGCAGTCGTTGACCAGAATAACTACAAGTTGAGAAAATACTAGTAAGCTGAAAAAAATGCATCTCACTTCCTCTTCAAAGAGCGCCTGCATTGATTTAACTAATGCTAGAGACTGAGAAAACTTAGACAGGGAAAGGAGGATTTCTTGATCACTATTTCAGTGCAGCAAGTAAACAAGGGTGAACTCTGGCTGCAAGGCAGACATCATCAATGCAATAAAGTAAGGAAATTTCAGGGATCACTTTCCTCCACCAGCCCCAGTCATGCTACAAAGAAGGTAAGGATGGTTTGACCCTGCCTGGATCCCAGGCCAGGACCACTTGATGTAAGCTACAGACTACACCTTCTTTATACCAGCAGAGAGAGTTTCCTTCCACACAGGAGTCAGCAGCAGGCTCATACGCAGACACAGGCAGGCGTCCATAGTAAAAATGTTGATGTCTGGGGCAATTTTTCCAAAACCTGAATGACATAACCACCCGCCCCCTGCCACGGTCCATCACAAAGAACTATAATTGTGGCAAGTGTGCATTGCCCAACATGCTGGTACCAACACGTGCCTGCAGGCTGAGCTTAAATCAAATTCATCACAGGGGCTGTGTCAAGTCCAGCTTTCATTAGCCCAGAGTGATGCAGCAGGCAGATAGTGTTCTAACAGAGATCTTTATTGAGTGTGCACAGAAGGCCAGTGTTACATGTTGAAAGGTCCTGTGTTTGTCTGGGAGCAGCCTGGCCCTTGCTTGCATCTCTAAGCTCCTGATGTCACACCTAACTAGGTTCCACTGGAAACCTGACCCTCGCATCATAATACAGCCTGCTTGCATCAAACAGTCAGGTGGGCCTTGTCCTGTCTGGATCCCAGGCTTCTGAAAACAACAGGAGGGTGGTACACTCTGCACCAAGCAGGCAGGTCTGAGAACGAGGGATGGTGAGCCAACTTCTCCCAGTGACTTGGTCAGCGTAGCCATCCCTCAGCCTAGCAGCCTCATTAGCGAACCAGGACTTATATAATTCATCGTTACATTATTTACAACCTGGTTAGTACCATGCTAGACATAAATGCCCTAGGCGCAGGCTTCTGAGTTATCTGTCTCAGCCCATACCATTCAAGATCTGTCTGAACAGCCACCTCCCTGCCAGGTCTCTGGATAGCAAACTGTAACACAGATACCACAAAGCCAGTTACATGGCGCCTGTGTGCTAAATCACAGCGGCTGTTAATCTAGGAGCAGGCTCCCATGTTGGGAGCTGTCTTTACCTCCGGCTGCTCACGCTCATGCTTTTAGCCAGAAGGCCTTTGGTTCACTCCTCAATCAGCCAGGAAGGCTACTGACATACAGGTGAGGGCTTGTCTGAAATTTGAATGGCCCTGTGCCCTTGGACACTCAGAACAATCATTCTCCACCAGGGTAAACTGGTAATCCGCTGGTCAGAGCAGGTCCACCGACAGGGAGGGGCAAAGTGAGCAGGTGCCCAGGGGCTGAGCACCACCTCTGTTGCTTCAGCTGGTGCTCCAGGACCCTTTGAAATACGGCAGCAGTGTGAGGCTTGGAGGGAGGGTAGGTGGCAGCACCACGGTCTGAGCAGCCGGGCTGGGTGGGTGTGTCCGCAAAGCTGGGCCCCCAGTGGCTGCCAGCCCTGCTGGGCTGCAGTGAGTTGTACGTCCCTCCTCTGTGCACTTGAGTTATAAAGGATACAAGTCTGTTACAGCCCCCAGCCTCAGAGCTTTTAAGTCAATGCTTTCAGCTCTGGGGGTCCCTGGTTCAGTACATGGAGCTGACTGAGCACGTAGCGTACACTGATCTGTGGGTTGCACCGTATTTTTCAATAGGCACGTGTTAGTAGATAACTCTCCTAAGATATTGGCACCTGTTAAAGGTCATGAGAGGGCCACTCTCAAGTGGTTAGATTATCAGATATGGACTCAGGAAATCCATTCCTAGTTTTGATACAGACTCACTGAGTGGTCTTGGGCAAGCTACTTTACCTTTCTGTGCCTCAGTTTACCCATACACGAAATGGAGCTAAGTACCCCTTGCGCACCTTGGCTCTAGCTTGAGAGACCTGAGGAATTTGTGCCTGAAAAGTGCTCTCAGATCCTCAGCTGAAATGTGCTCTCGAAGTTCAAACAATTACTGTCCCTGCGAGTATCTCCTGAACTACCAAAGGGCTTGTGCAGCGTGCCAACATCAGAACAGAGACAAACGCAGAAGTGAAGTCTGAAAACTTGATCATAAAACCCCTTCTGCATGATGGCTGGGTTCTGGAGGGCTGAGCGTGCGGCTGAGAATTTGATTTGCCTGGCTGGGTGACCCAACGCTGACCTGAATGCAGGGCTGTGTAAGCCTCCCAATGTAGCACCCATCAGATTTTAGTAACAAACACGGTCAACAACAGTGACGTGCTGTCAGCTCACATGAGGACACCCTCCCACACCCTTCTTGGTTTGTTGTGGCTGGAGGATGTATGGCTGCACCAACTGCAGGGATGGAAAGCAACAGAAGATACCCTCTGAACCCTCCCTAAGTTGGCTTGGTCCACACTGCATGGCAAGACGTTGTCAGGGAACAAAACGGAAGGTGTAAACTATCCAACGTGTTAAACCAGAGCCAATGAAGCACCCAGCAATCTCAGCATAAAGGAAAGATTGTCTTGTGTCCAGGGCAGGAAATCAAGAGGCCTGGGTTGAGTTCCTGGCTCTATCCCAGATTTCTCTGTCCATTTGGACATGTCACAGGCTACGTCTACACTCTCCTGGAAGATCGACCTACTCAAGGTCAATCTTCCATGGTTTGATTTCACGTAGCTGGTAAGGACTCGCCAAATCGACCTCTCAGGACAGGATTTTACAGGATTAATTTTCCCTTAGTTTATGTTGATCCTTATTAATTACATTACCCTCCACTAATTCTTTACTGATCAAATCCTGACCTAGCAGCTCCATCACCTTCCTCAGACTTCATCCTAAACTGAGAGGACTATAGCTATAGGTTGAAACTCTTTCATCCAGCACCCTTGGGGCATAACCAGTGCCAGATAAGATAATTTGCCAGACCATGGGAGGTCAATATTTGTTAGCACATCAGCAACATTTTCACTGCTTAGAGCTAAATAATGGCACAGAACACTGAGCCAGGACTGGTGGCCGTAAACACACTTTACGAGACCATGAGAAATTTGGCCACATACATAATGAGTGCTCATGCAGCTAACTAAAATCATGCCGGATTACAGATGTTGCCAGAAGAGTGTGTTCTGGATTAGAGAGGTTCAGCTTGTACTTGAGTCATCCAATTTACCCCTTAAAAACACTGGCACAACATTAGTGTTCTTTCAGTCTCCTGGAGCCTCCCTAGTATCACAAAACATACTGAATGTCAACATAGCTGTACAGTGTGCTCTCGGCCAGCTCTTTTAAAACTCTTCCATGCAAGTTATCTGAACCTGCTGTTTTAAAATTCTTCTAATTTCAGTTAATATTTACTTTTCTCAGGAGATACTACTGGAATGGAAACTGGTATCCACCATATTATGAGATTACATCTGTCTTTCCCTCAAATAAGACCTTTAATATTCATTGAACATATCTGCATTATTATTGATAATTCAACCATTTCTGTCTAAAAATGGATCATATTTAGGATTCTTTTTGGCCCTACTGTATTTTTTAAAGGAAACCCTCCTTTTTGTCCTTAACTTTGCTGGCCAGACATTTCTCTTTAGATTCCTTTGTTCCCTGATCAACTTAAACTGAGGAAACTCAGCGGAAGGTATTAGAGGGACACATCCAGCACCATGGGGCTGGGTCTTCTTGGCACTACTGTAATATACATGATAGCACAGTACATGGGAAAGTAACATTGTCATGTTTGGAAATGAGAAGAGGGAAACCCCTAAGACAGGATTTTGGAGTTAAGGGCTCAAGAAAGAGTGAGCAGCATACGCCAACTCATTACAAAACCAATTGGTAGGGCATGGTTCCACTGCTGAAGAACCAAAGACGAAGTAGCCAAAAATGTTGGTGAATGAACCCTCTAAAGAATAAAAGGATTACAACCCTATTGCTCTTAAATACCATAATATGCTGGAGAATTTTTTCTAAGGCTATGGTAGGCCTAACAGTACAGCCTACTCTTCTCCACTCCGGGCTGATGCTAGTGGCAAGTTCCAGCCATCTAGGATGCTGAATTTACAAGGGCATCTCAACCAGCAGAACGCCTGTCCATAATTTGGAGGGGAGCAGCAGCTCTCTGATGTACAGCTGTCACACCTTCAGCCTGGCCATCCCTCAGCACTGATTTTGGGACAGGTTGAACCTCTCTAATCTGACAAGCTTGGGACCTGACCAGTGCCAAATGAGAGATTTTGCTGGTTTATGGGAGGTCAGTATTGTCTAGCAGCTTTACCAATACTTCCACTGCTTCTGGAGAGTTGGCAACACTGATACATGCCCAGAGAATTAAGCCCAGCAAGCAAACTCTGGACTGTCTGGCTGCGTCTACGCTGGTTCTGTCAACAGAAGGGGCCTTTTGTCGACAGAACTGTGGGAGTGTCTACACTCAAAGTCTCTCGACAGAGTCTCGACAGAACTCGGCATTTGCCTCGAACAGAAGTGCAGTGTAGACACTTCTGTAGGCAGAGAGGGCTTCTGGTTTACCAGGCAGCCCTGTTCGCAGATCTTCTGGTCAGCTGTTCTGTCAAGAGAGGCGTGGGCAGTCTGGCTGCTCTCTGTCGACAGAGCGCATCTACACATAAAAGCAGATTGAAAGAGCAATCCACTCTGTCAATAAAGAGCAGCCAGACTGCTGGGCCCTCTCGCGACAGAATGGCTGATCAGAAGCTCTGAAAACAGGGCTGCCTGGTGAACTGGAAGCCCTGTCTGTTGACAAAAGGGCCCAGAGCATCTCCACGGCTGTTTTGTCGACAGAACACCAGCGAGAGAGACCTTATACCTCAATGGGGAGAGGTACAATGCTGCCAGCAGATGTGTCGGGTTTTGTTGACAAACTGTCAACAAAATGAGTTTGCTGTGTAGATGCTCCGTGTTTTTTTCTGGCAAAAGCCCAGTTTTGCTGGGAAAAGCCGCTTGCGTAGATGTGCTCGTTGAGGCATGGACTGTAATTTCCTGAATGCACACTACTACGCACAATAAAGGTATATCTACGCAGCAAAGTTCTTTGAAAACAACAGCCGCTATTTCAAAATAACTTGGCTAGCAGCCACACAACGCGACTGCCATTTCAAAATAAGCTATTCTGGAAAATATCTTCCGGAATAGCTTATTTTGAAATAACACAGCCCTTGTTGCTAATATAATTTAAGCATGAAATAATAATGCGTGGACAGACAGGCAGCATTCATCTATTCATACACTGCGCTGTGCAAAAATTCACAAAGTCATGAATGTTTCCAAACTGGGATTTCCAGAAAAGACTGTAGTTTGGAAGAAGGGGCAAGGGACACCACCCATTCTGAATGTATTTTAAAACACTCTTTCTTGCTTCTTAGAGTACACTTTAAAGCATTAGTTTGATCATAAGAGTAGAGACCATGTTCACTTGATCACAAAAAAGTGTGAAATCTAGAATTCCAAATTGTCTGTAGGATGAATGGAAAAGAAGGTGGAGGAGGAGAACTGATATCCTCTTTTCAAACAATGTTAGCAGTAGCTTTGATCAGCACAGAAAAGCTTTAAAAGGCTCACAGCTGTCACTCCAAATGGATTCTCTCTTGCATTATTCTTTTCATTAGCCAATTATCCTTTTCTGTAAGACCCTTAGGTTTAATTTTGAAAGTGTCTGGCTCAAAACTGTGCGGCATCCCAGTATGCAACTTTTGGTGGAGTCTTCTGTATAACTGTCATTTTTAGTTGTGTCCATGTCCAGAGGAAGGGCTATGGCAAATTGACAATAGCCTTATATTCACAAACCCTAACTTTTATGTCTTTTTCTCAATTCTCCCATTAAAAAAAAAATCTCACAATTAAATTTGACAAGAAATACCCAAAATACAGGGTGGATAACAGCTGCTATTCTGAAATAACTGTGTGAGAATCTACACAGTAAAACTGCTACTGCAAAATAATTTTGAAATAGCGGATAGCCTATTTCAAATTCTGCTAACCTCATTCTATGAGGAGTGGTGCCTATTCTGAAATAGAGATTTTGACATAGAGGCGGTATAAACAGGGAACGGGGCGATTTCGAATTAAAATATTCCAGAATATCTCATTCTGAAAGAACGCTGCTGTATAGCTTCTAATCCAAAACAGGTTCTGTTGTGTGTGGACACACTGTTGCTTATTTGTTGCTTATTTTGGGGCTTCCCTGTAATATGGATGCATTGTCACAGAACAGTTTATTTTGGAATAACAACTCTAGACTAAACTATTCTGGGATAACTCTAGTTTAGACATACCCGCAAGTGTTTAGACAGAACACCACCACCAAAGTAAGAAAATTACAGCGAGATCAAAATTTATACAAAGGTGATGAAAGATATGGGTTCTATCAAAGTAGTCATAGCGAAATATTTTACGTTAATGAATTGGCTTGGTTTTGATTGGGTCCACATAAAGTTCTAAAGTCTGTACGAGTCAGACAGACATAGAATCATCTCTAAATTCTGTCTAAGCAAACAGTACCTTGAAGGTAAAATCAATATAAGTTTAAAGAAATGGAGCAGCTGAGTCTTTAAAATGCCAAACAGAGGTGAACAAACAAGAAGTTCCAAGGCAGGCCTTCAGGGGAATGGAAAATTCATTTCTTGAGCTTCTGATCAATCCTATTAACATATTTAACATCTGTAAGTCTGATCAGAGTTCTTCATTGTGACTGCCACATTAACTGTTTCCCTTTGTCTTAAAATGCTGCATTATATCAAGCTTATTAAAATCTGTTTCACCAGGTCAGGAGATTAGTGAACTCCCAGTAAAAGCACGTTATGCATAATAGGAACCTCATTACACACCCCATGGCATATGGCAACATTTCGTAGGAGAATTCTCAACATCAGACATCCGTAGTGCTGTTCACATAGCACATGAGTTTGCAGATGGGTGTTATTATGAACAATATTTCTCCTCTGGAACTTGGACAAAAATGATAAAACCCAAACACAGATAATTTAAAATTTGGCACTTCCACTTTATGTCCTGTAAACGATCCATTTTTCAGCTGTTTACGGTTCTTGGGTGATGCTTTTTAAAATGGGAATGATGCACTTTTGTCCAGTAATTACTTTATGCATCAGTGAGACAAAGCTGCCTATTTGGCTGCAAATTATTGTTGTGTCTTCTCAGGTGTAATAAACCCCTGCAACTATATCACCCAAAACAACTGGCAAACTTCTCAAAGGCAAATGATTTGTTCTAAGAAAAATATTTATTTTTTAAAAGAAGCCTAAAGCTTGTAGCCAGTTTATTTCCATTCTATTTTTACAATGTTCACAGCCTATGGCAGTTTAATGAGCATTCAACAGACTTCTGTAATGTGGCCACAGAGTGCCCTGATAACCCAGATGTCATCCATAGCTACAACAATTCCCAGCATGCGATGCTTTACTTTGTGATGTGGGTACTCCACGTGCATTAACTAAGAAAGTAGACAGAAGTAGAGGCTGCACAGCAACACAGCCCACATAGGTAAAAAAGGCCTCAATATTAAATCATAGTCGAAGAGGGACTAACTCAATTCTAGGCTGATGTGTCTCATGGAAACATTTCTCAATTTAATCCTAGAAATCAGGCGTTATCATACATTTTTAATAAACACAATTCATTAATGAAACCCTCATTGTCTGGGGGAAGAAAACTGACACCTTCAGGCCTGCAGAATTATAGCACGCAAGTTCTGATTTCTGGCCACGTGTTATTGACCAAAAAGTAGAAGCTTCTTTGTTTAAATATACAGCTTATAAATAAATATTATCCAACTATACGTAGAACCGTTACAAAGTGGAAGAGCTCCAATATTAAGGGGCTCTTTAATTTAGCCAAGAGCTGAACTTGGACAAAAAAAATCACGTCAAAAATAAAATATATTTTAGCAGAAGACAATTAAACATTTGACGAGCTTACCAAGAGACGGTACAATTTCTCTCACCTGAAGCCCATAAACTGAGATCAGATGCCTTTCTTAAAGATAAGCTCTAGTTGAGCAACACACATGATTGGGTCCAAGAGAGTTCACTTACATAGCATGAAAGAATAATTCTTTTCACAGAAGGAATGGCAGGGTGAAATTGTGAGGCCTGTGCTATACAAGTATTAGATGGTCTTAGCAGATGCAGAGGGAACAGGTGCATGCCACAGCCTAGTGGTTAGAGCACTGGCCTTGTAAAAGGTCCTCCAAGATTATGGGGCAGGTTAGAATAAAAGAAAAGAAAAAATCTGCCAGGGATGGTGATAGGCCCTGCTGTGAGTGCAGGGGACTGGATTCAATAACTTCTTCAGGTTTATATCTCCATGTTTCAAGGCCTTAAAATCTTCATAGTGTCAACAAGTGGTCTGCATATTATCACTAACATCAAATTTAACAGGATGATTTGAAATCTTAAGACAAGAGCTGATTGAAATATTTGTAATTACAGAATTGTCCACTAGAAAAAAAAAAACACTTTCGTGAGGACATTTTTCTAACAAAGCTCTCGTTTTTGCCTGGCTCTCCTTAATATATTAGGTTGCATTTTAAATCCGTATTTGAATATTTATATGAACATACACATGCTATTCAAACTATTACAGCTCACTAACTCCAGACGGTAGGGTTAGGCTCAGATCAGAGTCAGCATTATTTGATTACGTTGCTATTTTGCATAGGGTTAGCCATGATTTCTGTTGTACAGGAGGGGCTTCTGTGAATAATTATTCCCATAATATTTCCATTTTTTATAGCTGAGGCCTGTTAGTAGCTAAGAAGTCTCTCTGCTATTGCACTGAAGTTGTCAAACCCAGAGACTCCACAGAACAAAATAGATAGGTTAATTTTAACCCCTCACCTGAGACTGTTCATTATCAGGACAATGACCAGGTCTCTTTCTTTAATAGTAATCTTAACATCTGGGTTATGGATCAGTCGAACAGTTAAAACTTAACCAAAGAGATAGGTTCCTTGAAGACAGATGACTTCTGGGTGGTCTGACCTCATGGAATGTTTTAACAGATCACGGAATCTCAGTACCATTGAGAAGTATCAGAGAGGTAGCTGTGTAAACCTGTATCTTCGAGAACAACAAGCAGTCCTGTGGCACCTTATAGACTAACAGATGCATCTGATGAAGCGGGTCTTTGCCCATGAAAGCTTATGCTCCAAAGTATCTGTTAGTCTACAAGGTACCACAGGACAATACCACTGAGAGGCTCTTCATTGCTCTGGGAAGTTTTCTATCAAGTGGCTTTTTAAGGCATTTGTCTATAAAACAATTGTAAACTTTGTCAAGACATGACATTTGGGGAACCATTAACAAGCACTTATGTGGGAAGCTCAGGAAACCACATGGAAGCTATTATATTGAAAAAAGGCCCTACTGAAAACTTCCAAGGACTGGTAACTTCAGACGTGCTTGGTGTTGGCCTAACTCTGTTTGCCACTGAAATCAATGTTAGTTTTACCACTGACCTCAGTGGGAACAAAATTAGACTGATATTGATGGCTTCTCGAAAACCCACCCCATATTTATTGGCCACGGTAATGTGTTTTGAGTCAGACCATTTTTCTTGCCTATAAAGTGAGAAGGAGATTCTTCTGAGATAAAACACCCCATGAATGCAGAGGGACTTCTGCTGGGACTCATGGCTCACACCCTTCTGAATGACTGGCTCAGTCTGTGGTTCTTTATTAACCTGATGTAGGAATTCGACTCAGCTCCTTATTCTGGACCCATCACTATGGTATCTAGTCATGCATCAAGTGGAATGAACAGCAACTGTCTCACGAGCTGCTGTCCATCGGTCTCTCTTCTTTTCTGCAGGAGGACTATGGGGTGTCTGTGTCTGCGCATGCACAGACTACATAATATGGATTTATGAATGAGAGGCCAAATGGAAAGTGCTTATTACCACATGGCTGCCCAGAACTACAATGTCTCAAACAGATCCTCGTACAATTAAGGGAAGTGGTACAGGCTGAATCTCTCTAGTTTGGATCTCCCATAAAGTTTGTTTCCAGCCCCCAGTCCTGGCTCTCAGTGTTCTGTGCTGTTATTTAGCTGTAATTTATCCCTAAATATCTTCTAAGAGCCAGTCAGCAGTGGAAGTGTTGGTAATGTCCTAGACTATACTGACCTCCCAGGATCCAGCGAATTCTCTCGTTCGGCACCAGTCAAGTCCCAAGGGTGCTGGATGACAGAGGTTCAACCTGTACTTGCAGCATTTATGTTGGGGTTAAGAGGTAGGTAAAAAAATTTCCTATGACAAAAACCCCTCGCACGCCAAACTACCTGCCAAGTAAGCAGATCTTAATGGGATACTTCATGTTTAGTAGTTTATGTGCACTTAAATATTAATTTTTCACTCAATTACCTACATTTTTTAGGGTCCCTTGCTCATAGGAAGCACACATAAACTGCCTGCATGCACTTCAGCCTCTCATCCTAGGTGAAGGGCACCCAAACTTGGCCTCTGCTATTTGCTTTCATCGATAGAAATTAAAACAGAAAGGTTTGAAGAATGATAATTAAGATTGCTCTGGTAGATTGAATATGTTCTTTATAAACTGTTTTAAGCCATGCAGATGCTGCCAGCATTTTTAGGTGAACAAAGACATGCAGTGCTGAAAGGATTAGACCAGTATTTAAGCAGTAAGGGAAGAGTTAGAGAGAAGAGCGAGAAACAGCTGTAATTTTGTTTTGCAGCTTACCGTAACAAGTTGAAAAACATTTACTGAACAGCTTCCACTGTGACTTGTGCTTAGCTAACTACAGTACTTTGAACCACAGAATAACAAAAATATAAAAAAAAATAATAAGATCAGTCTTTAAAATATCACACTGTGTTCCAGTCTACACGAGACTTTAAAGTCGATACACATTTCCAGCTATGGCAATTCCATAGTTGGAATCGACTTACCTATGATCGACTTATCTGGCTGTCCTCACAGAAGGAGGTTGATGGGAGAAACTCTCTCATCGACCTCCCTTACTTCTCCCAAGATTGAGGAGTACAGTGGTCGACTTTTGACCCCAGATAGTTTGATTTCGTGCATCCCCACTAGGCGCACGAAATTGTACCCAGGAAGATTGACTCCGAATGGCTCCATCTATGCGGTAGTGTAGCTGTCCCCTGTGACAAGCTTTGTTACTGCTTCCAACTATTATATGTGGCTCAACCACTGGGGACCTAGTGCCCCCTGCGTACCACACTCTCAGGGTAAAGCAGCCAATTGGGAATGTAATTTACTCTCACTATAAAGCACATTTACACTGCTACAGAAGTGCAGGGTGGCCCGAGTGTAAATGAGAATCTGCTCCTGGGTCTGTTTGTACAACGTTAGCACTAGTGCTCTCAGGACCAGATCAATGGAATATTGATGACTTGCACCAGTTGACACCTGCAAGGCTAGTTCACACCAATGGCTGATCTGGCCCTCAGAGCTGAACATTTAATCTCAGAAATTGTTTATGGTGGTCATCTCCTCTTATTTTATATGTACCTTACTGAGCTATAGTATCGAGCTGCAACTAAATTTTTATTTTGTGCCATGCATGCAGACTACAAATATACTCACTTCTACTCAATCACCGATGGGCCCCACTGTGCATTTCCTGTGAGGAGCACACAGGTGAGAGGGGAAGAGCTGTGTATGGAGCAGGAATAAATCTTACAGGTGTTTCCATCATAAACTGGTGAATATTTTAACTATTCCGTCTCCCCCGCCATTCTGGCACTCTCAAACAGAGCCTTAATTATACCACTATTTAACTAACCCATGCCTGACACCCCAACTATCCTCCCTCCAATCCACAATGAAAGGATATAATATGACACATGCCGTGTACACAAGAGTTTTCAGACACATGAATATAGTTTATCTATCTCAGTTACTCACAGATTAAGCAGGCTTCAAGCTAACGCAGTTTTAAATAGCTGTCCTGGAAGAGACTAAACTAATGCTTTCAGATTTAAAATCATGTTTCTAAAAACACTGCCAATAATGGAAAACCTAAGAGTCATCTCAGACTATCAGCTATTTGGAGCAGGGACTGCTTTTTTTTATTCTGCAGTTGTATAGCTCCTAACACAATGGGGTCTTGGTCCATGACTGGGCCTCCTAGGCATTACTGTAATATAAACAATAAGTAAATCCATTTTTCTTTTCTCCTAAAGGTTAATACAAGTTGTACTTCCCTTGTCTGGCATGGCTGGGACCTGATAGGTTTGGAACAAAAGAATTTGCTGCCGGGGGGGGAGGGGTCCAGAGCTTCTGCCCCCAGATAGCCCTGTGCTCCTGAGGCCTCAGCCTCGAGCCTCCCACCCCTAGGACTCTGGCCCCAGTGCGGGCTCCCAGGGGCTGCCATGGGGCTCCAGCTCTGGCTCCCAGCCTTGCACTCTTTTGTAGAGGAGGCAGAGATTCCAGCTCCTGGCCCCGCACTACCAGGGGGCAGGCAGGGGCTCTTGCTCCCAGCCCTGAGCTGCTGCAGGCAGGCAGGGCTCCTGCACCAGACACAGCCCCAGGCCCAGCCCCAGTACTCTCTCGACCTGGAATATGTGTGGTCCTGCCAGACCAGGCATGTTGCTGAATGAGAGAATACTGGATTTGAGAGGAGCAACCTGTATAAATATTTGTTTCTCCTCTCCCGCCCTTCTCTAAGCACTTCACTGTTCTTATAAAAGAATCAATTAAAAACCCGAGAATTAATTCCGAGAGCCAAGGGTTGGGGAACGCTGCCATAGCAATCCACCATGACTGTGATGGAGGAAACTATAATTCCAGTAAAGAACACACTTCAATTTCAAACTTCCACCCAGGTACTGATCAGCAAAAGGTTCCCCACAGAGTAAACAGCTGTGCTCCCACCTAGAGTATTCTTTTTTTAAAGCGAGGAGAGGGCAGTTATTTATTTTCCTTTAATATTTAAATGTTTTTCACTCCAAACCAGACCTCTCCCTCTTACTACAAAAGAGTTCGCAAACAGTATATGAATCTGATCCTGCCCCCACAGCAATGGCACCAAATCCATTAGAGTTAATGGTGCATAAGCAAAATTTACAAGAATACTGCAGTTTTAACATGGAGGTGTTCTTCCCCCAATCACTAGCAATGTGTCTTTATTATTATCTTTGCTGTAAACGTATCTAATATGCAACAGTTGATCTGTAAGCTCTTCAAACACTGGATCACACATTCCAAGTGATGGTCTTTTTATTCTTTTTATTAAATTGTCATTGGTACTGGTTATTTGGTCTGTCCAAACCAAAATATGAAACTGCAAGCTAAGAGAGCAGCAACACAGCTTGTCCATTGTAAACCATTTATTATTATTTTGTCTACCTCAGTTGCTTACAGGAAAAAAATGGTTAAAAAAAAGCACAGATGAACTATTTACAAAATGAGAAAATTCACAATAGCTGAAATGTTTGCAAATCATGCACACTACGAAAAGTTCACAAAGGCAAAGCAATTCATAGCAAAACCAAACAAAATAATAAAAAGCCATACAGATTAAAAAAAAGCAGAAGAATAAAAAAGGAAACTAACCAATTATTACATCAAGCATCTTTAATGAAAAGAACAGCATGGCTGTGTGTGTAGAGCCTTGGACACTGACATTTTAAACAAGTGGATTAACAAACATTAAAAATGCATTACAGTTCTACTGTAAGCATGCAATATACTTCTCACAAACTTATAAAATTGGTAGAAGCATTTTTTTTAAAGTAAAAAGGAGAATTTAAATGCTTTCAACCATACAGCTCAGAATTGAGTTCTGGCAGAAGCAAAGCCAATAACGGAAAAGCGCATAAAAACAGGCGAAAGGATACTTCACATATTTGTGCAGAGGATGAAGGTTAAGAAGCAGTTAATTCTGCCAATGGTTTGCAAGGAACCAAAAGTGACTGCAGTTTCTCAAATTCCAAAAGTGTGCCTTGCTCCAAGGAGGAACTATCTGAGTGCGACAAAGGTGGGTTTTGTGTCTATGTACGAATGGGATGATTTAGTGTCTCTCTGTAAGTGGTTTGGTGGCCACTAATTTCCCACACCTTATTCTGATGAGCACTTTAAAGGTGACATCACCATATTCAAACTTCTCTGTTTTGAAAACAGACCTTTCAGTTATGAGACTTTCAGCTACTGAAAGATCTGTAAATCCCCAAAAGTCATAATCAAGCAGTTGCCAGCTTCACAGATTAAATTTTTACAGATGCATGATCATAACACTTGGAAAAATTAGACGCATTCTCCTGGTTTGCCCAATAATTGTAGCTATACGTTATCAGGCCCCCAAATGATAATTATGACTTTTACGTATATTATATACACTGTATATCAAAAAGCATCAACATTTCAGTATGGGGGTTTTCGTCACAGGACTAGATCATAATTTCCATTTCCCTTAATTACTTCTACAAAGTTTGTGAGAAGTCACGCCTTTATAATGTCGCTAACACCCGCTTCATTCTCTGAGCGAGTTACATTCCATATGGGCATTAAAAACTCAGATAAAGCAAGAAAACAAAAATAGGAAAAAAAAGCAAATTCAAGCAGTGAGGATACGGAGCCTTTAAAAATAATAACAACAAAAATAAAAAAAAAAAAAAATCAGTCCAGTCAATCAAACCAGCCAATAAAAGCAGCATTGTTTCAGTGGACATTGATATTAAACATGGACCACCCAGGCTGTCTCTGTCTGTCTCTTTCTCTCATTAGCATTGTAGTAAACCCCGATTAATTTGTTATGCATCTTTAAGAACTAGTTGATAAAAATTATGTCTTGTGAAATCGGCAAATAGTCTGCAAAGTGAAATGAGAACAGAAATTAATAGATTAAACTGAAAAGATAAGTCCCAGAAATAATAAAAAAAATTAAAAAATGAAACAGGATAGGGAGTGATTGTAATAATTTTTAAAACGACTACTAAAGCCTAGAAAAAAAATGTGATGAGAGAAGATAGAACAGTTGCCAAAGTGATTTACATTCCTGCCACCTTTCAAGCTAAGGGCTGTCACCTACTTTGACAGAAGTATAATACAGGAGATATATAGAGGGGGCATCATTCAAACAGACAAACAATCATAGCGTAAGGAGCCTTCTTCCCTGATTACCAAAACAAAAACGCAAACAGGTGGATCATGACATTTGCAGCATTGTATCGCTTTGACAACAGTAAATATCACATTACAACACAATTTAGATTGACGTTAAAAAAAGAAAAGAAATAGAAAATGGGGCGGTTAACTTAAAAAAGCAACTGGAATAAAGGGTGCTGCTGTTAAAACAGATGCCAACCGTAATACAGTTTTTTGAAATGGTAATGGTTAATAGTACAGTTTTGCAAAACTTTATTATCATAATACGAGGAACACTATAATTTCCTTGAAATTAGCTGACTTATTATAGCACAGACATCAGAGGCCTACTATATTAAGGTTCTGTGACACATCTGTACTCTAATAAGCCCTGTCGCCAGGACCACTCTATAAGAAACCATTTAAAGAAGGATTCTGACATCGGTGATAAAGTGTATGTGCTTGTATCAAGCCATTCAGCTACAACAAACTCATTCTTTCATTCTGCCTTGCTATGTGAGCTGCTGGTATAACTATCAAGAGAAGACGCAGCCACGCTGAAATAGCAGGGTGGGAGTGTGTGTCTTCTTTAGAACAATAATTTTACTTCAAATCTATGGTGATAGGGAGCAGCCTAAACCTCTAAGATATTGCGCACTGTAACTTTTTGGGACATGCCTTCACAGAGAAGGAAAAGAAAAGAAGTGCTTTATAAAATTGACCCAAACAGTTCCTCTTTAAGCACAATAATGCAATGTTTTGGGGTATGCCGGTAGGGTTCATTTTATTTTTAAAGGGTATACATGCCCAGATTTTGCTTTGCAAAGTTTGCATGCTCACCTGTTTCCATGCTCAGAACCCCACCTCCATGCACGCAAAGGGGCGCTTCTGCATGTGCAAAAACATGCATGAGAAAATATTATGAATGCAAGTTAGGCACCGTTGAAAACTTGGCCTATGCTGTTGAATACTCTAGTATTTTTTAGTAAGTGCACTGATTTCTCCTGTGTCATTAAAAGCATCTTTTTCCCTGTTGGTTTGTAACAGCCTATACCATTCAAAACCTTAATTGTTTCTAAAGCAGAGCGAGGGGTCATTTTCAAAAAAAAAGAAACCCTGAAAAGAAATGGCTTCCAGTCTCAGATTTGTACAGAAGACACGGGAGGAAAATGCAGAGAGCAACAAAAGCAGCTTAGGTACATTTAGACAAATAAAGTAGCTTTAATTTAATCAACATTTATACGGAAGACGTGACAAATACAGGTTAGAATGCAATATTCTCTGAACTCTGCGTATAATACCTCACTTAAGGTCTGGTAACGCTGATAACACATTGAACTGTGCACTCCTGCCTACCATATTTCCACACCAGAGTATCTTTCTCTTCTTCCATATCAAGCAACTGCAGTCACGTATGGAACAGCTGCCAGCACATCATTCCTGGACCTCTCTGCATCGTAGCAGATAGTACAGGGGCTCAGCAACTTTCTGAGGCAGAGTGCTGAACCTTGATCTTTTGACCTCTGTACGATCTGAGTGCTGGTGTTACTCTTTAAGGTTACCAACAGTCCTACTTACAACAGCTTCATTAATAAATAAATTACGATTCAGAGCGTTACTGTTTAGGTGGTGGTTGGTAGTGTTAGCTGGTCTTTCGTTAACCCACAGGTGGCCTGGTTTTCAGCGAGTTCCCAGCTGTATGGGAAAGGGGGGCGGGGCTGAGCTCCTGCCTTGCATGCCAATGAAAATTGGCTTGTGTGCCACTCTTGGCACCTGTGCCCGGGGTGGCTGACCCCCGAGGTAGTAGGATGGAGAATTGATACAAGGATTTGGCATTATTAAGGTCATGATACTGCATTCCTTGGGCACCTAAATCTCCCAGCAATTCCAGTGGGTGTCCTAGGGGCAAGGTTGGACCCCACATATTGGCTTGAAAGCTGTGGCATTTAAAATAGTAGTGTCTAGTAGTGACCAAGGTGGTAGAAACGTTAAACTGTTCTGCTGGGTCTCATTGTGCTGAATGACACACAAGGGAAAAGACATCGATGTAGGAGCCCTCCTCTCTTCAATGCATCCTTGAACAGAACCTGGGTTCAATCTTGATCTTTGCCCACCCTTACACAGACACTAGCGAAATGGCAGGAGCAGAAGCCAGAGCTGGCTCCAAAGATCAGGAACAGTATCTCTTTATACACAGGTTGAACTTCTCTAGTCCAGCATTCTCTTGTCCAGCAACATCCGTAATCCTGCATGATTTTAGTTAACTGGACAACCACTTATCATGGGTGGGGCCAAGTTTCCCACGGTCCCATAAAGTTTGTTTCCAGCCACCAGTCCTGGCTCTCACTGTTCTGTGCTGTTATTTAGCTGTAATTTACCCTTGAATGCCTTCAAAGAGCCCAGTAAGCAGGGGAAGGGTTGGTAATGCTGGTCTGGCAAATTCTCTCATTTGGCACCGGTCAGGTCCCAAGGGTGCTGGACTAGAGAGGTGCAACTTGTATTACTGAAAATATCATACCTGTCTCTGGGAACTGCCACTGGGCACTTATTACACTTCAGCACCACCTCCTAGCATAAGCTGTGCCTTAAGAGCACAACTTCCCTTTCAATTCTGTGTCTCAGTTTACCAACTTGTAAAAGAGGTCTGAAATTCCAATTCTGGATACTGCACATGGGCTAACCTTCCAGAGATCGCTGTGAAAAATAATGTTTGTAAGATGCTTTGAAATCCTTAAATGGGCTTCTATCAGGTATATTTAGAGTAAGAATTTTTTCGTAAAGAATTGTGCCACAGTTTCATGGGAAGTGCAAGCCCAAGAAATACTTACAAGATGTCTAATTAATTCTACTGGTTTTCAAAGAGGGCCTTCCCTTTAGCACAAGGTATGCCTGAAATTAAGTGCATTCACTTTTCTGAAGTGAGAGTTGATGCATGCTGCTTTGCTTTACTTTCAATTATGTTGGTCTGAAGAATCATACTTATGCAAAAACCTCAAAACAAAACAGAAGGCCTAATTTGAAAAACCGGGCCCCCCATAAAAAAGCCATATAATGACAGCTAAACTCAGTTTTTCTACCATTAGTTACCAGTCCTGTCAATTTTAATCACATAGTTTATTAAAATCATTTTTTCGTTATCTGTCTTTTCTTCATATAGCTCCATCTGATTCAAGGAGTCATGTGAAGCTAACAACCAAGTCCTGAAACAATGTGCAAATGCACTTAAAAAATTCTCACCACCTTATATTCAAATGCTATTAGCTCAAAATAGGTGTTGAAATGGACTTGTATGTATTTTTCTGCCATATTTGGATGTTTTAATATTATGAAGAGGACTTGTGAAAATTACATATACACCATACAGCCGAGGTGTCAAACCTATTTCGTGAAGAGAACTGACATTTTTAATTATGGCCTGTTAGCCAGGGTTATTTCCCTCAACGCAACAGCTCTCCCAATGGTGTCAATGGCAGATTTGTACAAAAAACAGCAGTAGAGTATGGCCCTTATATATAACAAGTAAACTGTTAGTAAAGTTCTGATTATGTTCACCACATGACCCTGTTGGGTGAAAAGCAATGCAGGGCACCTTGTGGAGAGTTGCCACTTCTGACCTTTGTTTATTTGGGTTCATTTGCGTGGGCTTTTATTACATCTACACGCACAGCAGCAGTAACTACATGTGCAAATTTACGTCTGCTACCGAACACTGATGTGGTTTGTAAAGATGGACCTCGGTGCGACATTGTTGTACTTCTGCATTAAGACACTCCGTTGAGGGGGAGGGATAGGTCAGTGGTTCAAGCAGTAGCCTACTAAACCCAGGGTTTTGAGCTCAATCATTGAGGGGCTTGTTCGGGGAAATAGATTTAAAAAAAAAAAAAAAAAAAAAAGGGAATGGTGCTTGGACCTGCCAAGAGGGCAGGGAACTGAACTCAATGAGCTCCCAAGCTCCCTCGCAGCTCTGTGAGGTGTGTGGCTCCATATATTTATTATATTTTTATATATTGCAACAGGAGTGGCTGCCATTACATTGAATTATTTCACACAGCCATTATGTTGCATTCTATTACGTTTACTGGCACAAGAGCAAGGGTGCCATTTTGAGAGGGTGGGTGGGAGTTGTGAGGAGAGCCATGCATACTGGGATGCCACTTGCTCTTCATGTTCCCCAGACAGTCAAGGGGTAAGGGGAAGGTACACAGGTTGCATGCAAGCCTCTCGCCCCTGGCTGCTGAGGGGAAAGGATAGAAGAGTGATTCACACAAGCTGTGCACTTTCCCCTTGCTCCCTGACAGTCAGGGGAATGGGAGGAAGAACAGGTGGTGTGTGGGTTCTCTGCCCTCCTGAAATGGGTCCCTTGCAAAAGAGGTAGAAAAGGGAACATTCATTTTTTAATTTTACAGCTCTACATGCATCCTGGGGGCTTGAGGTATATGTCAAACTGGGCTGGGGGATTAGCACCTCCCAATCTATGCTGTATTTTATGTTTGATAGAGCTTAACAAGGATACAATATGGAACTTAAAGGAACCCCTATAAAACAAGGTGCTGGAGCAGCGTCTGAAAGCTCTTCTGCGATGGCCTTTTCCCCTTCATGTTGCATTCTTAAAGATTCCCCACACTGTAATGGCTTGTCCTCTGGTGAGAGGAAATGAACACTATACCTGCAGTTAGCCAAAAGAGATGGCTGCACAGTGACACCAGCCTCAACACCCTTCTGGGCCAAAAATTAACAAGAGCCAATGAGAGAGCTGAATTTTCTGCCTTTCAAGTTCCACTAGTGCCAGTTGGCCTGGGACATGAAGAATCATTTATTCTGTTTCTTACCAGAAGAGCAAATTTACAGGAAAAGAGTTTAAAAAAAAAAAAAAAAAAAAAAAGGTTAAATTTTAGGCTTACTATTTTAGACAGAGCTTTTTTCTGTTAGTTTTCTTAAATGGGTATTCTGAAAAGCACTTATACACTTACAGAAATCGATTCTCAACATTTGCAAATGTCACGATATTCAACAACAAAAATACCCCTTCCCGTTACGGAAAACTTCCATAGATACCACTGTGGTTCCAAAGAAAACAGATAAAGTTACATAGAAATCACTCTGTCCCTTAGAATGTAATAAACAATTTTAACCCCCTTCCGTACAACGTAAAGGAGGAACATATTCCTGCCACAGAATTCCGTAAGTAGGTTCAAAAAGATTATAATTCTCTGTTATATTCTAGAGATTTTCTCCGCAAGGGTCTTGTTTTCTTCTTTGCTTAAAAACTCTGTCCTGTAACAGTAGCATTTTCATTAAAGAGACATTTAAACTTGATTCTTAATACTGCATGCAGTTGTGGTTGCTCCATCTCAAAAAAGATATATTACAATTGGAAAAAGGACAGAAAAGAGCAACAAAAATGGTCAGGAGCATGGAACATATGATGAGAGATTAAAGAGACTGGGACTGTTCATCTTAGGAAAGAGATGATTACGGGGGGTTATGATATAGGTCTATACAATCATGAATGGCATGGGGAAAATGAACAAAGAAGCATTATTTACCTCTTCAAATAACACAAAAACCAGGGATTGCCCAATGAAATTAGTAGGCAACAAGTTTAAAGCAAGCAAAAGGAAGTATTTCACAAAACACATAGTCAACCCATATAACTTGTTGCCAGGGGATGTTGTGGAGGCCCAAAATACAACTGGGTTAAGAAAAATAGATAAGTTCCAGGAGGATAGTTCCCTAAATGAATGTTAGGCAAGATGATGGGGAATGAAAGCCCAAGCCACGGCATATGGTCTCTGACCGCCAAAAGTTGGGATTGGACAACCACAGGTGGATCAGTCAATACATTGCCCTGTTTTGTTCATTCCCTCTGAAGCATCTGGCACCTACTACTGCTGAAGTCAGATACTGGGCTAGGTGGACCCTTGGTGTGACTCCATGTGGCCGTTCTTATGCTCGTAACATGAGCCAAGTTCCCTTTCTAAGGTCAGGTCAACACAAGACCTTGAAGTTGATCGCAGATATGCAATTCCACCTACAGCAATTGTGTAGCTGGAATCAACTTATCTACAATGGAATTACCTGGCTGTTCTCACCCAGGGAGGTCGACAGGAGAAACTCCCCCGTCAATCTCCCTTACTTGTCATGAGATTGAGGGGCACAGGGGTCGACTATCGACCCCAGATAGTTTGATTTCACATGTTCCTGTTAGGCGTGTGAAATTGAACCCTGCAAGATCGACCTTGTCAGGGTTGATTTTCTGGGTAGTGAAGACATACCCTAAGCAACTGAGCAAAACAAACCAGCAGTCATGTAGCGCTTTAAAGACTAACAAAATAATTTATTAGGTGATGAGCTTTCATGGGACAGACCCACTTCTTCAGATCTGGAAATCCTAACCAAATAAATCAACAATGCAGGGTGGGGGAACTGATCATGTGTGATCTAAGTGACATGGCACACTGATGAATTTAATGTATGGCACAAAAGAGATTTCCTTGCAATAGCGTCCTGGAAGGCCTGAGCTATTAGTAAGCAGTAAACACGGCTGTCATGATGATTCTGCTTCTGAAGTCCGCCTTAGAATTCCTAAGGTGAAATAAACCACCCCCACAATCTGTCACTTCCAATTCAAGTTCTAAGCTGCACTAGCATAAAGCAAAATATAAGGAGAACGAGTTTCACTGACTTCCTTTTCAAAGTGCCCCAGATGAAATCCACATGGTTGCGTTAAAAGCCGGCCTACCACTTTAGAAACTTCAGAGATCAAAAATTATGAGTGGCAGTATTAAACTTTCAGTGAATGGAAATCAAGAAATGCAGCAAATCTTTGACAGTCACACAAAAGTGAAAGGGTGGGGGGGATGGTGGGGAAGGGAAGGAACCCAACAAATGTGAAGAATTAGATTGAGCACCATCAGACACCTGACTTTACGAAGGTCACCAGAGACTTCTATATAAAATACATTCCCGGTGGACTCTGCCTCCAGAAATGCATCCCTAACGAATACAAGCTCACTGCAGAATGTATACATAGAAAAAGGAAAAAAAAATATTTCCAGCAAAGGGATTGTAATAGCTGTTAAATTAGCATTCTGGTTAATTTTTTTCTTAAAAACTCTGTTTTCAAATAACCAGTACCAATTAACACATTATATTAATAATCTCTCTTGGCAATATCCTATATATATATATAGGATATATTTGAAGATATATATATTGTGCTTCAAGATGGGTCAGAATTTGCCATCGCAGGAGATGCTTCTCTGCAGCTTTTCTTGTCTCTATTTGCAGTGATGGATTTAAAAAAAAAAAAAAAAAAAGAATTAATTTCAAAATGAAATGTACATACCTGGGAACTGATAGCTGTAACTTGGGGCAAATCCAGGATATCCTCTGCCATATGTTGCAACAAAATTCGGGTAACCTTGAATGTAGAAATGTGAATAAAAGAAAATTGCAGATTAGTAAAGTTTTAGTTTTTGCTCCTACATCTAATGTTACATTACACAGAGGTTAGCTGAAAAAAAATGTGACTTTTTACACAGGCATACAGCAAAAAATATACTTTACTCTCTTCATGCACAACTGGAGGAAGGTTGCACTAACCTCCTGAAGGAAAATAAAACATCTGCAAACATATGCTACTCTACCCGATCACTTTCTCCTTTTGCTATGCATGTGAGAACTGTCACCGATATAATTAACATGCACTTTGGTATCTGAAGTCCAAGGACTGTGCCTACTTTTTTAGCTAGAAGAGTAAATGCCAAATACTAAGGCTAAATACATAATACAGGTTTGCTCTGACATTTGGAGAGCTTACACTGAATGTACTTTGCTTCAGAGGTATTGACAGTTGGAGATTAAGGTACTACTAATTCTTCATCCCAGGAGTGTGAAGGACAACAGTTAACACATCAAAGAGTTAGAGGCAGCAATATTGAGGAACTACAGAGTCAAAAAGATTTTAGTTTTTCAGGAGGGCAAAATTCAACAGATAAGATTTTTTTCCCGAGGCGATTTGTAACAGCTCCAATCAAAGTACTTGCTGTTTTCTTATTAGGGCAATAGCATTCAAGGACACTTTGTTGTAAATAAAAATGTGTAAGCAAATATATTGATCGACAAATTGTGTCCAATTTAATGTAAGATTTTAACAACCACATCGCATGGCAGAAAAAAAAATCAAGCTGGTGTAACACAGGAAAAAAAGCCAGTAGAATCTACAGCTGCAAACCCCAGAGGTACATTGCAGATGGCAGAAGAAAACAGTATTGCAAAGACGGCAAAACCATTATAAGCGCTGTTACTGAAAGCAGGACTGGGATTTGGGTAACCCACATTGACAATTAGAGCCAGCTGGTTTGGTCACATTCTCATTAACGAGTAAACCAGTGTGAACTTCCGCTCAATGAAACCCATTGCTGGCCACGGCTGAGAACAAGTCAACTGGCTACTGTCACACACAGAGAATGTATCATTTGGCTTTTTTTTTTTTTTTTTGTCCCACAGGCCATCATTGAAAAATTAGAATTATTACTGTATTATATAAAGTCTTCCCTGATAGCAGATGTCTCTGTGACCGAGGGGAAAAAGATGCTTCTGACTCTTTTAGAGTCAAGAGAAGCAGCTGGGAATCCTGTACCTTGCTCTACCATGAGTGACTCTGGAATGATGAATGGAGATGAAGTGAGTACTCAAAGAGGATCAGAAAAGGCTAAATTACCTCCCCTGTTGATTTCAGTGGCAGCTCTGTGCACGAATGGTAAACCGAGGCAGAATTTAAAGCCTCAGGGGTTTAAAGACCAAAGCTTATGGGGGAGGTCTGATTCCCATTCAAGTCCTGAAACCTGTACCCTGTCACTGAGCCATGAGACCTCCCACAAAAGTTAGACAACCGCACATGCAGCTAGAGGTCTCTCTTGATCTTCCTGGTTAGACTTCATTTGTTTTGTATCTCCATCACACCCACAGCCAGGGGGCTGGTTCTGAGCAAAGACTGGTTTTATCTGAAGGGAGCTAAGTCTTGGACAGCCTCGCTTCTGGACGTCAACACTCACCTAAAATGATGCATGTTCTGTCAGCTGCGGAGGGCCTGGGTGTTTTCACGAGGCTTTATTTTGTTTGCATCCAGGCTGTTAAATGGGCTGTCTTTTCATGGTCTCCATTAGTGCTCCATTTACCAAGACTAATTGTTACAGTGGCCATCTTGTGTTACCTTCTACAAAGCTGGCGTGTTTTCAAACACCACTAACAATTCTCAAACTTTGCCTGCCTTGTTTTATCAGAACGCGAGTACTTCACTTCCAGCCCCAACACGCACCGCAGTCTTCTCCATAATTACTAAGCAGTGCTCAGTTTTGTGCTTTTCTCCCTGAACCCACTGTCACATCATGAAAACGTTGATGCAATTCCCTTTGAAGTCAATGGGAATCTTTCCATGCACATTAAAGGAAACTGTGTTTGGACTTATGTGCACGGACTTTGACTGGTTTTGTTTGTTTGTTTACATTTCAGAATTTCCCTCCAAGTTCTCATACCTCTAATTTTGATTTATTCCTTAAAAAGCAACTATTTCTAATATTCTTGACGGTTACCTGGCTGACACAGCAAGTCAGTCCATTTCAGACAGAACTGATACATTTCATACAGTTTATTGTTAATCATATTTAAAAACCAGAAAATTAAATGCCTGGCTGGATTTTGATAACTGGATGACAGGGGTACAGGAGAAAAGCAGACTGTGACCACAAAACAGGAATCTGGGGCTTTCGATAAATACCTACCTATACTAGTTACTTCCTGAATATTTATTTCAGAGCTCAACAGCAAGATCCCCTTAGAAATCTTGTCATTAAATCACACCTTTCAGAGGTATGCTTTACAAAATCATTTGGAAAACAACAACAGTGATTAGTGGATTGTTTGCAAACTAAGCAGCTGCATAAAACAAAGAAACCAGTCTTGTAGCTCCTTAAAGACTACCAATATTATTTATTAGTTGATGCGCTTTTGTGGGAAAGATCCGCTTCTTCAGAGCTGGAGACATAGCATAGTACTCAATCCCTGATTTTCTCAAAGTAGGACAATTGCTGGCTAAGATGAACAACTTGGCTTTGCCCTGTTGGATCATTTTCAGAGCCTGTTTGTACCCTAGCACATATTTACCACTTTTCATAACCAGTGGAAGCCTTGAGTTTATGGCCTCTAGTGACTTTTTCATTTTCTTCGCGGCCAGCATGCTGCTGCCTCATGTCGGGTCCGGCAGCAGCTGAGACACACCTCCAAGATGGCTGGGCAATTTCTGACAGAAGAACTGACAGAAAAAAACACTGAGAGGAAAAAAAAAATCTACTAACACAGCTACCGCTCTAAGTAGCCCCATGAACATCACTGTGAACCTCAGTTCAAACATAGTTCAACCAGATTTAATTCTCTTTTTTTCAGGGGACTCAAAGAGGTAGCCGTATTAGTTTGTTTCTCTTCAGATTCTGCAGCAGAACTGAGAGAAAACTGAGGAATCAGCAGAATATAAAAATGAAAAAATAAGGGGGGTGGCAAGGAAGGAGGAGGAAAGAGCAACCTCTGGGAAGTGTAAATTAAGTGGGATGTCTTCTTTAAAGGGAAAGTTTTAGTGGGATCTAAAGATAAGATGATTTGTCACCTTCCAAACTGGCTTGGCGGTGCGGGGGGAAGGACTTGCCACATACCCAACTATAAATTTCACATTCTAACAATTAAGGACTAGAGCGTAAGATATGATCTCCACTGAGGGCTGGTCATTTACACTAGAGGAGAAGATCAAATTAAGGTACACAATTCCAGCTACGTTAATTCTACAGCTAGAGTTGATGTACCTTAATTCTAGCTTCGGTGCCATCTCCACTAAGGGAGGCCGCCAGGTGCCTGCTCTCCTGTCGACTTCCTTTACTCCTAATGGAGTACCGGTACCAATGCAGGAGCTCTGTAAGTTCGAGTTAGCACGCCCCTACTAGACGCACTACATCAAATCCAGAGGCTCAACCGCAGCAGGGTCAATCTTCTCTGTAGTGAAGATGTACCCTGAGTAAGATGCGACATGTGTTCACATTTTCCAGACTGCAGACCCAGGAATAAATTTGTGACTCAGGCTACCTGGTTCCTTCCCCACTCTGTAGGGGGAAGTAATTTGCACAAGGCCTTTCCCATGATCAGCTAACTCTCTCCTCTGGGTTAGCTCTGCTGCGCTGTCTGTCACATTGCAGGACAGAGTTTCAGAGCCAAGGCTCCACCACATTCACTCACCTATAGGAGAAGGGCAGTAGTAACCCCACTAAGCCCATTCTTCCCTGCCAGGCAGAAGCTCAAGGCACTTCACACCTTATTCCTTCGTGCCAGCTTACTGGGCAAACGATGTTCTTGCCCAACTAAAACAGCCTTGAAAAGAGAAACCTGAAGCCAACCACTGAGACAACTGTAGAGACACTTGTGACCCTCTCCTCCCCCTGCTGCCCCCACTGTATCGTTTCTAACAACGCAGACAAAATACACAGCTGAAGAGACAGAGGTTCTGCTCTGTATCTCCCATCACAGAACATTCTCTAGGTCAGGCAGATGAAATCATAAATTTATAATACAGCATTACTTCAATTTTCCTCTTCATTTACTGCTGCGATGCCCAGCTCTGCTCTAACGAGTCAAAGCCCAATCTGCACAGGGGAAATTGGCTGGCTGCATATCAATAGCGCATTAACATCATGCCCATGTGGATGCTTCATCAAGCCAAATTATGGTCAGGCCGACCTATCCACCATTTCCAGTAGTTGCCATTCTCATCCTGCATTGGGCACTGAGCAATTTATTTGCTTCAGTACTTGTAGCGGATGATCAATCTCGCAGTAATTACCTCTTGTCGCTAACCTAAAAATCAAGGTTTTGCTGGGACTACGTCCCTTGAAGGGAGATCAACCTGTCCATCAAAGTGCAAACTTGAATCAACAATCAAAAGGTGGCTTTACAAAACGACTTTTACTCAGTTCTGTCGCCCTAACCAAAGATGGCAGACCCTCTATATTCCATCTTGTAGGTGTGGCAGACCCAAAGCAATGGGCTGCAGGACCCTAAAGGAGGGCTGACACTCAGGGAGCTGGGTGAGTGGGTTCCCATTTACTGCACAGAAGGCACCTGAGACTGGCTGTAGCAGCAGGCTAATTAGACATCTGTGGCCAGTTAAGGGCAGGAGGCTCACCTTAAAGAGTTTCCCCCCAGGTAACAGAATGGGAGAAGGAGAAGAGAAGTGTTGAGAGAGCAGAGGTTTTCAGGAAGGGGAATGCCCAACCTACCTGAGTGAAGGCGTTACAGGGAGTGTTTGGAGAAGTGGCCCAGGGAAAAGGCGGCTGCAACTGGGACAAAGAAGCCCCATCAACTGCCTCTACTCAGTCTCCCTGGGCCAGAGCCCAGAACAATGGGTGGGCCTGGCCTCCCACCATCACTGCTCCCCATGCCATAAGGGGGCTGCCCTGGCAGGAATAAGGGGGAGCAAAAACTGCCAGAAGGGTTTTGCCCCAGGCTACAGACTTGCCTGTGGTGAAAATGGCTCAGTAAGGGGCGTCCCTTGCCTCTGAAAGGCAGGAGGCAGTGTGAGGGTCACCTTGAGCCTCGGAGATGTCCTAAAAGGCCACAGAAAGCATGGGACCCAAAGTGAATAACTGGAGCTCCATCACAATGGTCAGTTAGACAGCATCACTAGTCTGCTGCTAAATTCCTGACTCCACTGGACAGCTCCATTGAAATCTTTGCCAATATTCCTGTGAACTCAGGTCTAGCTCTTCAGCAGGCGGAAGAGGCTCAATGGAACATGTTACCTGAGGGTCTAAACCTTAAACTTCTCTGCAGCAGCACTGCCACCGATGGATGGATGTGGCTTGCTCGCACTTCCAAAAAAAATAAATACCAGGGGAAAAATGTTTCAGGCTGATCCAAAAAAAAAAAGTTGTGAAAATTTTGGCACAAAGGAAACAAACAAAAAATCTGGTTGAACAAAACCTTTTGTTTAACATTTAAGTGCGTTTTATTTAAATGTCAAAACAAAAAGCAGTCAAGTTGCACTTTAAAGATTAGCAAAATAATTTATTCGGTGAGCTTTCATGGGACCTGGTCTGAAGAAGTGGGTCTGTCCCACGAAAGCTCACCGAGCAGCAACTTGACTGCTTTTTGTTTTGATAGTGTATAGACTAGCACGGCTCCCCCCGTTTTTATTTAAATGTGTTTGTGTTTGTAAAAAGAAATTGAAAGAAATCACAAAACCAAGTCATTTAGACCCAAATGCTTGGGATGTTTCATTTAGAAAATGTCAAATTGATATATTTACACTCCTGGGGAATTGGCTTTTTTCCTACCACAAACAACTCAGTGCAATGATTTAGTTGCAGTTGTTCCTGCTTTGAGCAGGGGGCTGGACTAGATGACTCTTGGAGTCTCTTCCAACCCTAATCTTCTGTGATTTTAAGAGAGACATGAATTAATTAAACATTCCCATGTTGCTGAATCTGTGTTTCTTCACACACACACACAAACATTTTCTGTCAAAAAAATAAAAAATCATCGAAATGTACACGTGATGGTATAGTGAATACTGTTTTAAATATATACACTTTGACCAGTCAATATTGTTACCCTGCACAGCATTTCCTACTGTAGCTATAGGAAACACATGAAAAACAACCGTAGAGTCAAATGCCATTGGGTAATACATTCAATTGGTTTTTAAACAGAAAACACCCGACAGAAATGAAGCATGCATTCAGTTTATAGGATAAAATAAATTTACTAAGTATCAAAAGACTAAGAATTACATTTTCTCTAACACTGTCAAAGTACTTCATTTCTTTTCAACTGTTCATATGCTGTAAAGAAACTAGTATAGCCATTTTACAGACAGGGACACTGAGGCTCAGAGCAGCTTAGTGATTTTCCATGCAGCGTAAGTATTACTTGAGTCTCTGCATTGTCTAGAGGGCCCAAGATGCCCACTGGGCTGGGTACTGCACAAACACACAGAGGCAGAGAGTCCCTGCCCTGATAAGCTTACAATCTCAGCAGACAAAGGGTAGAATAGACAGTATCATCGTTGTACAGTGCTCAGGCACCAAATGATTAAGATTTCATTGATCCCCAAACATTTTACTAAGGTGCTCCACATTTTGCCTCTTTTGGGGGACCCACCGCTACCTGTATGCTAGGGGTCAGGCTGTCAGGGACTGGTGGTGGGAGAGAGGTATGGCGGTGTGGTCTGAGGCTGCACGGTGCTGTTTAAAGCAGGGGGATGTTGCCTTTGAGGTCCCCTCCCCAGCCGTACCAGCTCTCTCTGGGCCTGACCCCCTCTTCCCCTCAGCACTGCCATTAGCCTGACAGAGGTGCACTTGGAGAGCCAGGGTCTTACTTTCCCATGACCCCCACACTCACTCCTCCCAAGAGCCTTCCTTAGCCTCTTATTGCCCTCTTGCAAGAGCACCTGGCTCCTTCCCCCACTCCTTGTCCCTCTGAACTCGTGAGCCACAGGTTCGTTCATCCTACTTCCCAGTTTGGGCACATCAAGGGCCCGCAAGGCATAGGGACCCAGGTGTAATGCTGGCAGTGCTCCAAGCCCGACGACCAGTGCATCACAGGATTGCTGCACACACGAGCAGTTGAGGGCTGCCGGTTGGAAAAGGACAATTTTTAATTCCGCTAGAACCCTCTGGCCCTCCATGGAGAGGGCAGGACCTGTTGTTTGGGAAACATGGGCTTAAGTGACTTGCCCAAGGCCCCGCTGGCAGTTGGTGTCACAGAGAGGACATTCAGTCAAGCTCCTGACTCTTATGCCTCAGATCTAGCCACTTGAGCACATTTCCACCCTGTGAACAGGAGAGCCACCTGCCGATTGGTTAGAGTCCACGTTAATAATGGCAGAGAGAAAGTAAGGGATCGGGCCCCACCCGCTCCACTGGGTTCTGACCCAGAGCCCACAAAAAGATGATATTTGCTACCTGCTAGCCAGCTAATAACCCCCCATGAACTTCTCCCTACTGCCGTGTCCCTCCCTAAGACGCATCATGACTTGTGGCTGTCCTCCGTGGGCTACAGAGTCCCTGCTGCCCACAGTGGTCCCTCCCCCGGTATAGTCCCCCCACGTCTCCTTCCTGCCCATCAATGGTCCGTGCTGCACAGTCTCCTGCTAAGCCCTCCACCAATTTAAGCATGCCACGTAGGTCCACTGAGGTTTCTTGGGCCCAGAGCTCTTTCCCTACCCCCACTTCCCTACTGTTGGGTTTGTCCACTCCATCATTAAGTGGCCACCTCATAAAGAAATAGCATTTAAGCTACACGAGACTTTATTTGGCCTAACACGAAGGCAGATAAGGAACACATTTTAACACTTCTTGCCAACAACAAAAGCAAGCCTACAAAAAAACGTCCACACAATCAACAAATCAGCAGCTCTGCACCTGGGAGTCTTCTGTCTTCACCTGCATGACGGGGGCAGCGTAAGATACACAGCATTCACCGCTGAGACGGGAACAGTCTGAGCACGTCCGGGCTCACAGATCCTTGCTTTTAAAATCAATTCAAATGTTCAAAATCAATAAAAGCAAATTATCGTTTCCCCAACACAAGTAAGCAATGCTCAGCGGCTTATCTGTGTTATTATTTGAAGGATACAATGTATCCAAGGAAGAGTTAACCCCGCACCTTCTGATTACGATGCTTGTTGTGAAGAGCTGCTGCCAAATTGGTGCTTTTGATGGTATTTTCTCTGGCTTATAAAAACAGCCAGGTGTTGAAGACATCCAATTTCAGGTATTCTGGCCCTGGCACGAGTGATGTATTCTTGCAAGTTTGAAGATGGTGGAAGAGATGGCTTAGTCCTCAAAACGCTGGTTTATACTGCGGTTATTTTTGCACCAATGCTATGCAGGTGAGGCTATTTACCGTTGACTTCTTGCACTGGCATAAGAAGTGGTTTGCACGATGGCGCAAGGCATTGAATACAATGCTGAAATACATCTCTGAAAGCCTGTTGCACTGGCAGCTATGCTAATGCAAGATTCCTTCAGATAAACGATCCCGAAACCTCAGGTTGAAAATACCTAGTATTATAGGATTAAAACCCAGCAGGGCGGACTCAGCCATTCATCTTTCCAAGATGGATAAACTAAGTACAATGGGTTTCTGAGGAGATCTTATAATCAAGGCCTTGGCACCTCTCTGGGCAGCGTGCCCTCTACTTTTTTAATCTTCCATGGGTGGAATAAATTTTGTTATGCGCACTGAGGCACATATGAATGTGCACCAGCAGCAGAAACACCTGCTGCCCTGGTAGGCCTGTGGAACTCCTTGCCAGAGGATGTTGTGAAGACCAGGACTTTAACAAGTTTCGAAAAAAGAACTAGATAAATTCATGGAGGTCCACCAATGGCTATTAGCCAGGATGAATAGCAATGGTGCCCCTAGCCTCTGTCAGAGGCTGGAAATGGATGACAAGAGATGGATCACTTGACAATTACTTGCTCTGTTCACTCCCTCTGGGGAATCTGGCGTTGACCACTGCTGGAGACAGGATACTGGGATAGATGGACCTTTGATCTGACCCAGTATGACCATTCTTATGTCGCCTGTGGGAGCTGTGGGTACTCTGGTAATCAGCTGGGCAGCAGGTGTATACCTCTTGAGCATCCGCCAAGCACTCTTCTTGCAGGGAACATTACCTCGGGGTGGATTGTAAGGCTCTTACAATGCCCACCTGTCTCTGGCCAAAACATTCCCTATTGTGCAATGGACTGCAGCTCTATTCAAAAAGTAGCTGGATGCAACAGGGGGTGTTTACTCAAGCCTCCT
This sequence comes from Carettochelys insculpta, assembly GCF_033958435.1. Taxonomy (NCBI): domain Eukaryota; kingdom Metazoa; phylum Chordata; order Testudines; family Carettochelyidae; genus Carettochelys; species Carettochelys insculpta. The sequence continues at coordinate 9,853,709 of NC_134155.1, forward strand.
TTGTGATGAAAAGAACTATCTCCCTTTGCTTCCTTCTCCCAAACACCTTCACATCTTTCATGCCTCTTCTTGGCCCTTCTTCTGTGTGGAAATGACCTCCTTCAAAACATGTTCCCTCTTCCAAGCTCTTCACAAACGTAAGATTTCTTCACCATCTGGGGTTTGCAGTGTGAGCGGCAAAATGATGTTTACCCCAAGCAGTATTACTATTAAAGGGAGGTGATTTCCGAGTGAGAGGCATCTTTCGGTTGGCAACCACTCCAGAAGGACTGGACTTTGAGGTATGAGGAGCACTGTAATCTCACAGATGGACTAAACCAACGACTTTCAATCTCTTCCATCATGTACCACATCGCAACTCACAATGCTTGGGGAAGCTCCCCCAGAAACGGGGTGACTATCACTCTCAGATGGAGAATCCATTAGTCAAGGTGCTTGCAAAACAAAGATCATTCCCAGTGGTGAACAGGAGACATTAGGTACTGAGGAGCAGCTACGGAGGAGAAACAGACCCGTGACAGGACAAACGTTCTCCCTTCCTCTCTCTCAGTCAAGGTCTTTTCTCCTCCTGTTACAAGACAAATGGAAGAGTTACCTGAATGGTGATTATGGGCTGTTTAAGAAGATGCTGTAGGCTACAAAGGGTGGTACACCTGGGAAGCGAGCAAGGTTATTAGATGCTCTGCAAGACATTCAGGAAATGTATGCCTCAGAGCAAGCTCCCCTTCCTTAATTTTGCCTCGCAGGTGGCTTCTCCTCTATTAAACAGACTCTGATGGGTGGGTGAGGGAGGGGTGTAGGAGGGGGAGGGCAGGAATGACTTTCCTTGAAGGGCACAAGCTCCTTTTATGCATGAGTTCAGTCTACCTAAATTGAACATGTGCAGCAATGCAGAGCCTTGATCTGGCTTGTGCAATGATACAAAAAAATCTCTTGGACACAGTCTGAAATTTGGTGCTCATACCAAGCAGTATTTCAGCATTCTGAGGATATACACTTTATGGGCTGAGCATTTCCATCTTGGGAGGGGTTTGCAAGTTAAAAGGGTCCAGCTTTATTAGCCCGTCTAAGACGTCTATCGCTGCAGGAAGCTTGCAGACAGGGATGAGTCCTGCAAGACTCAAGCTCAGCAGAATCATTCAGGATAGGAGGTTCACAGGCTGGTGCACTCAACTGACAATCCCCATGAGTTTGACTTGGGGCTCTGTTTGCTAAGGCATTCCTGCAGAGCGGCTCAGCTGGAAGAGAGAGAGAAGTCTGTCAGTAATGTATGCTAGTTAGGGCTTTCCACCTAAGGAAGTGGGCGTTGAAATGGACCTGGAACAGGTCAGTAACCAATGCAGAAGTAGCAGCAGTAGTACAATGTGGTCATACTGTACGCTTCAAAGAGGTCAAAGACGCACAGTACAGTTCAGAGCTGCTGGCTGGATATGAGAACAGGGCATTAGCCACACAACATCTGGCTTCTTGAGTGCCTGCTGGATGACTGCAAGTTTTAGGGTTGTGGGAAGCCAACTCTCCCTGCTCATGTCATCTGTGATTTCAGTCAGATGAGGGCCCCATGTGCGACCACTAATTGTTGGGGCACAAACCCAATTCACAAGCAGTAGCTTGGGCTTCCTGTTGTATTTTCAGGGCTCTTCCTTGGGGGACAAGCCCAATCTAAAACCTCCACTTATGGTGGCTCTGCATCTGTGGTGGAGAGATGGTCTCAGGGTCTACTACTACTTCTGGGAAGTAGGATGCTAGGGAGGACAATAGTTGGGCTTCAAACCACTCCAACGCGGTCTTTAGGCAAAGTGGTTAAATAATGTTCTGAGTCTCACTGAAGGATCTGTGTCTTTCCCTGGATGACAAGAAGACTGAGATACTTCACAAGCAGCCATGACAGGGGGTTCAATCCACTCATGTCCGTGATGTCCAACATGCTAGCCCCTAGCCACATGTGGCCACTTGGCCTTAGAGTACGGCTAGTGGGCTTGAGCAATAAATGTATTTTGAGAATGATGTGGCTAGTTCGCTTCAGAACTGATTAGACACCATGAACCTAAACTCTTCGAGCAGAAACGTCCTTTTAGGAGCACTTCAATTTTGTCCCAATCAACTAACTATTACGGAGCATGGCTACCTACGTACTTCTTGGTTCCACTTCCTGCCAGAGCCCTGGAGAGGCAGTGATAAATGAGAAGACCAACTTCCTTAATAGCTCTGAGGGAATCATTATGCACTCTTCCCTTTGAGGGGTCTGATGCATTCTTTCTTCTGGTTTCATTTTCTTCCCATGAGCTGTGTCTGGAGAAGGTGACATTGGACAAGGGCTTCTGGAGACCCGTATAAAAAACTTTAAGATCAGCTCCGGTTCACTCAGTCTCTGCAAAACGAAATGTCGAAAGCTAGTAATGCAATCATTCCAACAAAGGCCTCTTGGGATCTTTGCAAACCATTCAACTACTTCAGAATCTCCCTCTGGCAATATGTTCCTTCATATGCCTTGTTGTTTGATGGGTTAATTACATCCTTCTTCCTCTCCGGGATGCAGCCTCATTCCTATGTCATTGCCAAGGGTTGGAAATTAAAAATTCCACCTGAATCTTTTGCTGACATACTCAGTTTCCAACCTTGAAGTGTACCTTTACCAGTGACCCTTCAAAAATGGCAGTTAAAATGGTCATTTGGATAGTGTTGGACTTATGTGTTGTAACTTGGCTACTCAGCAATTAATTATTTAATATGGTGCCACTATGGCAATCAGGAATTTGGAAGGGGAAAATAATCTAGCTCAGATAATTAAGTATCCGGCCTTCAACATGAATCAGTCATTCATTCAGAGCAAGTCTCCATGATTTGAAATCTAATAAGAACATGTTAAAAGTTGTCCTGTGAAAACCAGTGGAACAAAACCAGCTTAGTCGAGCTAATGAACTCACGCACTGCACGCCAAGCAAGGAATTTGTCCAACTGCATACATATTGCTGGCTTTCAACAGAAATGAATGTACTAGCCCAGGGTTTCTTTTATCATCTCTAAGTTTTAATGTTCAAAGCAACCTTATTCAAAGAGAGAGAGCCCTAGTGAAAATTAGTCATAACTTGCCTCAGGGTTAAATTCTCCTTTCAGATCACTGAGCTGGGCTCTGAAAAATTCTTCTCATTCAACATGCACTGATCTTTCTTGATGTCAAAGGAAGAACAGAACATTGGGGCTGGATTTGCAATAGTGAACCAAAAAGAGTATTTTGTCCTAGGTCTTTTTGCCTAGGCTGTCTCTTTTAAATGCAGGTGACCCAGCCCAGTAGCACTGACAACTGCTGGAGGCCCCGGGGCCAGGTGGGAAGGGGAACTGGCTCTGCACCCGTGGAGAGGCAGGGCCAAGGGTAGAAGGGGCAGGGTCTAAGGCATTTGGACCTCAGCACTGCCCAGATCACAGCACTGCCTCCCACCCCTCACAGCCATGCGCAGCAATGGAGCCTGGAGCTCCAACTGCTGCTGCTGCTGCTGCTGTCTAAACTGCTCTGGGGACCTTTGCCCCCTTCCTACTCCCAACATCTCCCACCGTCAGTGGGCCTGACCCAGTCCTGTCTTAAAGAATTAGTCAAAAAGGTTGCATTCAACCCACTCCCGTGGACAAAAAACTAGACGCCACTGCTAAAGATCATGGAAGTAGACACTCAAAATGAAATGGGTATACTAGACTACGATGAATAATTTAATCCTAAATTTTAATTTCCAACAGTGAGCATCACATTAAGGGAGAGAAGTTGGGGGCAGCAGCAAAGAATAAAATATGTTCATCTGAAGGGACTGAACTGCAGCAGCCCAGAAGGGATGAGCTTCAAGCCCCTTGAACTGAAATGCTATTAATGAGGCATCAAAACACACCACATGGAAAAGTCTTGCCTCACTGTGGCGGTGCCTCACTTCTGGCACCTCAGTCAATGGCACGATTTTCACAGAAATTGAGCATGCCCAGTGACTTCAACATGAGCCACATGTGCTCCACACCTGGAAAAAAAATAAGGTCAGCTGCACCCTGATCTTGCAATGAATGTGGGAAGAACCCTAAATCCATGTAGAGCTCCACTAAAGCCAAGTATCCAGCCATTCAAAGAGCACTGAAGAAGTCAGGAGTTTTATTTAGGTGCCGAACATTAGGCAGCATCCACATTTCAGATGATTTCAGCCTTTACATCTAGTAGATTGAAAAGGTGTGAGGGAATCCCTTATACATTCTTTGATTAAAAAGGGAGCCAAGTGGGTTTGTTTTTCTTCCACGGCATCGCAGGATTTTCTGGGTAACAAATTCTCTCATAGGGACACCAACACCCCACCCGCATGCCAGCTCCAGTGGAGGTTCTGGAAGCACTATCATTTCAGCCAGCTCGCATGCATTGATTGGCCAGCAGAGGAGCACCCCAGTTCCTTTAACGTAACTCCTTTCACAGAAGGAAGTACTGGCTTTTAGGTGCCTCTTTTCCCCGGCACAGGTAATACATGGGGGAGCACAGGGAGTCGCACGCATCCCCCCGATTACCCGGAGTGGTGCTCCTCTATGCTGGGGCTGGGAAAGGGGGGAGGACTGCCCTGCACTCACCAGAATCATCGTGGGGCTTGTGCAGGAAGAGACGGATGGAGACAGAGCAGAGGCAGGGAGAGGGCAGGAAGGGGAGAGGCACAGGCATGTGGCTGGTGCTCCCATGCCTCACCTCAGAATCCCTGCACCAGTCACCTCTGCTCCTAGGTATTGTTATATGGCACCAACCACAGTGGAGCTTCAAACTCTGGACTGTGGCTTCTAAACTCGACCCCAATACAAACACAGCAATTATTTATCATTTTTAATGACATCGATTCAACTGTTCACAAGACAGGCATCCCCTGCATCCAAAACCACATCAAAAGGGTGGCTTAAAAATAACAAAATTTAAAAATAGAGAGGTAGGATTATTTCTCCTTTGGCATCTTATGGGATCACATTTTCTAAAAAGCCTTACACATAAACACACACACACACACACACAAGCTGGGATTTCTGGGCAATTGCGTGTCCAGCGCTTCGGGGTGATAAGAACCTCCTCCCTCCAATCTCAAGTCAGAGATGAAAATGGCGAGGGTGGTAATGCTACTTCAAACACCAAGGACCAGGGGCTGGTTACTGGGGCAGGAAATGGAACATTCAACATAATATAGAGGAGACGAGAGTAGAGGATGGACCCACTGGCTGAAGATTTCTGTGGGCTTTAATAGGTCCCTTTCTCCCACAGGGTGAATTCTGTAGAACACTGCTAAGTGGGCAAGGGGGAAGGAAAGAAAAGGTTTCAGGACTGTAGACAATGGAGACAGTGCTGCCTAGTGGACAGAGTATGGCATTGGGACTTGAAAGATCTGGGTTCTATTCTTTGCTCTGCCACTGGTCTTTTGGATGACCTTGGGCAAATTACTTCCCCCCGTGCCTCAGTTTACCCATTGGTGTAATGGGACTAACTCCGTGGGGAGAGATAGCTCAATGGTTTGAGCACTGGCCTGCTAAACGCAGGGTTGTGAGCTCAATCCTTGAGGATACCATTTAGAGGTCTGGAGCAAATAGATTAAAAAAAAAATTTTGTCAAGGAGGATGTTTGGTCCTGCCAAGAGGGCAAGGGACTGAACTCAATGACCTCCTGAAGTCCCTTCCAGCTCAATGAGATGTGTATATCCATATATTTTATTTTACTTATATGTCATTTGTACCTCCTTTGTAAAATGCTTTGGGCTCAACAGATGAAAGAAAGCTGGACTGAGGCTCAGGAGGCCTGGGCTCTGTTCCTTGCTGTGCCGTTGGCTTATGGGTAAACCACATAACGTCCACATATTTTCCAACAGGGTTCTCAATTTTGCCAATGCTCCCCTTTACACCCCCCATCATTATGTACTGGGGGTGGTTAACCAAGCTGCTAAGGGAAGGAACACAAAAGAATATCACACAGATTTTGGGCTGGTTAAGTAAAGAACCAACTCTGTACTGCCTTGGAAACCTCTTCCAGCACCCTTGCTCCCTGAGCAGAGTAGGAGTCAGACAAGGAAAAGTTAAATAGTACAAAGGTGGCTGTGCTTCCGACGTGCAAACAGGAGGGGCGATTGAGCAACACTGTATATTTTTCTAAATACATGACGGCCTTGGATTTGCCGCATCCTGACTTAGTAACTCTGAAGACAGTATATAAAGAGGTTGTCAGATTATACAGAAAGAAGAAACTATCTAGGCAGAAATAAATGAGAACCAATTATAACTAAAAGACCTCCTGCGCAAATAGAATTTTGCCATTAAATATCATTTATCCCATTTAATTAGTATTTTCTGGACACAATGCTCCAAACTAAAATACCGTCCTGTCTCCTTGAAACTTGTAATTATTGTTGCGACCTGCACTATTATGCATCTCCTCGGCTTCCTCCATCTTGCATGCCATTTAAAGCGGCAAGATTTTCAATTATCTATGCTGAGCTGTCAAAGACACCTTTAAGAGAAGGGGAATAATGTGTGACTCAATTCCTCTAAAAAGGAAGAGAGATCATTTTTAGTCAGAATGAACACGCTGTATCTTTCATCATTCTATTTTTGTGAATAAGAGTAAAACAGGCTATTTAAAACATCCATTTAAATGCAAATTTTGATATCCCAGGAAGGAAAAAAAAAAAGTTAATCATTTACCATAGACAGAATTATTTCCCCCACTCCCACCGTTTAAAATTGTGAGTTGCGCACACTCAGTAATTTCCATGCCTCTGCACCTTTAAATGTTCACAATGGGGAAGACAACATAGGCAGATGCTTGTTCTTTCCATGGCTATTTCACACTTACCCAACATTCCCATCCCTAGCATAAAAGCGTCCATGGTATATGGTAATCCTCGTGCCCTTCCTCTTGTCCCTGGTGGAAACATCACTTCTTTAGGTTGTGCTTTCTTACATTCTACCTATTGAGCAGAAACATGTACAAATGAGATGCAAATGAATTCCATGTAAATGTCAAATGCAGAACTGAGCTAGATAAAGGGGAAAAATTACTTTTAGCTTTTTTCTCCCAAATGTGAACTTTAAAATAGTCCACCAGTGTAAACGATCTAAAAAGAATAAAGATGTGCATGTCTCTTTAAACACACAGCAAAACTCTTTTAAAATGATAAATTGCAGGTTTAATAAGTTGTCCTGTTTCTGAAACAAAAACCTACGATTGTTTACTCTCCGATGATTCTTTGCAGGCATGGAATGGATGAAGTCACTGGTACAGTTCTATTACGAGTGATAACAGAAAATGACTATTGGTGATCACTGATCATTACAGAAAGCTTCATTTTAAATGGGAATAAAGAATCAATATTTCTACCCAGCAGAGGCATTCCTTTAAGTCCTACCAGTAAATGACCCATATTCTCTCTCTTCTAGTTACTCCCTTTTTCCTTTGAAGTGTCTTAATACCAGTTGTCACATAACAAGTCTCTTAACTTATCACTTTTTAAAATCTTGCAATCACACGCATAAACAAGAGAGTCTAGTGGTGCTTTGGCAGCATGCACTTCAGAACAGACTCTTGTCTGATATACCAGAAAATCAGACAAAGCCACTAAATAAGGCCTGGACTTAGCAACCAAAAGACTTGGGTTCTAGGCACTGGTTCTGCCACTGACTTGATCCTTAGGCAAATCTCTTCACGCTAAGGCTACACTATTGTTTCTATGTCGGGATACACTTGTACCCCAAAATAGAAACCATGATATGAGGGTTACCAGGAAGCTCAAAATAATCACTTTTTTTTCAAACTCCAGCACAGCATAGCCTGCACTGGGTTTGAATAAGATGCCTCAAAATAAGTTACTTGCAAATTGCGTAACTTATTTCGAGGGAGGGCTACAGTGTAGCCATAGCCTTAGTGAATTTTCTGTCTCCACAAATGGATTTCGAATGAGAGCTCTTTGGAATTGTTTCTTCCTATGTCTGAACAGCAACTAGCACAATGTGGCCTCGATCTTGGTTTGGGGCCTCTTGTCACCATTGTAATGCAAATAAATAAAAGCATCGGCTGGTCGGACCGGGAACTGAACAGGGCAAGCAACCCACAGCAATGCAGAACAGAATTGACAAAGTTTTACATGAGCCCACTGGCCTGCTGGGTTTACTTTGAGTAGGGGAGCGTCTTTCCACAAACCCCACTACTTAAGTGTGCCCAGGTGGGTGTGCTTCTGACATGCAAACAAGTAATTACACCAGACAAAATGAGGGATGTAGGATAATATTGCTAAATGCCTCTGTTCCTAATAGCCCTATCAGTGACTGTGTATTCATTGTCTTGTGAAAACCAACCGCCTGTTCCTAGGCAACCTGATCAGGGAAAATTTCAGGTTTACATAATTTTCATTTAGGTAACATAAAGGTTAACTGACTGTAATGGGAGTATTTTAAACAAAACCACCTACTCTTCCCCTTTCTGCTGCAAACCCCACGACAGATCTTATTTACTTAGCTTGCTCGCAACACTTCACAAAGCAATAATGCTCAGCTGCTGCCAATAACATTGTCAAAACACTCGCATCTTGCCAGCAGATCTGCCAGAAACCATCCAATGCCTCTAGAGTTCTTCTTTATATCACTACAGGTTGAACCACTCTTATCCAAAATGCTCTCTTCTAGCAACATCCGTAATCCAGCATGATTTCAGTTAGCTGGAAGATCCCTTGTCATGGGTGTGAGCCAAGTTTCCTGGGGTCCCTGAAAGTTTGTTTACTGCCACCAGTCCTGGCTCTCAGTGTTCTGTGCTGTTATTTAGCTCTAATTTACCCCTAAATGTCTTCTAAGAGCCCAGTCAGCAGTGGAAGTGTTGGCAATATTCCTAGACAATACTGACCTTCCATTGTCTGGTATTGGTCGGGTGCTGGATTAGAGAGACTCAATTTGTATATTGCCAGTGAGAACCTGGGTCAGGACTTCTCAGGGATATAGTGGCAGAAACGCAGGGAGAGGAAAGGGGAACCACAGGAACAAACTGGAAGTATCCAAGAGTCTTATGATTAAATAGTACTGGGTTCCACATCATAGGGGCTAGAAATAAGGGTGCTACCATGTTGCCTAGCCAGACGTGGTTCCCATTCTATACAGGGTTTATAGTTTGGTTCTGTGACTCTCAGGACTCCCTGCTACGCAAACTGTTCCAGCTCTCTTCTTCCATACTCCCAGCTCTGCCACTGATTTGCTTCATCATCTTCTTCATGTGGCTGCAATTCTCTGCACTTTAGTTTCTATGTCTGTGACGGGGGTACAACAACTCTTCTAGGTATCTCCCTAGTTTTACAACAGACTACATAAAAAAACATTGTAAGGCCAGTACAATCTAAACGTTCACTCAGACAGTGACCTGTTTCTACGGCTTCCCATGCCTTATGTTGAAATGTAAATACAATATTTCTATTCCAATTCATTTATTTGATAATAAGATGGTAGAAAGCCAGCAAGTTTTCAGTAGGACTCTTCCGTGATATTTTTGCATGTTTTTGAAAGGAAGTAGTTTTTAAGTGAATTGTAACTTGGTGGTATGCAAAAAATAAATAAATAAAAAAAATAAAGGGGGTACAGTAATCTGGAAAGGTTACATGGCACTTGTTTCAATACCTCAGATGACCTTAGGACCACATTTCTCAGCTGGTGGTGTGTGTACCCTTAGGGGTATGAGACAGAAATCTCAGGGTACATATAATTTTTTTTTAAAAAGTGTACTTTCTACTAAAACAGGTTGAGAAACACTGTCCTACAGCACAGATGGGTTGGGATAGGAATTCAGCTCTGCGAAATACTTTGAGGTCCTTAGAATTCCAGTGCTACATAAAAGAAAACTACTGTTACCATGAAGGCTTTTTGCTGGATATATGAATTGTAAGTGACCAGTGAAACTGGCTGAAAAAAAAATTTAAAAGGAGGCAAGTGAAATAGATTAAACAGACACTATAAACACGAGAGGCACCTTGAATGGAGACACCCCATCTCTGCATGGTCTGTAAACTCAGACAAAACCATAGAGTCTGGCAGCATTTTCTTCTCTCTTCCATTCAGCAATGGTAGCAGTGACTCCTCACTGAAGGAATACACCCACAGACAGGAGAAACAAGCAAATCACGGACTTCTGCAACCTTTTAAATAAGGGGTCCATTCTCATAGTTTCAGTTTCCCTGCTGTTTAGAGCAGCACAGAGATCAATTTCTGTGGATTTTCCCTCTTCCCCTCTCACCAAAATTGTTATTGGTTTCTAATGTGCAGGGTTGTGTGAATGAGAGTTTCATGGACAGTCACCAGACCGAGCGATACGATTTCACAGTGGCCTCTTTTAAAGAAAGAGATGGAAAAAGAAGGGAAAAAGAAACAAACCGTTCCACATTCTCTCATTCAAAATATCAGCAGAAGCCTCTGGAGTAGTCCATTGCATCTATTTAGACAAGAGGGTGGTGAAGGCCCTGGACTAGGACTCAGACAATATGGGTTTCAATTCCCAGCTGTGCCACATACTTCCTGTATAACCCTAGCCAAGTCACTTAACTCCATGCCTCATGCGTCTCTGGTTTCCATGTGTTTGTGAAATACTCAGATACTATTGAGATAGGGACCATACAAGCATCTAGATAAATATAAAAGAAACAGAGCCAAAAAATAAATGGAAAACAGATCAAACAGAAGAACAGGAGCTACCCCACCCCCTAGCTCAGCTGAGCATCTCCTTTCCTATAAACTCAACCCTGCACTAAAAGACACAAACCTGTTTACTGTGGTAGATAGGTATGAGAGTGGTCCTTAATGCAGGCAGCTTCACCTCACATCAATCCAGGCACATATGAGCTTCCACTGCAGTTCAGAAGGATTTACTTTTCATAAGCTTCTCATGAAGATTTAGGTTCTAACTCCCTCCCCACACCATGTAAAGCACAGGGGAAACCTGCCAGTTATTATTTGCTTGTGTTAGAGAAGCACCGGAGGCTACTTCTTGGTGTACTAGACTCTGTGCAAACACAAGAGAGACAGTCCTGGTCTTCAAGAGTTCACAGTCTCAGTGTTAAAGAATATAGAAAATAGGAGAATACAATAGGTAGGGGGAAAAACAAGGAAACCATGAGATACACCCTCATGAAAACAGTGGTCATAGTGTAATCCATACACCTATTAGATGAGGTTCATTGTCCCATGTAGTGGCACGTAGACCACTTACAGAGAAAGAATGAGTCTCCTCTACGGGCTTGGCTGAGAGCCAGCTGGTGTTTAGCTCAAACTGTACAGGCTCCTACAACAGGCTCCAGGGGTCCCAGGTTGAGTCTGCTTGTGGGTGTTACAATAGCAAGCCAGCTGCACCTAGGTGCTGCTGATTGCCTTTGTTGCCATCATGGCAAAGGAAAATTTTGAGGAAGACCAGAGGGACTGGAATAGGAAACTGACCCTAAATTCATGCAAAATGCTATAAGCGTTGACAAACTTTCAATGACATTTCCAGTGAGTTTCAAGTCTATATGCAGTGTGACAGCCTTCCCACGAATTTAAGTTTTGTAGCCAAAACACTCCCTGGAAACTTGAACGGCCACGGGAAAACAAAATCTTCATACTACTTCCCCTCCGCTCATCCTATAAGAGCAAGGTCCTTCCTCGGGCAACAAGTACACAACACGATCCAGTGTTCTGTGTGTTCTCTCTAGGCACCAGAGGACAAAGTTCAGCAACCACCTCTGCAAACTCCCTGTTTGTTTTTAATCAGACGGCTATTTATACCAATTCAATGTCCTCAGGCAAATTCAAGGGGAGTGATCAGTAGAGGAATATAATTTCATTTCACAACCATATTCTTCAGCTTCACCACTGCTCAAAATGTCACGGAGTCATTGGTTACACCTCAGAGCAGCCTTCATTGCAAATATTCCAAATGATAAAAAACAATCTAGCTTGACTAGATGGCACAATTAACAGGAAAATGAAGTTTGGATTAACACCGTTAGAAACAATAACCCAGTAATTAGCTTCTGCAACCACAAAACAGACTACCGCTGGTTACGGAAAGATGAGCTTAATTTATGATTTTCACAGCCTACAAGGACATAAGGAGAATGTTAGCAAGCTTTGAAGAAGTTTTAACTTGGAATTAAAAGCAAACAAACAAAAAATCAACTGGGGGAAAATGCCACTCTTAAAACTTTGCAACTGAACATAGTATCAACACTAAAGATATTCTCAAAGGAACAAACATTCCTCTGTGATCCAGGAATGGATCCTTATGGATGGAGATTTAATACACATGCAAGACGCTGGATTGGCCACCCTGGTGAAGCTTTACTGTGATCCAGGAAGAAGTGTGTACCACAGAGGCAAAGTAAGATCTCCTTGGATTGTTCGGTCAATTTGCCACCAGTCTGACCTGTAAGGGAGCACCTTCAGCAACAGCTGAACGCTTTTCATCTAAAGATCTCAAACTGCTTGACAGAAAGTGGTTAAACCATTACGATTTGTGTTTTGCTGATGGAGAAACTGAGGCACAAAGGGGGCAGTGATGTGTTCAAGTGGAGCAGGGGCTGGACCAAGAATAAAATCCAAGACTCAGATCACCTGGTTTAGTGCCCTGCCTGAGTAGGCAGTTCACTCCCCATGTTGCTGCAGATCCTTGGTATCTGTCATAGGTTTACGGGGCACCACAACTCTCTGCTGAGACTAACAGCAGAAGAGTCAGCCATTGCTAGCTGCAGAGGTTTTCTTTTTCTTCTTTTTTTGGGATGACAGACCTTTTCGCTGGCAACTCACTGGAGATACCAAACTCATCCCATGGACGTCCTTGAACAGACATTAGAGGGTAACGCACCCACCCGGGCCAGAAAAAGAGTTGCCATAGTATGCGGATGTAAGAAAAGCAGAGCAGTTGGTTACCTATTCCATGCTTCATCGGGCAGCAAATGGTTCGTGCTAGGATGAAATAAAATCCACTGGACCATGTCTAATTTGAAGACAACCATTTAGTATCAGTGACATTACACGAGACAGTCTGGAGCATTTTTACTGAATTGGGAAGCGCCAATGGACTTCACAGAGTGGAATTATATACAGGTATTTCCAAGTTAGGACATTCTGAACTGCTTGGTTGATGTGGACAATCAGCTCATGAATTTGGATATTAAGCAAATTTTTCATTTCAGCTTTTGCTGTTCACCTTAATAATCTCCAGATTTCAGCAGCTTTTCTGTATGCAGGACATTCATCAAATTCATTTACCTGACAAAGGAAGTCTTAACTCTAAGATGAAAATAGCCAAGAAGCTAAAATTACTGGTTTTGTGTACTCTGGCCTTGAGAATTAATATTACACTAGAGTAGTTTTGAGCTGGGACTGAACAGGCAAAATCATTGGAACCATGAATTGTTGAGATGGCCAGTGAATAGCCTGTTGTACCCAGCAAAACAAAATGAGCAGTTAGCTCTCAACATCAGGATGGTTCAGGAAAAGATAGCTACAACTTACCCAGGAAACAAGAGCTACTTCGGGGGAGGCAGTCAGGGACAAGGGGGTATTCTTGCATTCACAATGCGCAAACCACTGTTTACCACTCAAAGACAAGGCAACCTTGTATACCAGCAAAGTGTAACTGACAGCAAGTTGGATTAGTTTACCTGAGATGACATGTCGTTCATGCAACTGCAAGCCACAATTACTTCTCACGTAAAACTAAAATCTCTCTCAGAGAGGTAGTCATATTAGTCTGTAGCTTCAAAAAAAAAAAAAACAAAACCCCCAAGCAGTCCTGCAGCACCTTACAGACTAACAATTTTACTTATTAGGTAACGAGCTTTTGTGGGTAAGACCCCCTTCATCAATCATTTCCTAAAATCTGTATTCACCTAGTAACGGAGTAAAAGCCTCATTACACAGGGGAATACAGGGAAATGTGATGTTTTCTATTGCCTTCTCCCTGCCTATTCAGCTGACTTTGAAAACCCAACCAGGAAATTTTAATCACAGCCTATCCTGAAGTCTGCAGCAGTTAAATGCACCACGTCTATGTTGGCTTTTTGTGTCCTTGTTTTGGAGGAAGGTGGCCGAGTGACAGGCATTCTACCGTGTCCTTTGTTGGACAGATGGGGATCTCAGACTTACTTCGCCTTGTGATCTCCTAGGGAGCGGCTGCCTGGCATTGTGCATTTCCAAGACAAGAGACAAACCTGAGCATTTGCTCCTGAAGCAACTTCACACTGGCCTTGCGTCCCCATTCCTTTCTCCTGCAGGCCTTCAACCAGCCTGAAAGAGAATATATCCCCAGGCAGCGCCTATCATTACTGCCAGACTCTTCATGCTGTGGGCCGCCACAGTGGTGTAACAGCATTGCCCAGAGCCATTAGCAAAGCACTTGGTTTCTAGCTCAACCGACTGGTGAAAGCAAGTTTGGAATGCGGAATTGTGATAAGTAGGGCTGACAGCAACCGCAGGCCCTGGGGCAAAGGGGGCCCCAGCTCTGCCTTCCTGGAAGGGTCGGGGCCTTGACTGGAAAGGGCGGGGCTTCAGGCAGTCAGCCCTTAGTACCACCCAGATTGTGGCACGCACAACCCCCCCAGCCCTCAGAGCCGTGTGGTGCAGCGCTCCAGCACTCTGGTGTCAATTCAAAAGTGGCCAGGGCTCCGGTTACTGCAGAAGGCTCTCTGGGCTGTGGTGCAATTGACCCTTTTTCTCCCTGCGCACCCCCCGCCACCGATTGCTGGGCCTGATCACAATAAGAAGCCAAGTTTTGCTACCGCTTGATGTAGAGAGGCCAATTCTCCCGCCCAGACAGACCAGATGCTACTTGAGGTAATGACGTCTGGTCCAGGAGAGTTGGCAACCTTAGCTCGATGTGATCTGCAGCATTAATACAGCAGTTCCTAGAACTGCCATCATGCCTTGTGGACACTCAATGAAGAGGCAGTCCCTTCCTCCAAGAAACTCACACATTAAAAGCCACCAGGGCCAGTTTTAATGCCAGACACTGGAGTGGGGTCTTTTATGTTTAATTCCTGGCTCTGTTCCCAATTTGATACATGACCTAATTGCAGAAATCTTTTTGTGACTCAGTTTACCCATGTTTAAACGGAGGTAATCGTACCTATCTTGCAGAGTGCTGCTGAGCATAACAAGCGTGTGTGCTTTGAGATGTGCCTACAAAAGGCAATAGAAAAGGACAGGGTCATTATTGAGGCATTAAACAGGGAAGATGCAAGAGTGCTCAAAAGCAGAAAATATTTACATACATACAGAAATAGAGCTCCTCCTGTCCTAGTCATTACCACTTATCTGAGCTAAAACTTTCCATTGGCTGCTTCCCTTCAACCTGTGGGCCTTTAAAATGCCCCGTTATGCATGTCAATTGGCCCAGCCATGGTTACAGCCCAGCTTCAACCTCATGGCCACGTGAAATCACCAACCGCTTCTTGAAGAAAGCATGTGCAGTGATGGCAAGCCCATCAGGTACGTTTTCCTTAAAAACAAACCCTATAAAGAGCCAATTTTTCACAATGTGCTCAGAACACCTGCCTTTCCACATTGCACTCAACTCCAGAGCAGCCTGGGGCACACTGTCACCTACAATAAGACTTACCATTTTTTTTACATTCCTCGTGATTAAAATGCACTTAGAACTACAGGGCAGTGGGGAAGAAAAAGAACAGAGTGAAGAGCAGTAGTGAGACACTTGCAAGAGAGGCAGTGTTGTTTACTAGATGGTACACTGGACTGGGAGGAAGTAATTCTAGATCAGTGCTAGCAAAATATGGCCCGGCGGTCTGATGCAGCCCACTGAACTGCCAGATCTGTCCAGCCATCATCCTATGGCCCAAAACAAACTTCAGGCAAACTCCCTGCCTGTCTCACCCCCACATGCTGCTCAAAGCAGACAGCTGCTTTCTGCATGCCACTCACTGCTTGGGAGGTGAGTGAGGAGGAGATGGAATGGTTTGGTGTTCTAGATGGAATTCCTTCACTGCCTTGGCTATTGTTATTGAAAGCTTTTAGAGGCAGTCCCTGCTGCTTTCTACGTCTATATACAATAGAACCCAGAATTCAGCTGGGGACTCAGACCATGCTATTCTGCTACACCTACTAAACAGACCAGAGCTTTGAAAAAGGGAGCCTGAGCGGGCAGTTGCAGATAACACACAAAGCTTTTAACCTCGAGTTGGGCAGTTACAAAGTAGGCTGCCTGCAGATCGGTCCAGTGATAGCAGAAAGACAAGAAAGGGGACATATCATCTTTTATAAGAACACGTGAGGTTCATTTAAGGGACAAGCTTTGAAGTTACACAGCCACTCTTCTCTAGGTCCGGGAAAGGAAATCAGTGTCTGAGCTAAACATAAACTGGGATGGATTCTTAAGCATAAGGGGCAACATGCTGTAGGCCACTTGAAATATAGCAAGCATTAAGAGAGTGTTATGGAAAAGGAGTCTGAAGCAGGCCTCTAAGGATAAGCAAGTAGGTGTGTGCTATAAATTGTGTTAATGAGCTACAAAATTAGCCCATGGTGTTTGGGATCCATAATTTAAGTTCCCAGACTTGCATTTTGAAGGTGCTGTGCCAGGTCTCCTGGAGCCCTACCGATCAGATATGGAGTGAATGCATTGTGAAAAGAGTTTCCCTCGGGGCTCTGTGGTGTTTGGATATTTTATCATTTTTCTGTGCAAGTTCATTCGAGAGCATAGCAATTGTCTGGCTTCACCCACATAATTGTTGCTGAGGCTTTTAGGGCACTGGATGAGGTATTTGACATGTTGTGATAGGCATGTACAGGTCTCCAGAACCCTGAGAGGTGTGTTGTGGGTCTACTGATCATTGTAGCAGTGGAGGGATGTCTGCACATTTGGCATCTGTTGTTCTGGGACCACTCTGAGTTGGTGTGACATGAAAGTGGGGAGGTTGGTTGAAGGTGAAAGTAGGAGGTTTCACACAGATTTTTTCAGAACGTGGTCCCCATCAAACATGGATGTAGTCGTTTGACAATACCTTGTACGGGTTTCCAGGCAATATTCCTGCTAATCTTTCCACCTATGTGTGGAATAAAATTTATGTGCACCAAGCCGTGCAGATGTGCACCACCAGGAGAAGCCACAAATCCAGCTCTGAGCTCTCTGCTAATCATCTCGGCAGCCTCTGAATCTCTCCCAAGTGGCTGCATAAGTGCACAGTTTACAGAGTACACTGGGTCAAAGGTGGAGTGACAGGTGACAAGTAGGAGTGTTTGGTCAACGGCTATTTTTCCCCTTTATTGACTCAGCTTTGCCCAGGGCATTTGGGTGGCTCTTTCCATGATGCGATATGCTTGTCATAAGGAGTGTCCTTATTTAGCAAAAGTGGTTAAGAGTGTTTGAATACGTATCCTGGAATTTCTCTCTGAAGCAAACTCTGTGGTATTCAACAACTGTAGGGCTTGTCTACATTAGGTGGTCAACCTTCTGGGATTCAATTTAGTGCACCTAGTAGCAACAAGCTACATCAAACCCTGAGGGTTTCTCCCACAGGCCTCCCACTCTGCTGCTGTGCCAGAAATTCAACTTCAGGTAAGTTGACTCCAGCTTCAGAATTCTCACAGCTGGAGTTACGTATCTCAGAGCAGGTCTACTCTAGACGTGAAAATCAACCCCTAGATACGCAATTCCAGAATCTGTCCCATTGATCTCCCTTACTCCTCACGATAATGAGGAGTACAGGGGTTGACTGTCGAGCCCTGATAGTTTGATTTTGTGCGTCCCTGTTAGGTGCAAGAAATTAAGGACTGATTGATCAAGGGTTGATCTCCCAGTAAGTGTAAATGTACCCTTAGATTGAATTTCTTTTGTAATATAGACCTGCCCTCAGTGTGGGTAACAGATTTTTTTGGTGTGGATGGTGTATCTTTGGAGGTAAAGCTCTGTGGGTTACTTATACACAATCATTTGTAGAGTTCCATTACTGAAGCTAATTACAGTATTCCAAGTCTATGAGAACAAAAAGCAGTCAAGTAGCACTTTAAAGACTAGCGAAATAGTTTATTAGATGAGCTTTCATGGGACAGACCCACTTCTTCAGACCATAGCCAGACCAGAACAGACTCAATATTTAAGGCACAGGGAACCAAAAACAGTAAGCAAGGAGCACAAATCAGAAAAAGATAATCAAGGTGAGCAAATCAGAGAGTGGAGGGGTGGGGGTGAGGTCAAGAATTAGATTAAGCCAAGTATGCAGACGAGCCCCTACAGTGACTCAGAAAGTTCCCTGTCCCGGTTTAAACCATGTGTTAATGTGCCGAATTTGAATATAAAAGCCAGCTCGGCTGCTTCCCTTTGTCAATGAGGTTATTTACGCTTTCTGTTCAGAGGATGAAAAGATCATTGTAGGTATTTCAGTATATCACTGATTTCATGGCGCATCTATCCAGGAATTCTCTCTCTATGGTGTACACGATAAGGCTGACATATTGGGAAGCCATCTGAACACCCAGGGCTGTTGCCCCAGTTCGGACAAAATGTTTGCTGCTAAACGTAAAGTTGTGGGCAAAGTTGAAATGGATGAGCGTGGGTGGACTTTTCAGCACTGTACATTATCTTGTGAATATGTCAAGAAGAGAGCAGGACTGTCACGACGAGAGCTGCTGGTGCATAAGGAGGTAACCTCCCAAGTTCAACGATGGAGTTGAGGAGGAGGAGGATAGTTTCGGGAGGAAGTCAGTCGTCTCTTGGAGCAAGCTGGCCCTTTATGCAAAGAGTGCTTTGAAGATTGTTTCTGAGAGAGTCTTGATTTTATTTCAGGAAGAGTGCTGTGGCCTAATACAATGGGTCTGCCTGGGTTTCCCTGTTTGTGGCCCTTGGGAAGCATGGCCCTGGGATGGCTTATAGAGTTTTTCCTGCAATTCTTTGGAAGGATTTCATGGCACCTTTAAATTTCTGCGTAAACTCTGTGCGTGCGTGCATGCTGTCTTTTGGCCTTGTAGATGTTATTGTGGTTAGGGACTCAGGTGGTACTCACTTTGTCAACTAGTTTGACCACCAGTTTGGTGGCTCGATTTCAGGGACTGCATAGCTAACTTTTAGCTTGTCATTTTTAATCTATTCCTCTTTAGAGAGGAAGTTACCAACACCACTGGCTCCTATGTATGAGTGAACGGCGAAGCCCCAATTCAGTACTTCAGTCTTAATCCAAAACCCATACAAGTCAGAGTCCTTCCATTGACTGCATATCAAATCCCTAGCGGAAAAAACATCCACAGCGTGAGACAATCTCTCTGTGGTATGAACACAGACTCTGAGCACCAGTTGGGCCTTTCTCGCTGAACTAATGATTAATCCCTAGAGGCAGGTACATCTATGGTCAGGGTGTAAACAGGGGTGGGCAGTGTGGACATGCTAATCTAAGATGCTGTCTTTGCTGAAAATATTACAATTTGAACCTCTCTAATCCAGATCTACCATCCAGCAACATTTGTAATCCGGCATGATTTTAGTTGGTTGGATGACCACTAATCATGGGTGTGGCCAAATTTCCTGTGGTCCCATAAAGTTAGTTTACAGCCACCAGCCCTAGCTCTCAGTGTTCTGTGCTATTATTTAGCTGTAATTTACCCTTGAATGCCTTCTAAGAGCCCAGTAAGCAGTGGAAGAGTTAGTAATGCTGCTAGACAATATTGGTCTCCTGTGGTCCGGCAAATTCTCCGGTCTGGCACCCATCAGGTCCTGAGGGTGCTGGACTAGAGAGGTTCAACCTGGATATAAGGGGCTGGGGGAAGTAGGACCTCCAGAGCTGACAAACCAGGGCCAGTTTTCAAATGTGCTAAATTCTCTTATACTTTATGGGCATATGAAGGATAAACAGAAGTTTGAAAGAAATTCATGAGCTAATGCATCTATTCATCAATGCTAAAGCATCCTATCATTTTTGTTAGCCAACCCCTCACCCCCTTCCCACCCTGATCCACCTGGTCTAACATTTAGCACATAAATCACTTGGGCCAAGGACTGTTTATTCTCTGGCTGCACAGCACTAGGTGTAATGGGGCCCTGATGTGGTCAAAACTACTACAATATAAATGATAAATACTAATATCTACTGCATTCTACATCCCAGTGAAAAATCAATTTTAAAGAGCACGACTTTATCCTACATACCCCCTG
Organism: Carettochelys insculpta; assembly: GCF_033958435.1. Taxonomy (NCBI): domain Eukaryota; kingdom Metazoa; phylum Chordata; order Testudines; family Carettochelyidae; genus Carettochelys; species Carettochelys insculpta. The sequence goes on from NC_134155.1 coordinate 9,873,855, forward strand.
CCCCCATGCAACACAGACAACACGCTCCATTTCTATTTGCAAAATAGACTGCTCATGTAGGAAAAGCATATTCTTGGATTTTTTAAAATGTTTGGCGATAATCTTACTCCCACATAAATTCAGAGTTTCATTTATTAAATGCCTCGCTGGCATTTTCTTTTTCGCTTTCATGCAGCCCATTTACTATTGCGTCTGACATTCTCAGCTTTATAAATGGCAACAGAGGCAGAATGGATGAGCTAAAATTAGCTTACAAGTGAGAAGCGAAGCTAGAAATAGGCTCACAAACAACAGTAGCCAAGTTACCTTGGTTTTCTCACTCTGTGGAATGACAGTTTGTTGAAGATGGGAAAGAGAGAGTGCCCAACGTTATGAACTTTCATTGTTAAATCCTCAAGTGTAGTCGTGACGGCTGCTCTCTTTGCTGACAGAGCAGGGTATCTCCAGAACGAAAAGCTGGTGTTGTTACAGCTAGAGCCTAACAGACCAGGCTCTTTTGGGTTTTTTTGGTGGTGGGGGAGTGTTTGTGGCCTGCAACTACTTGTATCCTCTGCAAATTTGCACGCAGGGGGAACCTATAACACACAAACACGTACCGGCGGGTGGCACAGTGATCATCCCAGGACGGATTTCTAGCTGCTCAAGTTATGCACTTTCCCGAGTCGTGATCCATGTCTCAGCCACACGTCAGCACTAGGCGCCTGCACCCGCTCTGCTTCCCACCCCCACGCAGGCCCTCTCTTCTTTGTGGACTTGCTCATTCATCCACAGGCACATCAGCAATGCCATGAGTCAGTCCTGTGTACACCTCCTGCATCATCTACTGTCTTGTGGGCAGCTTTTAAAAATTAGTTCAGTGAAAGAAGTGACCAAAAAAAAAAACCAAACCAAGAACCCAAAACTGCTGGGAGCATCATGGTCTTTGTATCGTGCTCGGAGTAGGTATGACATGTTTGGCAAAGATTCATTGTAATCATCCACGCCACTGAACCACAAGAGCCAAGACCTTTTCATCCCCTTCTCAATGCAAAGCTCCAGTGATGTTTTCACCCACCCCACCTTCATCGTACCAGGCCCTTCCCCTGAGATTCCTGAAGTGTCCTTTAGCAGGTCTCCCACCCACTCCTCTTACACGGCATGTGGACAAATAGCTGGGTAAAATTTCACAGCCGAACCAGACGCTGGCTGAAATGAGCCGTTGGTGAACTAGAGACTCTGGGCTGCTGCACTGAAAAACTCCCCTCCCCCTCCCATGGCCTTCCTTGAATTGCCTTCTGGGGCAGGGCTCAGCGAACATCTCAGCACCACCAGGGGGTCTGTTTGTGCCTCTCTCTTGCCCAAGCGGAGGAACTGGTGTTAAGACTAATGTTGCGTAGGGTCTCTCAGGCGAGGTCTACACTAGACCTTAAAGTCGATTGTAGATATGCAATTCTAGCTATGGCAATTGTGTAGCTAGAATTGACTTATCTATGATCGACTTACCTGGTTGTCCTCACTGAGGAAGGCCAATGGGAGAAACTCTCCTGACGACCTCTCCTACTCTTTGTTGACGCTGAGGAGTACGGGGTCGACTGTTGACCCCAACAGGTCGATTTCGCATGTCTCTGCTAGCCATGTGACATCAAACCCCAGAAGGTTGACCCTGACCGGGTCGATCTGCTACCTAGTGAAAACATACCTCAGCCTTATAGGATTACAGGCCCAGTAAATATGGCAACAGCAGCACTGAAGGAGAGTCTAGCTCAGCAATGCCAGAAAAGGAGATCAGAACATGTTGGGAAGGGAGGAACTGGCCAGATATCCTCTGAATACATGGAAGTAGAGGGGACAAATAGCTACCAGTTGCTTAAGTGGGACCCATGAAGACCACACCTGGGTTGAGGTTCTGCCTTTGATATCCGATAAGCAGAATCCCAGAGAGGCCGACTGGCCCACTTGCTCTGCCTAAGTCTGCAGCAGGACCAGGAAGCCGTCCGAACAAATGGTCTCTGTCCTGTTGCTGCTCCCTGGCATCCAGACCTGGTATAACTCCTGGCATCTGACTTGTGGTTCTGCTCTCCAGTTTGTCTCCTGCCTCTGACCTCCTGTAGTCCGTCTCATGACTGCCAACTCTGGCCCTGATTGCTAGGCCTGGCTGCCCATTGCCTGACCATTAGATGCACATTGCAGAATACAGACCTAAACCTCCTCCTACCTATGGCCCAGGTGGCCGTTTATAAAACCAGGGAGCAGAGGTTGGCTGAAGAAGGGGCCTGTAACTATGGGGCCTAATTCCATTCCTGCATCCAGGCAGAATTCCTCTGCCTGCCATCCGCTAGCTCCCTTGATGCTTTTGAGGAGCAGTGGGCGCTGCCCAGGACCCTCTGCTCAGTGCCCCAAACTGATTCCCTCATTTTAGGCCATTGATCATCAAGCCTGCCCCATTTTCTCTGTATTTGTCCCCAAGCTCAGTGGATCCTTCCCATAGACTTCAGGGTATCCTTTAGCCTTAAGCCTGCCCACACCCCAGATCCCAATAGGAATACAGAGCTAAATTTCTGGGGTCACCACACTGGGCAAAGGAACCTGAGAACACACAAACCAAGTACTCCTTGGAAGGAACGTCCGTAAGAGGTGTGGAAAGCCACCGAGCCTTCCCCATGATGCCAGGGCTGCAGAGCCACCAAAGCCAAAAGGAGCCCTGTAGTGGAAAGCTAAGAGCCAGCTGAAAACTGTTCCCTAGTCCCCACTCAAGCCAGGTGGAAAGGGAACACCAACATCACACCCATGGAGAACTGTGTATTGTACAATCCCCCAACGGTACTGAGAAGCTACTAAACAAGAGCAGGAACTGAGAAGTTCAGGTGCTGCCTCCCAAGCAATGCCTTGCACTTGTAAACTGGCCGAGCCAACCATCAGTGCATGGTTTTTGTGTGTGTGAGTGTGAGAGAGAGAGAGAGAGAGAGAGAACCTGTGACAGACAGGAACGCTCTACTGCTTCCACAGAAACGTAGCTGTGCGAGTCTGTATCTGCACAAACCAAAAAGCCGTCCTAGAGCACTTTAAAGACTAACAAAATAATTTATTAGGTGGCTAGCTTTCATGGGAAAGACCCACTTCAGATCTGGAAATGTCTACAGGAAATTTTGCAACACATTTGAAAGAATGGAATTTTCAGATGTGTTTTGTGTCGACTTAACTCTATCCCTTCAAAATTCGATGACACCCTAAAATTGTTTCCAAGGGAGTCAATAGTGACTTCAATGACAGCAGAATTAGGCCAAGGTTGAGTGCTTTTTAACATCCACCTGTCCCGTGCAGCGAAAGAAAGGTGCAATTTGTCTGAGATTCTGCCACCAACATGGCATTCCATTATGAATACATCAAATGAAGTGTCTTGGGTTGCTGCTCACTCATTTTGTCCTGCCAATGTGATGTTGCTGAAGTTAAGTTGGACTCTACTTTGCATTTCCTTTTGATCCCACATCTGTATTACGCTAAGTGGCTCGCCAGAGGCCACAAAGTGATGCTAATTTACATCAGGTAAGAATCTGAATCAAAGAAAAACCACATAGTGTGAAATAACTGAAGTCATCTCCCAGACTTTTTCTGCCTGGCTGTAAATTTCACATTCCATCCATTGCTGGTGGATAATAATAAAAGAGAACAATAAAACGCCTACATGAATGTGACATTAAGAATAACGCAGCAGGAATTTGTGTAACAGAAAAGAGTGCATCTCTCATCCATTGGGATTCACTGAGTGGATCACCAAAACAGTAAATAAGGGAAAATGGGTTGACCTTATTTATTTAAACGTCTGAAAACCTTTTGACAAAAACCTTCGTGAGAGGCTGTGAAGGAAACTAAGTAGTCACAGAGAGGTAGCCATGCTAGTCTATATACTACATACATATACACACATACACTTTTTGGTTTTAAGTAGCAACACGGTGAGAGGTACTGTTCTGCCATGCAGGTTAGAAAGCTCCTGTTGATGTGCTCTTACAAGGAATAATCACCATACTCTCAAGATTTAAAGATCACTTTAAGTGTTCTCATTGAATCTTTACAGCTGTTACTCAGCAGACAGTGTTGCCTACTGGTTAGAGTGTAAGGCATCACAAGAACAGGGTTCTCATCCCAGATTGGTCACTGACCAGTGGGGTGACCTTGGGCAGGTCACTTTGCCTCTTCATTGCTCAGTTTAAAAATAATGGCAGGGGGAGTAAGAGACTTCCCAACCTCCTTCATAAAGTGCTTTGAGATCTACTGATGAAAAGTGCTATATAAGAATTACTTTTTATGCTTCTGTTTGCCCTGCACCCGTTTGTCCTCAATCCCAATTAAGGTTTTCCTTAAATAAAACTGTGGTGTCCAACATGCTAGCCACTAGCCACATGAGGGCTATTTGGATGGTTGAAAGTGACTAGTTAGCTTGAACAATAAATACATTTTCAGAATAATGTGGCTAATTCACTATAACAAATAGCTTCAGAACTGGTTGGACACCATGGACATAAAAATATCCATGATCAAGCGCAAAGATGCATTGGCAGGGAAAGGATTTCTAAGCTCCGGTCTATTACATGACTGATTTGATATCACAGGATAAGACAGATTTGTTGTAGTTTTCAGTTTGAGATTTTTGGAAATAAAGCAAGCCCCGCAGAAGGGGATATGAAAAGACTATTTTTTCTTCACTAACTGACAAGTTTTACCCTTGTTTAACACTTTTACAAACACCTTTACTCTTTTGTAAAAAAGAAAATCAATTAATCAGATGGCTTATTAGGATGAACAGCATTTAATTAATATATAAAAAGAAGAAGCATGTGTGTGTGGGTGGGGGAGTGGAAGTTATTTCAGCCCATATTTGTTTCACTCTGCATTTCTAAGCGTCACCAGTGGCTACCGGGAAATGCTAAAATGTAACTGGCAAAAAGAAAAAATTCTGAATAAACCAGTCTAAGAAAGGCAACCTACAGGAGACACAAAGCACATTAAAGTTAACAGACCCAAAGTAAGAGCCTTCACCTCTCGGCGCAGCCCTCACCTGTAAAGTCTGAGCTTGACATCGCAACGTATAGCATGCTAAGGAGCTGTTATTTTCATTTCGGATGCATATTGCAGTGAGGAACAATATGAAGAATATTATTTCAGTGCCCTGGGAGAAATTAGCAAGTCAAATATTGAATCAGGCCTCTCGCATATGCTAAGGAGATTGCTTTGATCTTATCCACACTAAAAGCTCTATTATTGAATTTAAAGTCTGCGAACACATATCAGACCACTATACAATGCACATCTGAATACATGTTTGAGAAGCAAGGGGTGTTTTGACAAAGGGAAAGGAATATTTTAACTGAAAATATCAAAGTTATTGCATTGATTGAAATACAAATGGTTTGTTCTTCCATCTGGCTAGGTGGCTTTACTGCCAGAGCAACCCTCTGCCGAAGAGAAGAGTGGTCCTTACAAGATCTTCAGGAGTCCTCTTGCTCCTGCACTGGAACAACTCCATTGGGAGATGCTTTCGAAAGCACATGAGGCTACATGGCAGCATGCTGACAGCAGTGCACAGTGAATCTTTTTGGTTCCCTCTGGTGGGCAGCTACAGAACAATCAGCAGTGGAGCAGGGATATTGATCAGAATTACATATTGATCAGAATTACTGATCAGAATTATGGAAGAATGAGCTTATTCTGAAGCAGCCACTCAAGGCAGTTTCCATTTGTTGAAAAGCCCTTCTACTGGCCTTAAATACCATTCTATTCCTCTTCCCAACACCACAGTGTTATAGAGGAGAGCTTGTGGGAAGTGGGATGGTTAGGAGAAGAGACAGGAACGTAGAAGACCACAGCATTTGAGAATAATCAAGTAGCCTGATACGGATCATCTTCACTCCTGCGGCTGCTGAGCCAAATTCTTGCTCTCTGATACACCTTTGCAAACCTATAGATAGCCTTTGGTCTAAGTGTACCTTCTCCTGAAACATCTGGTTCTGGTTCTGGCCAAGACAGAACACTGCTACAGACAGATCACCAATGTGACCCAGTATAACAATTATTAGTTACCTGAGTAACGAAAGCCTCCTTATGCGCCCTCAAGTTAGTGAGCAAAATAAGAGCTAAATAAGTGAAATTCATAACCCAGTGCTCTCCCCACTATGAAGACAAACAACAGACACAGGATGTCTAAAAACACAATTAATTTTATGGAGATCATATCCCCAAAGGACCAGCTGGGCACAGCATGTTTTTGTGATAAATGGTGGGATTTCTCTACTGCTGACATGCATATTGGGAAGAAAACTTACCATTTTATTATTGATTTCATGAAAATGAATCTCACAGACTTTTTCCACCACGTCTTCATTTTCAAAAGTTACGAAGCCAAATCCTAGTTATGAAAAGAGAGAAAGAAGGAAAGGATAAGGAAAATTGTGATGACGTTAAAACAGCAAGGTTTCCTTTCATGGGCAGTTTGGATTTTTGTCACCGTTCACACACACATGCACAATGAGCTCCTGTCCAGGACTACAGCTCCTGGAAGCTACAGAAATAGAAATAATTATAAATAATAATGCACACTTCTACAAACACATATACACACATACACTTTCTATTGTGTCCTTATGGAAACCTTCGAAGTATTGCAGGTATGAAACAAAATACCAGATATTTAAGAGCGTTTTGTTCTTCCTATAAATTTTTGGATACATCCTACAGAATTTTATAGACAGCTATTTCCTTACTACCAGATGGCTCAAAAACCTAAAGAACAGAAATAATTCTCTGTTACTTTTTATAGGGGGTTTGGAGTAAACTATACAGAATCCTATTACAATTCTGTGGAACCTTATTGGTTTCAGTTCCTCTTAAATTCCAAGAGACTTCTCCATTAGGGTTGATTGATTAAGCGACAAAGAACAAACATTCAAAAAGGAAGAGAAAATGATTCCTCATTTACCCAAGGCCACTCACAGCGAGAATAAAAAAATTAATGATTTCACAAACATGTACCAGCACTTTCTATTTACGTTTGCCTCTGAGCAAACAAGAAATTTACTCGTCTGTTATTTATAAAGGGTCAAAAGAGACTGGCTTTGCTCTGGCAGGGAAGCTGTCTGTATAGTAAGTGCTTCTTGGATCAAAGCAAGTCCAGGCTTATCCTTTCAGCATGTTGACACAGTGAACCCTAAGGGTCAGCCAAGATTTGGAGGTAGTTATTTGTCCCTTTCTTCCTGAATTACTTCCTCAAATACCTCATCAGGACATCCTGAGGCCTTTAAGAAACTATTAAAGTTTAAGACCTCTGATCTGATCACTCATCTTTTCTCTACTGCTGCTTCAAAGGCGCTATGGATTTGGGCCAGTTTAAGGTTGTTTGATGCATGCTGTCTGCCCGCCAGCTATACACTGTATTTACTCTGTTGGGTCCAGGCTATCTGAGACATTTCACACTAAAGAATTTTGGCAGCTAGCTACAGCTCTGCATATTGATTTTTTCACCCATCTTTCCTTTAAAAAAAGGAAAAAAAAAACCCTCAACACACCACTGTGTTTCTTTCAAGCACTCAATGCATAAATAAATATCAAAATCTGTCAAAAGAAAACATGAAGGCTCCTGATAAAACACTACACTAAACCTAACCTCCAAATTAGTACCAAGAGTGTCTTCTGGGCTTTGATATTGGAATAATATATTTTTAATGCACGAAAATGCAGCTTGAACCTTGTCCAGCACCCTCAGGACCTGACTGGTGCTGAAGTAGAGCAGGGGTGTCCAATACGTTTGCCATTCAGGACATTACGCTGTGAGGAATACAGGGGTGGCTAACCTGTGGTTCTTGGAGCCTTTAAATGTGGTTCCCTCCAGAAGCCGCATGTGGGGAGCATCGTTCGCTCAGTATGTGCATGTGTTCCTCCACTTGGTGTGTGATGCACATGATGGCCCCATGCGAGTTGCTGGCATTGAATTAGAATGGGAGAAGACAAGGGTGGGTGGGCTGTGGGTGCCTGATTCTGGGAGGGAGAAAGAGGGGGAGGGCCTTTATTGGCAGGGAGGGGAGCTGGGAGTGCCTGGCTCTATAAAATTGTGTATGATATAACGCGTCACATATGGAAAGATGACAACCACAAGCGTGGTGATCTTTGAATTCCTATTGGACACCGCTGAGAGAATCTGCCAAACCACAGGAGGTCAATATTGTCTCGAAGAATTGCCAACACTTCCACTGCTGACTGGGCTCTTGGAAGACACGTAGGGGTGAATTAGAGCTAAACAACAGCACAGAACACTGAGAGGCAGGACTGGTGGCTGGAAACAAACTTCAAGGGACCGCAGGAAACTTGGCCTCACCCATGATAAGTGGACATTCAGCTAACTGAAGTCGTGTCAAGACCACGGGTATTGCCGGACCATGGTGTGTGGGACTAGGAAAGATTCAACCTATACATGAACAGAAATGAATGCTGCACTCAAAGTTCACTGCAACTGGTACTTTAAATCAAGCCAAAATGATAGTGGAAGGACAGAGATAAATAAGCTCACAACTGTCTACTTTATTTTACATAGTTTTGCATTAGTAAACCAGCTGCACAGGGAAAGTAAATATCTCGTTCACAGATGCAGACCCTGGGGGAGACACTCAGCTGACAAACTGACACGGCTCTCCTAACTTCCATGAGCTCTGCAAACTGAGAATCCAGCCTGCTGCAAACCCAGAGGTTCTGGTTATGAAGGAATGCAGTCCAAACCTTGCCAATGGACACTAGCCTGTTTCTTCATTCCCATTCTTTGGCTTTGTCTACACTACACATCTTTCAGGAGCCCAGCCATGTCGTTAACAGTTGGGCAGCATAGCCACTCTTTGTTGGCTTCTTTGCTGACAAAATATTTGTACGCCAACCAGAAGCTTTGCGCTGTTGGTCACGCCATTGAAACTGGCACTTGTTGTACCCCATCTTGTGTCTTTTTAAAGTTCAACAGCTCTGAATGACAACCTTTTGTCACTCAATTGCCAGCATAGACATAGTCTTTGATTCTTGTCAAGATTCTGCATCTGGCATGTTGCTGTAGAGAAGTTGTCTATTACTAAACCTTTCATTGCTTTAACGCACAGTACATTTGTTAGAAAACATCATATTAGCAAATAGTTAAACTAAATGGTGCTAGCCAGAGTAAGTGAACAAACTACATTTTGAAAAGCAGTGCCCTTGAAGTTGTTCAGGGTGTTTGCTTATTCATAAATTCACAGAATGCTGTATCTCAATGGGTCTGTCAGTGATTAGAGTGACCTAGTGAGGTTTAAGCACCTACCGGTTGATTGGTTTAGGAACACAGAGTAATTTTAATACTGTTGAATGCTTCCCCCTGATACCTCTGCTTAGGTAAATTACAACTCGGAATGGTTTCAAAATACCATAGGAGTCGCAACATCTGACTATTCTGTTCCATTAACATCCAAAGATTTCCCTTTGCATTTTTGTTCAGAAAGCTATTTTATTCAGTACTTCAAGTATGTAGCATCTTGAATCATCTTATTCAAACCAGTCCCGTTATTTGTCTTCTAAATTGCTCTGCTTGATACTTCCTCACAGAGGTCTGCAGACGCAACTAAATTTTTTTGTGGCTAACGGACTAAACGTGATATCCTATGAAGCTAGGGACTCACAACTGTGTTAAGTAATTATTGGTGTTATTAGAGCAGCACACCACAGGGGACCAGTTTTGCCCAGCACAATGAAATGTCCAGTCCAGTTCTACAAGTCATTAATTGTTTGAGCTCCACAAACATCTTCATCATTAGTATCTCATTAGTGAATACTGCAATGGAGGATTTCAGTTTTGATTTTTTTCAAGTCTTGCTGCAAGTAACTAGAAGAGAAGGGGAATTTTCAGGAGATTAGAGTTAATATGCATAACTCCACCGGAAAGCCCACCAACATTACAACATGTTCAAACTAGGAAACAAGTTGCTCCTTTCCACCCCATCTACAAGGCAGAAATGCAGGTTTAAGCAGGAATTATTTATCTGATAAAAGAAGATAGACATGCAGCTTTCTGCATTTACAGGTTTTATAATAGGAATAACAGAACAATCCAATGGTGTCAGCTCTCATTTGCAGGTTTTTAAAAGAGCCACACCATTTCAAACATGCCTGTCTATCTGACGTGCCGAGAAAAAACAAACGATTATGTCTAAAAACATTTATTTCTTCCTTTTGTGGAAAAGCAAAGAAGAAATGAAACAATTAATTATCAGTAAATGCTAGTGCTTAACTGCATAACCATTGTACCTAGTGGATATGTTGATCATCTGCAATGAATTACTTAAAGGGGTGATTAACACAGCACAACAATAAGAATGCAGGATGACTACATGCTAGTGGACAGACAGCAAGACAGGGTAACAGAAGGATTCTGAATTATAAAGATGAGATCGGACCATCACCTCATTATGGGTGACATTCACCATTGTGCAGAAGAGCTAGCGTCAGGTGAGTCTGACTTTCAGTAGCGCATCGGTGTCATGCCATTACTTTGCACCGGGTGAATTCACTCTTGTGATACTATGTTTCAAATCAAATTGCTGTGGTAGAAACACAGGTTACATGAACCCCCAAATTTGGCCCTCAGTTAAAAGAAATCATTCAGAAGTTGCAACAAAGCTGAACTTCTCACAATAAATATGTTACCCAAGTCCCTGTAAATATGAGAATCAACCTGAAATTTTAAACCTAGATAACATCCAAAAACTTAAAACAAAAGGGGAAACAAACCCATACCATTGAAGTATGTAGGTTTCAAATCAGCCCTGGGTTTTCAGTGGTAAACTGCATTGTTTTCCTCTTTTTCTGTTAGAAGAATGCAACACTCTTCAACTGCACTAACAACTTTTAGTTTCTCTTTGAAGCAGCTCTTGAGGAAAATGTAAATGAAAGAACACATATTTTTATTTCCCTGCAGGGAGTAACCCTCTTGGCTGGCTGCATTTGTATAGGGAATGAACCCATATTGGAGGGCCATGTCAGAACAAAACGAGAAAGGAGGGAGGGACTCAAGTACAGGAGTTTGTAATACCTACCGATCGTGGAATCATGTATTCACACACTGACTTAGCCACTCAGCCTCCAGAGAGGGATTAACTTAGTTCAAGCATGGAACTCTAGAACAGCCCTTAAAATCAAGGTGCTGTCTGCGCTGTGTGGCTAGGGTGACCAGAGAGCAGGTGTGAAAAATTGGGATGGGTTAACAGGCACTTACACAAGATAAAGTTCCCAATATCAGAACTGTCCCTAGAAAATCAGGACACCTGGACACCAGAGTTCCCTGTAAGTTGACTGTTTGGGCAGCCGCCCAAGAGAGACTCAGGTGCCACCCAGCTGATTAGCAGAGCGCCCACGGCCACCCACAATAAGCAGAATGTGTTTCTGTGGGTGGTGCACATCCGCACATGCCTTTGAGCACTGAACAAAATTTATTCTGCCCATGGCTGGAAAAACTACAGGGAACACTGCTGGTCATCCTGCGTATGGACATAAGACTTGTCTAGGCTGAAAGCACGTCCCACCTCCACCTCACCCATATACCAAACATATGACGTTACCATAAATTCCCCTGCTGCCAATCTCAACCCAAGAGGTGGCATCATTTCCATGAGGGCTGTATATTTTACTGTGTCTGCAGGACCAAGCCTGGAGGTCGCACAGTGCAATGCGGTCAATGGCGCCATGCTCATAACAATGGCTTTGTTTTATGAAACTTTTGATTGATTGGAAAGTATCCAACCGATTATAATCTACACATATACAACCATTTAAAACCCACGGGACATTCACCAAGCAATTATACCATGTGTCCAATGCAGCAAATGCAAACAGGTCAGTCGTTGTGGAATCAAAACCTCAGAAAATCACCTGCCGTATATTTTAAATAAAATTTTAAAACACTCCAGCTTCCAACCTTCAGCAATGTCATAAAAAAAATTACTGGATGCCTGTCCCACTTGTCACTATAATCAACACACACTTATTTTTAAATTACCCAAACTCTTCTCAAGCTTTTTGGCTTAACCAGTTGATTATTTCTTAAGAGAGGTATCAAGAGTCAACAACAACAACAACAACAACAACAAACAGTCCATTGAAGGTGAACGAAAGAGAGGCTGTTTAACAAAGGAGGCTGTTTAAAATGGTGACAGAAATAGGATTCCGGTTGTCAAGGAGAACACACTTTAAAATGAAATTATACTGCATCCTCTTGAATGAAGCTATTAATGGAAGCTAACAAGCTCTATTTAGGAGATAAGCATTTAACAGAGTCAAACAGTTGGCTTTTTTTTTATTTCCTCGTTTCAAATGAATAAAACTGAATATTCATTTGAATAATCCGTTCTGTAAAAGAAAAGACAAAGAATAGGGAAAATATATAAAGAAGGAAACAAATGTTCCCAGATGAGATGATCTGAGCCAAGTGAGATTACTGAAGGAAGCAGAGTCAGGATTCGTGACCTTCAGGTGGAAAAAAGGCTTCTTCTATCATCCGCTTAAAAAAAAAATCATTTAATCCTATTCACGCATTGGTCGATGGCTGTTGATAGACACCGCAATTGGGCCCAGAACTTTTTCAGGGGGATTGATTAATGTAGTCAACACTATCACAACCAACACAAATACCTCTAGATTCAGTCTGTATGCTGCTTTGGAAAGCGTCAGCATTCACAGGTAAGGATATTTCTGTAACTGTGTCTGCCCTCCAGCTCACAGCAAGTCAGAAAAATTGTGGGTGGGTGTGAATTTTTTAATTTTTGGAAAAAAATGAATACTCTAAATATGTCTATTCTGATACGTCACCACAATTCTTAAAGAGATTTTTTGTTCAGGGGTTTTGTATTCCCAGTCTTCTGGATTCCCTGGTTTATATTACTCATGATGTGCCACAGTCTCCTGTCATGGTAAGGAGAGACTATATATCATGGCATCAGCGATGAACTCTGCCCGGAGAACTCATCGAGGAGAATGGGAGCATGAGGCACCCAAATTACCACTCCCAGGAGTATTCCCTACAAGGGTTTGGGCTTGTGCAGCTATTCAGGAGAAATTCAAATGCTGCCCAGCTCATTAGCAGAGTGTCCACAGCTAGGTTCTGTATTTCTATTGGTGGTGCACACTCACACAGGCCTCTGTGCATACAACAAATTTATTCCACAAATGGGTGGGAAAAAAATCCACACATGGGAGGATAAGATTAGAGGGAACATAACTCCAGAGGCCCAGCGACTGTATTGTGCATAAAGCTACTTTGGTTTTTGGCCATTTAAAAAAATGTGAGTATGTTTATGGCTGCACGTTCATTTTTTAAGTCGGGAAGATTTTCTTCTCATGAGAAAAAAAGTATAGAAAAATAGCCTAGAGGAGCTTTTATTTGAAGCTTGAAAAATATCATCCTCTACCCCACTTGGGTTCTTGGTCCTCTGAGGATACAAGACAGCCCATGGGTTTCAAGCAACTTCCTCTGAATCCAAATTATTAGTGGCAGGTCAGGGAGAGGAGCTGTGGGACGGCCATGTGTTTAAAATAAGAGCATTCTAATGTTGTTTAAATTATTATTTACTTTTATCTTGCAGTAGCACTTCAAGGCCACCGTACCCAGGTCCTATTGTACTCAGTGCAGTAGAAACATACATTAAATGATAGTCCCGGGCCCAAACAGTTTACAATGCTAACAGCGGAACCTTGTAAAATCTCAAGCCTTCTAGGGTGATAAATCTCTCACAGTTTAGCACACAAATTATTACCATTTGGCTGCAGGCAATTTATTTGATGGAAGTGCTCTTCTCATACAGGAAACTGGCAAGCATTTCAAACTGCAAATTGCAAAAGAGTGCCTTTCCTGGGACAACAGGGTTCAAGTGCAAAATTCACACCAAAGAGCACATTTTGACCAAATCATATCTACTAACACAATCCAAAACTTTCTCAAAATTTTAAATACAACTAGAAGTCCTGCGGCACCTTATATGACTAACAGATATTTTGGAGTATAAGCTTTCATGGGCAAAGACCCGTTTCATCAGATGTATGAGTCATCTTGCATCTGATGCATGAAGCGGGTCTTTGCCCACGGAAGCTTATGCTCTAAAATATCTGTTAGTCTATAAGATGCCACAGGACTTCTTGCTGTTTTCGAAGACACAGACTAACATGGCTACCTCTCTGATACTTGTCAAAACTTTAAGCAGCTCCAACTGTCACTGCAACCATTTCTGACACCACTCGAGAACGTCCACCTGAACATCTGAGAGGCATGAATGGCCAATGAGCCATCTTTTGCCCTAAAAAGCCATCACTGCTCATAAATCTTTTTTAACCAAGTAAATTTCATAGAAGCTCTTCCACCCACAGTTCTAAATAGAGTTATTCTGTAGTGACATTCCGCCATCCCCCACAATACCCCACAGCTAAATACAGTTATTCTGCACTGACATTCCACCATCTCCCACAATACCCCACAAATCAGAGAAACACGGATGGACGGATGTTATACAAGATTAAAGCAACTTAAAATCGGGGGAAGTAACAATTGCCAAGCGTCAGGTGCTCTGGAAATCATGCGCCTGTGTGCTGTGGTTTGGTTTTTTCACACTTGAAGTCAACTATATTTCTCACCTCTATCACCGCTGGAGAGCGTTTGTGTCACCTTTAGTGAAATAAAGCCAAGATTACACTGTTGTTATGAAATACAGCTCTTTTCCTCGGCTATTTAGCAGAAAGTTTTGGTATAGCCTAGAGTTTCTCTCCGTGTACATGTATATTTACTTGTGTGTAGCTGGATCCATAGAATTATGTGATAGCAGCAGAGTGTATTAAAGGGGCTGTCCCACCTTACAGGGACATATAGGTCTTGATCGTACAAGTCCGTGCATCCAGCAAAGGAAGGACGGTGTGCTCTAATAACATAAGAACGGCTAAACTGGGTCACAGCTAGCCCAGTATCCTATCTTCAGATAGTGGCCAATGCCAGATGTCCCAGAGGAATGAGCAAAACAGGTAATCATCAAGGGATCCCTTCCCTCTCAGACATTCACAGCTTCTGACAAACAGAGGCTTGGGCCTCTCCTCCATGTATTTATCTAGCTCTTGTTTGAATCTATTAGTGCAAGAGAGCAACCGAGGTTAAGCACTAAGCTAGTGTGGCGGATAAATCCTCTAAGCTAAAGAAGATCGGCAGCTAGAAATAACTCATAATTAAGGCACTGGACTAGGCATTCGGATAGTTGGATTCAATTCCTACTTTCACCATAGACTCACTATGACCTTGAGCAAGTTACTTTATCTTTTGGCCTCAGTTCCCCATCTGAAAGACTTCTATCCAGGACCTACAAAGAGAGGTTGAGGGACTTGGGATTGTTTAGTCTGCAGAAGAGAAGACCGAGGGGGGATTTGATAACAGACTTCAACTACCTGAAGGGATGTTTCAAAGAGGATGGAAAGGGGCTGTTCTCAGTAGTGGAAAGGGGGAAGTCTAGGTTGGATATTAGGGGAAAAAACAATTATTTCACTGTGAGGGTGGTGAAGCACTGGAATGGGTTACCAAAGGAGGTGGTAGGATCTCCGTCCCTAGAGGTTTTTAAGTCCCAGCTTGGCTAAGCTCTGGCTGGGATGATTTAGTGAGGACTGGTCCTGCTTTGAGCAGGGGGTTGGACTCACTGACCTCCTGAGGTCTCTTCCAGCCCAAGGATTCTGGTTCTATTCTCCCGTCCTTGCTCTGTCTTGTCTATTTAAACTGTAAACTCTTTGGGGAAGGCGCTGTCCCTTACTAAGGGTTTGCACAGTACCTAGCGACAGAGCCTGTAAAGGTGAGTCTGCACAGGGATAAAAGAGTGGCCCAGGTGAGCCGACTTGAGCTCCAGGGGCTTGCTCTGAGTGGCTAAAATTTGCTAGAGGTGGTGGTAGGGCTGGAGCACCATTCTTGCAGACTCCCAGAGCCTGTCCTCCAGCCAGAGCCCAATATCTACCCAGCCATTTTCAGCCTTGGAGGCCGAGCCTTGTGAGTGCACATCAGCTGACCCACACCAGTCACGGGATTTTTCTATCCCTGTGCAAACATACCCTGGGACCACTGTCCTATCAACAATACGCACTCCAAGCACCACGCCTCTTGCACAACCGCACAATCACCTAAAGCGAGCAGAGCGCGGAAAGGAGAGAGCATGCGTCAGAGGAGACCTGCATTTAAGCACCATCTTCCACATGCAAAGAAGCACAATGCATTTTTGGCTCTCGTGCCGCTGCTGCTACTCTGCCGCCTGTGCTTCTGTTGACGCCGAGTCAGGGTTCTCTGCGCTTGTCTCATGCAGCTGCAGAGCGTTGCACGCCCAGTCCTTGTGTCGGCATTGGCCCCGTACCCATCGCCCCATCAGCTGTGCACTCTGCAGGATAAGGCTCTCAGTTGCTCTCTAATTTCCATCACCAGTTCCGTAGTTTATCTACCTACTGACATACAGATGTTCTGACTGACATCAATAACCACCCCACAACACCTATTTGGGAGGCACAGCTACACAGGGACAAAATATTAAGACAGAACTACATTCCCCAATATTATTATTTCTTGGTACCTAATCTTTTAATCTATATTTACTTTATGTCTCTCCTTTCTCCGCTACCTAAGTCACTTAAGCTTAGATGCGCAAAACCTCTAGTTCCACTGCGGCATTATTTATGCCTCTGCTTTCTTGTTTATACCAATAGTTTTGGCAGCTGGTTGCTGTAAACTGTAATAAAATGCCTTTCAAAAAAATGAAGAAATGTGACCAGACAAGCCAGGCATAATAATATTAAAGCCCATGTCAATTAATTTTTCCTCTTCTTGATAAACGAGCCCCATTCCATCCATTAATAATGAGGGAAGAAACAAGAAAAGTTGACACTAGTTTAATTTATTTTCTCAACTTGCCCGGTCATATTTCTCCCTGTTGTAAAGCTTTCTCGTGCTGTTGGGAATTGCAAGTGGCTCTCACACAGTCGATGCATAGATTGGTGTGAATCAATATGGTTCTACTTTATTCACACATCTCTCATAATCAGAAGGGGAAAAGTTACTTAGTAAGCTATCTAGCACCTGAGGCTGCCAAACCTCTCTATAATAATGATGATGATGATAAATAATAAATAAGAACAACAATAATTATAACAATAATGGTAAAAAAAAACAAAAAAAACCCTTGCACCAGAAGAATGGGGGAGCACAGGAATAAGATGATGTAAATGCTGTTACCAAATCCTCTTAATTAAAAACAAAGAAAAATACAATTTGCTAAGTCAGGAAGAAACATTTTCATAGCAAGTGGCAAAATAAATCATCATAATCAAATGGCTCCAAACTTTTTACTGGAGGAAGAGTTATTTGTCAAGTGAAAAAGTCTAGGAATCAGGACTCCTGGGTTTGGAAGGAAGAGTTATCTGGTGCTCAGAGCACGAATAGGAGAGTCGGCTCTGCCACTGACCTACCACACAGCCCTGGATAAGTCATTTAACCTCTATATGGTCTCAAAATCAGCACCTGGAGAGGCCAGAACAGATTCTTGCGAGGCTCAGTGCCAGCACCCATGTAGTATTTTATCAGCGACCTAGTGAACTCTGTTACCAGGCAGTTCATATACATCAATGATCTTTGCTTGGCCTCCAAGGACTGACTTCCACAAGACTGAAAAAAACCTGAACAACGATATTGTTGCGATCAGGGTTCCCTGTAAGCTGAGCGCTTGGGTGGCCACCCAGGAGAGATTCAGGTGCAACATGTGTAGACCCCTGGTATCCCTGGGGCTGTAGGGACATGCTGGCTACTTCCAGGAGCAGCGCAAAGTGAGGGCCTTTTGAAATGCCAAGGCCCCTAGCCAACTGCACCCTTCCCCTGGCCCATCAGCTGTCCTCCTGCTTGATCATACCATGAGAATCATCAAAGGCACACTCAAGCCAACAAAATGTGTTTGGTTACCAACACCAGGTGAGATTCCTCCACCTATTACTTGGCATCAGAATGCACCCACTAAGCTGAACACCCAAACATAGCAAATGTCACACTTACTACTGGTTGGGACCACTTACAATGGACCCACGTACTTACTGCACAAGAGAAATCCCAGCTGGGCAGTGCTTTAAAATTCCCATCCATCTCATAACATCAGCAGCAGCTCACCATGGCAGACAGAATGAGTGAAAGCCACTGCCCCTACTGGGAACTAATTCATCGCCAGCCTGGCTGAATGGCTCCAGAGTCTGGAAGCTAGTTTAAAAGGTTAAAGTTTGGCATAGTTTGCTGCACTCAGATCAACCACAGGCATTCAGGACAGCCCATGGAGCAGCTACAATGCTGTGGAGGATGCAGCACGTAGCTGGTTGGTCCCTCCTTTTGTGCTGGGCTAACCCAAAGGTCTGCTCAGGCTGAACACTGCCGATTCAAAGACCTCTGACCAAGTCAAGACCAACGTTCCCTCTAATCTTTTCCATCTGTGTGCGGATTTTTTTCATCCACGTGCAGAATAAATTGTGTTATGTGCACAGTGGCACAGGTGGATGTGCACCACCAGAAGAGACATGACCCTGGCTGTGGGTGCTCTGCTGATCAGCTGGGCAGCAGTGGAAACTCTCCTGAGCAGCTGCCCAAGCGCTCAGTGTACAGGGAACACTGGTCAAGAGCAGTGAGCCATTTGTAAAGTGAGCCTTGCTTATCTTGCCAATGTGCAATCACATGCTCGTGCTCCGACTCAAGTTCCCCAGTCAACTTGGTAGAAATGTGGTTTGCTTCCCTAAGGTACGGTGTGCTTGTTTCATTAATATATGTAAAACAGATCTGAATTCCTGGGGTGAAAGCTACCACCATTTTCACTTCAATCTAGAAATTTTTCTCCGGCAACCAGGCAGAAACATCAGAGATTCCTGCCCGCAAAAGTAGTTGTGAATGCAGAATACAGAACTTATCTTAGTTCTCATTCGGAACGTGAGTCTGCCTTCTGCGTCAGGGCCACACCAGTCATGGAACTGTGGGTAACACTGATGTGAGCTTTCCAAGCTGCTTAATTAGCACTACTGCCTAGGAATGCTGGAGACCTGTGTTCCAGTCCCACCAGCAATCTCACCCCCAGCTTCATTTACATTTTTGTTGGCATTCACGCTTGTTTATTCAGCAAAGAGAGCGACACGCTCGCCTCCAGGACACAGAAAACATCACGCAGCTGTCGGCCTGTCAGATGTTCTCCCAGCCCCGACCCTGCAGAAAGGGCTTGGTGTAAAAGCGACTGTAATGATCAAGCAAACCTAGGAGAGAAATCACCATGGACAATCAAGAGGAGCCCAGTGGTGGGAGTATTACTGCACTGAAAAAACATGAGCTCTTATTCATGATTTGTAACAGGACAGGGCCTAGAGGCTCTGACTGGGATCAAACCGACGCCCACAGTGAAACTACAGAATGAAGAAATGCCCTCTGCGATAGGCCAGGCCCAAGTATTTCACTGATACAAACAGATATAAATATGTAATACACAGCAGGGCACAGGGCAAAGTGGGAGGGGGCCCAGCTCCTCACCCTGGAAGGGGTGGGGCCAAAGGCAGAAGGGGCAGGGCCAAGGGCTGTAGCCCTCAGCACCACTGGGACCTCAGCATCGAGTCCTTCACAGCCATGTGGAGCGGCGCTACGGGCACCTCAAAGGGGCCCAGCGCTCCAGCCACTGCCATGGCTGGAGTAGGAGCAGTGGCGGTGCCTGGAGCTCTGGGCTTCCTTCAAAGGCTAGGCCCTGGGACAGCTACCTCTTCTGCCTCCTCAGAGGGCCTAATAATACACACAATGATATACAGCCACATGCGTGTAAGAAAACGAGAGACTTTTTTATTTGCACACACACTTTCCCACCCCACGTATACGAAAACATGCTGGAAATACTGATGATCGTATCTGAAGGCACAATATTCTGCACTGAGAATAAAGTCTCCTCTCAACCTACTGTTAACCAATGAGGGGTAGGAGGCAACACCAATGGTCTAAGCTGGAAAATACCAACCTCATCTATTTCTAAAGTGTGCTCCACAGCAGCGTTCCTCTGAACGACACTCATCAAGAAAGCAGATTAGCTCACGAATCCATTTGGCGCGTATGTGTCTTTAGCTGGTCAGCTGGGTTCTCATGACAGACACAGATATTCCCGCAGTTGAGAAGTGCCAATATAGACGCCAGGACATGGAAGTAAATCCCCAACATTAAATTGGCAGACAACTGCTTCAGCTTGAGACCTTCACAGGAGGCGTGAGCACTTCAGTACTAACACAGCAGGGAAGCAAAGATCGGAGGTCAGCCACACAGCTGGATAAAGGGCACCAGCAAGATATTCCTCGGCTTTTGTTCTGGAGAACTGCAAGGCTCCGGTTCGCTTTCCATCCTCCCACTGCAAAGAACTGCCACTGAAGGTTATTTAAAAAAAAAAAAAAAAGCTAGGACTGTGAAACTGCCTTGTGATCAGGGAAAAACTCCACTTGAACAGGCTGGAGGATATGGGGGTTTGCCCCTACCTCAGAGGCACAATTTGACCAACCTCTACAAATCGCAAGTGTTTAAAGTTAATCTCCTAAAATCCACACAAAGGTACTTGACTAAGCACACTGGATTTTCAATGGGGCTGGGTTCCTTCTGACGTCCGAAATGGTTGTGGTTGCCCAGCACCTCTGAAAATTAGCCCGCTCGCCTTGAGGCATCAATACCTGCAGAAGCACATGGCAGGCTTATTTTATTCTGTTGCTTCAAGAATTCATGGTGTGTCTTAAGGCCGCTGATGGGATATAAGGGGGACAGTTGCACCAGGGCCCAGAGTTTCAAAGGTGCCTGGAGTTCCTGGCTGTTGCTTCTGCTGTTGCTGAGAGTGCTGGGGCAGGGAGGAGGCCAACTGTGTCTGTCGGGACAGCGCTGAGGGCTGACTGCCCTTGCTCCCACCCCTACTGCCCAAGGCCACGCCCTTTCTCGGGCCCACACCCACCTTGCCCTGGAGCCTGCGGTAGCTGTCGGCCCCGCTGTGTGACATGTGTATTTGTTAAGACTCTCAACCTCTCTTCATTGTGCAGTTACCCCAGACCTCATTGTTACCCCCGCAACAACGACCTCTAACCACGGTGTGGAGTTGCTTAACATCTAGGGGCAACTGTTGTCTGTGGCAGGTGCATGGAGAGCTGCCCAAGGTCAGAGTGGAGGTATGAGGAATGGCCCATTTAGCAATTTGGAGGGGACATGGGTCAGGTGGTGCACAGTCCCAATGCTGCCACGAGTCACCTACGTCTAAGCCTAAATTAGCTGACCCAGGTGGGAGCGTGGATTAAGCCTGGTCTCAGATATAATTTGGGTGGAGCTACCCACACTCTGCAGCTAGGATAGAGGCAAAACCACTCCTGTGCTGTTTCCTCTTTCGGTGGCCTTCTCCCAGCCTCTCCTGAAGGACAGACCATCGCCACAAGGTACTGAGAAAATCCTGCAGTGTCTCAGCACAAAAGGGCCGTGGGATGTGCCCCCAGACACACACATGGGCAAGTGCAGAAAGAGCGTGGGTGCAGTAACGCAGGTAGGGCTCTGCTGTGGGGAGGATCACGCCCCTGTGCCACTCACCCAGGCACAATGCAATGAAGAAAACCTAAGAGAGCCTGGCTCCAGCGAGAGTGGCCATATTGCGAGAGAGACTCACGCTGCACAGAGTGGTTGTGCTAGGAGTCCTGAGTAGCCCGAACATCTGTAGCACTCAGGCTTTACCCACCAGGGGCCAGCTATCCCTAGCAAAAGCACTACATAACTTCAGCTTGTGTCTGAATGGGACATTCGAGTTATATCTCAGGCTAATACCACCATGAAGACAAGCCATAAGGTAAGTGTGTTACATGTGCTCAGAGAAACTGAAAGACACTTGTGTGGACCCAACTACCATAGTCACAGGGTCCTTACAATCTTTTAATTAAATTTACCCTTACTACACCACCAAAACAGGACAGTGCTATCCTCCCCACTGTCCAGAGCAGGGGAAACAGAGAGACTGAATAACTAGCCAAGAATCACACACAATGTCTCTGGTGGAGCAGGGAACTGAACATAGACCTCCCAAGTGAAAGACTAGTTCTCTAACCACTGCAGCATCCTCTTTCACATAGCAAGTCACCATCAGAGCTAGGAACAGCTGGTGAGTCCTAACCAGCATTTCCTCATTTTTTTTCTTCCATCCATGTGTGTGTCGATGTGCACCACCAGTGGAAACATGCTGTCGGCTGTGTGCACTCTGCTAGCATTTGAATCTCTCCTGGGTGGCTGCCCAAGTGGTCAGTTTGCATCCAGGCACCTGTTCTCTCTTCCTTAGAACTATGGAAACTAGATCCTTCCTTGCAGAGGAGGAGTCGATTCTGTTGTGTACTTGCTTTGCACTTTAGCAGACTCCGAGGTGAATTAGGATGGAGCATCAACAGAGAGACAAAACTGAACTCAACAAAATTATGACTTTCAGATAAAGGGTAGAACCCCTTTTAATGGCACAGACTTAAGACCTCAACATTCGGTTTTGCCTTTCTATCAAAAGAACAGCTTTAACCAATGATTGGCAACCTGGGGCCCATCAGGGTTCCATGTGTGGCCCGCGAGATATTCTGTTTCCCTTACCGGGCTGCCAAATCCCGCTGGTTTCCATTCATGTAGATTTTTTCCCTACCAGTATCATTAAAGCGACACGCATGTAAAATTCTAGGCACGCAAGCTCAGTTAGCAAAACTGCTCACAACAATTTGCAGCCCATTGAGGGCCACTCCTGCTGCCTGCTCACTAGCTGAGGTTGCCCATCACTGGTTTTAACTAAAATGTATTTGCAGCACTTGGTGTCAAAGGGGAAACCTCATGGCACAGTACAAGCCGTGTAAGCAGCACCTGAACTTTCACTGATAAATTTTTCATAGCAACAAATCTTCATTAAAATTTTATTCGATTAGCATTCTGAAACCAAACCAAAGCACTGAGTGCATAATGACTAAAACATGTGCTACATGGCAGCTTACGAAATGCCAGTTTTATTATATTGTTAATTAACAGAAGGCATTAATATACTCACAGATCATTTAGACACATTAATGGTGACCTGAGAAAAATTGTGCGTATGTGCAGGAGATGTTCACTTCTGTCAGGTTTCCCTGCTTCTATAAAGATTTCGTTCCCTTCAAACCTCCCCAACAGCGGGGATTTTCCTGCCTGGCTCTCCACATTAGAAATATCATATCTTATGTCTAGGTTTTTGCTGAAGAATGGGAAAACGAATGCAGTTGGGATACTACTGGAGATCAAACTGTGTGTTAGAGAGGAAAGAGTTTTAGTTACATTATCTCAATCTCTGTTACATGTTTCCTTTTCTAATATTACCTATTTATCCCCAACTCTGGATAACACTTCCTCACCTCCCTCCACCTTCATCTGAGATGAAGAGGATGGAGATGCTCTGGCTTTGGTCCTCCAAGATCTCATAATGAAAACCAGGGGAACTTGACATAAATTGCCTTCTTTTAACGACTAAGAAATGGGGGAAGCTCCAAATGTATTTAAATGTAATGAATCTAGCTTTAAATCAATCTAACAATATCTACCAAGCAACGTTCCTTCTAATCTTTCCCCTCCCTGTATGGAATTTTTCCACCCAGGTGCCAAATAATTTCTATGTGTACCGAGGCATATAAAATGAGCACCACCTGTAGACGCACAGCACCTAGCTGTGGGCGCTCTGCTCATCAGCTGGGTGGAATCTGACTCTCTTCTGAGTGACTGCACAAGCACCCACCTGACAGGGAGCACTGCTGCTACCAAGTGAATTTTTCATTACAGGGGAAAGCTACTTGTTCAGATTCATCAACAAGACCTTTAAGGCGCATGATCTAAGCCATATTTGTAACCTAGCTGCCAATGTGAAAACAAGATCCTTCTATACAGGAAGGGACGGAAGTGCAAAAGATGTTCTGCTTTGAACAAGGGAGTGTCTTCCAGTTGATGAATAGAGATCCCTGGCGCAGATTAAGGAGCAATTGCAATGGATGCTGGACATAAGTATATAGGTACCATCTTTCTTGAGAGGAAGAGTAGAGTACTTTACAAAGGAGGATGGAGGGAAGGGTGTTATCCAAACATTACACGGTGGGAAATCAAGGAACGAAGATTAGATGGGACACACCACAGGTCACAGAGTCAGCAGCAACGTGGGCAAAATTAACATTTCCTGACCTTTGGCCTCATTCTGTAACTACTGGGTGACCTAAATTCATCTGTCGTCAGCAGGATCTTCAGTGAATGGTCCCTCCAGAGGTTGATAGACTCTGGCTTTCGTATCACAGAGCTCCTGAGTACCTGGGGCGTATTATTATATGCCACAATTCCCTGCTTCGGCAGTACCTCTCACAAACAGGTCTGGAAGATTTTAGTTTAGTTTCACACTCTCCTCTTTGATAAGTTACTGCCCTCATTTCCACAGTCAGGGAAAGTGAGGCAGCAGGGAAGTGCTCTGCCCAACACAATGCTGTCAACCAGTGGCAGACAATGAGAGCAGATCTCGGGAGTCCTGGCAGCCCCCTACTTTCTAATCACAAGACAACACGTCTTCTTCTACTTTGGCCTCTATGGGTTCCCAGTTATTGTTTTAAATTGGTCGCCATCAGTCAAGTTCAATTACTTTGAAGCTGTATATCCACCAAACAGTGGGTGAGAACAAAGGGAAACTGCTGAAAAGGGCAGCAAGTAGCCACAGAAAGGTCACTCTCTTCTTCAAAGGCTGGGCTGAAAAGTCACTGCTCCACAGATTTTAGTTAACCAGGTTAGGGTCATGAATTAGAACAAAGCTCTTTTCTAATTCATCAGTTGTGACCACTCCATGCTGTGCTGAAATGTCCTGCCATTGCTGTATATTTGCCTACAGGCCTCAGAGAGTCTCTGCCTGTCAATTCTTCTCCAGTTTATTACCAAATTTCTAAAATATTACATTTTTTATTATCTCCAAATTCACTTTATTGCATTTGACAATACAGATAATCACATACCATATGCTCTAATGTTTTGAAACCAATGCATGTTGACAGCGGTTCTTATTCACCATGCATAATTCTATTCAGGGCTAACAAAAAGGCAATGAAGCACCAAGCCTGGTGTTAAGGTTTTTTTTTTTCCCTTAACAACAGATTAACAATATCGCACAAAGCCGATGCTTTGCTTTCCATCTCGACAGGAAACGCGCCCAGGCTGAAAAGATGGGCTTATCAACGAGACACCCACCAAACTGTTTAGAGACCTGACATTTGTTGATATGATGACTTGCTTCTGAAACTTGATATTAAACAGAGCATTAAGAAAGCGTAAGGTTGGGAACTGCAAGGCTGGGTTCAGTTCTGCATTCGGTCACAGCCTTTCTGTGTGACCCTGAGCAAGTCAGTTCTGTGCCTGCTTCTCAGAAGTCACCTACTTCACTTGTAACGAGCTATAGCTAGGGGGACCACATTGCTGTATGGCAAATATGGGACACTGGCCTCCGAAGATGTGGGAGGGGCTGCTGTTCCATGTCAGGGCTCCTAAGCAATGGGGGCTGCTGCCCCACAGTGAAGAACTGGGAATGGGGGCTGCACAGCCTCCTGGTGGGGTGTGAGAGGGGGATGGTGACCCTGCAACCTCTTGGCAGAGGGTGCTGAGAATAGGGATTTTACAGCCCTCGGCTGGGGACAAGGAGGGGCGGGGCAGGGCGGGGAAACAAGTGCGGTAGCCACCCCATGGCAGGGGCCTCTGGGAGCAGGAGCAGCTACGCCGGGGAGCAGGGAAGCTTCCCCACGAAGGAGCTTCCCCGCAGCAGAAGCTGCCTCCCTGCGGCACATTTTGGAAAGGTGCTGATGGGGCGGAGAGAATAGTCAGATCAGTATCTGGAAAGGAAAAATCAATCGTCCGCAACTCAAAGGTGCTTTCTCTTGATGTACGGCATTTGGGCCCGCACAGCTCAGCCCAGTTCATGGTCTGAACCCGGGATACCCCTTGGCCAGGGGATTCCTTTAGCATTTTTAACACCCTTCCCTCTGTCCCGCAAATAAAAATAATTAAATTCCTTGGGTGTCCTCTAGCTGTTCCCCATCAGGCAAGCCGGGAGATATTTAATCAGCAGCAAATGAAAATGCACCCCACTCCCCGAGCTTCACTGTGGGGAAGTATTTAACAAATGTGTCTTATCTACTGGGACTGTCAAAGTTTGTATGTCATACAAAACAGGAGCTCTGCAGAATGCTGGCGAAGTCCCTAGTCAGTGCTAGGTTCAGAGCCCTTTCACATCCATCTCATGCCTGAGCTGTGACACTAACTCAAGAACTGCCCAGTGTTGGGGCTGCAGGCAGCTCCTCCGGCCCCTGATTCTGTACCATAGCAACAGGATCTCGCATTATGGCCCTTGTATGCCCATTTCTACTGGCTCCACTTGAGGGAAGGACGGGCTTCAGCTCTGGGGGTGAGCAGCAACTAAAAATGCCTCGAAGTCTTGTAGAGAGAGGTGGATGCAGCTGTTCTTTTAGGGCAGGGGTCAGCAATCCATGGCATGGGTGAGCAAGCCCCCCACTGCATAGCCCTCCCCTCCTCCCCCATGCAGTGGGGGGCTCGCTCAAAGCCAGGCCACCTGCGGATTGATGAAAGAGCAGCTCATGCAACCAACCACCATGGCTACACGGCAAAGCTCTTCATCTTACTTGATTTATTACTGAAGCTGTTGTAAGTAGGACTATTAGTGACTTTAAAAAAGTATCACTGGCGCTCGGACTGTCCATAGAGGTCAAAAGGTCAAACTGTGGCACTCTGCCTCGGAAAGGTGGTTGACCCGTTTTGGGGGTTTCCTTTGTCCACCCCCTACCAAGTTTTTTCTCCCCTGCACACGGTAAATGGAGCACTGGCATTTAATGACAGCAATGTGATGCAGGTGGCTCTCCCTAGATGCAATCTCATCTGGACATTTCTGCTCATCCAGGCTCTCCCCCTCTGGATGCTGCTGTTACTGAATATGCTCTTGGAAACACAGGCAGACCAGGACTCCAAGAAACATGGTTCAACCAGCACAAAAGCCAGGCTGCAGGTAGTAGAAACCCTTTGTAAAACAAAACAAAACAAGAAAGGAAGCATTGGGGTTGTTTCTGAAACAATGACCCAGGCATATTCACAGGCAGAAGCACAAGACATTCGGTTGTAATTAACATGAAAACAGCACCAGGAATAACTTCTTCAACTACCTGTACTCCCCGCCTCATTACCTCCCTTTTGCCAGGCCTGCTCTAGCAAGTGCATCAGGTTCACTTTGAAACTCCACTTACCCTCCAAACATTATAAAAACAGACACAAGTCTCAGCATCCTGGCAGGAAAGCTGTTTGGATCTGTTGGGACTACCGTTGCCTCCCGCATGTACTTCAGAAACCTGCCGCAGTTTTCTGAAGTGCTGGAGCCATGAGTCAACTGCTCATTGATACATTTTTTAAACCCCATTATGTTCACATCTGTATTCAGGATGCGGCTATAGCCCTTAGACTCGCTATTTATCATCACACAAAGAAAAACCTTCCATTTAAAGTGACGTGAAGGCTGAGACACAAAGCCAGTAGAGAAAAAAAAGAAAAAGGCAAAAGAAAGGCAGCCACTCTATGCCTGACCTCTCCCTCTAGGCCTACACATTGTACAGCACACGGCACAGACTAGCAAGCACTTGCAATACTGGAGCATGAGCAGATGAGTTATACAGCAGCTGGGACTTAATCTAACAGCTGATAAACTCTTGTCGTTTTAAAGAATCCAAAAACACTTCAACAAATTCTGCATCTACTGTAACAACTAAATACAGCACCAGTTCAAGTGAGGGATGGAAGAAAGAAAGAAAGTGTGATCATTGCTGTCCATGCAGATTTTGGTTTAAAATTTGTGTCATGTTCCTAGACTTCAGCCTTCTAGGTCAAATTTCAGCCTGGAATAAAAGTTCACAGCTGAGCTAAAAACAAACATTGTAACAGACATGTCATCATACCTCTCTCTGTACCGGTTGCGCTGGGTGCATTTATATTATGTTGACATTGGACAGAAGGCTGACTCAGCTGCTTGCATTCTTACCGGGCCAGGAGACATTAAATCCTAAACCAGAGTCTACGTTAATATCCAGCACTGACACTGCAATGCAGTCGCAAGGTGTTAATGTACTATTCAGAGTTGTCCTTCAGAGGAAGTACTGAACAGAGGTCTGCCTGCCAGACTGCAGCTTTGCTTATGCCACCAGTACATTATTGCCCACCCTAGCTCCACGTCACCAACTTTTTTAACATCTGGATTTTTTGTTGGTGACAACAGCTAGTGCTCAGCGTCAGAAGCTGGCAGTCAGAGCTCCTGATTCTATCCCCAGCCCTACTGCTGAGTCACAGAATCCAAGGGCTAGAAGAGACCTCAGGAGAGCACTGAGGGATATCACAGAAATGGCTATCGAGGGCAAAGTATTCTTAATAATGCCAAATTTAACTTCAAATGTGAATCCTGTATCAGCTGCAAATCTCTGCTTGACCTCACACCTTGTGGCCCATCTGGGTTGTACATGTGGCCTGCAAGGCAGTTTACCATTCCTTATACACAGGGTTGCCGGATTCTGCTGGTTTCTCTCTGTGTCATTTTTTTTTTTGTAAAGCGACACGTGTAAACCACGCCTCTAGGGGTGTGGGTCACTGTCCCACATAGTGGCACCTAGACCACTTACAGATAGAAAGAGAGTGTCCTCTACAGTCTTAGCTGAGAGCCTGCTGGCTTTGAGCTCAAACTGTAGAGGATCCTGCACTAAGCTCTACAGGGCCCAGGTTCAAATCTGCCTGTGGGTGGTTACAACATGCACATGAAGTGAGAGGTGTGCTGACTGCACAAAACATCCTTCTGCGTCCAATCAAAGCACTGCTACAATTTAATTGGCACACCCCACAAATTCTAGCTATGCAGGTGCAATTAGCAAAACTAACCTATCCTGGGAGACTATGGTTGTTATGACAATCTTGCGGCCCATTGAGATGAAGGGGAGAAACTCACTAGCCTATGTTGTCCACTGCTGCCCTACAAGGACACATGTATTCAGTCCCTGGATTCCTTCTCTCTCTGAAATACTCTTTGCTTTACACCACTTTATAAATGTCTTTGCTAGAGTCTCTGCTACTTCCCTTAGTGTGATTTGACTAGCCTACACAGCCACGTACACTCAGTATGCTACCCTTCTCCTATTGTTTATACTCATTCAGTGTGTCTTGCCTTTAATTAGGCAGTAAACTCCTTAGGGCAGGAATTTTCTCTTCCTGCGTGTTTGTACAGTGTCAACAGTACACAGTCCTAGGGCTTCAACCAGGATCTATCATGGCAAGTAATAATAACTACCAAAAAAAAATGTTTTCAAAGCAACATGTTGCATGTTCACTGTACTTCTGTTAATACAGCCTTCACACTCAAGCATTACCTCGCTTTGTAGATAGGGAAGCTGAGGCAGTTGGGTTTGCAGCTCTCTTTCAGCCACCAAACTGGGCAGGGTTAGAACCAGGATTAGAACTCAAACACCGATTCTGGGTTCCATGTTCAAAGCACAGAACTGGTGCTCTAAGGCATCTGTGGATGTGGACCACCCATAGAGACACAGGCTGTCCACTGTAGGTGGCTGTGGGAGCTCTGCTGGATGGCACCTGAATCTCTCCTGGGCAGCTGCCCAAGTGTCCAGTTTCCAGGGAACACTGCACAGAACCAGGCATCTCCTTGATTCTTTTTACAACCACAAAACACTAGAACTGGAAGAGGCCTTGAGACGTTATCAAGTCCAGTCCCCTGGCCTCAGGGCAGGACCAAGTGTACACCATCCCTGAAAGGTATCTATCGAACCTGATCTTAAATATCTCCAG
The DNA here is from genome assembly GCF_033958435.1 of Carettochelys insculpta. Lineage (NCBI taxonomy): Eukaryota > Metazoa > Chordata > Testudines > Carettochelyidae > Carettochelys > Carettochelys insculpta. Next base: position 9,903,802 of record NC_134155.1, read on the forward strand.
TGATGGAGATTCCACAACCTCCCTAGGCAGTGTATTACAGTGTTTAACCACCCACACAGTTAAGAAGTTTTTCCCAATGACCAACCTAAACCTACTTTGCTGCAGTTTAAGCCCATTGCTTCAACATCACACATCATCTTTCTCAAGCTCTTCTAACAGAGTGTGTCTGTTCTGATGAGCTGCAGCTCAAAAACAGGCCTCCTCACTATGGAGTCAGGCAATCACGTTTTGTTAACATTGGATCCTCTTATAGAAAAGACACATGCAAGGAAACGCCCATTTTAGGCAAGCACATGAGCAGCTCTGATGGACTTTGATGAGATTTGAGAACATGCTTACGTGCTTTCCTGAACTGGGACCTCCATCCCTATCTCCTCCTTCCTTTCTGCAAGTGAACCAGAAAGGATTATGGCAAGTGTGAGCAGCAGGCAAAGCTGATGTGACAAGCTGGAAAAGAACTTGTATTCCCCTGCCCACCCCACCCCTGGCCCATCCACACCTCAGCAGTCGCAAGCAGCCAAGACCTTGTGGCATGACTGTATATCCAGTCACTGTGAGCTAAAAGGCTGTCGAAACGGAGTGAAGGCCCAATTTCATGTCCAATCCGCTCCATGACTGGAAAGGCAATGCTCAGGCAAGAAATTCTGCCTCCTGAAAGATGGAAACACCGAACAGGATTATGGGCCTCAAATAAGTTGCAACTGCCTGCTCGGACATAAGAACATAAGAACATAAGAATGGCCATACTGGGTCAGACCAAAGGTCCATCAAGCCCAGCATCCCATCTGCCGACGGTGGCCAATGCCAGGTGCCCCAGAAAAGGAGAACAGAAGACAAGTGATTTATCTCCTGCCATCCATCTCCTGCCCTTGTTATGAAGGCTAGGGCACCATACTTTATCCCTGGCTAATAGCCATTTATGGACCTGACCTGCAAAAATTTATCAAGCTCTTTTTTAAACCCTAATAGAGTCCTGGCCTTCACAGCCTCCTCCGGCAAGGAGTTCCACAGGTTGACTGTGCGCTGTGTGAAGAAAAATTTCCTTTTATTAGTTTTGAACCTACTACCCATCAATTTCATTTGGTGTCCCCTAGTTCTTGTATTATGGGAAAAGGTAAATAATTTTTCTATATTCACTTTCTCCACACCGTTCATGATTTTATATACCTCTATCATATCGCCCCTCAATCGCCTTTTTTCCAAACTGAAAAGTCCCAGTCTCTCTAGCCTCTCCCCATATGGGACCCTTTCCAAGCCCCTAATCATCTTAGTCGCCCTTTTCTGAACCTTTTCTAATGCCAATATATCTTTTTTGAGGTGAGGAGACCACATCTGCACGCAGTACTCGAGATGTGGGCGTACCATAGTTTTATATAGGGGAAGTATGATATCTTTTGTCTTATTATCGATCCCTTTTTTAATAATTCCTAACATCCTATTTGCCTTACTAACTATAACTCCAAGATCCCTTTCCTGATCTGTCGTAGCTAAATTTGACCCCATCATGTAGTACGTGTAATTTGGGTTATTTTTTCCAACATGCATTACCTTACACTTACCCACATTAAATTTCATTTGCCATTTTGCTGCCCAATCACTCAGTTTGCTGAGATCTTTTTGTAGTTCTTCACAATCCCTTTTGCTTTTTGACATCTTTTTTAGTCAAGTAATGATCACTTAAAAGTAGGTTATGGTCCGGTGCCAGGGGCACCCAACTCCATTAGTTGACTTGTTAAAACCTGCCAAGGAAGCCATTGTTACTATACTCACTCCCCCTATTCCCCAAAAACCCTGTATGCTTCTCTGCCTTTCCTCTTGCTGTACGTGACTGTAAATCATAGATGCTGGAGATTGGAAATATCACTCCCCAAAAGTTTGACTGCCATAAGCAGGCCTGGTACTGAAAACTCTATTTATCTCTCTATCTATCCACACACACACACACAGACAGACAGAGAGAGAGAGATAAGGGTCCATGTCCGAAAGAACCGTATTTAAAAAGGCACAAGTGGGTACAATACACTACAAGACAAAACACAGAAGAGAGAGTGGTCTATATAGATGGGCTACTGCAAAGAACAGAGAGGCCTTCCTAAACTACTTCCAACAATGCCCCTCAGCTTAGATATTAATCTGATACTGCCCTTGGGCTACCATTCACATGGACTCTTGGTTTTTTGGCTAGGGAAGGAGACTAAATTAGTACTCGAAGTATTTCAGTGACTCTTGCTAGAGGAATACAAGCCTGGAGCTCATCCTACAATCTTGGGATCAACAAAATTAATGGTTGGTTTTCTGAAATCCATCTACAGGTTGAACCTCTCTAATCCACCACACTCTCCTCCAGCAACATCTGTAACCTGGCATGATGTGAGTTAGCTGGACGACCTCTTATGATGGGCGTGAACAAATTCCCACAGCCACACAGAGTCTGTTTATAGCCACCGATCCTGGCTCTCTGTTCTGCGCTGTTCTTTAGCTGTAATTTACCCCTAAATGTTTTCTAAGAGCCCAGTCAGCATTGGAAGTGTTGGTAGTGTGCTAGACAATACTGACCTCCGGTGGGTCAGCAAGTTCTCTGGTTTGGCTTCAGTCAGATCCCAAGGGTGCTGGGCTAGAGAGGTTCAACCTGTACTGCAAGGCGATACAGTGCTGGCCAGCATTCCAAATCCCTCCAGCACACTCCTGGCTGGCGATGCAGGATTTTATTCCCTCATTATTGAAGAGAAACTTGTTAAGTTACCTTGCAAAAGTGATGCTACCAGGTTTCTAAAGGATAGAGAGTGCAAGTAGAAGCCAAAGAGTTTACAGAGGCAACAGCTCCCATGCTAATGCCAAGCCTCACGTGACCAACTGTATCATATCATTCGCTGATTGCCAGAGAGAATAAAAAAAGTCACCGGGAGTTCTTTGTTAAAAGGTTCAAAGATTTTTTACTTATTTTTAAATCCACAAAAACAAACGGTAGGCGATTAAGACACCTAGTGAGCTTTGTAAAATGGGAGGAAGTATTAAGTAAGTATGAAGTAATCCATGAGCACTGGACTAAGATAACACCCCAAGATGCATCATAATTAAGACCCAACAGATAGGAATGCCTCTGATAAACCAAGGGTGAAATTATGGAGCCACAGAAGTCAATGGCAACACTAAGATTTCACAACAGAGGGGACAAAAATGCATTACATGCAATGTTCCCTCTAATTTTTCCCATCTGGGGCAGAATAATTTTTGTTATGTGCACCAAGACATGTGTGGATGCACACCATCAGTACAAACACATGCTGCCAATGGTGGGTGGCTGTAGGTCCCCTGCTAATTAGCTGGGCAACACCTGAATCTCTCCTGGGGGTCACCCAAGTGCTCGGCTTACAGGGAACACTGGTTATATGGGTCTGTTGGGGGACTGTTCAAGGATCAGAAACAGGAAAAGAACTTTTAGTGGAAGCTGAAAAAGGAGGAAAGAAGCAAAACAAAGACATACATTGCAGGTATATAAGGGCAAAATAAGGGTGTTGGGAAAATAAACAAATGTGTCAGTGCTAGTTGGAGAGGTTAAAGGGAATAAGAAGGACTTCTGCAAGTGTACCTGCTGTACTTCCCATTGTTTCACTGAACTATTGAGTGAAGAACACTATTCAACACCCAAAAAGCTCAGCTATAATTGTCGGGCACTTGATCTGGTAATGGCTACGTGCTGAAAAAGCCAAGGGCTAACTATTCTCCATCTCCATGTCTCTAACTGTGTAGCTGGAGATGTTCTATGAGGGAATTTTAGGTAGACTGAATAAAACGTTGGTTAGATTTTCTCTAGAAATACACAGCTGTACTTTCAGCACTCAAAGAACACGGGCTGGTAAGCTGATTTTAAGCCCACATACAGTGGGGCCCAAGAGCACAGCGGGAGGTATGCCTGGCTGTACGCCCTGGAAGGGGTGGTGCCAATGGCAGAAGGGGTGGGGACAAGGACAGTCAGGCTTCAATGCCTCTCAGACTATGACACTGTCCCTCTGCCTCCCTTCTCAGAGCCTCATGAAGCAGCACTGCCGTGGCACTTCAAAGGGGCCCTTTGAAATGCCAGACTCAGGGGAAACCGCCCTCTTTTACCCTCCCCATTGGCAGGCCGGCCCCTATGTTAACCAAATGCTCCATTAGCAACAATCAAGTAAGCCCAGATAGGGTTTTAATGGTGATGTCACTACATTTTGTGACGTTATTTAATGTTACCCCAGGCTGACACACATAGCCAGATGGACCATCTGTCGGGCTCAAGACAACAGATGCTTCAAAAGTTGAGCTTACTTAGACAGAGACTTTCTTTTTCATTAACTCAGTTCCACTTCTCCCCACCAGGGATCTAATGATTCACCTAAAGAATCAATTGTGCATGCCGCCTAAAACAGACGCCTGGGTGACTCAAAGAGTTGTCCCACTTACTATCGTTACTTCTCCCAAGAACATAAAAGGAAACCTCGTCAACCTCAGCACACTCCTCAATCCCTGCAGAGACTCAGTAAAAGCAAAATACTGCAACAGCATGGAGCCGGCCTATGAAGCTACCCTAAAATGTTGCTAAATACGCAGCAAATCCAGTGCAGTGTCACAAGGAACAATGACTAATTAAATCCAGAGGAACTAGTTAGGCTTGCAGGAAGAAGTAGTTATATATATATATGTTTCCCCCAGTCAGTTTAAATAGGATCTCCATAGTATTCAATGGAATTCAACTTCCTAGGCAGGAGAATTTCTGCCAGGCAAAGGGAACTTGCAAAGTTCCAGAGATGAACCACAGTAAACCACTCAACTCCACCTACATTCTAATTGCAATCAGGCAACTTTTGAGCTCAAACTATGAATAGAGTAAATTAGCTCAAACATACCAAAGTAATTAAACCATTGACTGAAATTGCAAACCTGAAATCTATTTTAACTCCAAAAAATGCCTGAGAAATAAATTCAGGGCTCAAACCCTAGCCCTGCCCCCAAAGGAAGCAGAGCACCAAATTTAGGTTGCATTGTGCTTTGTCAGGGGGACACAATTAAAAAAACAATAGCAGAGGGAGAGAGATGTTAACTTGTGCATTCAACACATTTTACCTTTGCTACAAAGAAAATCTGGTAGCTGAACTCTCACATTTGACAAGTAATTCAGAATAATAATCATAATTATATTGCACATCTCATCAATGGATTCCTAAATGTTCTACAAAGAGCCTCCTCATACCCTGTGAATTTGCTCCACGCAAGATCCAATTTACAGATGGGAAAGTGGCACAGAAATCTTAAAAGCAAGGTTCTTAAAGGTCACAGAAAGAGTAATTGGCTGAATCTGATCTAGATGAGAGACTGAGGCTGAAATCTTGGCCTTGTTAAGGTCAAAGGTAAACTTCTCAATGATTTCAGCTGAGCAAAACCTTCATCTTTGATTCACAGGCCCCTGCCTCCAGGCAATAGGATGCACTTTTCTCCATAAAAATGGGGTTGTGGGGGGAATATCAGAGGAACAAAGATACCCATCTTGCTTGGAAATGTTAACTCACCACAATTAACAGAAAGAAAGCTTTACCACAGATCCATCAGGACAACCCAAGGTGCAGAGACTATAGTTACGAGGGAACCTTATCTATTTTCCCAAGGCCTTTGGCTTAGGCCACGTCTACACTGCCCGGAAGATCAACCTGCTCCAGGTCGATCTTCCGGGGTTTGGTTTCCACCTGGTGCCTGGTAGGGATGCATGAAATTGACCTATCAGGGGTTGGCAGTTGACCCACGCACTCCTTACTATTGCAAGGAGTCGACTGAAGAAACTCCCCCATTGACCTTCCCCAGGAAGGACAGCCAGGTAAGTCAGTTTCAGATAAGTTGATTCTAGCTACACAATTGCTGTAGTTAGAATTTCATATCTGCAATCGACTTATTTTCCTAGTGTAGACCAAGCCTCAGCTCAGCACATTCCATAGAAGCAAAAGGGGGTGGATTTGGCATAAAGAACATGGCATTCCACTCCTGGGAAACAACTGGTTAAAGCAGCTGCACTTTATAGTAACCCAGCATGGACAATATTATGAATGACACGAGCAAGCTGCCAGCTCAGGAACTCATTACTGTCAAGGTACAACATGGCTGTCTGCCAGGCCCCCAGCTTTCACACTCACTATGCCAGAACATCCACACACAATTTAATTGCATTATAATTTCAAAAGTGCTTTTCAAACTGGAAAAAGGCATTCACTGATTAACCAGCGAAGAGCAAAATTGTTTATGAAATTGAATACAAAAAGCTACAGAAATGTAATTGGGTCGTTCTAGCACCTAATTTTCAAGCCATTTTCCCACTTATTTAATCACGAGATACAAAAGGAGCTAGTGAATTGACTTCATACTAATTAGATTACTCCCCGCGATACTCTAAGCCTATATTCCAACTGGTTGATAGCAATGTTTTAAAATTAAACAAAATATGTAGCAACAGCTTGTCTGTGGGACATAACGACCTTATTTCCAATTGGCCCTCCTCCTCTGGGGTGCCAGAAATTGCATGCCAATCCTTTCTCCCCCCCCCACCCCCAACCTTCGAGAGTTATTTACCCAGAAACTGGTAGCTCTTCTGCATGGGAATGGGAAACGTGCCAAAAAGCAAGGACATTTGCCTAACACGCAGTCATAATGCAGCAGAAATACCAAAACAACCCAGAGCTCTCAAATGACATGGACACACGGGCCCAGCCTCTCATCTGGTGTAAACTGGCATACTGGTGTATACGATCTTCCATAAAAAAATCTGTGTTTCAAAATACAGATCTATAGCTATCTTACAAAACTGGAAGGGACCTAGAGAGGTCATTAAGTCCAGTCTCCCGCTATGCTGGTAGCACCTATCACCATCCCGCCCTTACGGGAGGATTAAAACACATCACGGGACTAGGTCACACAGGAGAAGAAAAAAAGATGGTAAAATACAGGTAGGAGATGAAAAAGTCCCAATCTAAGCTCCCCCTGAGCTGTGTGGCCACACAACTCCACAGGAAGCCCCACACAGAGGCTCAGGGCTGCAGTGGGGAGAAACAAAGGTGACCAGTGCAGGGATTGTTGACGGGGTGCGGGGGTGGGAAACGGACCTGTCATGTGCCCCTGCCCCAGCCTCTTGCCCCTCCTGCTTCACCCATGGCTGTTATTTTGAAATAACTTTGCTGTGTAGAACTATCCTAAAACATCATACTCTGCAGAAGTGTGGTGTCCAACCAGTTCTGAAGTGACTACAGTTGCAATTGCTACACTGAACTAGCCACATTCTTCAGAAGACATTTATTCTTCAAGCCAACTAGCCACACTCCACTGGCCAAACAGCCACATGTGGCTAGCGTGTTGGACACCATAGCTGTAGAAGAACTCGGTTTTAGGGAGGGATTTGGAGAAGAGAGACAGGACAAATTGGTAAATTAAAAACAGAAACAAGTCACGAAGACCAGCTGGAATTCACCCAATAGTCCCAAAAGAACTCAAATGTGAAACTGCAGATGTACTAACTCTGTTGTATAACTTTTTAAATCAGTCTTTGTACCAGATGATCAGTGGATAAGTAATGCAATGACAATCTTTTAAAAAGACTCCAGAGGCAATACGGGAAATTAGCCAGCAACCATAACTTTGGGGCCAGGCACATTCTTCAAACTAGAATAAAGATCAGAATGATCAGACATGCAGATAAACATGACATGTTGTGGAAGAGTCAACATAGTTTTTTAAAGGGAACTCATGCTAGGAAACAAAGGATAGGAATAAACAGTTAGATTTCACAAAAGAAGAGAGGTAATTATCCAAGTCCTACGCAAAGATCTGTACTGGGACCAGTGCTGTTCCACATACTCATAAGCGATCTCAAAAAAGGAGTAAACAGTGGGGTGGCAAAGTTTGCAGGATGATATAAATTTACTCCAGATAATTACATCCAAAGCTGATTGCAAAGAGTTACAAAGGGATCTCACAAAACTGCGTAAGAAAATGGCAAATTAAATTCAACACTGATAAATGCAAAGTCATGCACATTGGAAAACACAATCTCAACTAGACATACAAAATGATTGGGCCTAAATTAGCGGTAAGCACTCAAGATAGGTCTTGGAGTCACTGTGGATAGTCCTCAAAAAATATCTGCTCAACATGCAGCAGTAGTCAAAAAAGCAAACAAACAATGTTAGGGATTATCAGGAAAGGGATTGACAAAATGACAGAAACTACCATACTGCCTTTATACAAATCCACAGTATGCCCACACCTTGAATACTGTATGCAGTTATGGCTGCCACACTTCAAAAAAGATGCAGGTTGAACCTCTCTAACCCAGCACTATCTGGTCCAGCAGCATCCATAAATGAGCATGATTTTAGCTCGCTGCATGTACACTTATTATGGGTGTGGCCAAGTTTCCCAGGGTCCCATGAAGTTTGTTTGCAGTCACCAGTCCTGGCTGTCAATGTTCTGTGCTGTTATTTAGCTCTAATTTACCCTTCATGTCTTCTAAGAGCGCAGTCAGCGATGGAAGTGTTGTTAATGCTGCTAGACTATACTGGCCTCCCACAGTCCAGCAAATTCTCTCAGTCAGCAGCGGTCTGGTCCAGAGAGTGCTGGACTAGAAACGTTCCAGCTGTATATTAGAATTGGAACAAGTACAGAAAAGGGCAACAAAAATTATTAGGAGTAGGACTGAGTTACTATTGAGCACCTGCCATCTGAAAATCAGGCCTCTCTAAAGTGCCTTCAGTGATCCTAGATCCAGGATCATTCATGACTCTTGGAAATTCAGGCTAAGGTTTTTTTTTAGAAAAGTATTTTTATTGGAAATTGTCAGCATATTCAAAAGCTTTTGATAAAAACAAAAACATTTTATTTTGGTTGGGGGGTGGGGGGAGAAAGTTGTGTGTGAAAACCAGTCTACTTTGCCTGGCCTGATCTTTTATTGCCTATTGGGCCACAGAATAAGACCCAGTCCTGGCAAGGGAAAGCTTCCTACTAAACTCGGGGTAAGGGAGGGCGAGGGTGCTGAGGAAGCAGGAGAGAACACAATAGCATTCAGCACTTGATTATTAGCTTCATGGGCCAACAGGATGAGGAGACTAGCATACGATACTCGGCAGAACTGGGTTTTATGGACGGATTTGGAGAACAGAGACAAGGGCTGGTAGACAGGAAGAGATCCTGAAACGAACGGTAAAGTCCTTGGGAGTGTGTGTGACTATAAACAGCTGTAAATTGACTTTATGGTCTGCTTTCCAGGAGTGCTATGTGCCCAGGAATCCCAGTGGAGTCAATAGAAGCTGCAGGTGTACAGCAGCTTTGAAAATCAGTTGACTAAAAGCACATAAATGTGTCTCCATGCTGCCTTCTCCATTGCTGTAACAGAAGCTCAGGGCGTGAGAAATTCTCTCCCTCACGATTTAAGATGGCAAAGGTTCCTTTAAACGTGTCCATGGGCACTCCTGTATCTGGTACAATCTGTTCATGGCTTTTTAACTGATTTAAAATTTTATTAGGTGCAACATAACTGATTATATAATCAAATATAGAATGTACATTATCGGGATATTGTAGCACTTCACAGGCCATTTAATCAGCCTATCTGGGGCTGTGCCAAAATGAATTAGCTTGGATTAAATCTCGAGCACATATTATTGGTTGTATTTGTTTCCATATTTAAGAAGGCTTTTGCTCTTGCAAAAGGGATCTGGAACCCTTCAATTATAGAAACAGGGTTGCAACGACGATAAAAACCTGCTTTCCCGGAGCTTTATTTTCTACACTGCCCAAAGAGGTCCTTAAAATCTTGCTGCTTCACTGGCAACTACAGCGAGGGACCAAGGAGTCAGGTTTACTTTTCGACATCTGAAGTTCTACCCTCCAGCCCCCAAAAGGTGAGTGTTGTGCAAACTCCATTCTGCAAAACAGAAATGGACAGGTAGAACTGTGAACGAGTGACACACAAGTCCTCCCATGCTTGTTCCTCTCTAGGAACACATGTCAAGACACAGGAGCCATTGTCACATACCCCCAAAACATTTCACAACTACATGGTAAGGAAGCCACTTACATAAAAAAGGCTGTATCTCAAAGATGGGTGGACTGCAACTGCAATTAACAATACATGAAAGTCAAGCTGCAGTATGGGTCCCCAAACAAATCACATTACATTTTTTAAAAGGTCGCATAGAGGTTTTTACTGTGAGTATACATATATTTAAACGTACGTGGTTCACCAGTACAACAAGCACAGCAGTAACCTAATGACATATTAGATGGCTTACATTTTAGTAGATGTATTTGCTGTAGACTAGAGAACAGAAAAATAAACATCTACAGTAACAACAATAAAGACGTCTGAATTCTAAAATTCATTTCCATATCTCTCCCATACTTATAAATCTGTAATGTGCTTATCCTCCCAATACCGCTAAGAAGCAGAGGAAGAGCCGTTATCTCTATTCTACAGATGGGAAACTGAGGCACAGAGAGGCTAAGTGATTTGTCTAAGGTTGTGCAGGAAGTCTAGGGCAGGGAGTCTCTGGAGTCCCAGTCTACTGAGCAAAGACCTGAACACCTTTCTTTCCTAGCTGAAAGACCAGGCTCTCAAACCATTAGATAATCATAATGACTTTATAAGCCTCAAAACCATGAATGGGGCAGGCCAACATCCCTATAACTAGAGGTTTAGCAATTTGCCCAGTACCACAGAGGGAAACCATGTGGGAAATCCAGGAGTAGAACCCAGATCTGCCTCCTAGCCTGAGGTGCTAGTTCACACCCCCAGATCCTGTAAATGCAGGGGGCGGGGGGTGGGTGCTTATGTCTGCCAGACAGAAGGAGACTATGCATCAATTAACACTTGCAGGTGGAGCAGAGCTGCCCAAATCCTTGCCTGCTGCTTATCGTGAAAAGTTAGCTCTGAAATCTTCCAGAGACCTTAATAAAAAAAGAGAAGCAATTGCTTATCTGTCTCTGGTTTGCATCTAACCCATGAAGTGGCAGAGAGTAGCTACAGGCTGAACCTCTCTAGTCTGGCACTCTCTGGTATGGCAACATCCATGGTCTGACATGATGTTACTTAGTCAGATGCCCATTTATCGTGGGTGTGGTCACATTTCCCACGGTCCCATAAAGTTTGTTTACAGCCAGCAGTCCTCAGTGTTCTGTTCTGTTCTTTGGCTCTACTTTACCCCTAAATGTCTTCTCCGAGCCCAGTCAGCAGTGGAAGTGCTGGCAATGCTACTAGACGATATTGACCTCCTGTGGTTTGGTCAGGTCCTGAGGATGCCAGACTAGAGAGGTTCAACCTGCGCCACCTAAAATCAGCTGGTGCAATTAGTTCCCCTTTCAGTGGAAAGGCATACGGATTATAAAATATTCCATTCTGACTAGCACCTGCACCGGCATTCTTGGCAAGAAACTAAGATGCAATGGGTAGGGACTGAGGTGTCATCCCCTACTTCCCTGGGAGGTGGTCCCTCTTGGGCTGGCTGGCACTGGAGGAAGGATGGATGTTTACCTGTGATGAATAAACGGAGGCCTCAGGAGTATAAAGCCATCGCTTTTCATGAGCACCAAACTGACATTAAAGCCAAACCAAAGCCCAACCAATTGCAGTTTGTAGCTCGAGTAACTGATTTCCAAGGAATAAAACAAACTTCTGCTTTATGCTGGGAGGCAGCAAAGAACAAGCCCTTGGTATTTTCCAGTCAAGGTCCACTTATATCAACCATCATGGACCTAGAAGGCTCAAACTCAGATATTCTGATACCCAGCGCCAGTCATCTCGTAAAACCAACTACTGGCAGGGCTCTCAGGCACCAATCACACGAGACACTATGTAACATGCAACACAAAATGATGAGAAGAGGAAAGCACATGAGAAAACCAAGGGGAGTCCACCACTTGATTTCTGAACGATTGCTACTTAGTCCATTTAGCTAAAGAGGCTGCGTCTACACTGGCCATAGTGCCGGCAGCGTGATGCAAACAAGCGGTCTCGAAAATGCAAATGGCAGATCATTTGCATATTCACGGAAGACCACCCTGCTGGCAGGAAACAAATAGTGTACACATGGTTCTGCTGGCAAAAACCCACTGTGTTGGCAGCCCCAACTGCCTGATTTTTTCCAGTCATAAGGGGCTGCCGACAGAGGGGGTTTCTGCTGGCATATCCACGTCTCCTCTGCTCGTTTTGTGCCAGGAGTAACCTCTGTTAGCATGGCGCTCTCATGTAAAGATGCAAATTAGCCACATGAATATGCAAATGAACATCTAATTGCATTTTCAAGAACCCTCCTTTGCATCACGCTGTCAGCAGCATGGCTCAGTGTAGACATAGCCAACAGGAAAAAGAAGTGTGAAGACAGTCCTGTGAAAGCCAAAAAAAAAAAAAAAAAGCACCCCCTTTGGATTTAAAGGTAAAATTAGGCACTGAAGAAACTTCTCATTGCTCCTGCCTCTTTGAAATGTAATTATTACCACCTGAAAGTTCAAATGATCAACAGCTGCAAGATGTGCCCCAAGAGAAATGACGTGTCTACAGAATCGGCTTCGCATGGAGGAATTTTGCAAACAGCTGAGACACTGCTTTCAAGGTGACCCTCGCTTTCTTGGTTATCACAAACAGGACAGAGACAGGCAACGGACTAAAGGAAAGAGATTCACACAATCTGCCGCACTAGGTAAAAAAGAAATCTCATCAAAGGTAAAGCAGAAGTATTTGCTTAGAAACAATGCATTCTGCAGAGCACTTCACAGACAGACTTCTGCAGCTCAATAGTAACGGAGAGGTAGCTGTGTTAGTTTGTACCCCAACAAAACAAAGCTGCAGAAATGTAGCACTTAAAAGATTAACAAAATGACTTATTTGATGATGAGCTTTCGTGGGACAGACCCACTTCATCAGATCAGTCTCATTTCCAGCACAGACTGACATTTATAAGTTTATTTTATTTTATTTTGCTCCTCTGTACTTATGTAAATCTGTATTGGAAATGAAATTGATCTCTTGAAGTGAGTCTGTCCCACGAAAGCTCATCACCAAATAAGTCATTTTGTTAGTCTTCAAAGTGCTACATTTCTGCTGCTTTGTTTTTCTGCAGCTCAGACAAGTGTTACCACGGATGTCCATTTGCCAAAGGAGGCTGTAAACCTTTTCCTATAGAAGAACCATGCCGATGATCGAAACTGAAGGCTTCTTCCTACAAATGCAAAAGCACTAGATCTTTCCTTTGCCAACATGCCAAGATCTACTAAAAGGAAGATCATTAGGCAAGAGACCACGCTTTACAGAGATCATATTCCATAATCAACTTATTGTTGTATCACTATCAGTTGTCACAACGTTCGTAAAACGGAGCATCCAGGTCGTGCAGCATGTTCTTGTACGGCATTTCTCCCCCTTTTTAAAACAGAGTGACAAAGACTAACATGATGCTTGTAACTTCACTGGATCAGACCTTCTACTGTTCAATACTCAGCAAGAAGTTCACAGAAGCTAAGAGCACAACCGTTCCAAAGGAGCAGAACCGTATTAATTTGCCTTCCTGGCTTCCATTGAATTGACTGAATTATTTGAACTAGCTCCTGACCTTGCAAAGGTGCAAGCACATCTGTGACCTGACGCACAAGCAGTATCATTGACTTCAGTGGAATCACATGGAGATGTAAAATGATGTATTCGCTTAAGACTTCATACAATCAGAGCCTTAGCAAGTAAGCAACAGCCCTCATTCAGAACACCTCCCCGCCCAAGGGACCTGTGTCACAAAAGAACTTTGCTCCTTTATTTTCACACCTATAGTTTAAGTTTCCATGCTTCTGCTTACCCCGCCCCCCTCCCCGACCCCTTCACAGTTGTTTGGAGCCATTTAAATGGCATCACATGACTAAGAATGCTACTGCCCAGGACCAGGGTAATACCAGGGACTAAGGAGGCAATAGTTCATTGGACATCACCACTGTTTTGTGGGTCGCAAAATTCTAAGAGCTTCAGCTGACTTCCCCCCACATCAGGGGTATGCAAAGTGGGGTGGGATGAAATTTCATGAGGCAGGTGCAGCATGTCTGGTTGCTGGGTCTCAGGCTCATCCATCTTATCAAAAATATGGAAATATGTTACTTTTATCCATGTGTATTCACATTTACATGCCAATTAAAGCAGCTTTTACATTCTACAGACTTATTTTCTTACATGCACCAAAAGGGTTTTGGGTTTTTTCTCATGAACATACTTGCAATTTCTGACAGTTTGGAGTGCATTAGAAGGGTGGAGGCGGGGGAGCCTCCTAATTACAGGAACAAAAAGTGGGGCCCAACGTAAAAAACTTTGCTCACCCCTGCTCTACATGTCCTATAGCGTAGGCGTAAACAGCTGAGTAGCAAAGAAACTAAAAAAAATCCAAGAGGCTATAATAAATACTGACTAGGATCAGAGGAAACAACAGAAAAAATAAGAAATTTGTCCTCAGGTTAAAGTAATTCCTTTGGTTGCGTAATATGGTCTTCGGGCTACAGTTCAGGCAGTATGGAATAATCTCAGAAACTATTTTAATCTTTGGCCAATAATTTATTGCAATTGCCCCCAGACCTAGTCAGCATTTGTAAAAATAAAAATGTAACACATACGTCTACACACAAAGAAAGAAGGGTGACCAGTTACGTGAACCACCTTGTGTATTATGCATGAATCAACCACACATCCCTACAGATGTACCCGTAAAGAGCACTGTATTTATGGCACTATTCCTGGAAAACTAGATATAGCCTCCTAGTAAAAGACTGCATTCTGCAATCTAGCTGAGAGGAATTGTTTAGTGAAGCATGGGAGAACAGACAATGGCTTTACCGCGAACTCCACTGGAAAAGAAATATCATAGCTTGGCTTTGTTATTGAACCAAGTGAGATTTTTCAAAGTGCCCAATGCAGGTTCACAAAACATCCCTGGAACTGGTGAAACTCTGCATCTCTTGTTTTGTTTTTCTAAAAAAAAAAAAAAGAATAAACCTCTATTTCACTGTTCCAGTTAGAGCTTAAATCTGGAGAAGCAGAGAAAATAATCCCTTAAAAAATGTACAAAACTTGAGAACTGTTCTTTATTGTTCAAGACCACAGGCAAAGAAAGATAACATCGGTCCCCTCAGCACAGTAATGCTTATCAAAGGAAGCAGGTCCAGGTTTAGTAGGCATTCCAAGCAAATGATGAATTCTATTAAGATAATCACTTTCTTACATATATATTTAGAACAAACAGGGGGCAGGGGGTAGAAGAACATCAATTACAATAACAACATTTAAAAATTCATGTCAGGCTTTACTTTGATAACTTGAAAACTGCCTGTAGATTCAGCTGCTGGAGGCTTGTCTCAAAGGCACCTTTAATGTATACTGAAGCGTAAACTGGTGATGCAAAGAAGAGGTGGATTTCCTCAACACCTGTCACCGAGCACAAGGAGTGAAGTTTCCTTACACTACCATACTGAAAGCACAGGTTTGTCTCTGTAGGGCAACAATCTGTTGGGAGCTGAAAGGTTCATAAATACAATTGAATCAGACACATTAGCACTGGCTATAAAGACGACTGGATCACCTTTTATGACTTAAATTAATAATCACCTGTTTTTTCCCCTGAACAAAGGCAACCCTTTGTTTGTCGGCCTTGTTTTTGCTTTGTTTTGATTTTCTTTTCCACTAGCTACCTCTGTATCAAAAGCAGATAATTTTCTAAAGGACCTTGTGGTCAACTTCAAAGGCCCTTTATCACAAAAAAAAGCTGGGGTTTGATTTCAAAGGCAGCACTTTAAAAAAAAGAGGTACTGTATAGAGAAAAAATCCTCGCTCATTGACTATAAACTCTTCTTTTTCAT
Organism: Carettochelys insculpta; assembly: GCF_033958435.1. Classification (NCBI taxonomy): domain Eukaryota; kingdom Metazoa; phylum Chordata; order Testudines; family Carettochelyidae; genus Carettochelys; species Carettochelys insculpta. The sequence goes on from NC_134155.1 coordinate 9,919,687, forward strand.
ACCAGATCAGACGCAACATGCTGTCAAATCACACAGGCGTCATACTCCCAACTATGTTAGCGAAAGATCATACAGGTGCTTTTTAGTACAAGTTTGCATTTGAGGGCTACAGCTGACATGAGGACCACTATCAGAATTAATGAATAACTGGATATAGAAAAGAAAAATAATACCAGCGTCTGGCACATGCACTCACAAAATCCATACCCTGGCACATTTTCTAATCCCTGAAAGCGCACTCATCTGCTGAGTCAGCACTGTATTAATGCAACTTGCCTCCTTATTTTTAAAATGGTCTGCAAAACAAGGGATGTTTTTGGAAACACTTATGCAACTTGCTTTGTAGAGAAAGTTCTCCTTACCACAGGGAAGCACTTTGGAACAAATGCTAATTATCAGCCTAAATCCATGGGTTCAAGGATTTCAACAGGCAGAGCAAATGAGTTCTCCTTTGATTCCTGGGAGCAGGGAGAGGGGTATCTGTCTTGGCCTAGGCTGAGGTATTTTGGCAGGGAAATTTTGCACAGTCAATAAGAGTGTTGTGCCAATTCTGCAAACAAAAAAGACTTCAGGCTCCAGTCCCCTCTCTTCAGCTCCAGGAGATTTAACTCTTTCAGGGGACATATCTACACTTACCAAAAGATCAAACACAGTGGTGGTCAGTCTTCCAGGGTTTGATTTAGCATGCCTAGTGAGGCCACACTAAATCAAACCATCAGGGTTCTGATGTTGCAAGGAGTAAAGGAAGTCATCGACGTCCCACTGTGGGGCCGGCACAAGAAAATCGATTTTCGATACATCTCCAGCTCTGCAAGTGAAGTACAGATTGATCCTCTCTAGTGCAGCACTCTCTCGTCTAGCAACATCCGTGGTCCAGCATGATTTTAGTTGGCCGGACAACCACTTATCATGAGCATGGCCAAGTTTCCTGTGGTCCCATAAAGTTTAATTACAACCACCAGCCCTGGCTCTCAGTGTTCTGTGCTCTGCTTTACCCCTAAATGTCTTCTAAAAGCCCAGTCAGCAGTGGAAGTGTTGGTAACGTTGCTAGACAATATTGACCTCCCGTGGTCCAGCAAATTTTCTCATCCAGCACTAGTCAGATCCCAAGGATGCCAGAGAGGTTCAAACTGTAGCTGGAGTTGAGTATCTTCAATCGATTTTTCATCATAGTGTAGACCTGGCTCCGCAGACACAAAAGTAAAGGGAAAATAGTAGCGGTAAAATCAATCAATCCATCCAAGGGCAAGCTAAGCTCATGTCCCACTCCGTTGAAGATTCACTTCTGCAATGGCTGCAAAAACTGAATCAATCACAGAACTCTCTAGACATGCAGCACCCAGCACAACAGGGCTCCTGGTGGATGCAGAGGGCCCCTAAGCACTACCGAACTGCAAATAATTAGCAGTTGCAATCACTTCTATTTTTCCTTCTCCACAGCTCCTCCCCAACTCTACTGCCACCTACTTTCTGCACTCTGTTGCAAGTGGAGCAACGTTTATGGAGACCACTCTCTAAGTTGTAAGTATCAGAGAGGGAGCCGTCTTAGTCTGCATTTTCGAGAACAACAAGTCTTCCTCTGGCACCTTATAGACTAACAGATATTTTCGAGCACAAGCTCATGTGAGCTTGTGCTCAAAAATATCTGTTAGTCTACAAGGTGCCACAGGACTTGTTGTTGTTCTCTCGGTTGTGTTTACGCTGCAATGAAAACACCGCAGCTGGCCCCCATGCCAGCGACTCAGGTGAGAGGGGTGTATAATTGGAATGCAGACATTCCGGGTTCCAGGATCCTGTGAGGCAGGAGGGCCCCAGCCAGGGCTCACTCTAATTTTTATCTTTCATGGATGGAATATATTTTGTTATGTTCACCAAGGCACATGGGGATGTGCACCATCAGCACAAACATATGTTGCCGGCTGTATTCCTTTTAAGCTGAGAACCTTGGGTAGCCCCCCCAAGAGAGATTCAGGTCCAGCCCAGATGATTAGTAAAGCGCCCACATTTGTTTCTATGGGCGGTGCCCACCCACACATGCCTCGGTGCATAAAACAAAATTTATTCCATGCATGGATGGAAATAGTTAGAGAGAACACACATTGCCAGCTGTGAGTGTGGTGCGAATCAGCTGGGCAGCACCTGAATCTCTCCTGAGCAGCCACTCAAGCGCTCAGTGTACAGGGAACATTGGTTCCATCATCCAGGCTGCAGCCGGAGTTCCCTGCACTGCAATTAAACAGCCCCATGTCATGGGCCAGTCAAGGGTTTTTAATTGCCGAGTCAACATCCTGTGTGGCCACGCTTGCAGCGAGATAGTGATCTTTTTGAAAATATTCCTTGCCTTTTGTTCCTCTCCCCCAGAGCAAAAGACGCGCTTATACTGACATCTAGTTCCACAGCAAACTCAAAGAGAGTAGCTAGATACTAAGAAAAAGCTTAGTTCACATTTTTAACAATCTTGGTTTAAACCCCCCGTTCATCCTCTTTTATCTGCTCTGATTTCCCTTTTCCCTCGGATAAGAAATTGCTTTTAGGAGAGGCAGAATGCCTGTGGCTCAGAGCCATGTCGGGCGCACTCACTTTTCGAATAGCCCCTTATGCATCTCCAACCATCTTGCAATCACATTTCCGTGACCTAACATGAACCCAACCCCAGCATCTTCTGCCTAAACTGAGCAGCGCTGTTAAATTAGAGGTGCTGTTTCAGCTGTCTGTCTCGCAGGAAGAGTGCAGACAGGCAGGCATATCTGGCATCAGCCTCACTGGAGCAACATAGCTCATCCATTTGCTGGGAGTCTTGGTTGAGGTTGCCAATCCTTTCTTGAGACGGTCCCAGTAAATCTAACAGATCTAATAATTTTCTTCCATTGTAGGAAGTCACCCAGAAAAATCAGAGAGCACATTTTTGGGGCCAGGTAGTAGAATCCCTTTGTTCTTTCCTGCACCAGTAAAACCAGTTTCACTGTTTGACTCTGTGAAGTATTTGAAATACCAGATGCAACAAAGGAGCAGTTGCTCTGGGAAATGGAGCTTTAACAGTGACCACAGGGCGCTGCATGGCTCCAAAAAATGCAGCTGTTGATGGTAGGGAAAATCTAACGAATACTAGAATCATCATGAAACTCAGATCCCCTTCGCTAACAACCAGTCCTGTAGCTGGGCGCTCTAGTTTCTCTCTTCAAGCATTTTTGGATATATGAGGGTGCATCCGTCCTCACGCAACTACTGTCAAGATCCTTGGTTTGAAGTCACAGGCTTAGTAAAGATTCTGGACTGCTAGTGACAATGGGTTGCTTTTAATTATTCATCTATCTAGGCTGGCCGTTCTCTCACCCCTGTCCATGACTTGGGTCTCTCTTAGTGCCAATCATAGGAATCCTAGCACTGGAAAGTAAGCGGAGGACTTGGGTAGTTGCCCAGAAAAGATTCACTGGGTGAATCTGAGTAGTGGAGCCCCCACATTGGGCAGCGTGTGTTTCTATCGGTGGTGCACCTCTGCACATGCCTTGGCGCACATCACAAAATTTACTCTGCCAATGGATGGAAAAAAATAGAGGGAACACTGGAGGCGACCTAGAGAGTCCCTGCGCTTATGGTAGGGCTAAGTATTATCTAGACCATCTAGGACAGGTGTTTGTCTGACCTGTTCTTAAAAATGCCCCGTAATGGAGATTCCACATGCTCCCTAGACAATGCTATCTGCTAGTCTCCCCAGCACAGTTACAAGTGACAGTTGTCAGGGTTTTCTCTAATTTTTTCAATCCATGGGCCCAGCAGCTCTTCTTATACGACCCAGCCTGATCACCACTGGCTGCCTTCTGCCTGCCTCTGATTGGCTCCTTCCACAGGCCTCTCCAAGGGCTGCTCTAATCCCTTGTCTTTCATTGTAGGTCAACTGCCCCATCACGTGCACCTTAAACACAGCCACACGCCAGCTATTTTTGGCCCACCCTGACACAGTGTTATGGATTCCCCCATTCGACCTTTACTCAAGGCTGTAGGGAAAACTGAAATCTTTAAGCTCAGAAATAAAACTGCCACCAACTGCAGCAAGGCAGGAGAAAAGGTGAAGAGATTATACACACATGAATGTTCCCTGACGCAGTTTCACAGCCTTCTGGGTGCTACTTGCCTGGGCCTAAGGTTACAACCCACTACATTTCCCACCCTACCACTCTCGGAATTAGTCCATCAGGCTCCATTTTCAGTCACAGTAGGAGCAAACGCCTACCACCTATTAGCAGCCAAACACACTAGAATCAAATGCGCTTCTTCAGCTTTCACAGGTGCAGGGCTGTTGACCTGAAGAGGTGCATGAAACTAGTAAGTTGAGGGGGAAGGGGGAAGACACTCATCGTGCTCTCACAGACCCAAGCATAATAGCAACTTAAATTAGAACACACTTTGCTCCCAGCTTTCAAAACACAAAGAAATTGCTTTCAGGGAAGTTCTGCGTATGCGACGACCCCATCCCCTGTGGTGTCCACAGGCAGTGCTTGAGAACAAAGCTCTGGTAGAATCTCACTGAAACTTCTGGACTCTCTCAGAGGTGATTAATTATTATAGGAAATATGTGTTGGTGCGATTTTATTTGTTTATTTATTTTAACATTCTGGAGCTTGGATTGTCTGGAAAACATAGCAGTGGGTGAACACTGATCTCACGGGAAGTCACTTGCAGACTGAGGGTCAGCTGACGAAGTTTTCATGGGCCTTTTAGATGGAAACAGCTCAAATCATGCCCTTCGAATTCTTGGCTAATTAAAACCCAGTCAAAAGTGTAATAATATATATCAACTACATAAGATATAGGCAACTACACATTCTTTGAACCATAAAGATAGGTTTCATAATGCATCTCATGAATGGAAGGGCTTAGTACCTGCAGCCTATAGTGTTCATTCTGCTTGGTGGTTGTCATGTGCTTTTCAACTTCATTGGATATTTATTCACATGGCCCTTGTTACTGTAGTATCTGAGCATCCTGCAATTTTTTTTCTATATGCATGCTCACATCACCCCTGCAAAGCAGGGAAGTGCTATTAGTTAATGGCATGATCCTCATTTTTCAAATTAGGAGTGGAGACACCCAGTGGCTAAGTGCTTTGCCCAAGGTCACACAGGAAATCTGTGGTGAAGCAAGGACCTGAAACAAAGTTTTCCAAGTCCTAGGTGAGCATCCCAGCCACTGGACCTTCTCATGTTCTTTAGAGAGCCCCTATTTTATTACAGGTTGAACCTCTCTAATCCAGAACTCTCTTGTCTGGAAAACACCATAATCTGGGATGATTTTAGTTTGCTTGATGACCAATTGTCATGGGTGGGGCCAAGTTTCCTGTGATCCCATAAAGTTTGTTTCCAGCCACCAGTCCTGGCTCTCAGTGTTCTTTGCTGTTCTTTAGCTCTAATTTGCCCCTAAATGTCTTCTAAGAGCCCAGTGAGCAGTGGAAGTGTTGGTGATGTACTAGAAAATAGTGACCTCCCATTGTCCAGCAATAAGGTCCCGAGGGTGCCGGACAAGAGAGGTTCAACCAGTGTAAGAAAAGGTAAATAATAAGCAATCAATTTGTAAGCTTTCAGAGGCAAGGACCATTTTTTTGTTCTGTGTTCATACAGTCCCCAACAGAGCAGGGCCTATGTCCATGATTGGGGCTTCTAGGAAGAACGGCGATAAACAAATAATAATTTTACCTTCTCCACAACCTTTCATTTTCTGCATCTTTTACCATGTCCCCTGTATACTCATATACTCCCTAAATTAAATAGCCTTGGTCTACACTATTCCATCTTTCATACACCCTCACATTTGGTTTGCAGTTTTGCTAGCTGCTGTACTTCTGCAGAACTTTTCTGAAAACGGCCACTACTGATCCTCAGGAACAGAGAAGTTATCAAGCCAGTGAAGCTGAGGAGTGGCCTCAGAACGACTCCCAAGGACCACAGTGCTGAAAACACAAACTGCAGCTGGTACCCTGAAGACAGCCTCAGCAGAAAGGACAAGAACAGCATGGGCCTGGAGGAAGAATAGTGTGATGTGGCAGACTGAGGCAGGACAGAAGATGACTGAAACAGCAGCAAAGGGGTTGGATTGGGAATGTCCGTGCTGTATTTTTCTGTGTATAGGGATTTCCAGTCTTAAAGGGGTTTTAAATCCTTCTACAAGTACAAATTTTCAGGAGTTTTATAAAAAAAAAAATAGTTGTTTTCAGTCTCTGTATCATATCTGAGTGGAATAATTTCTTCTGGATATAAACATGGACTAATTAACTACAATCTGTAAGACCGGTTATGTTTGTGAACCGTTGTAATGAGCTCCGGTGACTGTACACTGAGTTTTCATGGATTACTCAGTTGTGTTGGGTATTAATCAAAGTATATAAGTTTCCAGACAAGATTTTTCCAAGCAAAGACATTTTGTTCTCTCTCAGCAAATTTAAACTTGCCCAAGGATTTACTGTGTCAAGACACTGCACTGTTATAAAACAATGGGATTTTTTTCAAGCTACCCAAGTTCTTGTCATTTCAGACTTTAAGGCTGAAGTTGAAAAATGCAGTCCCCACTGTGGCTAGACTGATATTCAGCCACTGGGTTCAAACAATACAATTTAAAATCCCTCCTCCATCCAATAATTTACATTCACATATCAATTTGAAATATAACAAGCAAAATTTTGGGCACAGTATATGTTGCCAAAAGTTGTCTTACAAATTTAAGCATTGGTCATTTCCATCAAAGTCCATTGGTACTTTGCAGTATCTACTGACCAAAACAGAAGTACAGTATTAAAATGGGAAAAGTGTTGTCTAATAATTATAATAAACTCATTCATATCCGGAATTCTATTATCCGGAACTCAAATAACCCACGTTAACCTTATGCAAATTTTAGTTACGTTTTCTATAAGTACAGTATAGTGAAAGTAACTACAAATAAATACAGCAAGTTTGCAGTGTACAATGCTGCTGTTGTTGGTAAATAGAGTACTCTGCATACATTTTTGTTTGTTTCTTAATATATGATCTTGTTTTTCTTTCGTGTTATGAGTTGTGAGGCATAGCTCTCTCTCATCCAGAATATTTGAATATCCAGCAAACTCCCAGTCCTGTGATTGCCGGATATGAAAGAATGTACCATAGACACAGGGACTGGAGTTCTGTCCTCTCCTCTGCCACGAACCTGCTCTATAACCTTGGGCAGATTACTAGAAAACTCTGTACCTCAAAGTCTCTTTCCATAAGCACATCAGAGCCCCCATAAACAGTCCAACCCATCTGATTTTAGGAGATGTGTACAGAATAGGGCAACCATGAAATGATCCATCCCTTTCTATCAATCTAGCTTTAGGCATCAGAAATTTAAGACAGATTGGAGCAAGGGGTTTTGTGTCCCTGACTATCTTGGCTAGTAGCCATGGATGAACCAATCCTCCATGAACTTATACAGGTCTTTCTTTAATCCAGTTATACTTTTGGCCGTCACATCAGCTGAGGAAATGAGTCCCAGTGGTTAGTTGTGGGTTCCATGAAAAAGTACTTCCTCTGGTTTGTATTAAACCTGCTGCCTCTTAATTTCATTTTTGCATTGTGTGAAATAACACTTTCATATTCACTTTTTCCACACCATTCATGGTTTAATAGACTTCTATCTTACCTCCATTCATTCTCTTTTCGAAGATGAACAACCCTAATCTTTTTAATTTCTCATTGAATGGAGGCTCTTCCTTAACCATGACCATCTGTATTGTACTCCTCTGAGCCTTTTCCAGTTCCATTGTGTTCTTTTAGAGATGGATTGACCAGGACTAGATATAGTTTTCAAAATGTGGGCACACCATGGATGTATGGAGTGGCATTATGATATTTTCTAATCCTGTTCTAATAGTTCCTAACATACTGTCAGCTTTTTTCATGACTGTTGTACATGGCAGACGTTTTCAGAGAACTATCCGCAGTCACTCCAAGATCTCTTTTCTTGGATGGTAACATCTAATTTAGGACCTATTGTTTATATGTATAGTTCAGATTATTTTTGCCAACGTGCAGGACTTTGCACTTATCAGCATTTCATTTTATCTGCCATTTTGTCACTTGATTTTTTGTTTGTCTGGTTGGTTGGGGTTTTTTTGTGAAAAGCTTTTAAGTCCAAAGTGGGTTGTGAGGAAGTTTCTTAAATAATTTGTTTCTAGTGCTGCATATGCCTTACAAGGAAATGTAAGTATGACAGTTCTATTCCAAATCATTTATTTGCTCATAAGATGGAAGAAAGTCATCAGCATTTCTGTAGTAGTCCATTGTGATATTTTTGCATGTTTTTGTAAGTAAGTAGTTTTTAAGTGAGGTGTAACTTGGTGATAACCAATCTGTCTCCTCAAAAGGGTACAGTAACCTGGAGAGGTTGAATGGCACTTGTTTCAAGACCTCAGATTACCCTAGGAACATGTTACTTAACCAGTGGTATGTGTACCCTTAGGGGTACATGGGAGAAGTCTGGGGCTACTTATTTTTTTAAAGGGAAACTTTACAAAAAAAAAGGTTGAGAAGCACTGGTCTAATAGCCCCAGTAACTGTTTGGTAGGTTTCCTGCTTCTGGTGCCCTTTAAAAAAAAAAGACTGGTAGTAGTTACATCTTTAACAAATTGCTCTCCAAATTCTCTTTGGTCGGCCTTATTATACTCTTACATTTCACTGGTCAGAGTGTGTGCGCCTTCCTTTTTTCCTGAGTAGATTTTTGACTTGCAAATTTTAAAGGATGCCTTTTCCCCTTTGAACGAACCTCATAGGTCTCTTCAGCTGTCCTTTTTTGTTTTTAATACACATTTAGTCTGAACCTCTATTATGATGTTTACAAGCAGTCTCCATGCTGCCTACAGGCCTTTTACTCTTGGAGCTGAGCACTTAAATACACCTCTAACTAAAATAATTGTTCTTGAGTAGCTCCTCTTTCTGAAGGTAAATGTTACTAAGGTGTTCAGTTTTTTCTCTCCCTCTCCACCCCCCTCCCTAAAAGGATGCTAAATTTAATTACATTATGGATGCTATTACCAAATGATTTAGCTACCTCTTGGACTAGATCCTGTGCTTCACTTAAGATTAAATCAAGAGTTACTTCTCCCGTTGTGAGTTCCATGATGCATTGAGAAGCAGTCATTTACGGTATCTAGAAATGTTATTGCTGCATCTTGCCCTGAGGTTGACATTCACCCAGCCAATATGAGGACAGTAAAAATCACCCAGTATTATTGTGTTTTCCAGTTTTGTAGCCGTTCCAACCTCCCTAAGCATTTCACAATCACTGTCACTCTCTTGGTCAGGTGGTCAGTTGCAAATTCCTATGACTGAACTCTTATTGCTCAAGCCTGGATTTTCCATTCAAGGAAATAAAGCGTGAAAAATATCTCCTTCATGTGAATGTTGTCTGTAAAACAATTCAGATGAAAGGCATGATGGTATATAATAATGCACAACAACAATAGTAATAAGGCTTGTAAAATATGAAAGGTAACATAACAGCCTTACTGCCACTCAGTAGGCCATACTATTTATAGCAGCACATTATTAGCTGCATTAAAAAGTTTGATGTTCTCTAACAATCTCTGTCATTTTAAAACACTGCCCTTCCCCCTGACGGACAGCTGATAACTAGAGCTCTAGTGCTGAACAGAGGTAATTATATGCTAGTTCAATAGGCTGAGCCCACAACTGTGTGGAGCTTCTACTCAGAATGTGAGCATGTCCTTTCCCCAGGGTTCTTATTTAAATATTATGCCAGCTCTCACAGCCTTGCATTGCAAGAATACAGTGATGTACACACTCATAAAACTGCATAATTATGAATAATGCCTCACTTTTTAGCAACATAAATCAGCACGCACCCCAAAAAGAGCTAATTTCAGCATACTGCTGGAAGATATTAAAATGCCAAGCCAAGTGAAGCCGTTCTCTTGAAATATTGACATTCACCAGGTTTTGTTAGCTGCTACTTGTAGAAAAATCCTCTTCTGAGGTGATTTATATGTCCCTGTCCATGAGCTGTGGTGTCTGTATGGTTGCCCTGCATCCTGACCAAATAGCTCTTAAGCTAAGCATTTTAAACTTATAACCTGCTTTACCAGCAGTGGTGACATATTTCCCTCACAAACCACATCAAAATTAGATAAATTAAAAAACCATATTCACTGTTAAAATGGAGTTTTAGAAATCCAAAATGGCCACCGGAGAATGACAGTTAGAAAATGACAGTTGTAATTAATATTCGGCGAGCTATGAATATGTATGAAGTTATAGTTTGAAAAGTTTCAAACTGATTGGTTACTTTAGGATCCTCATACATATGTAATAGTCAAATGCCCCTTTGATACATTGTGGCACTGAGGAGGACCTAGCAGGCAGAGGTTGTCAAACAGGTCCACCCAGGCTGCATATATTCAGGAGAGCAGCCCTGCTTGGGGCATTCCGGACCAGACCTTGGAGGGGAGCAGAAGAAGAAAGAAGACTACAGAAGGACTGAGCTAAGAGCTGGACTGAGCCTGTAGCTGAACATCGCTGGCGGAAGAGCTGAAGCTGACCTGCGTGTCAGTCATCGCTCTCTAGCCGCCGTGGGCCGTCGAAGAACAGAAGAGCTCCAGCCTGAAGACCAGAAGAGCTCCAGTCTCCATAGAGCTAAATCACTAGTAAGGCTCCGGTTCTTTTATCCGGAGGGTTTGCCTGGCAGACCGCACTGCCCAAACAACGGTGCCCTGCACGGGGAAACCGCAGCAGCGACCCTGCCCTTCCAGTCACCGACCCTAGCTCAGGCCAGTGTCTGAAATATCACGGTCGTTCCTAAAAAACACAGGAGGTTTTTGTTAACCAAGCCGGTTTTTCCTCCTGGCTCTCTTTTTCTCCCTCCTTTACTATCTGACCTGACGTGGCTGCCGTACAAGCGCGCCGTGAGGGTCATAACTTCCTAGCTCAAAGAGAACTACAGGCCCAGCGCCTGGATCACAGAGCAGGAATAAGGAGGTATTCATGGTCTGGGTTTAGGGTTAAATAATTAGGTAAGCAGTTAATGTTTTCATATAGCTTTGTAATAGAGGGTGGATTAGGACTTCCCCAAGTCCATGATCAGCGCCTTATATTTTGTATTCCTTGTCCTTCTGTAAAGGCACAGGAGGCCAATGCTATTGGTTTAGCTTAAAACTATTGCATGCACACAGAAGGGTAGTTAGGTAAACTGCGTTGTTACTATAATCCAGAGCTATAAGCTCCCCCCTATTTAGGAGGGTAGAGCGGTCAGGGATAACCCAATAAAGGGAAAACCCTGGTATTCTTAGTAACCCTTTAAGGGTAATGATGGTCTGCAAAGGGCTACCATAACAAGGTGGTCAAAATAGGCAGTACCATTTTTTGAGGGGATAACCTTTAACTAGGAAAACCCCTCCACTTAACTAAGGGGAAAACCTCTCAGTAGGAAAACCCGCATATACTGGGCTCTCCCCTGCTTGGCCAGCAGGGCAACCCATTTAACTAGAGAATTGACCTAGCTTAGTGCAGGCAAATTCTTATTCTTATAAGATCTGCTCCCCGCGGTAGTCGGCCAACGGTTGAGCGACCTGGTGAACCTCAGGAAGATCCAGGAATAAATAAATAAATATAACTCAGCTCTGAAGTTAATCTTTCCATTTTACAGCACGCATCGAAGGCTGCACGGTCCGTCCCGGAAGCACAGTAAGTAGCTGAGGGATTAGATAGCAGTGCTGTTACAGCAGTTACCTATTGTTTAAGGCTATAAGCCATAGTATTCAAATCCTGTGCCTATTCCACAAAAACAAGGGCTTACATATTTTGTGCAACTTAGCTTACCAAAATTCATACTTTTAAGTTATAAAATAAACCCTGTCTCCCTGTTTGAACCTGACATCTTGTTTGTATTTTCTTCCTTGGGTAAACACACTGCAGCAGCGCAGTTCACACACCCTGAAACCCCGTTGTGATTAGACCCACCGTAGACGGCGAGCAGGGTCGCGGGGTAAAATCCTGGGAGCATTGGTAAGGACTCAGTTTTAGTCCAGTCCATTGCTCTGGTGTGATTGACTTGACCTAATCAAATATTCAAATTTATTCATACGTCACTCGCATCCTCAATACTACTGAGCTAAAACTTTAAGGATAAAGCACATGCACTCGCTAGAGGCAGTATGGTCTCATGAATGGTGCAACAGAGCAGGAGAAGAGGTACCATTCCAGCTCTGCCAGTGATCCTTTGTGTAACGTTCCGTATGTCGCTTCACTTTGCTGAGCCTCTGTTTCGTTTTCCACGTTTTCATTTCATTTTCGTTTTCCATCTTGTCCATTTGGATAGTAAGCTCTTTGGGGGCAGGACTGCTCTCTTGGGTTAAGTCTACACATCAAAGTTATTTTGAAATAGCAGCTACTATTTCGAAATAACTATGCAAGTGTCTACATAATGCAACTGCTATTTTGAAATTGTTTCAAAATAACAGTTGCCTTGTTTGAAAATAGGTAAACTGCATTTTGTGAGGAATAGCACCTATTTCAAAATAAGGGCTGTGTAGACAGGTAATAGAGCCCATTCTAAAATAAGCAAAAGTGCATTCAAAGGCTCTGTTTCAAAATAGGCTCTATTGTGTGCAGATGCTCTATTTCAAAATAGTGCCTATTTCAGAACACGTTTTGTGTGCAGCTGTGCTATTTCAGAATAAGGTATTCCGGCATCCCTCTTCTAGAATAGCTTAATTCAGGAATAATGCTGCTGTGTAGACACATCCTTGTGATATGGGGACAAAGACCAGCTCAAGGGGACCCTAAGTTCAGAAGCAGCTTCTAAGGATTACTGCAATAAACATGTACTTAATGGAGAATCTTTACTTTTATTCAACTTTACTATCCCACTGTTCTGACCCATCACAAGCTGTGCACCCCATACACTTTCAGCTATAAAAATCTGCTCTGGTCTAGGCCAACTTTAGCATTTTGGGGCAAGGCTGCAAAAACAATTTGCATTTTTCATTCCCAGGGCAGCAGATCCTTCAACCCTACCATGCACAAGGGCACTTTAAGGATGTGGGGGAGGATCAACAAAATGTTCCCTTGAGATACAAAACAAATTTCACTGATTTTTACCCAAATTCAATTGACTTTTTAAACCCTCCAGATGTTACATAGAGTCAAAAAAAACCCAAACCAACCAAAAATAAACACCACGGGAACAACCACCAAGACTCCCTCCCACACAAACTGGAGAAAAATGATTTTATGTACATTTGAAATTTATTAAAGAAAGTGCTCTTAAGCGACCACTGCCAGAGACAGGACTCCACGTAACACTGATGTGATCCAGCATGGCAACTCCTGATAACATTAGTGTTTACCTTTGACCACAGATGGATACGTTAACAATAAGCTACCTCTGATTTCAATCCAGCACAAAGTTTATCAGCTTGAAAACAAAATTTGCAAGCAGCAAGCCCTGGATAATTCACTGCTGATTGAGATCACCAAGAATATAAAGCTTGTATACCGTGACACATCTAACACATGGTGCTCAAGACGTGATGCTTTGATCCCCAACCTGGTGCCACCGTCATTTCAATTGAGCGAAGACACCAACAACCCCCACCTGACTTCATGTTGGTGTCTTATCATGGGGCACATTTTTTATTCATAGCCAAAGAGAACAGGGCTTAAAAATAACATAACCATCTAGAACACTTCTGCACAGATAACGTCTCAGACTGAGGTTTTCAAGGTGAGGATATTAAAAAAAAGGTGGTTTTAGGCTTGAGGATACTGTGTGACCAAACAAAAAAACAAGAAGTCCAGTGGCACCTTAAAGACTAAGATTTTTTGGACCATAAGCTTTCACAGGCAAAGACTCGCTTTGTCAGATGCCCACGAAAGCTTATGCTCCAAAAAAATCTGTTTGTCTCTAAGGGGCCACAGGATTTCTCCTTGTTTTTGTGGAAACAGACTAACATGGCTACCCCTCTGATACATGTGTGATCAAAGAAATGGGTAAAAATTATTATTTATCCTGTGGATTACCACCGCCCTTAGAAGACCCAAGCAACACCGGGACCTCCACTCCATCCTACATGGTAAAAATTCACAGGTCCCAACCCCATACTGTCAATCTGCATTAACACACAAAGGTGGGAAGAAAAACCAGAGAGAGAATGGGGTGAAATGATTTGCTCACGATCACGCAGGAGGTTGGAGGTGAAGCTAAGAATAAAACCAAGGTCTATCAACGCCCACTTAACTTGACCATGCTGCTTCCCCATTACAGAAGAATGCAGGGCCTTTCACTGCACTGCTGCTATTCACTAGTCTGAATCTGGGCCCGTTCCAGTGGGTCTTTTTGCCCCAGTACTTGGCTGGTACTGAGTACTGACACCTCAGCAGCCCCAGCCATGGGATTGGCTGAAGGGAAAGGCATGGGGCAGGGAGCCAGCTGAGTACTGGGTCCTTAAAAGCCCCTGGCCAGTTCTGTCACAGATCAGAAGCAAGTCAGAAGGCTGCTGGGCCACGCCTGTGGAATGGAGGCCGCGCGTCTCAGTTTAAAATGAGCATAAAGACATGAAAACGGGGGCCACTGGCGATCTTCCTGGCAGCCTCAGGAGAGATATCAAAGAGTGTATGGATTGAAAGGCGCAATTAAAAAACCCATAACAAATGGATTACATCTGAGGGGCTGTCTCCTCTACAGAAGACATAGGTTACAGCAGAGGCAGGCCACTGTTAGAGAAGCTTGCAGTGCTATTGCCTGTTCTGAAGATGAAGAGAAGACTTCATTCTCTATGGCTGTCAGGCTAGAACTTTCATGGGGACTCATTTCATTGCAACAATTTCAAAAACATTTAAGAGGCAGTCATTCAAAGGATCTTGAGTTCTGATTGAAACTGTTTCTTCCATCTCTGCACTGCACTGTATCCCCTCAGCATCCACTTTGTTAATAACAGTTGGCATTTACAAAGTACTTTTTATCCATAGATGTCAAAAGGTGAGTAAATGGTTATCCTCCCCATGTTATAAATGGGGTGCAGAGATGTAAAGTGACTTGCCAAAGGTCACATAGTAACTCAGTGGCAGAGCGGTGAACTGAATGAACATCTTCTGACAACTAGTCAAGTTTCTTAGTCAATGGATCGTTCCATCTAATAGCAGCACTGGATTCAGAAATTTAGACACAGTGATAAGATTTTGTTTGGGATTTGAAAAAGAAAAAAGATAACAACCAGACTTGCAAGCATGTTTAAGCTCTGGTTCACAGCATCCTTACAGAAGGAAAGAAGCTTTTCCCAGTATAGTCAAAGTCAGAGGTTGCAGGTGCCACATGAAATAGAAGAAAGAAGAGAGAGTGAGGGAGGAGAAGGACATGTTGAGCATCTAACAAAGGTGACTGATAAAACAGAACAATGTAAATTGGGAGCTCCCAGAAGAAAATCTGCTCCTGTAGCAGCTACCTATTGGATTTGATGTGCTGTCTTGTTGCAGGGGTCTGTATTTTCTTAGTGAGAAGCCAGACATTCTGGTAATGCTTCATAAAACCTATAAAGTTAATTTGAGAGCAGCAAGTCTAATTCCCTTGCCAAGTCTCTATGAATTTTCAAGAACCTTACCCTTAAACTCTTCACAATAAAGACTCTCCTCAGAAATACTTCATGTACTCTTGTTTCTCATGTTGCCATAGCTACAAAGCACTGTTTACGAGTCCTTTCAGCCTGGTACAGCATTATTAGCACCCGTATCCCAAGAGAAAGAGACTCTAAGGTTTAAAGAGCAGTAATCCCCATAAACTTTGTCAAATCTCTGTGGTTAGGAAGCACATGGGGAGTAGGGGGAAAGGAGGTATGTAGTTGGTTTTATTGGCCTACTGGAATTGTTAAAGGCTGCTTAAATATTGGCCTAGAATTTAGATGAGCTTCTCTTTTGCTCTATGGCTGCATCCACACTACTATGGAAAATCAACCAGTTCAAGATCTATTTTCTGGGGTTTGATGTCACATGTCTAGTATGGACACATGAAATCGACCTCTCAGGGGTCATAGTCTGCTCCTGTACTTCTCGTGAGCTGCAAGGAATAAGGGAGGTTGACGGGAGAAAGCCAGAATTGCGTATCTGCAGTTGACTTTCTTAGTCTAGTGTGGACATAGCCTAAGTGTTTATATATAAAAAAAAAATTGTGGCAGAGTCTCAGTTTTGCAAAAAAAAGGTTTTCAATCCATCAATCAAGGTTAGCCTGAGGCACTTGCCTCACCATGGTACTCTGACCACACTGCTCAACTGAGATAAACACGGTACTTTTTAAAATTATCTTTTGCCCACAAGCAATACACACAAAAAAGCAGTCTTTCCACCAGTCAATAACGGAAACTTTCAATAGATCAGGAACAGAGATATTTTCAACATGTTTCAAATCAAGTTCTGAAAGACAGCAGGGGAAAGAAGGGGAGAAATATCACATCATTGCGGCTTTTTGCACTTTTGGAAAGGGGTGTTAATTTTTCTACATTCAATGCAAGCCTAAAAATGGGAAGGTAACCACATTTTTAGATAGGCTGCAGACTTCCTTAAGTCCTATAATTTCTTACCCATAATCACCATCCTTCTCCCCATCCAGCTCCCACAAACATCCCCAAACCACAAGTCTGAAAAAATTCTTCAAATGTCAATATTGCTTTTTCATGTTCCCATAGAGTCCTAAAATTTAGATTTTTCTTTTCCCTAGCACCTTTAATTTTGAAAAGCTCAAACTCATAGCAAAAATGATTTTTAAATACCCATTTGAGATAAGTATCAGAGAGGTAGCCGTGCTAGTCTGTAGCTTTGAGAACAACAAGAAGTCCTGTGGCACATTATAGACTGACAGATATTCTAGAGCATAAGCTTTTGTGGGCAAAGACCCACTTCATCACCATTTGAGATACTTACTTGTGCATGATAATGTCAAGATTAGTATGGATATATGGTGCTACTGCCACCTAGTGGAAAGAATCAGGACAACTCAGCTGTGTTTCATAAGCCCTATGCTGCAGCAGCTAATGGAGCTCCCGCTTTGTTTACATGTTAGTGATTGTGCTTTTGGTACAGAATAATATGAACTTGACTGCCACTATTATGAAGTTCCAAGTAACCACAGTATGTAACTGATCTGCCTGACACCTGCAACTGGCCACGGATCTGTAAGAGTATTAAGTGATGTGCCCAAGATCACACAGAACATCAATGAAAATAAAAACTAGAAACAGAGTCAGAAATTCAATGTATCCAGTTGTGTTCCAATGCTGGATCCATAGTGATTTTTGGTGCTTTTTTTTTTTTTTTTTTTTTTTTTTAAAAAAAGACTTGCACCCATTAGAGTAATTCCACTGACATTTTGATCTTCATCAAGGTCTTAAATGGAACAGCTGAATGTAAGGCTATCCCAGATCTAAAATTAGGAGTTGCAGTTATTAGTGCTTGACAGCGAAGCACTGACTTAACAGACATTTTGACACATAAATGAGGCCCACAAAAATGCAACGTTGAACTGTTAAACCTGGATACAAAAGAAAAGAAAATGAGGCAGAAAAAAAAAATCCATTCAAAATGTAATAGGACAGAAATGTGCTTTAAGTACTGATATTACCCATTTGCATAACAAAGTTACACATAAAACATTTTTCACTTTCAAAGAAATCAACCTACATTAAGGGCCAAATTCCTTTTCAGATACAGCTGCACAACTCCCAGTAAAGTCACAGGGTGTTGCTTAAGTATATAAGATGGAAGAGTTGGGCCATAATAACCCTCTCCCAGGGTAAGTACAACTGTCCTGTTGAAAGAAAGGGTTCCCTTTTTCTAGCAATACAATTCACCATTTTCTACATTGTTGTTCCAGGGCCATACACTGCAGTGACATTATAAGTATATTCCTGTTTTTCTCCTCACAATGACACTATACACAGCCTTCAGCGTGGGCAGGTAAGTATTGCTTCATTTCCAGGACACACAGAGCAGGCCCGCCAACTGGGAGGGCAAAGGGGACAGTTGGCTCTGGGCCACTTTGAAACTCTGTGGAGTGCTGTGCTGCCAGTCCGCATATGTTGAAGGGGGCAGGGCTGACTGCCTTAAGCTCCGCCCCTTCTGTCATTGACTCCACCCCTTCTGTGCACAGGGTGCTGGGCCCTCCTCTCACCTTGCCCTTGGGTACCACTGACAGAAAGTGACTTGGTGGGGGAAGGTGGTCTGTGGTGCAGAGAGCAGAACCAGGATGCCTGTCCTGTGCTCAGGCTACTTGGTCAAGCCCTACTCTAACAAAAATAAAAGTCTGGAAGTGGATGAAACCTAGAGAGCACTTATTTTGATAGATGTTTAGCAACAGGCTGGCCCAAAATCCGCCTCATGTCACTTGACATTGGAAGCATTTCCATAGCAGTCCAAACTGCTTACCTGCTTCAACAACTCTAATTTACTGCAAAAGCCATAAAAACAGCTGTGTTAAATGCCATCTTACATCAGAGGTCCAGTATCAGATTCCATTATGACAACCCACAAAGCCACGATGTTAACAGGAACACTGAGCAGTCTGTCTGCTTTGCACCATAAAGCAACAGTGCCTGAAAAGTCCAGAGAGGCAAATGACGAAAATTGCTAATTTTGCTACAGAGCCACAATCTGAAAAGGAACAGGTGCTTTCCATCCAGGGTGTGTCAATCCACTACCCCACTTTCCCATGAGTGGGTTCTGCAGAGGTGGGGGTTGAGGGGTCTTCTCTCACTGCCTCCTTAGTCCTACCTACACAGCCAAGTCAGGCGTTTCTTCAGCTAATGGCCAAGTGGGAAATATATTCCTATTAACTTCAACACCTGAGCTCAGCAGCTAAGAACGACAACAGAGGAGGCAGTAGGAATGAGGAGGAGAGCGATCAGCTGAAGGGAGTAAGATCAAGTTGCTCTCTGTAATAGATTGTCTTCACATGTTCACGTTCTTGCTACAGATTCCTGATCCAGCTGACTGTTTTTTAAAATAATAATTCCTTTTGTTCATCTGCAACAATACCATACCCCGCTGTTCACTTTTCCCTTGTCAATGCCCCCTCTTCCCCCCCTTCACTACCCAAGCGTGAGGTGATACAAGTCTAAGACTTTGCAGCAGATAATTTGATGCTCAAGGCCGACATTAGCAATGCCTGTCTCTCAACTAATCAGCAGGCAATTAGCTGGAAGAATTCAGGATGAAGCTTTAGATGAAGAGTAAACCCACAGATACTAAATTCCAACCTCAAATAATGAGACCTTATTATAATTTCACAGTGATAATACATTGCACAACCCCAAACCCCACCCCTCATTTACCTCCAGGAATTAACATTATCATTTACACACACACTAAACACACAGGCTTTCACCTATGCCTATGATTCATCACTTAATTTGAGAATTAAGCTCTGTTAATGGATGCATACTATCATTTTGTGCAATGTTCATATTTGAACAAGGTAACAACAAAAAACCAAGGACTAACACATGCATGGTCATTCTTTTTAACGAGAACGATTCCATTTTAATTTTAGCTGAATATTAAAAAGTAATTTTAATTAGCACTCATGCTAACCACTTTCTAATAAGGGATTGCTGAGGAAACTCCACTATGCTGGAGTGTGGTCCACAACAGAGAAATCTTCACTCGAAAGTAGGTTAATCATTGAAGTGCACAGGGGTGATTTTTTTTTTTAAATTCTTCTCACTTTCCACAGAGGTTGTCAGCGATGTTTAGTCATAATCATTTCTCTGGAAAATGAAAACAGTGGTTTATAAAACAGGCGTGTGATTAGAAATGAAAGGAAGGGGAAAAAAACAAAACCTGTCAAATATGTGAAAGATGCCCCGTTCCTTCCAGTGACCCAAAAATCCAAGGCTCTCTACTTTAAACAAAAAAGGAAGTATCTATGAGGAACAGTTTGTATGCAGCTGAAACCAGCCCCATTTATGTTGTGTTTTCCTTTAATAGCTAATGATACCTCCGGTGCACTTTTGCTATGAAGGAGAATAAAAATAGGGAAGGTTAAATGTACAGCTCTAGCTTCATAATTATGTAAGTTCACATCTGTCTCAAAGGTCAGAGCTCTCACAGCAGTTATGAGACACAAGATACATTAGGTCAGTTTCACCGCACGCTGTTCCAAGATGTTTGCTCCTCATTGTATTTGTGCATGCGCGCGCACACACAAGTCTCGGTACCTCTGAAAATGGGTTTGATATAGAAGTGCTTTTTCCACCAGTTCTGAGTTTGCTATCCCCAAGGTTACAGCACCTGTTTGGCAACAAGCACCAGAGAGGTAGCCCTGTTAGTCTGTATCTTCGAGAACAACAAGAAGTCCTGAGGCACCTTATGGACTAACAGATATTTTGGAGCACAAGCTTTCATGGGCAAAGACCCGCGGGTCTTTGCCCACGAAAGCTTATGCTCCAAAATATCTGTTAGTCCATAAGGCGCCACGGGACTTATCATCTGTTTGGTAGCCGGTGGAGCTCTCTTCTAATAGTGGGTCTTACCCACAAAAGCTAATACCTAATTAAAAGCCCAAACCTAATACATGTCAGTCTCTAAGGGGGGTGTTTCTGGCAACTATGTTCCCTGAAACACTAGTGTTCCATGAACAACTCACAGGTGTGCCGCCAGCATTCAGAAAAATACACTGATGGCACATTTTCTATTGTTAAAACCACATACAATATTACTTCTTCATTGCTATGATACCTGATTAAACTACTTCATTTTGGTCTTGCTGGTATATGTTGCTGTTTGGTTTATTTTTTTGGTCTGACAACAATTTTTTTGAAGAAAATTGTCATAGGTGTTCCATGCTTAAAAATACTGTTTGTTATTCTGTGGTCTCAAAAAGTTTAAGAAATACTGCTCAAAGGTGCTATAGGACTGCTTGTTGGTTTATGAAGCGAAAGAGTAACACTGTTAATCCTCTGAGACTATTCGCCTCTGAAATAGGTCTGCTTCTTCTCTCACACAATCTCTCTCGGAAATAATTCTATCATAGTCAATGGTGGGACCAGGATGCAATGGGAGAAGCAGGACCAGTATGAGGAAGAGTGTAAAATATTGCATTTGGGGAAATGTTGCCATTTAGCCTTTTTTCAGAGTCACGAGAGTATAACAAGTGAAGAAAAAAATTCTTTAAAAAAATTTCTGTTTAACAAAACCTCACCAAACTTCTGTGTTGACACTCTCGTGATTACAGATTTAGTTATCTAAATAAAGTATTGTCTAGAAATTTACCCTTTCTCCTCTCTGCAGTGTTTGTCTTCCAACACAAGCCTCGGAGCTCTGTAAACCTAAGTGGGAAATTAAGTTGAAAACTGAAATTACTCTGCCAAACAGAGTGAACACAGCTGCTCTCCTAATGAAGCAAAATCGCAGGAAGGATAACCAAGTGGCACAAGGCACTCTTGCAACTTCCAAAATCGTGGTCTTGCATTGTGAATCATGGTGTGAACATACGACACAGTTCAAAGATTTTAAATGCCACTCTGGGGCTATGCCCACACTAGCCCAAAACTTTGAAATGGCCATGCAAATGGCCATTTTGAAGTTTACTAACGAAATGCTGAAATACATATTCGGCGCCTCATTAGAAAGCTGGCAGCCGCGGCACTTTGAAATTGACGTGGCTCACCACCACGCGGCTCGTCCAGACGGGGGTCCTTTTCACAAGGACCCCGAAAACTTCAAAATCCCCTTATTCCTACCTGCTGTTAGGATTAAGGGGATATTGAAGTTGTCGGGGTCCTTTCAAAAAGGAGCCCCGTCTGGACGAGCCGCGTCAATTTCGAAGTGCTGCGGCTGCCAGCATTCTAATGAGATGCTGAATATGTATTTCAGTGCTTCATTAGTAAACTTCAAAATGGCCATTTGCATGGCCATTTCGAAGTTTTGGGCTAGTGTAGACACGGCCAAGAAGGACAGAGATCCTTCTAGTGGATTTGTGTAAGTGCTCCTCTGCAGCTCAACCAAACTTTCTTGTGTATGGAGTAGATGTGATGTGATTTTAAGATACCTTCTTACGGAAGGGCTATCCATATTGAGGACAAGGTTTACCAAAGTGGCAAGTGATAGTCAGTGGCTAGATCCAGATGGCTGAAAAGGTCTCTCTTTTTCCTGCCTTCTAAAAAGTCCTAAGGTACAGATGTTCTGGAAACCAGCCTCTTCTCAAGGGATCTCCCACAAAACTTCCCAAAATCACTACTCATTATTGAAAGTCTTGGCCTACAGTTGTTATTGAAGCAAGAACTGGGGATAAAAATGGGTGGGGCAGAGTTTATTTTCAGCCCCCACAAACAAACACACAAAAACAAAAAAAAAACAGCCTTCAGGTCAGCATCAGCCTGGACATTCAAATGAAGGAAGGAGAATTAGGATAGGTCTACACAGCAAAGTTATTTCAAAGTAACTGTCCCAGGGTCTACACAACGCAACCACTATTTTGAAATAGCAGTTGCCTTATGTTGAAATTGGTAAACTTCACCCCCAAGAAACAGAGCCCGTTTCAAAATAGCTCCTTCCAGCACTGCTTTTCTAGAAAAAGAGGTGGTGGAACTCAAGCCCCAAACTCCGCCCCCCCCGCCCCGCAACCCCAGGCCCAAACTCCCCCCCCCTACCCGCCACCCGCACTCCATGCAGCTTACCTGCCTCATGTAGGGCCCAACCTGCCCTTGGGGCTTAACCGCCTCTCAGTAGGGGGAAAGTTGCCCCGAAGCTGGGCCCAAGCCGTCCCCCCAGCAGCTTAGCCCCACCCTTGCCCCACAACCTCAACCTGCCCCCTGACAGCTTAACTGCCCCCTGCACACGTCCCCTACTCGCCTCCCTGGCTTAAACCCCACACTCCCCCAAGCTGCTCCCCCGACACCCCCCACCCTACCTTCGGCTGCATTGCTGCTGCCTCTGCCTCCTCTGTGTGGCTCTCCCCTGCCGGTACTTCAGCATGGCAGGCAGGGCAGGGAGGGAGCGGATGAGGAGTCAGCTGGAAGTGGCAGCGTCTGCAGCTGCAAATGGCTCTAAAAGAGACATGTGGCTTGGGCAGAGCCGCCCAGCCAGCTTTTAAAAATGGCACCGCTACCAGAGCTCTACACCCTGAAAAAGGCTGTCACAATGCCGTTCCAGGGCGTTCCGACAGAAACAAGCCCTGGCTGTCAAAATAATGGCTGGTAAAACAGGGAGTCGAGCCTATTTCAAAATTAGCCATAGTGCGTTCAACGGCTCTATTTCAAAACGGGCTTGATGTGTGTAGACACTATTTCAAAATAGCCGAGTGCTATTTCCAAATGCAGTTTTGTGTGTAGCAGCTTTATTTCAAAAGGAATGATTCCAGCACAGTTTATTTTGGAATAAGGCCGCTCTGTAGATACCCTTACAGTAACAGCAACAGATTGGGCATAGGGAGCTGTGTTAACCTACCTATTGGAAGGCTTTGAGTCTAGTTTCTTGCCCTCAAAGCAGGACCTATCACCATCCCTGGCAGAGTTTTTCTTTTACCTCTTGGCCCCCTCAAGGGCTGACCTCACAACAAGGGTTTAGGAGGCCAATACTCAAACCACTGAGCTATCCCTCGCTCCCAGATGCAGTTTCTTCACAAAACAAAAAGGCAGCCCTGTAGCACTTTAAAGACTAACATGATTTATTAGGTGATGAGCTTTCATGGGACAAACCCACTTCCTCAGATCTCGAAATTCTGACCAGATGGGGCTGCAGGAAGGAGAGGCCAAAATAAACCGCTTGGACTAAATCTCCCCTCTGATTTTAAACGTGTCGTCACCTGAGCCTGCCGCTTACCAGAGATCATTTTCTGGTGTGCAGTCAAGCACCCCTGATGGCAGCCAAATTACAGCTTTAAGACCCTGATTCGGTGAGGTACTGGCACGTGCCACATTTTAAGAACGTGAAAATTCACAGGCTATTTACCTTGCTGAACTGAGGCCTAAGGAATTGCAGCTCCTCTCCCCAGTACATCCAGAGCACCAGGCACCTCCCAACGTAAGGCCTTGCTCTAAGGAGAGACATGATGCTCTAATTTGCAATCAAGACTCTTTCCTGTCTTTGTTTTTCATTTTTACTCTGTAGGCCGCAGTGTTTACAGCTCGCTACACCACAAATCTTTATTTCATGTCACCCACTGGCCCAGGCTGTCCCCACTCACTGTTTCTCCTAGACAAGTTAATAAGATGGAAGGCTCCCTTGAGGCCTGGAGCCAGTGAACATTATCACTTGAAAGCAAGGCAGAAATACTGACACATCGGAAATGACTTCAAGCCTATTAATTACCCTTTCTTCTCTGGCAGATCTTTGAGAGAAAGCTTGACAAATTGAAAGGCAGGAGAGATGGTTCACCCCTGTCCCAGGAAAAGCCCCCACCCACAGTAACGAAGGCCAGATTTCCTCTTTGGTTCGTTATCAATTAATTCATCAAAAATTAGCTAAGCACAGACAGGCCTTTATTAACAGATTTGCTCTTTTCCCCTTGTGCTTCATTTCATAGGGGACAAAGCAGGCATGATATTTACTAAGTAAGGATCATACACACAGTACTCCAATTCTTTTACGGGAATGTAACCCACTGAAAAAAGTGCATGAAGCCAACAGATGAGGCTCTTCTGCAACAGAGAGGGGTTCAGAGGCACACATTTTCCATCCATCACAAACCGCTGCACACGTGGCAGTGCGGATTCTGCCACACACGGCAACAGTAGAGGAAGAGTTCTGGAGTTTTCTTATCACTTCATGCCAAATAACCTCCATTAACAAACTTGGTAAACCATCGAGAAACGGCCACCTGACCATAATTCCTCGGGAGCACCCCAATGGCCATTCATGCCCCTCCTCCCCCGTTTCAAAACAGGGTGAAAACTTTGCTGGGTATAAAATGATCCTAATTATTCAAAGCATTAGTTTTTAAAAGCATTTCCACATCCAGTGTTGCTTCCTCATAGGCTTTATAGGAAGACTATTGTATAAATAAATGATTGGCTTTCTTATTCAAGAGCTTCAGATTTGAAAATATTAATTTGATGCAAAGTAGCCCCACAAGTCTAGATAAAGTCACTAACAGGCACTATGGCTTTATTTTTCAGGTGATTTTCATAATCTCTGTTGGGGTATTTTTTTAAAACTTGAACAAAACCTTTAAACCATTACCCAGGAAACTATCATTAAATCATTTGTTCATTTTTATTAGTGTCATTGTAATTAAAGAGAATCGTATTTCAAAAAATATATCTTCAGCAGTACTTATCAAAACCCATCCCTGCAGCCTATCAATTAGTATTACAATAACCTCACTCCCTTGTTGCCTTTGCTATTAGCATTTTGATTGAATGTCTGTTGAAAAGTGACTGGTAACAGAAGATTGTGTTCAGAAAGTAATGTTTCTTTATTCGCTTTCATTGAAGCTTGTCTAGTTGTCTTCAGTTCCTTCTCAAAAGAGACAAGACAGTTCCAAAAGCAGTAATTTTGATGCTGATTTTTTTTTTCTTCTCCTCTGCCAGGTGAGATAGATTGGTTTAGGCTGGACACAAATGCTATTAAATCACTTGATAGTAGATTCAGGTTCTGCTACTGGCTGTGACCTAAACATACTCCAACACATACCAACTACTAGCTAGTTGCCATCACAACAGCAGCCTGTAAGTGTGCCGCTCAATAAGCTAGGAAAAGAAATATCAAATTCTCACAAATGAGCTTCCAAGGAACTTAAATAAATAATAGTTTATGAATTATTCTCACTGTTGTTGCTGATGCATAAACTACTCAAGGAACTTTTCACCAACATTCATTACGAAAAGTGTTGCATGTCAACTGCTACAATTTATTATACAATCTTTTGCACTTTGGAAGAGGGTAACCCAGGCTATGTCTGAACTAGGCTTAGAAAGTTGACCGCACATACGCAATTCAAGCTACAGCAATTGCACAGCTAAAATCGACATATCTGCACTCGGGTAACTTGGCTGTCTATGCAGAGAAAGGTCAACAGAAGGCTACAGCTACACTAGAGAGTTTTGTAGACAAAACTGGGGTTTTGTAGACAAAACTTGTGGAGCGCTAACACACAATGCATCTTGTCGAAAAACTGTCAACAGAAAAGCTGGGTAGATGCTCTGAGAGGCCCTTTCATCAACGGAACGGTTCAAAAAGATCAATCCACTTTTATATGCAGACACTGTCAACAGAAGTTTTGTTGGAACATCTCTTCTGACAGTAACTTCTGTAGACAGATGTTTCTAGTGTACATGGAGCCTGTGAGTTTCTCCCATCGACCTCCCTTACTCCTCATGTCTCACAAAGAGCTCAGTGGTCGATTATGGCCCCCGAGAGGTCGATTTCGTGCATCTCAACTAGACAAGTGAAATCAAAGCCTGGAAGATGGACCCTGAGCAGGTCAGGGTTCCAGCGTAGCATAAACCTGCCCTCAGAGACTGTTCAGTTTGCCAACTGTAGCAAAGCCCTCTAACAAAGGACAGATCTGTAACTAGCATCATCAGACGAACAAGTAGAGGTATTGTCCACGCACCATGAATTACAAAGACAAGAGTTCATTAAATTTATTACATTAAAATAAAAATGACCTACAATTTCAGACAGCTCTATTTACTGATATCGCCACTGCTGATGCCTTTCCACTGATATATTATGTTCACAAGCCACAGCGAACAGTCATCCAAAAACATTTCAATTTCTTGAAGATTCTGCAAAATTAAATACAACCCATGGCTGCCACGTAAAAGCCAAATGATTTTGAAGCTCGGTTTTACGGTGGAAGGAAAATATAAACAAAACCAACCTGCAGGCCAGATGTTCACCTCTGAACACACACTCTTTTTCCTATTTCAGTGCAGCACTATAGGCTGGTGACTCTAATGAGCAGTAAACCAGGCAGTAATAAATAGCCTGATACGAGCAAATGTTCAATAACTTTTACCATTAGTAGGGCAATATTAGTGTTGGTCATAACTCAAGTGTCCCAAAAAAGCTCCCTTTACCATATTGTGTTTTAAGACCTCCTTAAGTCTTCTCTCTCTTGCATTCTATCCTCTCCCTTCCCTGTTCCCAAAACTCCCATTTTTTCTTTGGCAGTCAGCCAAGAGTTTATAATGGCGTCAGGTAGCAATTTCATTTTTAAAATGCTCTTATCAAAGATTTAAGGTGAAAGATAAGCAGAGCATACTAAATCATCATAAAGGAAGCATTGTATAAAGCACAGTATTTTACAAATCAAAACAGTTATCAGAATGAAAAGGTATGAATATAAAAACAGAGACAAGCCCAAAGGAAGGAGAGGGGTGTATTTCCAGATTAAAGAGAAACTGATCAGACTTTAGGGAACCTTGGGCAATTTGCTTGTAATGTTTGATAGGAAATGGAGCAAAACGCTTGATTTTTCATTCAAAAAAATCAGGATTATAAATGGTATAAATAAATGTGTACATCTATAAAAACACACTCCGCTCACATAGTATCTACACAGACACAAAACATGTATATAGCTCACACACAACCATCCCCCATATACAACACATTTGTATATTAACATGCATTTTATATACACATTTTTCAAACCATTACCCACTGTGGTTAGGTGCTTTTATCAGAGTCATCTGACCTGGAAAGCATCTGTTGTTAATACCACTGTTTTATTATTTATCAAATCCATTTCTTCGTAGAATGACTAATTTCATACCCACAGCTGCTCTCATTTTCCCTTCACAGCTGCTACTTCCCCCAAGCAGCCAGTCAGGTTTTATTAGTCTACCTCTGTTTCTTGCCACCCCCATTTTGCCTATAAACCTTGTGAAACCAGAGGTGCTGCCTATAAAAACAGGACAGGATACTCCACATATTGCAAAGGATAAGGGCAGGTCTGTATTAGCCCTGAAAGTCCATCCTAGATATGTAATTCCAGCACCAACCATTGCAAAGCTGGAATCAACTTATCTAGGATCAACTCATCTGGTCATCCTCACTGAGGGAGGCCGAAAGGAAAAAATCTCCTGTTGACCTCCCTTACTCCTTGAAATAATGAGTATTAGGGGTCACTGGTCAAGCCCTGATTGTCTGATTTTGTGCATCCCCACTTGGTGTGCAAAATTGAACCTCGGAAGAGGGACTCTGACTGGGTTGATCGCCCAGTAAGTACAGACCTACTTTAATTCTACACCAACTATTAAGAGTGGGCCTAATCATTAGACAACATATTTTCCATGTGCATTGTTAAAACAGTGAAAATTATTTAAAAAAAACCACATACACACAAAACACTTCGTCTTTTTTTTGTTTGACCTGGTGTTATTATTAGGAACACACAGATTGTGAAAAAACGCCTTTGTGGTTTTCAGTTTCCTTTCAGGCGGATAAGAATGGATTCAAGCATGTGCTCAGATGTGCTTTTCTGAATTGGGACCAGTAACAGAGTCTTCTGTCCCCTTAAAATCCAGGGGTCTAAGGCCAAATGGACAATCAGCCTCATTCTGAGGCAGGCCTCTGGTATGAACAGGTTGTGGCTTGGTAGTTTGCAAGGGGTCTAGTGTTTGCCTCATAATTATGGAGTCCTATAAAGTGGAGGAGGGAAGAAGAGGACTATCAGAGATGTGTTGGCTCCAGTGTTCCCTGTAAGCTGTACATTTATGTGCCCTTTGGGGAGCGATTTAAATGCCGCTCAGCTGATCAGCAGAGCGCCCACAGCCAGGTTTTGTGTTTCTACTGGTGGTGCACATTCACATGTGCCTCAGTGCACACAAACATATTTATTTCGCATATGGATGGAAAAGATTAGAGGGAACATTGGTTGGCTCCTGTGACTGGGAGGCCTCCCAAACAGATGGCATACAGGAGAACTGAGGACTAGCTGCCAGTAACAAGGATGCTTCTGGATCAGGGGGAAAGAACCTGGTTTTATTACTGTTGGATTTATGGGTTTATTTCAGGGGGAGGTTGCTGTAGATTGTCAGCGCCACCAGTAAATGATGTCCTTATTCAGACTGTGAGGGTGTTGTCAGACCAACAGCTGACAGGTGCTACAGGCATATTCACGGACTCAAGATAGGTCTGTAACTTTGGAAGTGGCAGCATTCTGAAATGGGTAAATTGGACCCTAAAACATGATAGTAGGGACTGAGTGGCAGGATCCAAATCTGCAGCTACTTTTTTTTTAAATGACTCGATTTCAAAACTGGTGACTTTTCTTTAAAATCTGCAGACATTTTGCAGGTACAGTCACAGCCAAAAGCCTTCTCTTGCTAAGTTTACATTCCCCTATCTTGCACTAATTTCACATGAGCTACTCCACTAATCCTTTTTGATTGGACTACTGTGACCGAAAAGAAATACTTTCATTAGCTCAACTGAAGTCAATGGCATAACTCTCCTTGACAATCATGGGAACAGGAAATGGTCCCAATAAAGATAAATATGGAAAAAATGATCTCGTAGTTACAGTACAGAACTTGGAGTCAGACTTAGGGTATGTCTACCCTTACCAGAAGATCAACTCCTTCAGGGTCAAAATTCCAGGGCTCGATTAAGCCCACCTAATCAGGACACGTTAAATCAAACCATCAAGGCATTACACTAGGAGGGTAAGTCTTCCAATTGTGTAGCTAGAAATCAACTTACCTGCAATTGACTTACCTGGCTGTCCTCACTAAGGAAGGTTGACATGCGAGTTTCTCCCAACCACCTCCCTTACTTCTCACAACAGCAAGGAATACAGGAATTGACTGCCAACCCTGAGAGGTCAATTTCACGTATCTCCAACGGGTGCACAAAATTGGCCTTATGGGTGCTATAGATGTAGCCTATAAGGAAGTTCAATGGAAGAGTTTCTCCTGTTGACCTGCCTCTGCGTGGATGGCCAGAAAAAAAAAAAATCAACCAAGGATACACAGATTCCAGTCTAGGATATCAATCTAGGATACATCGATTCCCGCTACACAATTGTCATAGCTGGAATTGCGCATCTTAGATTGACTTTTTAGTCTAGTGTAGATCTGGCCGGAGATTCTCTTCTTAGCCCTGACACTGACCCCAGGCATGGCAGTTAAATTCTTTGTGGTATCATCTCCCTATAGCTCACCTGTTTCACAGGGATGTTTTGAAGCCCGATTCAGAAAATGTGGGCAAAGTGCTCTGAAGTCACTGGATGGAAGGTATTATAGGCTAAGTACTGTTATAATTAGCTGTCCACTGATAGCTCTCTTTCAATGCACAACAATGGGGAAACAAGTTATTAGGCAGGACTGGCATCGTGCCATATGGCTGAGGTCACTGCAGACAAAAGGTATTGTAATGTTTCAGTGTGCTCTCCCTGATCCACAGTAAAAGCCCCACAAACTTTAAATCAAAACCACCATCCACCAACCTGCAGTTATAAAGGCTGCTTTTTTAATTGTAAACCCCACAGGAAAAAAAATCTGCCAGATGTTCCCCTTGCATTTTATATATATGAAACATACTGTACTAGCAGAATCAGAAATTCTTACCAGCACATATTAATCAACCCAGTTAAGGACAACTTCAGTCAAAATGTAGGATTTAAAAAAAAAAAAAAAAGTTGCGCACGCGCGCGCACACAGAGAGAGAGAGAGAGAGAGAGAGAGAGTGTGTGTGTGTGTGTGTGTACAGGGAACATGACACAGCTACGGAACAGAGCAAACCATACAAGTTACCTCCAGTTCACCTTGAAAAATCTACCAGCACAAGTTACTTTTTCAGCTGAGATATAAGAGAAAGTGTTTAGCGGACACAAAATCTGGATCATAAAATAGCTGTGGAAAATTTAATCAAAGGTTTCACTGGGAGGGATGGGGGTAAGGGGGATTACAAGGAGGGGGGAGAAAACCATCGCTGCCTTTTAGAAAGGCATTCCCCTCTTTTCTGTACTGGAGATGGTTGGTGGGAAAGTGCATAATTCTGAGAGGGTTTTATGGCAATGAATGTTTTCCTTGTAGGGCAAGAGTGGATGAAAAATTGGGCTGGGGGAGAGAAGGAAGGTGATGTCCTACAGCAGGGGTCAGCAACCCCAGCACGGGTACCAAGAATGGCATGTGAGCCGATTTTCATTGGAACACAAAGTGGGAGCTCCGCTCTGCCCCTCCTCCCCCATGCAGCCGGGAGCTTGCTCATAGCCTGTGGATTAACAAAAGAGCAGCTAATGTTACCAACCACCACCTAACCAGTAAGGCTCTGCATCTTTATTTATTAATGAAGCTGTTGTAAGTAGGAAAATTGGTGACTTTAAAAATATTACTGGCACTTGGGACCATGCAGAGAGGTCAAAAGGTCACATTTGGGCACTCTGCCTCTGAAAGGTTGCTGACCCCGTCCTGCAAAATCTCTCTACTAGGGATTCTTTATTTCTTGTTGGTGGGATGGGGGGGAAAGGATGGGGGGGAAGACAAAACATCTTCTCATGGCATCACACGTTCTTCTTTCCCTTCCTGCCTTTACCAATCAAGCTCACCACTGCAAACATGTCTGTAAACACCCATGTCACCCTAGCCACTAAAGTCCTCACCAAACTGCTCCAGGCTGGAGCCCTTCTCCAGCACATAGGGTGTTGTTGGTCTGTTTTAGACTGTAAGCTCCTCAGGCAGGGGTCACACAGGGCGTATCTTCAGATGGTGTAAACTACAATAGCTCTAAAGATCCTCTGCTGGACTTTGAAGCTATGGGAGCTACGAGAATTTACACCAAAGATCTGCCCCCATGACTTCCGTCTCTTCAACTCCAAGCCTATGGACAGGATTTAACAAAATAAGAAGCAAGAGAAATGGAAATAGTGTCAGTAGGAGGCCACGTTTTGGACTGAACTCAGACACTCTGCTTTCAGTCTGGTTCCTGCAGGTGTGTACTGAGCGAGGGGATTTCTGGAGTCTGTCCACAACTTTGCATCTGGTTGGCTGTATGACCTTGGTGGAAGATCCTTAAGGATATATATATATATATATATATATATATATATATATATATATATATATATATATATATATATACTGCAAATGGGTCTGATCAAACACCACCCTGTGTGGACCCCAGCTCAAACCTAGCGTCCCACCGACTCCAGCAGGGCTCAATCCACACACAGGATGGACCCACGTACAGTGGGCAGATCTAGATGCCACTGTGCCTCAAGTTTGGAAACTGGGACAGTCTCGCCACCAGACCCCTCCCAGGCGCACCTATGTAGCTCAACTGCCTGTAGAGCACAATGACCTCCCAGGATGAACTATGCAGAATACCCGGGCAGTACCGTCATATTTGTGGAGCTCTTCAATATTGTTTTAAAAGGCAGCAGACTCTCCGGGAAAACAACAGAGAGAGGTCTCCTTAGAGCCTCACTCACCTGCCTTAGCACAACAACATATTTATGGACCATGAGTTCACAGTTACTGATTAATTATTCTCTTTGGGGCTCACTACAGAGGAGAGTTTCACACAAATTCTAGCCTTTCAGTCTATGAGGTTTCCACAAACGCACAAGAGTTTGGCTGGGTCAGGAGCAGGATTCAGTGGTGCTCTTCTATTTGCAGCAGAGATGAGGTGACAAGTCAGGGTGAGTTGCAGAGAAAAGTGGAGTGGTGAATCACCCTCAAACCAGCTCCGGGCTCACTCAGATAAATTCATCCTCACTACTGCAGTGCACTGTATGAACATGTAACTGGCACAGAGTGGTGAAGAGGATACACCTTGAAATCAAAAGGCCCTTCCCCTCAGAGACCTGCAGTTTTTGAGAGTAAATCAGAAAGCCAGGCTACTGAGAGGCAGTCTGTAATTCCAAAAAAAAACGTAGACGTCATCTACACCACCACGGATGGAGGCCTTTGCTTGGAAGGTTTCTTATGTAGTTATGGGCTTTTGTCCTTAGAGGAAAAATCCTATGGAAAGCAGAGGAAAGTGACAAATCTTTTGGACCATCTGCTGGAATTTAACTTATAGATTTTTACAGGGGGGTTCAAAAGCCACCAACATAAAACAAAAAGCCTCACCAGTGCTGCAGCCATAGGCGGTTATATATAGAAATGATACAAGCCTACTAAAGCTACATCTTTTAAGAGTAATTGCTATAGAACTCAATTTGTCTAATCCCTATCAAATCCGTATTGGATGTTTTTCCGTGAAACGAAAGACACTAGGGAGCCAGGCCTCCTGTGTAATAGTTTATATTCTACAATTTTTCATCAACCACTGTTCAACTTGAATAAGTTACTCTGCATCTCAGCTGGCACTATTTTCCCAGTGGTAGAAAGAAGGAGATAATGCTTGTACAAATGTCCTTTGGCTTGAACAGTGCAGGATCAAGCTCTAGTTAACTATTATTAAAAACAAGCTTCAAGACTAACAATTTTACTAATCTTTAAGGGGCAGACAGACCAACTTGGCTTCTTCTCTGAAACCTGTTATCATGGTCAGTGTCATCAACAGTGTGAAGGAAGAGAGGTGGATCCATTGGTTTCTCTGTATTTGTTAAGATAAATTAACTGAGGACTGAAAATATTTGTGAAAGAACCTGGGAAAATTTTGACCAGCAAAGACAATGTTATTGGGTGTGGAAATGACAGCAAGCTATCGACTGAGGTATCCCAAGAGACTAGACACATTGTCATTTCAGCCCATACTTTATAAGTTGGTAATTTAACAGTTTCTAGTTTGCTAATATAACAAGAGGATTGATTTTGTGGAATTTATCCATGCAAAAGCTGTAAAACATTATTTATATGGTAGCAGCATTTACGTTCATAAATCCCTATTCCAAGTCTTCCCGCCACATCAGCAGTCATTTCAAGCTTGGACTCTGCAACGGACAACCAGGAAACAATTTCCACTCCCCAGGCACAGATTTAGGCCTCGATTCAGGAGGACACAAACACACACACTCAAATCAACAGGTTTCTAGCAGATGCTGCACTTCTTTACAGCAGGGGTCAGCAATCCTGGACACAGGTGCCAAAAGGGGAACATGAGACGATTTTCATCATCACTCAAGGTGGGAGCTCAGCCCTACCCCTCCTCCCCCATTCAGCCAGGAGCTTGCTCAAAGCCAGGCCACCTGTGGGCTAAAAGACCAGCTAATGCTACCAACCACCACTTACATGGTAAACCTCTGCATCTTCATTTATTTATTAATTAAGCTGTTTAAGTAGGACTATTTAGCAACTTTAAAAAGTATCACCGGCACTCCGACCATAGAGAGGTCAAAAGGTCAAATTTTGACACTCTGCCTCAGAAAGGTTACTGACCCCTGCTTTACTGAATTTGGGTTTTATAATTTAGACAGCTTTTATGTACCAGAGATACCAGGTGACTCACGTCATGGACTATGCAGGAAACGAGGTACCGTAGGACAGATTCACCCCCTATTTTCTGGTTTACCAATTGACTACTTCCTTTCTCTCAGGCATGCTGGAACTGTTTGTGCAGTCGGGGCGAAGAGAGCATTGAACCAAACTTCAAACCTTGTATGTAATGGGAGGAATTTCAAATCCGGGGGTGCTACAGCACGCCCTGTTCAAGCACCTATGCTTTCTCTCACCCTGTTCATCTCCTCCCAGAGCCTATAAGATTACCTCCTCAAGGCCAGTAAATTATAGAGAGGTCATCAAAAACAGCAAGAAAGTGACCAAAAAGAAAGCTAAGAAAAACTCACTAGATATATCTGAGAGCACTTAACAAACAACTTCGCCTTTAATAAAGGACATTAAAATGTAAGCCAAACCATCCAGTATGTTCAAATATTTTTACATACATTTTCTTTGGTGCTTGGAGGTATTTGCCTATTTTCTCAAGGTCACTGTGCTGATTTATTACAGTTGGCATCTTAATTCCACTCATTGCATTAAATCCGCCTGTCTATGTAAATGTTGCATTTTGCTCTTCCCCTTGTGTTTTTGGACTTCTCCCAATTAACATTTTCTAATAGTCCCACAAGACTTCAACAGCTATGCAATCATGGCTCTGTTCTTGCAATGCAGATGCAAGGCTGACCTATAGCTGAGTGAACTGATTTGTCACCAAGCAGTTATTCGCAGAATTCTCCTCCTATTCAGGGATCACTGTGATTTCTGCTAATTTATGCATTATTCCCAATGATTCCACTGAAGTTCACAATTTACTTGTTTCTATTTTGGCTTATGCACTGAGCAGTGTTGCTTAGTTGTGATTGGTAAACTAAAGTCACATGCTATTGGTTCCTCCTCTTACCCCGCATAAGCACAGCATAATGCAGTCATCACATTTCTAGTGTGAATCCTTGGTGAAAGCAAATTTAACTTTTGATTTCCATGAGTATTTCAAGTGCAAAGAGTACTTTTCACACACATCTATGCTGGCAGAACTCAAATGCAGAGAACCTCTCAGGAAGGGACCCCAAAAGAAATGTAAATCATTTGAAAGCCTCTTGTCAAATACCTGAGGGAAACTGCCCACCTCTAGCCTTAATTTTTCTGGAGCTCAGAAAGAACAACAAAAATTGTGGAGACTCTTCTTGCAGTCTCTTAGCTGTTTGATAGGCTAATTAAAAAGTTGAAATTGCTCAATATTTGGCTGGGGTAGAGAAATATCTTTCTTTTCAAATGAAGATTAGTAAGGTCCTGTATACAACTGTAACTTTTCTGGTAGAAAGACTGCCTACTTTTAGCACAGGCCTTCTGAATGCAGTCAGCTACTCGGCCATGAGACCGTGCAAATTGCACATCTCCCTAGTCTCTGGCTACCCTACCCAAGACACTCAAGTATCATGCAATTGGTGACCTGTACAGCTGTCTATCCTTTTTATTATTACCCTCAGAAGGATGTCAAGAGGTATAATTAATGCGTGAAAAGCCTTTTAAGACACTCAGCCCATAAACGCTACATTAGGTTCAAAGATTTATTTTGTCACATTGCTTGTTGTTGGCTAGATTCATATTTTTGTGACCTCATTCTCCATTACCCTGAACCACTAAAGAATGAATGCAAAATGCTAACCCCTCGGATTTAAACATTTTGCACCCCTTTTGCATGGCGTTCGGTGCTTAGGCAAAGCACAAAACAATGGAGATTCTTCCCCCTTCTCTTATGTTTTTAGGGAAGTCGGTGGAGGAATGAATCCGGAACTGATTGTTGCAGTCAATGCCCTCCACAGCAACAACCTGACTGAGAGCTAGCAGAATTAAAGAGATTGGAACAGAGGTCAGCAACCCCCAGCACAGGTGCAAACAGCGGCACGCGAGCTGATTTTCATCGGCACATTAGGGGGAAGCTCAGACAAGCCCTTTCTCCCCCATGTCCCCCCTGCATTAACAAAAGACCAGCTTATGCTACCAACCACCACCTACATGCTAAAGCTCTGCGTCTTTATTAATTTATTAATGAAGGTGTTGTAATCAGGACTATTAAGGACTTTGAAAAGTATCACTGGCACTTGGACTGTACACAGAAGTCAAATTTCGGCTCTCTGCCTCGGAAAGGTAGCTGACCCCTGGATTGGAAAATTTTCCTGTGCAGGGTTCTCCCTCTAAGAAGAAATTTAAATACAAAATGGAGGGGGTTTAGCTTGTAAATGTTAGGTGGAAGAAGAACAGAGCACAAGTGAGTTCTTGAAGCCTCAATTATTTCTGATTATTTTAAAGTCTGTATTCAGCATATAACCCTATATTTTAATAGAAGGGCTTCTACAGGAGCTACACGGGTTAAGCTGCAACCTTATTTGTTTCTTTAACATGAAAATAAAAATAGAGACATCCCGTGAGTACTGATCTGGAAAGCCGTTTCTCTTTCCTTCTTTAGGGAAAGTGTTTGGATACATCTACTCTTTAGATGCACTCTGGCTAGCGCAGCTGTTCTTTCTTCTCTCTCCTTTGGCTGTAATTTTCATTACGGGTATAAAATTAAGCAATAAGGTATGACAGACAGTACATAGCTGGGCAATTATTCCAAGCCTCAGGTGGCGTTATACAGCACTAGGCTAGGGGCAGAGTGACTGTAACCACCCGAGACATTCAATAATCGCCTTGAAATGCATGGCCAGGAGCCTTACTCGCTATTATGAAATGGAATCTAACTGGGAGGCAGGACTCCTCTTGGGCTGGAATGCATTTATTTTTTATATCTCATGTGAGGTGCTCTACTGCAGTGGCAATGGGTGCTGTACAGGAAATTAAAGGCAAGGAAAGGGGAGCCAAGAATTGGCAGGTCGCTTGTCTTCTCCTGCTCCCTTTGCCTTCCTCTATTAACAAATGAAGTGCTGGCGAAAAGCATCGGTTCATCAATCCTGGTGGAAACTGACACCATTAGGTCAGAGCTATACTAGACATTAAAGTCGACTGTAGCTACACCATCCTAGCTACGGCAATTGTGTGGCTAGAATCGACTTACTACAACCGATTTACCTGGCCGTCCTCACAGAGGGAGGTTGACAGGAGAAACTCTCCCATCCATCTCCCTTACTCCTTGCAACATCAAGGAGTACAGGGGTCGACTGCTGACCCCAGATAGTTCAGTTCTGAGCATCCCTATTAGGTGCACTGGGTCGATCTTTTGCATAGTGAAGACATCCCCTCATTCGCTGAACATGCACAATGGAAGTATCAGTAATGCACATCACCCTACTATTAGGATTAAGTACTGGCCAAAGGGGCGATAATTCAGTTACAATCTCCATTTGCTCTTTGGCTCCTTGTTGAGGCTGATAGTAAGTATGGCAAACGTGCCAAATATGAAGTGGCTGTTTATGATCTGCACACCTCTAGGGTAGAAGCTAGACTGAAACCACTAGCTCATTCTACATGGACCACTGAACTGGCCTTAGCTGACCACAGCCTTCAGTTGCCCTTCACCTGGGGTAGATATGGACCTCAGGCGTCTTGGTCTAAGAAAATGTTTATGAATAGACTTATTTAGTACTACTGACTAAAATGAACATTTATAATGAGTTACATTGTATTTATAAGATGATGGAAGGGTCATTTCCTAACCTTGCTCCAGAAAAGCAGAACAATGTGACTAACAGGAACTCTACTCAAAAATTACACCCAATCAGGAAATTCAGGCAATATTTCTACTGCTTTAAAAAATCCTTTTTTTTTTTCTTTTTTAAGTGCACATGAACCTGTTTTACTTGAACCAGACAGCAGTTAACAAAAAAATTAGTGTGTTATAAATATACTTCTATTCAATATGAATGCATCATACACCATAACCACAGCCTAAATAAGTATGTATATAGGTGTGAATTGGCTGTATGTAGTTTAGCCATGCGGACTTGCTTGTGAAATAACATTAACTAATGAATTCTCACAACTTCCCCAGTTTTTGAGCTAACGGTTTGGTAAAAGACCTTGAAAAAAATTCTAGCTACTGCTATGCATCTTCAGATTCCCAGTGCAGTTCAGGGAGGACAAGTATGGACTGTCTCCGTACCCCAAAGGGTTAAATTCTATATCAGCGTTGAAAAACACACGTCGTTAGGATGAATTATGCTAGCTGGGGAATGCGTATATGGAGCCATCTAGGGCAGAGTGAATGCTTCACTCAAACCAACAGTTCCTTCAACAGCCCCCTTATAAAGTGGTGCAATTAACAAGGGAATAAAAATTAGTGCCATCTATAAATAACACCCACCTCCACGGGTTCTCTCTTACACACAATGCTTGACCCATAACTCCCAATGCACTTCATGAAGAGGCAAATGTCACTGAGATACATACACAGCTGCCACCCTGTAATCCCCTGGGTGGGGTGGCTTATTCACAGCCTGAGCAATATAAGTTGTACCAACACAAGGGGGAGGGTGTACAAGCCTTTAGCCAGACAATCCAGAGTTTCCCCCAGTCCTGCCCGTTTTAAAGTTCAACAGTTCAAAGACGATTGAAGGTTCATTTCCTAATCTTCATCAAGAAAAGCAGAACGGTGTGAGTGGCAGGAACTCTGCTCAAAAAATTATACCAAATTAGCAAATGTAAGCAAAACTTCTACTTTTTAAAAAAATTCATGTTTTCTGTAAACTGTTTTGGGACTTAGTAAAAGAGAGGAAGCCGTGCTAGTCTATACACTATCAAAACAAAAAAGCAGTCAAGCAGCACTTTAAAGACTAGCAAAATAGTTTATTAGGTGAGCTTTCGTGGGACAGACCCACTTCTTCAGACCATAGCCAGACCAGAACAGACTCAATATTGAGTCTGTTCTGGTCTGGCTATGGTCTGAAGAAGTGGGTCTGTCCCACGAAAGCTCACCTAATAAACTATTTTGCTAGTCTTTAAAGTGCTACTTGACTGCTTTTTGTTTTGTTTGGGACTTGTTTTTTTAATTGCACATGCACTTGATTTTCTTTTTTCTTTTCTTGAACCAGACAGCAATGAACAAATAATTTCAGAAATTCATCATCATTTTTATGCATAGGATATAAAAATGTCAATTGCAACTTCAGACATCAGTTACCACAATGAATTTCTGGCAGCCCTACAAAATATGAAAGGCAATTTTTCTCCTTCAAAAAACTCAAAAAACATTCTTCTTAGTCAAAACTTAGACAATATCTTACTAACAGCTCTCCTGTCACCTTCATGAAAAAGAATGATTATACCAATTGCTTGTACCCGGACATTTACTGTTATGTCCTGACATTCACGAGGATGGGACAATCAAAATGCAATGTGTGGGGCATTCAAACTCCTCATTCACAGAGGAATACAGGGAAAGGAAATAATAAACTATGTTTCCCTTTCTACATATGACTGTAGGTCCTATTGACATAATTAAGAAAGAGAAGTTACTCACTTGTAGTAATGATGGTTCTTCGAGATGTGTCCCCATGGATGCTCCACAGTAGGTGTCGGGCTCG
Organism: Carettochelys insculpta; assembly: GCF_033958435.1. Classification (NCBI taxonomy): domain Eukaryota; kingdom Metazoa; phylum Chordata; order Testudines; family Carettochelyidae; genus Carettochelys; species Carettochelys insculpta. The sequence goes on from NC_134155.1 coordinate 9,959,545, forward strand.
CCCCGGCGCCGCAGATCAGAATTCTTCTAGCAGTTTCCTCTGGATCACGCATGCGCCGATGCGCGCCACTCCCTCGCGCGCCCTCAGTCGTGCGCAATCCGGTCCCCGCCAATTCCTTGACCAACCGCCTCGGATGCGCCTGAAAAACACCGGACAGAGATCTGAAGCGAGGAAGACGGGCAGGTAATGGAGCACCCATGGGGACACATCTCGAAGAACCATCATTACTACAAGTGAGTAACTTCTCTTTCTTCTTCGAGTGGTCCCCGTGGGTGCTCCACAGTAGGTGACTACCCAGCAGTAACCCCAAGTAAGGAGGTGGGTACTCGATTCATGTGCAGCTTGCCCTTAAGAGGACTGCTGTCGACAGACGGGTATCCTCATTGAACACCCGATGCAGGGCATAATGCTTGGCGAAGGTGTCGTAGGATGACCAAGTCGCCGCTCTGCAAATGTCTTTCAACACGATTCCCTTGAAGAAGGCCGTTGATGCCGCCACCGCTCTGGTGGAGTGAGCCCTGGGCAGGGTTAGCAAAGGGGTCTTTCGGAGCTCGTAGCACAGTTTTATACAGGACACAATGTGATTTGAAATACTCTGGGAAGAGAGGCCTTCCCCTTTCGACCTGGGAGCGAGACACACCAGAAGCCTGTCCGTTTTCCGGAAGGGCTTAGTTCTGTCTATGTAAAAGGCCAACGCCCTCCTCACATCTAGGAGAAGCAGGTGCGCCTCCTTGCTTGAGCTGTGAGCATTCGGGTAAAACGAGGGTAATGCTATTGGTTCGTTAATGTGGAACTCCGAGGAAACTTTCGGAACGAAGGCTGGGTGTAACCGTAAGATCACCGCCTCCTTTGAGAACACTGTGCAGGGCGGTGTTGCCATCACTGCTGCGAGCTCGCTCACCCTGCGGGCTGACGTAATCGCAAGAAGGAAGGTCGTTTTCATGGTAAGTAGTCGGAGGGGTACCGTGCCTAATGGTTCAACGGGTGGTCCCGATAGCGTGTGGAGTACCAAGTCCAAACTCCATGACAGTGGTAGCGGTTTTCGAGGAGGGTACAGGTTTACCAGCCCCTTCAGGAACCTTGTGACGATAGGATGGGCGAATATGGTGGGCCCTTCCTCTTTGTGCCGAAAAGCTGATATAGCTGCGAGGTGGACCTTTAGCGAGGACAGAGAGAGCCCGTCTCGTTTGAGGTCCAGCAGGTATTCCAGAATTACAGTTATAGGGACGTCAAGAGGAGCTAACTGCTTGGAAGAGCACCAGGCCGTAAATCGTGTCCATTTCTGTTCGTAAGTCCTCCTGGTGGAGGTCCTTCAGCTAAACTCTAAGACCTGTCTTACTCCCTCCATACACGTGCTCTCTAAGGCGCTGAGCCATGGATTAACCATGCTTGTAGGCGGAGTCCCTGAGGGTGCGGGTGCACCATGGACCCCTGAGCCTGCGTGAGTAAGTCGGGCGCTACCAGTAGGGGGAGTGGTGGATGATCCGACATGCGCAGAAGCAGCCATTGTTGTCGGTCCCAGATTGGAACTAGGAGTATCATGCGAGCTCTCCCCCTTCTGGCTTTCTGCAGAACCTTGTGGATAAGTGTTGTGGGGGGAAACGCATAGAGTAGAGGGCCCTTCCATGAGATCAGGAAGGTGTCCCCCAGGGACCCCCACCCTATTCCTGCTCTGGAGCAGTACTGAGGGCATTTCTTGTTACGTTGGGTGGCAAACAAATTGACTTGGGGAAACCCCCAGGTGTGAAATATGCGTCGTAGCGGATCTGCCACTCGTGCGTGAGTGCAAAGCACCTGCTCAGTTGATCCACCTTCACGTTGTGGGCGCCTAGCAAGTACGAGGCTTTCAACGTTATGTTGTTGGCAGTGCACCAGTTCCGCAATCGAACTGCTTCTGCGCATAGCGCACGGGACCATGCACCTCCTTGTCGATTGCTGTAAAACATGGTGGAGGTATTGCCGGTATTGATCCCGACTACTTTGCCGTGCAGGTATTTCCGAAAATGTCTGCACGCATTAAAAACTGCTCTGGGCTCCAGTATGTTTATGTGCAGTGTCTGTTCCGCGGGGGACCATAGCCCTTGCATCACCTTGCTGCCAATGTGCGCTCCCCATCCTATGTGGGAGGCGTTGGTTGTAAGAAAAATAGAAATTTGTGGTTGGTGGAAGGGTACTCCCACTAGCAGGTTCTTGGCATCTGCCCACCACACTAGCGACTTCCGTACCTCTGTCATGGGTGATACTACCCTGTGGATGGTATGGGCTGCCGGTCTGTAAACGCCCGCCAGCCAATGCTGCAGGCTTCGCATGTGTAACCTGGCATTCTGTACCACAAACGTGGCGGCCGCCATGTGCCCCAACAGTTGCAGGCACGTTAGGATCGGCACCATGGGGCTGTACATCATGACTTGTACCAAGGATTTGATGGTGCGGAAGTGGGTGTCGGGCAGGTATACTCTTGATGCGATAGAGTTTATGCGCGCCCCTATGAACTCTATATCTTGTGTGGGTTCGGTCTTTGACTTTGCGAGGTTGATAACTAGGCCCAGCGAAGTAAACGTGTTCGCGGTGACACGTATCATGCGTAGGACCTCTGCCTTTGAGGCCTATTTCAGTAGGCAGTCATCCAGATACGGAAAAGTAAACACCCCCTGTCTGTGCAGGTAGGCTGATACCACTGCCAGGGTTTTGGTAAAGACTCTGGATGCCAAGGATAGGCCGAACGGAAGAACCCTGTATTGGAAATGCTCCCTGCCGACCGTGAAGTGGAGGAAGCGTCTGTGTGCCGGATGGATTGTTATATGACAGTAAGTGTCTTGTAAGTCGAGGGCTGCAAACCAGTCTCCATCGTCCAGTGCCGTAAGTATGGAGGCAACTGTAATCATCCGGAAACGCTGCTTGCGCAAGTATCGCTTGAGGTCCTGTAGGTCCAAAATCGGCCTCCAGCCTCCTGTTTTCTTCTCTGTTAGGAAGTATCGTGAGTAAAAACCTTTTCCTTGGAATTGTTCCTGTACTCTTTCCACCGCCCCTATGAACATGAGGTGATCTACCTCCTGCTTCAGCCTCGCCTCGTGAGAAGGGTCCCTGAGAAGAGGCTGGGTGGGAGATTTCATCGGTGGTAGTGACTGGAAGGGGATCTTCTAACCCATGGCTATAATTTCCAGCACCCATTTGTCTGTTGTGATGTTTTGCCATCGGGAGTAGAATGGTTTGAGGTGATGATGGAACATGAAGTGAGCGTAGCATTGAGCGATGGTGTTGACAGCGCAGTCCTCGACATACTCGTCAAACTTGCTGCCTCTGGGCTTGCCCCGAGGTTGTACGACTTTGTTGAGAACGTTGCCTGGGGGCCCTGTACTGTTGCTGCTGTTGATGGCGCCCTTAGTCATAGCCTCGCTGATATCGTGCGCTTTGTGGTTGGTAAGCGTCGCGCCTTTGCTGAGGATAGAACTTCTTTTTCTTGTATGGAGGAGTGTAGATACCCAAGGTCTTACGTGTGGCCCTCGAATCTTTGCTAGAGTGGAGGACCGAGTCGGTTGATTTTGCAAACACCTTTTGCTTGTTGAAGGGAAGATCTACGATCTTCGCCTGTAGATCTCTGGGGATACCAGACATCTGGAGCCAGGATTCCCTATGCATTACCACTGCTGTGGCTGTTGAGCATGCCGCTGTGTCCACCACGTCCAGGGCAATCTGAACTCCCGTTCGCGAGGCCACGTAGCCCTCCTGGACAATCGCCTTTAACACTGGCTTCTTGTCCTCCGGGAGGAAATCCATGAGAGAGGTAAGTCTAGAGTAATTGTCAAAGTTATGGTTTGATAAATGTGCCGCATAGTTTGCCATTCTCAGTAATAAGGTAGAGAAGGAGTAGACCTTTCTGCTGAACAGTTCTAATTTCTTAGCGTCTTTATCTGACTCCCCTGATTTATACTGAAGCGTCTTTGACCTCTGTTGGGACGATTCGACCACCGAATTGGGCTGTGGGTGGCTAAACAAGAATTCCATGCCCTTGGCTGGGACAAAGTATTTCTTATCCGCCCTTTTATTCGTAAGCGGGATGGAGGCTGGAGTCTGCCATATGTTAGTGGCTGATCCCATAATGGCTTCTTCCAGTGGGATAGTGATTTTAGATGAAGCCGGAGGTCTCAAATTTTTCAGGAGTTTATGATGCTTCTCCTGCACCTCTGCTATTTGAATGTCCTGCGTGTATGCTACTCTTTTGAACAGCTCTTGGAATTGTTTAAGGTCATCCGGATGGGAGATGTCCCTGGGGACAACTGCCTCATCTGGGGATGATGAGGAGGAGCCGCTAGGATAAACCTCCCCCAACTCCTTTGGTTCCTGGAGTTCGCTGGTATGTTTGCTCCTTCATGGGTTGTGAAGGAAAGTCTCGGGACTCTGGACCTATTTCCCCCTGGGACAGCTGCGTTCCTCTCCCAGAGCGAGTGTGTATATGGGGGTGTTGGTGAGGAGTGGGTGGGGATCTGCCCCTGGATCTAGATCTCCAATGTCGGTGTTCAGTATGATGAGGACGGCCATAACACGGACAAGGGCCAGGTGATGGAGACCTGGACCACGATTGGAGTGTGTACCTATGATGCTTGGGAGAGCGGGATCTCCGTTGACGACATTGATAATGGCGAAGCTGGTTTGTGATAGTACTCGTAGGTATCCATGCCCAAAAAGGGTGAAGGTGAAGGTGGCCTGAGCCAAGGCGAAGGTGGTTGGAGGAACGGAGAGAGGGGTCTGAAATAGGCCGGTGGAGTTGCTGCCCGGCTACGCGGCGTGTGTATCTCGAGGGTGGGGGGGCGCGCCTGGGTGATAACGGCATCGCAGCCATGTCCGGAGATGGACTGAGGTGCCGGGTTTTGGCCCTAGCTTTCCCCCGCCCCTGCAGGGTGGGCGCCGCCCCCTCCCGTGCCAGGGATCTTGGCCCTGCTGTCAGGGCCGCGCTCAGTGCCGTCATATGCGGTGCCACGCGGGTAGCTTCCTCCAGCGCCGTTTGGCCCCGTGCTGGGTGCCCCTGCGCCGTCGGCACCGTGAAAGCCAGTGCCTCGTGAGGCGGGGCCGCTGATTCCGGCGCATGCTGCCCTGGCGCCCGCAGCACCCTCGGTGCCGACTGTTGAATAGTTGGAGGGCCGGCCCCGGCCACGTGCGCGACCGCACTGCCGCTTTCATCAGCCCATGGTTCAGGGCTCTGAGTTCCGCTCGTCCTGCTCGCTGAAAACGCTGGCAAGAATCGAGCCAGGGAGAGTTTCTTTTTCTTTTGCACAGAGGGGATCAAAGAAGCCGCCTTCCTTTTATGCAACCCAGAGGGCCCTTCTGTGTGAGGCTTCTCCGGTGGCTCAGGCCAAAGGGCCTTATCAAACAAGATCATTTTGAGCCTCATCTCTCTGTCCTTCCTGGCCCTGGCTGTAAGCTTAGCGCAGTGCGAACACTTCTGGGTAACATGGGACTCCCCCAGCCAATGAATGCACTTACTATGCCCATCAGAGGCTGGCATAGCCTCGCGGCATGACTCACACTTCTTAAACCCCGAGGAAGACATCACGGTGAGTCTTTACTGTTAATAGGGTACTTAGCCGCTAATCACTGCGTTCTTCAAACAAATAACATTTACGGCCTTCAGGGTAGCGGACGGCTTAACCAGCCTTCTTTGTCCGCTCCTCTCCCTCTGTTCGTCTTCTCTCTTACTATTTATTTTATTTCATTTTTTGTTCACTTTTATTTTTTTGTATAATAGTAAAAAAACGAGCTAACAAGTAGAATTAACTGTCTTATCTGTCTCAGGCGTTAGAGCCGGAGCGGATTCCGTCTGCAGTCATTGGCGGTTGAGAAGGAACTGGCAGGGTCCAGATCGCGCACGTGACTGAGGGCGCGCGAGGGAGCAGTGCGCATCAGCGCATGCGCGATCCAGAGGAAACTGCTAGAAGAATTCCGATCTGCGGCGCTGGGACAAGCCCGACACCTACTGTGGAGCGCCCACGGGGACCACTCAAAGAAGAAGTTCCCACACAACAAGCTAAAAACATTTAACGAGCCCATACAAACAGTAATATGTTTTCACTCAATTTATTTTTATATCAAAAACAACTGCACAAGAGTTAAGTCTTCACCAGAGAAGAGTGCTGCCTCTACTAATAGTCTGCTTCACAGCAATTTCAGGACAGTAAGGCCGCGTCTACACTTGCATTCCTCTTTCAAAAGAGGAATGCAAATGAGACACAGGTTTACATATCTCATGTTTCATTTGCATAAATCTTTTTTCGGAAGAGATTCTTTCAAACAAAAGAAAGCAGTGTAGATGGGGCTCTTTTGAAAAATATACCCCATCTTTGAAAGAACCCTTCTTCCTGAAACACGACAAGAAGAAGGGTTCTTCCGGAGATAGGGTTTATTTCTCAAAGTGCCCCATTTAAACTGCATTCTTTCTTTAGAAAGACTCTCTTCCGAAAAGAGATTACGCAAATGAAGTGCAGGATATGTAAATCAGTGCCTCATTTGCATTTCTGATTTCCCTCATCTGCACTCCTCTTTCAAAAGAGGAATGAAAGTGTACCACAGCTTAAGAGTTACGCTACTGCTCAAGCAATGCACCATGCAATTTGGGTCTAACTTTCAAAAGCTCAGCTCCTAGTTGGCCCTTATTTAAACACCTAGGTTATCCAGAGAGCTTAATAGGTTGGGTGCTGAGCTTTTGGGAACATCCAGCCACAAGCAGCAGAGTGGGAACTGCTGAGCACCAAGCACTTTGTTAAACCTGGCCCTTGGGCAGGTGCCAAAATGGGAGCTAAGGAAACTTGAAAAATCAAACCCCAGCGTGGCAAGCATTTGAAAATCTGGCACTTCAAGCACGCATGCATGTTTCTCTAGCTTCCAGAATCCACTCCTGTCTAATGGACTCCTCACACAAGACATACAAGTAAGCCCGTTGACAGAGGAAAGCAAAGAGATGGTTTCCCCAGGCCCTGGTGATTCAAAAGAGCCCGAGGCTCCCTGCCACTACTGTTATTACTGCAGCAGTGGCAGTTACGAGCCCTCGGCCCTTTAAAGTAGCACCAGTGCACTGTGTGGTACTCTCTGGGCGTCTCTCAGGGCTGGCTGTGAGGAGGGGGACAAGCATGGCGTGCTCCCAGTGGCTGACCGAGCCCTGCCCCTTCTGTCCAAAGCACCACCTCTTCCAGGAGCATGAGCCTCCTTCCTCCCCCTTGCCAAGGGGTCTGAAAAGTCTGTCTCCCCGCACCTGCTGCATACAAATGGTAAGAACTTTTCATCTTTCCAGAAGCCCACACACAAATTTGATGTACATGAGGTTCCAGTGTAGTGACTGTGTGGCAACAGAGAGATCTGTTAACCCCATATGAACACAACACTGTTTGCAGCATCCAGAAAGAGGAAGGTGACCTAGGTCACCTGCTGTCATTCCGCCTTCTTGGATCAGCCCAAGGCACATGGAATTAGTTAACCACTAAGCAACCATATTTAATGGCGGTGATTACAGTTTGGGAGAAAAAAATCACTATGGGCTTTCTTTTCCTTTTGAGTATCTTATCGCTCAATAAGGAGCACTGAAAATGTATGCCTGGGGTATAACGTGCTATTGAAAGGCAGGTACGTGAATAGCTTCAGGATACCCCAGAACAATAGCAGAGAGCTTCTCAGTTCTTGCCAACGTGCGTTCTGGTGTTGTCGCCGAAAAACTAACAAGTCACTGGGTTCGCCCTCTCATATGCCCTCCTGACTCACCACTGATAGATAGCTGGAGGAGGGACTTAGAAAGGGGAGTTGCCCCAAATGAATGAGAAAACTTTGTGCTATGTCCCACCCTCCCTTTGCCTCAACTCTATATCAAACACCTGGGCAGGTAGTTAACAGGCTTCCCTTTTTGTCTGGTCCCCTTTCATCCATTGTTTCTTCCTCCCCTTTTCTAGCAATCAATAGCCATCCCTTTGCCTGTAGTGCACCCCTCGCTCAGAAGGAGAGGACAGCTCTTGCCAGCTTCTCACGCCTGTGTGTCAGATGTTCAAACCAGATCCATTTATTCTTCTCAACCTAGACAGATATGGCAAACAAGTCTTGGCAAAAGCCATCCTGCCATCCTTCTTGGGATCACTCAGCAAAGAGACATGCAGCAAAGCAAGTAAGCATGGCCACAGGCTAGCCTCATCTGTTCAACAATCCAGGCAGCAAATTGGTATGCCTCCTAGAGCTCGCTTATATAATGAAGTTAGAAGGACATCATCTTGCGAGAGTCTTTCCATCCCTCAGGATCAATAACTAATGCAGAACTCAAGATTTTATCTGGGGTCTGCAAGGGCAACAAAATCAACTCCCCCCCCCCCCAATTACTAAATCCTTTCCTGATTAACCCGGTATTTTTCAACAGGCTCAATCAACTTCTATGGACTGAAGAAAGCAATCTGCCAAAAAGTTTCGAGCATTGCTTTCTCTCTCCTTAGACTTCAGAGAAAGCAGACTGAACACTTTCCTCCCACGAAGAAATTATCATCAACTAAGCTGAACCAGCGACTTCAACTATTACCTCATCAGGCACAATGCAATGAAATTACCAAACTTTAGGGAAAAAAAAACCCACTATTGCAAACTATTATTATATTTCATGGAAATAAACCAGGGGATTGTTTTTCATCGAGTAATGCAAGAGTAGACCATTCCGTCAATTAAATGCTTAAATGGATTTTTGCATCCTCCAACAAATACAGAAAGGCAGACAGGGATGTAATGTAATACCTTGGGAATACTACTTGTATTAGGACATGTCTATACTCTGACTTCACTGCTGTGCAACTTTCTTGCTCAGGGGTGTGGAAAAAACACCTCCCCAAGTGCAGCAAATTACAGCACTATAAAGTGCCAGTGTAAACAGGCTCCCAGTGATAGGAGCTATGCCCCTTGTTTGGGTGGCTTACATAGAGTGCAGAAAGAGATCTCTCCCAGCACTGGTGCCATGGCCATACCAGCATTTTAATATTTTAAGCATAGACTTAGCCAGCACCTAGGAATGGACAGCCAGAGAAGACAGCACCACATGCAACAAAATGGTTAACAAACCTTGATGTTTTCACATGTTGGTGGCCCAACAAGAGGTATACCTCGGTATTGGCAATTTCTATGAGTGGGATGACCCATAGACTTCAGATGACGGCAGAATGAGGCCAAAATTGACCCCATGTCTCTGGTGAATAGTGAATATTTAGATGTATTGTTTTATGTTACACATGGAAACAAGTGACATTGTATTTATCGTCAAGAACAACAAGTAGTCCTGTGGCACCTTATAGACTAAGGGATATTCTGGAGCATAAGCTTCCGTGGGCAAAGACTCGCTTCATCAGATGCACATAAGGTGCCACAGGACTTCTTGTTGTTCTTGAAGATACAGACGAACATGGCTCCCTCTCTGCTGCCTGCGCACGCACATTGCGTCACTGTCACACATACCCAGTCTGTGTCGCACACACCGTCACTGTCATTTATACACTGTGGCACACGATCTGTGTCAGTATCGGAGGGGTAGCCGTGTTAGTGTGGATCTGTATCAGCAACTAAGGATCCTGTGGCACCTTATAGACTAACAGAAAAGTTTTGAGCATGAGCTTACATGAGCACAGACTCACTTCATCAGATGCTGGTGATTTCCAAGACCAGCATCTGATGAAGAGAGTCTGTGCTCACGAAAGCTCATGCTCAAAACTTTTCTGTTAGTCTATAAGGTGCCACAGGACCCTTCGTTGCTGATCTGTGTCAGTCTGTCTTTCACACAGTGATTCTTTTTCACACTCACTCACTCCCTTTGTCTCTCTCTGTAGCCCTCAGCCACACCCCTTCTACCCAAGACCCCGGAGGTGAGACGAGGATAGCTGGCCCAAAACCAGTACCAAAATTCATGGAGTCGCCCCTCTGCAAAAATGACCACCCGTCCCTAATACAGCAACAAGAGTAAATCACAACAAACATTTTCCGTTACATGGCTTTTTGAGAATTAAGACCACCTCCAAAGCAGGTTTGTGGATTGCTATTCACACGGACATTGCATGCTAGTGCATTTTGTGAACAGGTTTCAAAATCCAATCAGAACATAATCACTGGTCAAATCTGAGGCATTTTACAGTGGATCAATATAGCAGAGCCCTCTTCCTTACAACCATCTGGTGGACAACTTACCAGCCTGATTAAGAGTGGTCACTTGTTCAGACAAAAAGGGTCTGAAAAGACTCAATGACATAGAACACCAGATAAAAATGACTCCCTGCATTTCATTTAAGGTGACCTTTGTTTCTTCTTTTCACCTTTATTTGGCAGACAAAGATCCAGAGTCTACCATTTAATATCTATTTAGCATCTGCTCAAGCAGCAAAATGATTTAGCACCAGCCAACTGCTTCCCCCATTAGGAGAAATCTGGGCTAGTACAGTCTCGATTAAGTAGCAGTCATTGCATTCACTAGGAAAAAAATCAGTTCCAAGCATAGCTGATCCTTCAATGCTCCTGTAAGTTGCCAATCATCTGCAACTACCTGGTCAGCTGCAGTGCACAGCACTACACAAGACTGAGACCTGGGTCCATTTTAAGTGGCCTACATTGGAGGTAGAAATAGCAAGCTCTCATTCAACCAGTGTCTGTTAGTCCTGAATGAATGGCTGGGCTTCACTTCCCCTCAGGACTCTTTCAAACAATTCACATAAGGACGCTAATATGAAGAGAGATGCTGTCGAGTGTGCGTAGTAAAATAAAACATAAAAAAAAAACAAAGTCAATAAAAATCACAGAAAATAAAACATCACAGAAATGCTAAAAATGTGTTGCTTCCCTTCAGTGTGCTGTGTAAGCTCAGCTCTTGGGTAAGCCGTCCAGGAAAGATTCAGGGGCCACCCAGATGATGAACAGAAGCTCTCACAGCCACACGCAAATAAGAAGCATGTGTTTCTACTGGTGGTGCACATGTCTTAACAAAATTTATTCCATGCCACACGGCAGAAGTTAGAGAGACTGCTGCTTCCCTGCCTCCAGCAAAAGGACCTCCCCCCCTCAAAGATGCATTATAGGACTGGGGCTTTTGTGAAGCAAAGGTGCCCTCTATCTATGTAGCCCTCAGCTTCAATAGTTATGAAACTTTTCTTCAGCTAAGATAAATGAAACTTGTTTTTGACAGGCGAATCCATCCTCTTAGGTCTTATCACTCAGGCTCACACCTGATACTGCAGGGCTACTAAACACAACATTCCACCTTTCTCCAACGGGTATATAAAAATAGCTGAATTGGAGCTGCTAAAGCACATCTCAGCTGTAGCACAGAGCACAAACCAAAACGTTTCTCAGATCCCAGGAGGCTTGGAAAGTGCTTACAGCAGCACGGTGCCACACACAGGAGACATCCAGGGTGACCGGGAGACCAGAGTGGAAAGGCACAAGGAGAGTCTGAGAAATGAGGAAAGAGGAATGTCTCATGGTTGGATTTTTTTTTTTTTTTTTTTTTTTAAAAACACTACCCAGCTGTCCCACCCCACCACCACAGTGGTGCCCAGGAGAGCAGCAATACTCCACCGGGTAGAGTAAATGCTTGAGTTTGGACAGCAGAATATCTCATGAACAGACTGCCATTAGAGCCAGCAAGCAAGAGCAAAGGTGGATTTACGAGGGGTGTATGTGCAGAATCATGCCTACGGTCCTCGTGGGGAAAAGAACTCAAGACTTTTGGGTTCAAAGACAGAGCATCTCCAACGACCACTTACAGCAGGGGTCAGCAACCTTGCCAAGGTAGAACGCTGAAATCTGACCTTTTGACCTCTATGTTCAGGCCAAGTGCCAGTAATACTTGTTGAAGCCACTGATAGTCCCACTTACACCAGCTTCATTAATAAATAAATAAATAAAGATGAAGAGCTTTATCATTTAAGTGATGGCTGGTAGCATCAGCAGGTCTTTGGTTAATCTCCAGGCAGCATGACTTTGAGCAAGCTCCTGGCTGCATGGGGGAGGAGGGGCAGGGCTGAGCTCTACCATGCGTGCTGATGAAAATCAGCTCATACACCGTCCTTAGCACCCGTGCAGGGGCTGCATACCTTTCGCCTAGAGTGTAGCTTTTCTCATTCCTCTAGGGCAGCCGCTAGAAGGCAACAAAGTCCTACAGACTTCATCCTGCAGCTTATACATGCAAGACTTGTGCGGCCTGGTTACACTGCAAGACTATGCAGTCCCTTGGATTCTCAGGGTTCCATCCACTGTGCTCTCAACCTATAAATGCCAGGAAAGGGCAAAGGCTCTGAGGTAGAAGAGGAAGTAGCTTTCATGAATTACCAAGTGTCATTCTCAGACAGAACAGGTAGACAGTAAAAATTCCAGAACAGGAGTCTGCCAACTGAAGCTGCAAATGCCTCAAAAATACTGAATCCATATTAGTCTTGGAATACAGCTTCTTGGCCCACTTGCCGTGCGTTGCATAAGCCACTTCTTAGTCTGTAGAGTTTAAGCAAAGGAGATGGACAGAGACAGGTAAAAGAACCACTGAAGCGTGAGAATATGAGCTATGAGGGAAGACAGAAAGAACTGGGCTTGGATAGGTTAGAAAAGAGAAAACTGAGGGGGGACCTGATAGTGGTTTTCAAGTACTTAAAGGAGTTGGAAGGAGAAAAGTTGTTCTCCTTGATCTCTAAGGTTGGGAGAAGAAGCAATGGGCTTAAACTGCAGCAAGGGAGGTTTAGGTTGGACATAAGGAAAAACTACCTGTCAGGGTGGTTAAACACTGGAATAAATAACCTCTTGCCTAGAGAGGTTGTGGAACCTCCATCACTGGAGATATTTAAGAGCAGGTTAGACAGACACCTATCAGGGATGGTCTAGAGACTCTAGATGGTGCTTGGTCCTGCTGTGAGGGCAGGGGACTGGACTCAATGACCTCTCAAGGTCCCCCTAGTTCTAGTGCTCTCTGATTCTATGTTCAGCCTGGCTAAATTTCCACCTTGCTGAGGAATTAGCCCCACAGGGCTCCTTTAACTTCATCATCCCCCTGGACCAGGTGAGACAGAACATCTTCCTCCCCCTTCCCTTCTGTCAAAGACGAGACCCATGTAACGTTGCTTGTACACACATTAAGCAAGTCAAGACCTTGCACAGTGAAAGGTATTTTCTGTCAGTTTTCAGGGCGGTTGTAAAGAAGAGGTTGGAAATATCTTCAACAGAAACAATTTGGGGCTGGACTTCCGATGTTCAGTAAAGGGCTGAGATGAAGCGCTCCCACTGATTTCTAAGGAAATTTGAGTATTCAAATTTCTTTGGAGGCTTTCTGAATCTCAGCCCCCATTTTATTTGCCCAGTGGACGAGCACACCAATTTCAAGCAGAAGGATTTTATGGTAGAGAAAGCGGTGGGAGGAGAAAGATCATCTGCAACTTTTTGTACTCCAGCAACTCACGGTCACAAGGCTCCCGACAGAAAGAAACGACATACACCGTGAATAATTTAGAAGGAGTAGGTCATGAGCTCAAGTCTCCTGATTCTGCCACAGAGACAGGGGATAAGGCAACACACTCAAGCCAGCAGCCCTGGTGCTCTAGGAAATCAGGCTTGGCCGTTATCCCCACACTCATTTCCAGGGCTTGTAGCACTTCTTGACTTTACTCGGAATACTCTAAACTTCTTGGCAGTCTCCCTAAACAAACGAGCAATATACATTACTCCAAGAAGCTGACACTTTTGTGGCTCAGACAATAACTGTATCAGTCAAGCCCGCACAAGGAGTAAACACAGGAAGACTTAAGTGGCTACAGTCGGAAAAAGAAATTACATAAGCTGTTAAGATCTGTTTCCACTTGGGGGAAGAAACCATGAGCCATGTCAAGTTTTTTTTATTTTCCCCTGTAACCTGTTAACATAGAGAGGTGTTTGTAGTGTAACATCTATATCATATGAAAAGATCCATAGGCTGAGAGACAAAAGCATATCATTTAATACGGCGGGAGATTCCCACTGAAAACAATCCCAAGTCAACTTTCAGAGCACTGTACAAGCAATATGGAATCTTCATTACTTCCGTGCAGTAGGAGACGGCAAATTACCTTGTGAGTCTGCATCCCCTGTGATACCGTCAACACAGGATTCTCACTCTTCGGTAGCAAAACTCTAGCATTCTTGAAACTTCCAAGGGAGAGAACACTTTAGGGAGAAAGTCAATTTAAGACGTGAATTTCAACTACGTGATTAGCGCAGCTGGCATCAACGTACCTTAAACTGAATTTCTTTGTGTATCCCTCCAGTGGGAGGCCGACGGGAGAAACTCTCCCATCAACTTCCCTTACACCTCAGGACCCCATAGAATACCAGGGTTGACAGGAGAGAGTCGAGCAGTCGATTTAGTGTGTCCCTACTAGACCCACTAAATCAACTCCCAGAAGAGCAATCCCCGGAGCACCAATCTCCTGTTAAGTGCAGACAAGCTCCAAGAGTCCTACAATGGTGAGGTCTTTAAAGAAATACAGTTATCCATTTTTGTAGGAGAGCAAAGAGACTCAGGATGGATGCATGTTGCCCAGAGTCACGGAAATCAGCCAACATTAGCATGCAGAATTTCCAGTGCTCATTCCCTCAATGAGGAACCAAGTTATGCTGTCATTAGGGACCTAATTTCAAGCCTAAAGGAAATTAGCAAACAAGAGCTCTGGCTTTTAATTCCTCCATCGCAGGACCTTGCAGGGTTACATTTCATGTACATTTCCAGCAATCTGCAGAGGCTGAAAGGAAATGAATACACTGCACCCAGGAGAAGTGGCTGGACAGTGGAGATGCTTATTGTCAGATAGTGAAGCGCTGGCTGCCTACTGACCTGGAGTTTCTGCTGAACTCTTTCTCCTAAACAAAAAGATAAGGAAATGAACCGATCTTTGAGGCCACTCACCTTAGCCAGGTTTTGAACTTCTAAAGAGACTTTGAATGGATTAAGAATACAGGGGATGTGGGAAGCACCAAAATTTCAGCCTGTCCCTCCCATTGAGGACAGGCTGAGACATTCTCCTCTTGCCAGTCCCCTTCCCCCTTCAGAGATCCTTCCTGCAGCTGGTTGAAATGTTTTAAATTTCAGAACTGACCAAATGTTGAATTGCTAACATTCACGAAAAAAAGAGCAAGGAAGAGAATTCCTCCCTCCCCCTTGTTTCTTAGATCAGTTCCAGGCCTGCGACCCCTCATTCCCTCTCACGCACACTGCCTCTCCGCCTTTGCTGAGGTCAGTCGATGCCAGGCGTTCTCACTTCTTGTGCTGTCAAGGGGACAGCGCTCAGCAGTCGATTTGATCAGGTTTAGCACGACTCGGCACCTGCTAATCCGGATGATAGTGTAGCTGTGCCTTTAGAATAGATTAGAAGCTCTTTAGAGCACAGACTATCTTTTGGTTCTGCGTTTATGCAGCACCTAGCAAAGCAGGGTCCTGACCCAGGGCTAGGGCTCCTAGGTGCTACTCCAGCCCAAACACAATCAGCTTCAGTGCTCAGTGTTTCCCATTATGCAGATTAAGAACAGATGGGTCCCTGGGACAACACAGCCACAAGGCCCCGCTCCAACATATTAAAATACTTATGTAACATTATTTATGCTTCAAAATCTCTTCATGCTCATCATTACTCACGATGCATTACAACAATACCCTTTCATTCTAAAATAAAATGACATGACATTTCTCGTGTTCCATTAAAGCAAATTGTTTCAACAAAATGGAGTTATGGTGCCTTGGGGCACGCCTGGAAGCCCTGGGGCAACTCCCCTTATGTTAATCCACCACTGCGGGACTGCTTGTCCCCGTAGTACTGACGGCTGGACCCGCCTGTCATGCGCCAGAAGCGGTGTGACCTGGGAGAGAATTGTGAAAATTTCTCCTGGCTCTAAATATTTCACTCTTCCTCTCCAGCTCAGCACCAAAAGCCTAACGATCTCCCCGTTTGCCACACTTCTTTCTCCATATATCCCAGAAATCATCCTTCCAGCAAAGTGGGGCTGAACAGGACCTTCTTTGGGCCATGAAGACAGAGCTCCATAAACCAGCCAGAAGGGTTATTGTCACTGTCGAGTCAAGCTAACCCCACCCACACACAAAACATGAGGCCCAAGCATGCCCAACTGTTGTGATCTCTGATCCCCGTCTCCTTGCCTGGCAGCCCTAACTACAGCTGCTGAGGTCACTGAGCCAGCCAAACTGCAGAAGAGTTTTTGCATTTGCCAACTATAAAACGTGGCACCTGAACTCAGATGCCCTCTCTTACCTCTATGCCTATTGGTTGTCTTGTCGAACATAAGCATGGCGTCCTCCACCTGCAAGAGAAAGGAAGTGTGAGTTAGCACCTTTGCCACAAGGATAATGAAAACGTTCGAACAAATCAAGTCCTGGCAAGGCAAGGTTGGGGTAGCAGCAGGCTAAATTCAGGTGTGGCAGACCACACAGATACATCACATCTCATTTCCTTTGCCTGGAGTCAGCTCGTTCTTTTGGAAGCCTGCCACTTTCAACACAAAGTGTCATTGCCATTTGATCTCAGAGGGAAAATGCACTTTTAAAGTTTTATTGCTCTAAAAAGCACAAACATCCAAGTCACTTCTCCCCCCCCCCTCCCCTCCCGCCTCTTCTTAGGAAGCTGGAGAGAGATAAGGAGAGGCCCCAGTGTCACTGATGCAAATCAAGCTCAGGGCTTCTCTGGCAGGTATCACTGTGCTGGCTGGGAATTAGAAAAGTTCAAAAAAAAAAAAAAAAAAAGATGTGGGGGGCAAAATCTGGTCAGCCAAAAAGGTATTCCAAAGTTTTCAAGAGGCCCTTTGAAAAGCAACAGGAGGAAGGGAGGAGGACCGAGGTTTAATTTGCATCAGGTTTGACATTTCCACTTCAGAAGAGAGGTCTGACTGATGAAATGTATTGAAGTGCAACAAAATCACTTTCAAGTTTCATTACTCTTTGCATGACTTAGTCCACCTACATTTGCTGTGTGCAGCCACACCTAAATTTTACACTTCTTTTTGACTGAGCCTGTGTGGGGATTTTCTTTTAAATTTACTGTATTTTAACAGGGCGCCAAGAGTCCCAACAGCAAGAGCCTGGTGCACTTCCATGGAAAAATCCTATAGAATTTATCAGATTATTACAACCTTTCAAGAAACTGTGTTAACTACTATTTAATGAAGAATGATCTCTCTGCTTTGGAAGAGAGGATGATTAAAAAACAGGGGGGCAAAAAAGCAGACATACAAACTCAAAGCTACAGGGTAGATCTCATTCTGTCTGCAACCAGAATTTTATTAAAAAATAATTTCTACAGTTGAGTTTCTCCTGCTGTATTCTGCAGGGGATCCCCCCTCCCTGCCACCAACCACACACACCAACATTTAAACATTATTTACCCACTTATTTTACAAAAGCTGATTTATTTGAAAAACTAACAAGAAGTCCTGTGGCACCTTATAAACCAACAGATATTTTGGAGCATAAGCTTTCATGGGCAAATACCCACTTGGTCAGATGCACGTCTTTCTTTAAAGAGCAACAGGGAGGTAGCCCTTTTAGTCTGTATTCCAACAAAACAAGTCACAGAATTGTAGCGCTGTTAGTCTTTAAAGTGCTACACTTCTGCTACTTTGTTTTGTTTCTTTAAAGAATCACTCAACAATGGCACCCACTCTGCAAAAACCGCCAGGAAGGTGATGAAGTTAGTGGACAGCTCAATTTTGCATGCTTTAAGCATCTGTGGTTTTACAGCCTTAGACTTTGTAGGGCAGCAGCACAAATGGAAGAGTGATTAAAACACAAGGTGGATCTGTCCATATTACAGAGTCGGAGACAGCTTCCGTGATGCAGTAGAAATTGGCAGCCCTGTAGAACATTAAACCCTGCTTAGGATCTTTCAAACTCTATTTCAACTAAATGTTAAGTCCCACTCTCATTAGTTGGCACCAGGGTGCTAGAAACAGCCCGAGCTGAAAGACTGTAACATCCTTCCTCCATTCTTAAAAAACAAGCCATCCTGTAGCACCTTAAGGACAAACCATTCTATTTATTAGGTCATGAGCTTTCATGGGTCAGACCCACTTCAGCAGATTTGGCGTTAGTGAGTTAGTTCGTGGTTGTGTCACCCCCACTCCTCTTCCTTACCCCATGAAGGAACAAAAGACCCACACACGGGTGTGTCAGTACGGCCAGAGAGTAAATGAGGACATTTCCCCTGGCACTCATTTCCGCTCCGGGATTATGAGTTGATCATGATTGCTAAAATTCCCACAGGCCTCAACCGCACTTGTGGTTGTCTTTTATTTTATTTTTGCCACAGTGCCCCCACCCCCCCTCCCAGTCACACTCCCCTGCACCCAAACAAATGCCCTCCCTCAGCCAGGCTCCCCTGCACCCATACAAATGCCCTCCCCCAGCCAGGCTCCCCTGCACCCAAACAAATGCCCTCCCTCAGCCAGGCTCCCCTGCACCCAAACAAATGCCCTCCCCCAGCCAGGCTCCCCTGCACCCAAACAAATGCCCTCCCTCAGCCAGGCTCCCCTGCACCCAAACAAATGCCCTCCCCCAGCCAGGCTCCCCTGCACCCAAACAAATGCCCTCCCTCAGCCAGGCTCCCCTGCACCCAAACAAATGCCCTCCCTCAGCCAGGCTCCCCTGCACCCATACAAATGCCCTCCCCCAGCCAGGCTCCCCTGTGCGTTCCCCCCCAACCCCCGGGGAAATAAATGCCGGCGACTCACCAGAGCCACCGCTGGGCCACCGGGATGAGTGGAGCCACCAGGGTGGCCGGGGCCACAGCAGTGCCTGGGGCCACAGGAGCTGCCAGTGCTGGAGGAGTGGCGAGGGCCACCCCTGCTGGAGCTGCCATGTGTGTCTCCCACCAGAGGTGGGGCATTTGCAGGGACTGGTGGCTCTCATGTGCGGCTGTAGGAAGAGCTGCATTTAAATGCTCTGCACACTGCACGGTGGTTCCAGAGCCGAATCACCGCATGGCTGCGTCCTGCTCGCCACATGCAGCAAGCAGTGACCCATACTGGACGCCGTGGCACTGGAGCCAGAACCGCGTTTGGCAGCCAACCCAGCTTCTCTGAACTGGCGGTGGGCAACCGTGGCCCAGGAGCTGTGAACAGCCCGCTGGAATGGTGTGTGTGACACACGAGACATTTGGATTACGGCTGCCCATGCACACGTTAGCCAGATTCTGTTGGGTTTCCTCCCTGTAGTTTGCCTCCGAGAGGTATTACTAAAGCAACATGCATGTAAAGCCAGGGCACGTGAAGTGAGGTTCAGGTGAGATTCAGGTGCCGCCCAGCTGATGAACAGAGTGCCCACAGTCACCCGCAGTCGTCTGTGTGTGTTTCTATCGGTGGTGCAGATCCACACACCCTGGTGCACAAAATAAATTTTATTCTACCCATGGATGGAAAAAAAAAATTAGAGGAAACATTGGTGAGGATGGCTCTGGCCAGGGCAGCCTCTAGCCCAGGCTAACAAAACATGTTTTAGCCTGATGCTGCAGCTAGACTAAGACAAAAGTTAGTGTCTATGTTATTTTAAAAGGCTGCTTTGGTAGCTAGGAAACAAGGGCTGAACAAACAGGCACCAAAGACATCGCTCTGCAACACTCATAAACAAAGGGGAGTCCAAAGGGAAAGTAATGCACAGGGTGACGATTCTTCCACACCGCTTCCAAACCCCAGATGACAGCACTAAGCTGATTAGCACAATGCTAGTCTCTGTCCAATGTTAATTCCCCAAATTCCCCCCTCTATACTGAACAACAGTTTACGACAGGCACTGGAAATGCACGGCCTTTTTGGACGTGAACTACAGAAGGGGGAAAAAAAAAATGCATTGGACCTTTACTCGTTTTTCTCCATCTCCACTAAAACTACCAGGAGGGACAGCGCTGGACCAGAGCTGCACAAGTTACAGATTTCCTTTTGGTTCACTGGCAAATTGAAAAGAAAATAAAACTGTTTAGGATCAAACTGGAAAGTTAAAAAAATTCTTTTCAGGTTGAATGAAATACTTGGGTTTCACTTCAAGCAGCTTTTAATGCTTTTCTCTAAACTCTTAGAGGATATCCTAAAACAAGAAGTTCTACTGAACTAAAAAATCAAAACTGTAGTGTTTTCTTCTTAACTATACCAGAATAGTTCATCGTAACAGACATGATTTAGTGAAGCATTGCAGTGTTGCCGAATCTGCATTTTTCTCTTCAAATATGTCTCCGCAAATTTTTACTTCACTCTGGTCCTAACTTCCTTGTTGTTACAGGACTGAGGGCTCGCCTATGGGTACAGAGCTTCAGTTGTGCTGCAGGAAAGAAGCAAACTATGCCAAGAGGGGAGTGTCTCTTATTATCGTAGGGGTGCCACCCCCTCACAAGGTCGCAGTTATGTTGACGGGAGAAACATTCCGATCAACAGAGAGCTGTCTAGACCAGGAGTTAGGTGGTACAGCTGCGCTGATCGTGAGTGTGGGCATCCTACCCCGAGAGCAAACAAGAATTAAAATAAGTCTTATTGGGCAGGATTTTAATAAGCTGAAACCTGAGCTGCAGCTCTCAGCAGCCCTTTCCCCCCCGTCACTGAGGATCTCAAGAGTGACAGCAACCCCGAGTTCAGCCTATTGGGAAATCATGGTCTCATTCCTCCAAACACAGCGCTGAAAAAGGAGAGAGGGTCTTGGAATTGGACTGGCTCTCAGGAGAGGCCAACACAGTTCCTGGTTCAGCCATGGACTTGGTGTGTGTGCTGGGGAGAGACCTGGTGCTTCGGTTCTCCATCTGTCAAATGGAGATGGATGATGTGTTCTCTCCCACGCTTAGAGTGACTTCCATGGGAGCTCGATACCTACTTACATATACCGACCTTGTCCAAAGCTCCTTGGGGAAGGGACTGTCTCTTACTATGTATTCACACTGCACCTGTCACAGTAGGGCCCTGCGCTTGGTCAGAGGCTTTAGTTGGTAACCAAATAATAGTAATGCTGAGACCTACTGTGCTCGGTGCGGGGAGATTTCTGTCCCTTTGGGTGGGAACCATGTGACCTGAGCTGTCTTTGTGAGATCTGTGCCTTGTCCACACTGGGAATAGGACTGTAAGAGGTTTGGTTCAGAAACAAAGCCATCAAGGAAAGGTACCAATCCAAAGTTCAAATCTGAAACCCTGCCAAATTCAAAAGGGTGAAGTAGCTCTGCAAGAGTTCAGGTTGTGTTTCTGACCAACCTCTGGCTCAAATATATCCTTAAAAAGCGGCAGGGTGTTTTTCCGCCAGCTGGGGCTCTTTCAGCAATGCCTAATTGGTTATCTTTTCTATTTCCTAAGGTCAGAACATTTTATCTCCCTCTCTGCCCCTTCTGAGCTAACCCCACCCCACCTTATTTTTAGGGCAGCCATTGTAACAGAAGAATAGCCTCTTTCCTTCATAGTCCGGTGACACAATAGGACTTCTCAACAACTCCTGAATAGATAAAGTGCAATGGTGAAAGAAAAATTTCTATTAACACTTTACAAAATAAAACATCTAAGAGCCGCTTCGACAGAGGAGAGAAAAAAATCAATATGGATAAGGCTCTGCATTTAGAAAAACTTTTCACCAGTTGCAAAAGTAAAAGGGAAGTAGTGGGAATGAGGGGAAGAAACTTATTAATTCAGAAAACCCATCAATGCTATGGAAATCTGGCAGAACAGCAAGAACTGAAACTAGAAGAATTTGAATATACAAAGGGCTGAATAGAATGGAGGAAAAAAAAAAACCCACACTGTTTCACATACACAGCTTGCTTCTCACGGTTCTCTGTGAATCAAACACAGGCTTGTTTAAGTTTTCACTGAGAAGAAATAAGGGACACCGTAAAGGTAACCAGAAGTAAGCCCTGCAGTGAGCAAACTGATCTCTCTCTGTTTCAGGAAGGCAAAAACTGAAAGGTTGGCACAAATGAAACTCACATGGGTTTGGTTGCCATGCCCAATAAAGATCCATGAGTTAACTCCTTGGTTAGCTCCGGGATTTCTCCTGTTTGACTTGATCGGGGTGACTGGATTCTGCAAATCTTCCAGGTTTTGGTAAAAACAAGCAACTCCAACATATCTTAAAAGTTTGGAAGCTTATCTCATAGGGAAGAGATGAGACTGGAAGACCAGACTCCTGGCTTCTGTTCTCAGTTGTGTGACTGACTCAGCGTTTGATTCTGAGCAAGACACCCCTCGTAATCATAAGCAGGAAGAGCCTGTAGACCTCACCATGCTTGACAAAGGTGAAAAAGAATAATCTTCCCCACTTTACAGATGGAGAAACTGAGGTGTGCAGGTTCCATGGCTTAGCAAAGATCAGTAGCTGACCTATGGTGCCGGGCTTTTTGTGACGCTGACAAGGTTTGTTCGTTGTTCTGAGCTCATCAGAAGAAACATAAAGCAGAAGGGTAATGAGATAGTATTGTAATACAATGAGCAAAGGTGCTCTCTCTTCTACCTGTACTGTAGAACACCTCGTGTAACCAACTCATCAGTGCAGGGGTAACGAGGGGGCATGAAGGAGCACAGGGTTGCAGCTGGTGGGGCCAGAGCCTCTGGCTGGCCCAGGGGACTCAGCGTTGCTCAAGATGGGGGCAGGACCGCCCTCTAAACTCACTGGTGGGAAGCAGAGCAATGCAGCTAGGAGAGAGGAGCAGGCTTGGGCCGGGTCACTCTGCTTCCCGCTGCCACTGCTGGGGAGTGTGGTGGACCCAGGCCCAATGACTATGCGGGTGCAAAGGGGGCTCTTGCCCCTCCTCCCCTTTGAATGGCCTCAGCAGCACAGCTTTGGCTGCACATGGCTTGGAGGATGTGGGAGGACAGTGTCACAATTCCAGAGGCCCCACCCCTTCTGCCATTGGCCCCGCCCTCCCACACCTTCCCCCCCCGAGCCCATGGTGGCTCTCAGGGGACCTGACCTCTGCAGGTGGTGCCAGGCTCCCCGCTAGTCCTCTGGCATGTGCTGTTTTGGGGAGGGACGTGGGGAAGAGACAGAAGTGGAGCAGGGACACGGTGGGGAAGAAAGCGGGGGTCGGGCAGGAGGAGCCAGTGCCTGTCTCTTCTCCACCTCCCCCCGCCCCCACAACTAGGTTGCTGCTGGGAGGAGACACAATGGGAGTGAGGATCACATGGCCAATACCCCTCTGTCTCTCCTCACCAGTCCCCCTCTGGATGAGGGTCTATTCCATACCCCTCAACTACAGAGCCTGGCTCTTTAGCTCAAGCTGTGCAAACTCATGCAGCCATCCCCGGATTGAGCCCAGGGTCAGGTGAGGTGCCTGCCACACAAAGACATTCTTGGGGCACCAGCCAAAAAAAAATACTCAGCTACACATAATTGAAACTGTACGAGGGTTCTGAATTCGACAAGGCATTTATTGAGAAGTCACCCAGGCAAACTGCCTTCCCAGAGCCAGCTTGAGAGACTGGGCTTTGACATGCACCCCCGCGGGCAGTGCTTGAACTGAGTGAGTGTGAGAATATATCTACCACCCCAAAACACATCGTGGTCTTAGGTCTGGCTTGGCCGTGTAGACAGACACAGATGGAAACGTTCCAAACTCCCATCCCCATCCCCTGCATGTTCAAATCTAGGGACTAGAAGCTTGGCATTTCAGCCGACCTCAAATGCTGTGGAGCCAGGAGGTCTTGCTCCATCTCTGCTCCAATTCAGGAAGTCTCTTTATCACAGATAATCTGAAGAGAGATTCTTACTCAAAGGCCAGGGGAACCGGGCATTTAGCAAAGGAGCCATATGAAGGGAGAAGTTTGGAGAAGAGCTGATAGGAATCTGGGCTGGGAAAAGAGACCCGTTCACAACAGCACAGGTTATTAGGAGGCCAGAAAGTTGGGCCATCTGAGGGCTACTCAGGGACTGTGATGAAAAATGCATTTGCACAATTTGCTGTGAGGAGGTGTTGGTATCACCCAAACACCACTGCAATGGGAGCCCTTCCTGGAAGGCAGCAGGGATGTCACAGTCTCAGTTGACAAGGAAAGTAAACTCTTTCCTTGCGCCTTCACACAGGGCTGTGAGGCATCATGGAGGGGCAGCTAGGCCTGTTGAAAAGTGACCGTCTTGTCAACACAGCATCCCATAACCGCTGCCCCATCCCTGACTCCCTCTCCCACACTCCAAACCTCTGGTGGGGAGTGGGTTCCCCACCTGCCCATTCAGGCCCAGAAGCGGCATTTCAGCTGCCTCCTAGAGTGAACAGGCTCCTGTAGGGTCGGCATTTCCCCTTGCAGTGGTTTTGCAAAGAGCCGCCATGGGGGGAAACTGACCAACCCCATGACATCTGGGACTCAGGCAGCCTTGCCTCTTGAGTCCCAGCCGGCATGGGGTCGTCAATTTCCCCTCCCCATTTCTCCCCCTGCAATGGCTCTGCAAAGTGCAGTGGCAAGGGGAAATGGACAAAATTTCACTGCTCACTTGGACAGTTCTCTCACCACATGAGTTGAAAACCACTGCCCTAGTGAGCTTTTGTCCCCTCAGCTTTGTGGGGACAGAAAGGAGCGTTTTTCCTTAACTATCTTACCGGACACCTTTCAAATGACATTAAGGTCTCCTTGAAGGAACCTCATGGGCCAAAGGCCCCCATAAAGTAGTAGGGAAAGAACAAACATAACCACATCTCATGGACAGTTGGTTTTTGAGCACGCAAACCTCCGAACAGGTCAACCTCCCTCGCATTTCATGTAGAAGTGCTTCACAAGAGGCTAATCCTCCAAAGACGGACCCAGCGATCGAAGTGTTATTTAAAAGAAAACAGAAACGTATAGAGCTAAAAACAATTATCCCCACCAGGCTCAATGTGGCAGCTTAAGGAGCTGATTAATTCAAACTAATTAAGAGCGGCAAATGAGAGAGTATTACAAAATGTTCGCAAAGTCTCAGCACTTTGGGGAAAAAAGTGCTGTAGGACTCAAAAGATAATACTAGT
Source organism: Carettochelys insculpta (assembly GCF_033958435.1). Lineage (NCBI taxonomy): Eukaryota > Metazoa > Chordata > Testudines > Carettochelyidae > Carettochelys > Carettochelys insculpta. Next base: position 9,984,507 of record NC_134155.1, read on the forward strand.
AATAAATAAATGGATACTTAGGAGTCTGAGAGAGTATCTGTCTACCCTTCATACACCCTCACATGCACCCAGCTCAGCCCCGGAACAAAACGACAATAGGTTTCTTACATAAAGCTTAACTCACAGGTTTTAGTTTATTTAACATTTCTTTTCACCGAACCCAGGGCCCTGGGAAAAGGGAGGGATACGCTGAATCTTTAATCACTGTCTGGAAGAAGGAGAAGAGAAAGGGAGGGGGGAAGAGGGCTGAAGACCAATAGAGCCGAAAGCTTTAATAACCTTAACAGTTCCTAGGGTTATTTAAAATACATCTGACCTGTTCACAAAAGAATCTACAGAGATAAATGTACTTGATATTTTCCACTTTAATAGCTGCATATATTTAAAGAAACAAAATGAGGGCGACCTAAATAAAATGGCTATTAATTGTACTTCAGGAGGCTCTGAATTGAACGTGTTTGATGCTGCCCTGTAGAAGAAGATAAAATAGTCTTCCCGCACTTCTTTTTTTTCCTGCCAGCATCTCCATCGCTGGCGACATTTACGAGCAGGTTAGTTAGACATCTATCATGGATGGTCTAGGCGGTGCTTGGTCCTGCCGTGAGAGCAGGGACTGGACTTGATGACCTCTCGAGGTCCCTTCCAGTTCTAGCGTTCGATGATTCCTCCTAAGAGTTTGTAACATCTCCCACTTTTACCATGCAGGAGCCCCAAACAACCTAAGCAGTTCAAGCTTAGGACAGACTGTGTCCTAATGGGAGGATGGACTCGTTCCTCCTGCAAGAGCAAGGTGCAACTGAACGGCTCTCTCTGTGCTGGGATTTTCAAACGTGCTCTGTGTTGGCCTGCTTCTCCTCCCATTAGACTCGGTGGTAACTTCAAAAGGGGCAGATTGAAACTGCAGGAAAATCCAACTAGCAGGCAGGAAGTGGGGCCCTCGGACACCACCGATCCAAGCCAGGGCCCAGGTCTAAGGAACCACCACAAGTCCAGGCATTGGGGTGCTACCCCAGGACGCTCTGGCAGCTTTTATTTCAACGATCCTGACTTGGGACTTGATTGAAAAGCAACTGAAATCAACATGAGTGTTCTTATTGCCCGTGGTGGGGAAAATGGGGCCCATTCAATGATGGTCATGCAGCTCCAGCCACACCACTTCAGATTCCTGCTGTTTGGGACTGCCGTGCTCCATGCTGCAAGGGTCACCTGGAGGCAGAAGGACTGGGCTCAGGATAAAGGAGGGAGAACTCCAAGCCCTTCCCACAACTGGCCCTTCTCCCCTGAGAAAGGGCTGGTTTTGGAAGGGGACTGTACCACCTAAGTGGGCTGGGAAACCCAGCTAGGCCCAGCCTCTTGCTTCTTTAGGCTGAGAACACATGAATCTAACTAATGTTCCCATTTCTTTCCCTCCCATGAATTGCTAGAAAAAGCTGCAAGGCATAAAAATGTAAATATCCAGCTTTATGCCTAGCCATAGCCAGCACACCCCACTTTATACCCAAGGGCTCACCATGGGATAGAAGTAGGGTTCCCTCTAATATAGTCTGTGGGCAGAATAAATTTTGTTATGTGCACCAACACACATGGGTATGTGCACCACCCATAGGAACGCATGTCGTGGGTGCTCTGCCACCCAAGTGCTCAGCTTACAGGGAGCACTGGATAGATGCCTCCACCCAGCAAGATGCTTAAGCATCTGCTTAACTTCAAGCACATAAGCAGTCCCGCTGGGGAGCAGGAGGTGCAATGAATGAAGCACACACACAACCACAGCTAAACTGGGGGTTGGTGGGCGTGGATGTAAGGGAGCTGCCACATCCAAAAGGAAAACCTGCACCAGCCAAGCACAGCAAGTGGAAACCACGGAACAGGAAAATTGCTGGAAACCTCCCCACTCGTAGAGTTGGTGGTAGAATGCAGCAAAGTGCATTAGTTAATGCATGGAGAAAAAGCAAGTTACAGATGGAAATCGCAGAGCAAGTCAGGAGACAAGGGCACGACGTCAGCCATTTATGGCAAGAAACAGTTGCCTTCCACGCCCCCGACAGCTGTCACACGGAAGCAGCATCTGCTGTCAGGCCGCTGGCAAGCAACTTTCTTGAGTCACGACTGTATGCATGTTCCTCTCAAAAATCCACCTCCTTCCTTGCACTGTCACCCAATTCCTGCATAGGTAGCTGCCTTGGCAAAACCAGGGGAAGGAAACAACACGGATTTGCTTCCAAGCTTCCTGCCCCTTGTGGCTTTGAGTTGTTCACGTAGAAAGGATGTGCATGTTTCAGGTATGATCATGTGACATTGGTACGGACTAGCACGGTGGTTCTCAACCAATATGCCATGAGAACTGTCCACGTGTGCTATGAAATGTTGAATTTTGTCTCTTTTCCCTCGCCTCTGCTCTCTGCAGAGCCATGGGGGGGGAGAGGAGGCAGATGGACTGATGACCCATGCCAGCAGGGGCTCAAGCAGCAAGGCTGCCTGAATCCCAGCTGACTGGGGCGTTCATCAATTTCCCCTTGAAGTGGCTCTTTGCAGAGCTGCTGTGAGGGGAAATGCTGATGCCACACAAGCCTGTTCATGCTGGGAGGCAGCTGCAATGCTGCTTTCAGACCCGAGTGGGCTGCTGGGTAGCCCATCCTCCACCCTCCTGGCTGTGGCAAGAGGGGAGGGACGGAGGAAGGGTGGCCATGAGCAAAAAGGGGGTATGCCATGGAATGGTTTGTGTCACTGAAGTATGCCCTGTTACTTAAGGTTAGGAGCCACTGGACTAGCACGTGGAAGGGATGAGCTACATCAGTGACAGCATACAAAGCAGGCGTTATTTATATGGCATGAAATTATAGTCATCCTTTGCATTTACACTGAGCCGTCCACACTCCTGTGGAGAATATTAGAGAACAACTCTGTTGTATATGTAAGCACTTACTCACACCAGCAATCCCTCTGAAGCCGAGCCTACCTGCGTGAGCAATAAGGGGTGAGCATGGGCTCCCCAGTCTTGCCTCCAGGGCTTTTTATTTACAGATCTCAAAGTGTCTCAGATCCCAAAGTGGGCAAAAGAAGCATCATCACCATGCACCATGTGTGCAGAGCCCTGGCTGCAGTGCATAAAAGTACCAGTGCCTCCGCTCAGAGAGAAATGTCCATCCATTAGTGTAACACTGGCCTGCTGGGATACTCACTTGCATTCCCATGAAACAAATGCTGGACTGTTCATTGCATACATCTATCTCCAGCTCTGAAGAATGGCAGAAGAGAACATATGGCCACTGACTGCTGAAATGCACAGCCTGCCATTTAAGCACAATAGAACCTCGGAGCTTTGAACAGCTCGGGAATGAAGTCTGTTCGTAACTCTGAACAAAGCACTGTGGCTGCTCTTTCCAAAACTTACAACTGAATGTTGACTTAATACAGCTTTGACACGTTACTAGGCAGAAGAAAAAGGGTTTTAAATCAACTTCATTTCAATGAAATAAGCACAGAAAGTTTCTTTACCTTGTCATCTTTTTTGAACTACCCGTCGTTTAACACAGCACTGTACTACAATTAGTTTTCCTCCCTCCATCTCTGCTGCTGCCTGACTACTTATTTGTGGCTCCAAACGATGCGAGTGGTTGGCCAGTCAGTTTGTAATCCTGGTATTCTTAACTATGAGGTTCTACTAAAGTCTTTTCTAGTATGTAGAGCGATGATAAGGCTAGGCATGAAATAAAGCATCAAAATCACCGCCAAAAATCCTCAACCCTAATTTAAATCAAACTACCCAACTTTCACAAACTAAGCAGTGATAGCCACAGCAGTTCTTGGGGTGGAAGGCCTCCAATGAAAATCCCAAATGCTGCAGGAAGTTGTACCAGTGAATCAGCAGGTGGCATATTTCTTTCTGACACAACATGAAGCTAATGTGGTATTATGGGCCATTACATTGCTGGAAGTTAGCAACTTTCCCAGAGTGAAAAATCCATTCGTCCACTTGCCAGTGATGACTTCTGACAAGCAGCGGGGCCTATGCCATCACCTGTTGCACAACATCAATTTTCTTTAAAAAAATGTTTTTAGGGCTTCTGAAGATAACTTTTCACCCAAAACTGAACATAAGGATAAATCAGTGCAGCTTTATTTAGACACCTGTCTTCACTGGCTATTTTACAGTATAACTGTTAAGTAATTGTCACATTCCATCTCAGTGGTAGATTCCTTTAGTTGGGGAAGGGAGAAGGGGGAAGAGAAGGTAAACAGAGTATGTGGGAAGAAATACAGGAACATAACTTTGTAAAGCACTTGTGGAGCCTTTTGAAATAAGAAAGGCTACAAAGATGTTAAAACGTACATTCAATTACTTCATTAGTTTTAGTAACAGACAGAAAGCTGTATTCTCTCCTACAGACAACCTCCCAACCTTATGAAGATTCTCACCAACAGCCACAGTCTATACCACAGGAACACCAATCCTGGGACTTTTCCTTGCAACAAAGCCCACTCTCAGCTCTGTCCACATATCTATTCTGGGGATATCATCACTGGACCTAACCAGGTTAGTCACAGAATCACGGGCACATTCTCATGTTCCTCAGCTAACATCATACATGCCATCACGTGCCAACAATGCCCAGATGCTTTGTATAATGGACAGACTTCAAGCTGTCTTACAAAGAGTTAAGGGGCACAAAATTGACATGAAAACACTCCTGATCCACAAACTGGTCAGCAGACATTTTAATGGAGTGGGCCATTCTGTTAATGGCTTGAGAGTTTGCGCCTTACTGAAGAGGACTTTTCACCCTACTTTGGAAAGAGAGGCTGCTGAACTCTTTTATATTCAAATTCAACATATTAACATGTGGTTTGAACTGGGATGTGAATTTTCTGCAGCTCTTGTGCACATTTGGTTTAATCTAATTCTTGACAACCCACCCACCCACCTTCTTCCCCTCTTTTCTCTGATTTGCTCACCTTGATCATTTTTTTTTCTGATTTGTCAACCTTGATTACTATTTTTGGTTCTCTGTGCCTTTAGTATTGACTCTCTTCTGGTATGGCTATGGTCTGAAGAAGTGGGTCTGTCCCATGAAAGCTCATCACCTAATAAATTATTCTGTTAGTCTTTAAAGTGTTACTGTACTGCTTTTTTGTTTTCATTAGTTTTAGTGTTGTTGTACAGATCAGGGGTCAGCAATCCCTGGCACAGGTGCCAAGAATGGCACACGAGCTGATCTGCATCAGCAGGTAAGATGGACACTCACCCCCGTTCCTCCTCCCCCATGCAGCTAGGAACTTGCTCAAAGCCAGGCTGCCTGTGAATTAACAAAAGACCAGCTCATGTGACCAACCACCAGCTATACGGTAAAATGCTGCATCTTCATTTCTTTACTAAGTGAGCTGTTACAAGGAGCGTTATTTGTGACTTTTAAAAGTATCACCGGAGCTCGGACCATACATAGAGGCCAAAAGGTCAAATGATTAATGAGGCTGAGAATCCAAATAAAAAACAGAATATGTTGGTTGCAAACTAACAGTATGTACATGTGTGTGGGAACACAAGGGTGGGTAGAATGATGTAACAAAGAATAATACATATTATGTATTTCCAAGTTTAAATTATGTTTTCTCACTAGCATCAGCTGTCGTCCATTAAAATTTATACTGGGAAATTTTATCATTTACAAATGTAACTAACGAATACACAGACACCGTTCGCGCCACACTTTTGGCCATGCCATCGAGAAATGCATCCTAATTCAAAGCTCGAGACTCCAACGCATTCAAGCCACCTTGAGACCTTACGCATATGCTTTTCTTCATGTTTCTGTCTGCATCAACACATGGAAGGATTAAGACCGTTTTCTTTCAAGCACTGTCATTCTGATTTAGTGCAATGTTTTTCGTCTGCTTGAGGTAAAGAGGAATTAAGCCAGACAAATGAAATAATGCACGATAATCTAACATTTGGCAATTCAGATTAGTTTCAGGGAGAAAGGAAATTAAACAAGGATGGCATTCAACGGCACACATCTGGGTTGGGTTCTGACTCCCTGTTTCCCCATTTGCAAACTTTACAGCTCTATCACGTCTTTAGCTCTTTGCTGAAAGCATACTGGGTACTTTGGCCTAATTCCCCCAAATTATTTATACATGTTGCACAACTCAGACAATATTTTGCTTTCTGAAGCAAAAAAAACCTCTTAGCTGCTGGTAAACTGTCAGGTACTATTATTTTAAATACCCTTGTGAAATCTAAGAGCCAGCAACGTGCTCATGCAGATTTACTATCTTCTCCCATATAAATTAACAGAGACAAATGCATGCCGCATGCCAGACTGCTGGGAGAAAAAACAGAAAAAAAAAAAACTCGTCCCCATATCATGCCTCAGGGTTTGCTTACAATGGAATTAAAGAAAGAAACAATTTGCCCCAAAACAAATATTTTAACCATTTTCCACTTTCCTGTAGAAGATGCCCCCTGACTTCCCTCAGCAATCTGTTTCCTCCCCCAATGCAGTCCAAGTGCTGCTCATTTATTATTGAAATTCCCTCCAAGCCAAGCAAATCCTTCCCTTCTTTGGCCTTGTCTATGGATGCCTTTAGTCCGAGTTTGCAAATAACATTTAACACAGGGATGAGCAAAGTTGGGGGGGGTGCGTAATATTTCGGGTGGGGGATGAAATTTCATAAGGGAGGATGCAGCACAATCATCTGCTGGATCTCAGCTCATCCATCTCATTAAAAATGTTGAAACATGCTACTGTTTTTATGGTTATGAATTCACATTTATATGTCAAGTAAGAAAGTTTTGATATTCTACATACGTATTTTCTTACACCTGCCGAAAGGGTTGCTTTTTTTTTTTTGTATTAACATAACCAAACTTTCCATCAGTTTGCATTACATTAGACACGCTGTGGGGGACCTGTTCATTGAAGGGACGAAAAGTGGGGCCTGACGTAAAAAGTTTGCTCATCCCTGAATTAACAGATAAATGATTCTTCCTCTCAACTAGTTTTGTCTAGGGAGTCTGGCCCAGCCAGACCATAAACTAGCCTGAATGGGGAACAAGCCTGGAACGTGACTTTCAAACCTGAGTGTAACCAAAGGCTTCACTCCTACAATAATAGCTGCATAGACAGCCCCACTTCCAAATGCCGTGCCGCTCAGAAGTTGGATCCCTGCCCAGCCAGATGATACTTAAAGAGAGTTTAAGCTCCCAAGTCCTGATGAGGACTTTGGCATTAGGGCCCCAGTTCAACTAGGGTCTGAGGCACATGCCTTTCTTTAAGCATGCAGGGACTCCCATTGACTTTGATGAGATTATCCATGTATTTCTGCAACTACCGTCAGGTTAGATGACATATCAAGGATTGAACTGGAGATGTCCAGGGCTAAAAACAAGAGCTATTACCCTGGAGCTACAGCTCTCTATCTGGGGCTGAAACATATTCATATCCTGTGAGGATCAGGCACGTAACACACATTCCACCATTGGCAGCATTGCCAGTAAGCCATGCACTTGTGTAGCTACTCAGAAGGGATTCCAAGGCCACCCAGCTGCCTAGCAGAGCACCCACAGCTAGGTTTGTGTGTCTCCTGGTGGTGCACAGTTACACATGCCTCGGTGCATGTAAAAATTATTCTGCACATGGATGGAAAAAATCTACACATAGATGGAAAAGAGTAGGGGGATCACTGGTTCTGGACTACCCTTATAGTCAAGCATGCAATTAAGACCCTTACAGAGTGCATCCCAATGTATAACAATGCTGGCCTACCAACCAGGGGCTAACATATTATGCTCCACGATAATCATCAATGCCATACTGTGCAAGAACAAATTTCAGTGCCAGTTATTATTCCCCCCCAGCAGTGAAGTCTTTAAAAAGTCTTCTTTAGCAATTACAGCTAATAAAACTACAATTTCATTCAACACACACGTACCATTGCAACTAATTTTGCTCCATCAGGGCTGAAATTAAAACTGTCATTTAATCACATTAATCTCAGAGCTCGCTTACCAGCCGTGACATGGCAGCAAGTGTCCCAAATGCTTGCCAACAAGCACAGCAACTCATCCTGGACTTCCAATGCCCATGCAAAACTCAACACATTATTCAACTCTTAGTGCAGTGGAGAGGGGACATGAAAATGAGCGGTGCCCTCCACCAAGCATGGAGCTTTCCATAGTGTGACAAACTGAACGCCACAGGCAGGAAGAAATTGGTATGGTCTTATCTTCATCAGGAAAAACAGCTGGCCTCTTTCCTCATGTTCACAAGCATGACACAGCTTGCATGAGGCAAAACCAGAAAGTGTGTACCTGACAAAGGTGTTAATAATAGGTAAGTTGAAATACTGTGAGGGAGGGTTTACCTTGACCTGCTGCTACCTTGTGGTAATATCACTGCCTTGTCCTCAGTGCCAAAAACGGATATTTTTAAACTTCAGGATAACCAATGTGCAAGAGCTACTCTGATGCAAACACACTACACCAAACAGCACAGCTTTATTCAAGGCAAACTCAGTCAGATCAACCCCACGCAGTATAACTGAAAACCCCCATCTTCAGTATGTTTTACCTCAGGATAGCTCATGTGTGTTACTCCTGCGACTCTACAGTAAAAACAGTAAAAGAAAAGATGCACTTTCTTAATCAGAGAAGACAAGGCTTACAGCTGCCTTGTTTTTGTGTGATTTTTACCTCAAGTTTGGTAACACCGAGCAAAAAAAACACACCTTTTCTCCTAGTAAAGTCTCGGCTTCTATGCAAAAAATTGCAAACCTAAGGGCTTCTGGTACCTTCCCTCCCCACCCTACACATGAGCTGCTTGTGCAACTGGATAACCAGCAGAAGAGAAGGTAACTAGAGGAGAGCTAAGAAAAACAAGTACCAGAGGAATGTCAGTTTGTATTGATAAAGATCTTGTTCCCAATCCAGCAGAATGGAATGCATTAAATAAACCTTTCCGTAACATTCCTCAAAAAGAGGAGAGGACACAGGCATAAGACTTAGTAATGCCAATAAAGCTGGGAACAGAGGCCAGGGAGTTTGCACAAGAGGAAGCAGGGGGAGAAGAAGGAAAATTGTTCCTCTGGTGTATATTAAGTAGTTGCTCAAAGGCTATGTGACAGTAGGCCTCAGACTCTGCTACTCTCTAGACACTGACATGTAATTCCCCATTTCCTCACACTCAGACTGCAGGAAAGGGACAGGATAAACTGCTCCAGCAAAGGACCACAACACATTTAGAGCCTATCTACACCAGCATTTCTTAAGTTATGTTCCCCGGTGTCCCATGAACAACTCACGGGTGTGCTGAGAGCATCTGACGATTTTTTGATATCACACACCGATGGTATCGATTTTCAGTTGTTAAAACCAGACACAGTGTTACTTGTTCATTGCTAGGACACCTATTTAAATTACTTCATTTGGTTTTCCTATATATGCTGCTGTTTGGATTTCTTTTTGATTTGACAACCTTTATTTGGGGGGCGGGGTAGGTTTCCTTAGGTGTTCGGTATGAAAATATGATTGTTCCGTATTCCACGGTCTCAAGGATTTTAAGAAACACTGGCCTATGCTATGCAGCTTTTAGCAACAAAGCGGTGTCGAGACAACCCTGTTGCTAAAATGTTTTAACTTTCATGTGTGGAAGAAATTTTGTTATGTGCACCGCTGCATGTGCAGATGTGCCTCACCAATAGAAACACAACCGTGGGCAGTCTGCCACTCATCTGGGCAGCACCTGAATCGTCCCTGCGTAGCCACCCAAATTGTTCAGCTTACAGCTTCACTCTGCTCTTTCAGCAGTTTGATTTCACTTGCATAGCCCCAGGTTTCACCTCACTTAAAATCTACCTGTGTGCAAAATCAGATGAAAAGCTACAAAAGTGGCACGGCACACAGTTCCCGAAAACTTGCTGACTTTCTCATTTTCCCCATGCAATTAGAAAATAAATCAATTGGAATGTAAACACTACAATTACGTTTCAGGGTATGGGATATAAAGCAGCACAGACAAGACATTTGAAAGTTTAGTTTGGACTGCGCTAGCGCTTTTTATGTAGCCTTTTGTAAAAGCGGGTGAATATCTAGTTGAATTGAAGTACCCAGTGAAGGCCTTTGCATTTCCCCAGAACCCCTGGCTGACAACCACTGGTCTATGGTTCTTCAGTTCCAAAGGAAAGGGGACTGGGCCCCAGGCTGATTGTAGTCAGACCAAATCATGAAACAACGTTTCAGTGAGCAACATCCCAGAAAGCAAGGCAAACAGTCGCTTGTCTTGGAACACAAAGGGGAGAACGGTTTGCTAGGTCCCTGGTGCCCTCTTCACAAACGTTCTTTGCAACTGAACTCCCAAGGCAATAGGCACCTAGTAAAGACGGAGCCCAGTTACTGGGGCAAATAGTCCTGTCCTGGTTAGAGAAGGGCAGCCAGCAGTGAGTGGGTGAGGAGGGGTAGGCCTATACTAGCAACTAACCTTTTGTTTGTCAAATCCCTATGAATGACAAAGTTTTGCCACAGCAAGTGAATATGTAAATGCTGCTTTGTCGGCAGGAGCGCTCTGCTACGGACAAAGTGAACACGTTTCTTCCTCCTTTGAGTATTTTGTCTACAAGAGTGCCAACAAATGGCTTCCTTATGTATGACTGTAAGGCAGGGGCTCTGGACCTTTCCAGACGACTCAACCTATGCTACTTCTCCATGGCTATGATACCTGATTAAATTAGATAGGTAGAGTCATCTGGAAAGGTTGTGAGCCACTGCCAGAGACCACACAATACCGCTATTAATGTATGTCTCGAGAACTTATGAAACCAGGGTACAGCACCAGTGTTACCCCTTCCATCTCCATGAATTTGCAGATTTTAATAAAATATGAAGAACAGAAAGCTATATTTGTTTCTAGATATAAATTGCTCCAATACCATGTAATACATATGTTTATGTAAAGTTGCAGCATTTGGTTAACAACATGTGTTTCTGAGTTTATAGCAGCCCTTCCATCACTGCTGTAGTGAAACTTGAATCCACAGGTCTAGCAAACTTGCTACAGCAAACCCCTGACTTGTGCAAAGGTTGCGTTCCCAGGCAACCATGTGTCAGTCCAATTTCATGCAAGTCAGGGGAGCCAGGAAACTGACCAGTGCTACTTTGCTGGTCAGTGTCCTGGTTCCCGCAAGTGGACAGGAATGGGAGGCTGGAAGCAAGGCTGCTGCCAGCACTGGCCAGTTTTCCCAGCTCCCCATCACTCACAATTTCGACTTGTGTTAATTCAAGTAACGCACAAATTGAAATCACATAAATAGGGGTTATACTGTGACACAAAAGCATGGTTTGGAATCAAAAGGTAGCACATATGGGCATCTCTCAGAGAGCAACTTACAATTTTTTTTAAACCTTTTCACTTTTTGTCAGCTGTTCAAGCTGTACAAAAAAGGGAGAAGACGACTTGTTCAGACGTAAGTCAGGAGTAACTCCTGTTTTCGATGGAAGTACTTTTTTCGGTTTATGTCACTGACTGAGATCAGAATCTAGTCCAAAATACACTGGGGAACCTCAAACTCTATTGCAAACATTAAATTCATTAAGCCTTTTCTACACCATAGACTTATGGTGGCACGGCTATATTGCTCAGACACACGGAAAACCCACACCCCTGAGTGACATAGTTATACCAATCTCATCCCTGGTGTAGACAGCGCTACGTCAATAGGAGGACTTCTCCCATTAACAGCTACTGCCGCCTGAGGGACATGGAGCACATACATTGACAGACAAGTTCTCCAGTTGACATAGTGTCTTTGCTCAGTCCTGTCTTGAACCCACTTCAAGGGGGTTTTATTCATTTAACAGATAGCAGTTGAGCAAACCAAGTTACAGATACTTTATGTGATTTTCCATGCCCCCAGAGTCAGTGGCACAGCAAGCGATTCTAATCCTCAACCCTTTTCTGTGATTTTACTTCGCACATTTAGAGTTTTAGTGACATAATAAAGACACTCGTAACTCCCGTGCACGCATGCACATTCATGGGTGGCTCAAATAAAATTAATGTATCATTTTTAGACTAATTTTACCCAAAACTGAATAAATATGCATCACTTGTCCCACTCTGACCACCTCCCAACATGGACTAATGAAGTATTCTCAATTCCCCTGACTTCCACAAATTGGCTAATAAGTATAGGTTGAACCCCTCTCATCTGGCAATGTCTGTTATCTGGCATGATTTTAGTGAGCCAGATGACCACTTCTCATGGGGGTGGCCAAGTTTGTTTCCAAACACCAGTCCTGGCTCTCAGTGTTCTGTGCTGCTCTTTAGCTGTAATTTACCCCTAAACATCTTCTAAGAACCCAGTCAACAGTGGAAGTGTTGGTAATGCTGCTAGACAATACTGACCTCCCGTGGCCTGGCAAATTCTCTTGTTCAGCACTGCTCAGGTTCTGAGGGTCCGGACAAGAGAAGTTCAACCTGTAGCATTCAAATACTGTGAATAGGGCACAAATCATTTTTAAATTATGATTTCTAAACCAATCAATTTGGAAATTTTTTATTTTCCTTCTGTAATTTGAAACTATAGGATTTATAAGTTTTCAAGCTTCTCTTGATAACAAAGGCTTTTTTTTTTAAATGAAAGTGGAGTCTCACATTACCACATTGCTCCAGGAGCTCAAGCTTTAAAAAAAAATACCAGCTATCACAAGACTTGAGATACACCTGCAAAACCTGGCAACAGTGAAAATGTTGACCCTTGTTCCACTATTCAATCACAGTTGCTCTCACGCACAGTCAAATCTGCCCCATATGTCCCAGCCAATATTACAAAATCCTGTCATCCAATAGGAAGCTTTAGGAGGGTTAGGTAAGAAGCAGGGGGCTGAGTATACTCGTGGGTTCACCCCCCCCACCATCATGAACTCTGAGGCTCTGCCACCACCAGAGTGCTGGATAGAACATTGCTCCTTCAGCATTTTAGCAAGCCAGGTGCAAAGCAGTTTGTGATTTCACTTTCATGGAACATTAGCTGCCGTCAGCAGAAATAATTCTTTTTCCTTTCAAAGGCCTCGTTTGCATATTAACACCAGGAGGACTACAAAGTCGCAATCTGTTTTCTTTTCCAAACAGTACCTAAGATGTACTGCCCATTAGGCCTGGTCTACAGACAAATATTGTATTGATATAATTATATCAGTTGGGCAGGGGGGTGATTTTTAACTATGTATTTTAACTATGTATGTTAACTATTTTTAACATAGTTAATATATTTATAACTAGATATCTATAATTTTAATGATAAAGTACTACCTACTCACACATTTGCCTGTAGCGTAGATGCAGTTATATCGGTATACGGATGCATTATAGCAGAATAACTTAGGGTATATCTACACTACTGGGAAGATGGACCAAGAGTTTGATTTTGCGTGGCTGGTAGCTCAATTTCGCACATCGATCTCGGGTCAGCAGTTGACCTCTGTATTCCTTGACATCACGAGGAGAAACGGAGATCGATGGGAGAGTTTCTCCTGTCGACCTTCCTCTGCGTAGACAGCCAGGTAAGTCAACTGCAGATAAGTCAATTCTAGCTACACAACTGCTGTAGCTCAAATCACGTATCTACAATCAACATAACTTCCTAGTGTAGACAAGACTTACTCCCCTCCAAATGCAAGAATGCAGGTATACCAGTATAAGCACTTTTAGTTTGGCATAAATGCATCCACATTACAAGGCCTAAACCATTTTAGCTATCCTGGCATCGTTAAAGCAGTACAATGTATATAGACAAGGTTTCAGTTTGAAAAAAAATTTTTTTTGCTGTGGGATAAAGCTTGATCTGAATGGTGCAGATGATACATCTACAACATTTGGGCTTCACTAAAGAGGCTTTCGTCATTGGAAATGATACTGTAATTAAATTAAGCTCCATCTGGGCCAGTTTGCTGTGCCATAATGACAGGAAGCCGGCTCCCAGGCCAAATAGGGCACAAGGAATTTTCCATTCAAACAGCTCCGCATTTAGAAGTGTGGCAGTAAATAGGAGATTTTTAAAATGTAGCAGCTTGTAACTAGTGCCTGACTTTAATTACTACAAGAATCCCGCCATCCCAGCACAAGTGATTGCTGTTAATTAAAAATGGAACAACAAAAATAATATGTAGAATTCATACAGGCAGGCAAAATCATTAACAATAATACAATAAAAAATCCCTGGCTATTACCTAATTTTCATCGATAGTGCTCCAAGTGCTTTACAAAGGAGGTCAGTATCATTACCCCCATTTTACTAATGGGGAAATTAAGACACAGGTGTGAAACAGTGGCAGACCTATCAACAGAACATAGCTCTCCTGAGTGCCAGACAAGTGCTCTACCTACTAGGAAATGCTGCCACCACCATTCCTTTTAATCTGTTTTTCACACAGCTGGGAATGGAATATAAACACTTGCCCCACACTCAGATGAGGGAACAGAAAGAGTTTCATCTCCAAGGAAAATACAGTTCATATCCCCTCCACTGACACTGACAAGTTAGCAAATCTTGGCCTCATCCAAGCCGAATGAGAGCAGTAAGCTTCAGATCAAGCTTCACAGTGGCATCTTTTATGATGCAGTGACTTATCCACTGGGAACTCTACTGATACTGCCTATACTTTTCACCCAGGCCACTGAATATGCAGAGAATGAGGCTATGCCTACAGCAGGGAAAGAAAGTCAGTTGCAGACATGGAATGCTAGCAATGGAATGTTTCTCCCGTCGACCTCCCTCCTCTCATCTTGCGAGGAGCACAGAGGTCAATGCTGACCTCTGATAGGTTGACGCATAAAATCAAACCCCGGAAGATCAACCCTGAGCATCTACACAACGCAACCACTTGTGTAGCAGGTCAGTCCTCTGGGGTAGTGTAGGCATAGACTTAGGCTGGTTCTACACTTACAGTGAATATTGACAGCTACTATGCAATGGTAGGTATGCCAGTTGTGTACCAAAAATCAATTTTGCAGCCATTGGTATTTGTCCCTCTCCCCACTGCAGAAGGCCGATCGGAACACTCCTCCCGTCAGCATTCCTTAATCTTTGTGACTCACAAAGAGTTTCACGGTCAACATTGATCCTGGAATGCTGGCAGTCTGGAAGATTGAACCTAAGCATTCCATTTTCCATGGCGAGAGTAGACCCAGCCTCAGTATTCTCAGTCTCACCAACAAGCTAAGCTCTATTTGAACTTGTGACCTAAAAGTAACAGTCTCTCTGTCTCTCTTTACAAATCTGCGGGTAGAAATTCGTCTCCTGTATCGTGCTACCAGATGTAGGCTTTTGTAAACATGTCAGACATTTTTAAACGAAGGGTTGTTTTTTTCCCCCATTACAAACGGAGGTGAAAGACAATGAAAGTGAGAACACTTCTCCAGAGATTTATTGGAACAGGCCACAAAAATTACACCAGAGGACTCTTGTCTCAGAGGGGTAGCTTCACAAACAACAAGCAGTCCTGTGGCACCTTAGAGACTAACAAATTCACTATGTCAAGTGCTGTTGTGGATAAAACTCATTTTCTATGAAAGCTAATAAATTTGTTAGTCCCTAAGGCTGTGTGTACACGGTAGCATTATTTCAGAATAAACTATTCTGGAAGAGCTATTCCAAAATAGCTTCTTTCGAAACACCACTACTACACACCAAATACATATTGAAATAGCTCTCAGCTATTTCAAAATAGAGTGTCCAGAAACAATAGAGCTATTTTGGAATACAGCCTTTGGACACACTATGGCTGATTCCGAAATAGCCCCTATTGCCTGTCTACACAGCCCCTATTCCAAATATCTCCAATCAAAGGCACTATTCCTTGTGGAATGAGGTTTACCAATCTTGAAATAGGCCCATCCGCTATTTGGAAATTATTTTGAAATAGTGGTTGCATGGTGTAGAAGCTTGCAAAGCTATTTCGAAATAGTGGCTGTTATTCCGAAATAACTCTGTTGTGTAGACATAACTCAAGGGAACTACGTTAAGCGACTAAGAAGCTATGCACTAACATATTACAAATAGACGCAAACTCTCTCCACTGAGGTCACGGTCAGTCTTTGAAATTTCAACCTGAAGGGAGTCCACACCCTTTCAAATCTTGCCTAACCTGCCAAGTGTGACTATAAGCTTACATTACAGAAAGAATATTTTCTAATGGTCAGAGACAAGGGACTAGTTTGTTTCCAGTTCTGCCACTGAACTACATGACCCAGCGTGAATTCTAGACCATCTGTACCGCTGCACGTCAAAGGGGTAAAACAAAGCTTAAGAGTATAAAATCAAGACAGCCTGTCCCTGAGGTTTCAACTGCTTGCAAAGCACTTTCAGATCCTCAGATGAAGTGTGCTACAGAAGTGTTAAAAACCCCGCCCTGGATAATCATGTTTTGATTGATATAACAATAATTCTATATCGGTATAACAATAAATTATGAGCAACAGTTTTGTTTTCTATCTACAGGAACATGAAATGCTACATGGGAGAAAAAGAAGAGACCACAAAAGGCCACATGCCAAAAAAGTTAACAAAAATATCCTCTCTGTGCCCCAAAATGGTATAATCTCCATGACACACTGTCACCAGAATCCACACGTTCTTATGCTGTCCTGAATTGGGGCCAAATTCAGAAAAGATGTTTAAAAATGGCTCAAGGTCAAACACATACTTAGATCCTCATTACTCCCATCTTAAATAGCCACTTTCTTCAAACAAAAAACACTGGTACTTACGCATGTGATAAATGCTTTCCTGAATAGGCACATTTCTGAACTGAAAACTGAGGCCAGGTCTACACCAGACCTTGAAGTTGATCGTAGATACACAATTCCAGTTATAGCAACTGCATCTCTGTAATTGACATGTCTATGATTGACCTACCTGGCTGGCCTCACGGAATTAGGTCAACGAGAGAAACTCTCCCGTCAACCTCCACTACCCAAGAATGAGGAGTACAGGGTTCAACTCCTGACCCCATAGTTCGATTCTGCACGTCTCCACTAGGCACACAAAAATAAACATCGGAAAATTGACCCTGACTGGGTTGCTCTCCAGGGTATTGCAAATGTACCCTGAGGAAGCTCCTTTGGTCATGCAATCCTTTACATGTGGCGTGTGCCCATGTTACGAGTCCATGCTAGCCAGTAAAGAACTAATGAACTCTTACTTATCCAGCCCATGACACATCTGAAAAAATACACAAAGCACAAGCATCTTTATCATCCCTGTGAGCACAAATAGGCAACAGAAAATTATACCTCTCCTCGATTAAATGTACTAAACACAATAACCCTTCAGGCTTTCACTCAATGCCCATATGAGTCACAGAGGCACAAAACCAATCTTGTTTATTATGAAGTATCCTCGGATAAGACAGGATTGAACAACAACAACAAAAAGCCAAGTATGATTTTTCTTTTTTAAAAAGATGCAATTGTCGAGCAATCCCAGTGTAGGACAGACGCAGGTAAAGAGATCTGATTAGGAGACATCCTGCGTAAAGTAACGGGATAGAGTTTAAAGACTTTCCCCCTGCCCTTTTGTGAATACCTGCTGAGTAAGTGCGAAGATAAGACAGGTATTACATTACTATGTTTCCTGATGCATGAAGGGCTTTTTTTATTGCACACGGTTTAAAAAAAATATGAACAATTGCCACAGTCAGTTTCAGAAAAAGGCTCAGCTGCAAAATGAAACAGGGTAGTTTATTAGCAAAGAAAAACTCATCTAAGTTTTCCTGGCTGTAATGAAAAGAAGTTTCATTTTATTTCCTGCTAGATACTTTTTTTGTTCCTTTCATACACTGGACTTGCATATTAAGTGATATTTTTCAGAGCCATTTTTTTCTAGCCAGACAAGAAATCAACTGTGGATTATATCTATGGATTTAGTTTGCTTATTTCCTTAGGGGAACAAGTCATAATCCAGACACTTAAAAAAACCCTCGCCTATTTTAAAAGGGAAGAGTTGTGAATGATCACACTCCTGTAAGGCACTGAAAGGACAGCTCTGGAATCTGACCTCCTCTTGCTAGTCATGGAGCAAGCATGGCATAGTACAGCAGAACACGTTTAATTTCCGCACCCTTTTCCCTGTCCCACTCTGCCAGGTGTCTTCAAAGGTGAGTCTGATTAGGCAATCAGGTCTTTGGCTTCTGATCAGGCTGCAAACGATGTGTAAATTCATGCTGACTGTAGTGGTGGTTTATTTTATGAGAGCTGAACAGAGACCAAACTCATTACACTTATTTATGCTTTCTATTACAATAGCACCTGAGGGCTGCAACCAGTGTTCCCTCTAAGTTTTTCCATCCATGTGCAGAATAAATTTTGTTATGTACACCAAGGCATGTGTTGATGTGCACCACCAGCAGAAATACACGCTGCCCACTGTGTGTGGTTATGGGTGCTCTGCTAATCAGCTGGGTGGCACCTGAATCCTTCCTGGGCTACCACCCAAGCACTCGGCTTACAGCACACAGTGGCCCCCACCGAAAACAGGACCCCCATGTTCATATACATGTAATGAAAGACAGTTCTGCCTCCAGCGAGCTTACAGTCTAAACAGACAAGAGAAACACAGAGAGCTGAAGTGACTAGCTCAAAGCCATGCAGCAGGTCTTATCAGAACTGGGAAAAGAACCAAGTCTCCCGATTCCCTGTCCAGTTTATTAGGCAATAAACCAGTGGTTCCCAACCTGGGGTCTACCAAAAAGGTAACTAATAAAAATGACCTTCAAAAATAAGTGTCTAATAAATTGTAAAACTACAGACAATTATTTTTAAATTAAATATCTTTCAATAATATTATTAATTGTTGTCCAAAACAATCTATGCTGTGATCTCCTTTTTCATTTAATGAAGTGTACGAAGTGGCTAGGATTGGCTTTGATGGGGGTCCGAGTTTGGTTTGGGGGGTAACTGGAAGCCCGGGAACGGTTTGGCGGGAGCAGGGGAAGGATGATTGGGGATCTGCACTAGTGAAAAGGTTGGGAACACTGCAGTAGACCACACTGCCTCCTCTACGCATAAGCTAGTAGAGAGTCAGAGGTTAACTTCACACGTGTGCCAAAGTGGGTTCAATAATAACAACCACATAAGTACGCTACTAATGTTGAAAAGGAGCTCTAGGCTCTTTAAGGGCCTGGAAAACCCACAAAAGCCAAGAAATACAGTGAAGGCCAGCAGCATCTATAGCTGCCACCGGCCCTGGGGTAAGGTGGGGGCGGGAGGGTGGAGAGCAGCGCTACAACCAGAAGGGGGTGGGGCCCAGGGCATTCAGGCCTCAGTGCCACCTAGATCTCAGTGCTGCCCACCCCGTGCTCCCTCACAGCCATGCACAGCCAGAGCAGCGCTGCCACAGCACATCAAAAGGGACCCAGAGCCCCAGCCACAGATGCTGCCAACACCAGCCCCAGCATAACTGCCCCTTTTGATTCCTCCCCAGCCCCTGACCCCATCAGCTAGGCCGGGGAAGGCTTCTACCTGCTGGTAACATCACCTATTTGAAACGAGTGGGAGGATGTTGAAATAATGAGACCCAACAGGATTTTCAGGGATTGTCCAGTGTGCCCAAGTGATTTAGGAACACAAGCCCTGTTTGACTTGTGGTCGCAAATCACCAGGCACTGTGAAACTCTGACCCTCAATTAAGGATCAATAGTAATGAGTAAATTAAATGTTGTAACTTTGTGGGTTTAGGTCAGACCTTTAAAGATGTTCTGACATAATTTAAAACAGTAAATTAAACAAAGGACCAGAAGACTCTTTGTAGGAGATACTCCTGCAACCTATGCAACACAGAAACCAGCCATATTTGGGAACACTAATTCTGACCATTAAAACTAATAATGAATAATGTATTACCCTATAGTGGGATTTCCATTCAAAGTGCACCACAAAATGAGACTATCCAGGCATCTTTTGATCACTCAAGCTCTCATATTTTTATTTCACTATTAATTTTTATTTCTTTAAACAGATGGATGTTGCAGTCAACCATATTTAATTCCGACACTAGAATCTATATAATATGCAATATTTTTGTTTGCCAGAATAGGTTTTTAATAACTACTGGCTGAACCTCTCTAGTCTGGCACCCTCAGGACCTGACCAGTGCTGAACCAGAGAATTTTCCAGACCACAGAAGGTCAATATTGTCTAGCAGCTTTACCAATACTTCAACTGCTGACTGAGCTCTTAGAAGCCATTTGGGGTAAATTACAGCTAAATAACTGCACAGAACACTGAGATCCAGGACTGGGGGCTGGAAACAAACTTCATGGGCCCAAAGGAAACTTGGCCACACCCATAAGTGGACATCCAACTAACCAAAATCATGCCGGACCATGGCTGTTGCCAGACTAGAGAGTGCAGGATTAGACAGGTTCAACTTGTCCCTTAATTTTACTTTCCTCAGGTCCACCCTTTATTCCCAGATATCCAAGTAAGCTATAATAAATTCTAGGCAAGTATATTTGCCACGATAAATACTGTCGTAAAAAGAAAGCACTTCATGTTACTGAATGAAACACACCACACATCCTCCAGCACTACACAGAATGGGGTGCTCTTTAACTGCTTTCCGAATGCTAATGTGCCCTGGGGTGCCCAGGTGCCATATTGTTTTGAGACAGCTTTAATGACCATAAACTGCACTTATTGGTGAGTAAATTGAGTTTTTACACATGTCAACAATGGAAGCGCTCATCATTTTGACAGATACTTAGCTATTCATTTGAAAACAAGAACGGCAACAAGCTTCAGCTGTATTTTTAATTACCCTTGGATAGCATTGGGATTACACAGGCATAATCACCAGCATTTACATTTTTTTTTTAAATTTAAGGCCCTGTTGCAGCAAGACAAATATTATTCCAAATTCTGGCCATTCGATTGCCTGTAGCTATTAAAATCAAGCTATCTATCTGTGTGCAAGGAGAATTATTTTCTTTCGTTGTGTGTGTACATATATATATATATATATATACACACACACACACACACACACACACAGAAACAAAATAATTCCCCTTGCACACAGATAGATGGCTTGATTTTAATAGCTACAGGCAATCGAATGGCCAGAATTCAGAATAATATTATATATATATATATATATATATATATATATATATATATATATATATATATATATAAGATGGATTTGTTTATTATTATTATTCTTCTTCACAAAAAGGAAGTTTTGGATTTAGGCAGGAGGTTTCATTTTTAGCGCAAGTAGTCAAATGCTTCAGTCACATTGCAAGTACTTCACAGGAACACTGGGAATACAAAATGATCATTAAAACTGAGAGCCACATAAACTATGAAAACGGAAGTAAATTAAACAAGGGTATTTTAACCTTTTGAAAAATAAAACATCAAGTAAAACTATTTTAGCAATTTTAAGCAACTGCATCTGGCCAACAGAGCAACCATAAAGTAGTTGAAATTGATATGCTAGTTACGATAAGTTATGATATCATAATTTCATTAGGTGATATCAAAGAGCTACACAAATACTGCACCCCCGTGACAAATTAAACCTTTGTTTTTAGGGAAAAAATGGGTAAATTGAGGCCCAGAGGTTAAGCAATTTGCAGCGCTTGTTAAAGGCTCAGTGACAGAGCTAAGAAAATAATGTAAGAGTTATCACCTCTACTCTAAGCACTGAACAATTTGCCCTAGTCACTGAACTGACATAACACACCCATTTAACTGCAACCACACTTAATTGTAATTATATATATTTTACACTCAGATTTTTTTTTCCTCAAAAGAGGGTTATTTTTTGCAGTGCTGCATAACCTGTAATTACAAGAGATTTTCCCAGTTGTCCTTCTTTTCTGTCTTGCATGTGGATTTTTCACACACACACGCTCCTCTTTTTCCAGGGCACCCACACAGCTCCAACTGTAATGTAAACTAAACCCAAGCACATCATTTCCCTGAAACAAACTGGTAGCTACTGTCTTCTATTCTATTTTCTGACTAAGAGGAAATGAAGCATGACGGACAGAGCCAGCCGTTCAGACAGACATCGCTCTGGCATATCCTTTTTTACATTCAATAGGATACCACCACTCCTTCAGCAGAAACCAGCTCATGCTGGCTATTTTCAAAAGCACCCCTTTGAGCCGAACACCTGAGCAAACCGCAAGCACTCTCTTTTTTTCTTTTAACTGTGAAGTTCATGGATCAAGTTATTTCAATTCCCTGGCTTGTCAAAACAATTAAGCTATTTAAGAGTTTATAGGCATAAGTGTGAAATAAAATCTTTATAGTAATGAGATATTCCTGACACTGACTGGTTTATATCATTCACCTTTAGCTTCCAACACATTAAGAGGGGAATGGTAAAGAAGTATGTTTCAGACAACATTACTAGGAAAAGAGCTTTTAAAATGAAGTTCCCAGCTATCCATTCCTTTTTTGCTCTTACATCCCGGAGAACAAAAACCTGTTTCTTGCCCGAAAGTGAAGAGTAGCCGATTTCTTGCAGGCACGCAGATTTAAACACCATGCCTTCAAACCTGAGAAGCACTTTTTTTTTTTTTTTTGTTAAAAGCTATTGTAATGGATTATGTCCCAGCAATGAATCTTTCCTAAACATTACGAGAGTGCCTTGAATCATGGCAAGCAGTGCTCTGTAAATCAAACAAACTGCAGAAATGGGCAAAGGGAGGATTTGGGCACTAAGAAGGTGACAGGTCTATGCATCAATCCTGATGATTGACAAGCTGTCCTCTTGATTTTTTATTTTTTTAAACTTTGCTCTCTTGGCTGAGCTTTATTGTGCTGCAGTAACACACGACACAATAATTAAGCTCCGATCTCAGTGGATTGTTCACAATGATAATTCCACCTTTGTAACGCTGCTTCAAATAAACCCCTTTTGTTCTGTCTTATTACACAGATTCAAGTATCATTCAAGTATATTAACTGTAGCCTATTACTGTCATACAAAAATGCTCCCTGAGCCATAGCAAAAGACTCCCCAGACAAAACTTTATGTCATGTTAATCCAAGCTTTAATAACTATGAGGATATATAACTGTATTCTAATTGTGCTTTGTGTTTCTGCATATAAAAAAAACTCAGCAGATATCAAAAGTGACAGAGGCAGCTTTCTTCAAATGAAAAACATCAGCTCCTCTTTCTGGGTCGTTGGGAGTCTGCAGCGAAACACAAACAAGCAAAAAACCAAACCCAACACCCTGCATTTTTAATCAGAACAGAAAGACTTAAATGGTATTCCATGGATCAGGCCAAATCAAGTACCTAGGGGGAGCAGGGGGTGGGGGAGAATGTGATTGTGGTGTCGCAGGCAGCTACTATTGCAACTGAAACAGACATTAACATCTTAACATCTCAAAAATAGCACTTACATGGGATGATCAGTATCATGGGAATTGTATATATTTAATTCTAGAGGGTGTGCTGAAAACATATGTGAAAGGGCGTTAACAGTACCGCAGAATGTTCATCTGGTGACCAATGGCTTTTTTTTTTTTTTTTTTTTTTTTTTTTTTTTTTTTTAAAAGAACCTCAAGAATTTGCTGTGTTTTCATATGTAACTAGCAAGTAAGGAACAAGTGCTCAAAGGAAAGGCAAAAGAGAATAAACTGTCTTGCTAGATCATATCTAGCTCATCCCACCTACAAGTTGATACAGAAGCATTTTCTACAATACTTTGCAAGTGCTTTGACCAACCTCGATATAAGTGTCCTGAGAAATGAGGGTGACATTGGTTCCACCCATGAGTTTATGACCCTAGCTTTGCAATTTGAGCCACACAGGTGAACTCATCCGTTGTGAAGTATGCAGAGCACAGCTGGCTTAAATGCGGGCGCACTGTTAGGCTAAGGGCTGGTTTCTGTCTTGGACAACACTAGCACTTTCTTGATATTCTGCCCAAGTTACCTCTCTCGTGTCATTTCATCCCCATAACTTTGTTTTTCAATACAAGAAGTCAGAGCTAATTGGAATCCAATACAACCAGGCAAGATGAGTAAAGGGGAAGAGAGGATACTGAAGCAGAGAAACGTGATGAGACTTGTCAAAGAGGTTGTATCACGCAACAGAAACCGGAGTCAAGGCTATGGCTACTGCGTCTTAGGCGATGTCTATACTACCCTGAAAGATCAACCCACTCAGGGTTGATCTTCCAGGGTTCAATTTCACGCATCTAGTACAGACACAGGAAATTGACCTCTCAGGGGTTGCAGTAGATCCCGGTACTCCTCACAAGACACAAGGAGTAAGGCAGGTCAAAGAGAGAAACTCTCCTGTCAACCTTCCCCAGTATGGAGAGCCAAGTTAGCCGAGCGCAGATATGTCAATTTTAGCTACATGATCGCCATAGCTAGACTTGCATATCTGTGGTCAATTTACTTTGCCTTCTGTACACATAGCCTTAATGCTGTAACCTGTCTCTTGGACTTTGCTGCCCTTGTGAAAACTTGGCCCCAGTTGTGAGTGCTGAGCACTTTAAACAATCGGGCATATAAAGTTTTTAACAACATCATATTAACAGACTCTCCCTCAATATGGACAAGTTTTAGGACATAAAAAAACAAGTGTTTCTCCCCACCAAACCCTGGTCTGCCCGTTCGTAGCCATCAACAATGAATTGTGCTATTTTCTCTCCTCACACACTGATTAGCAAATACTTGGGAAACCTGTTGAGAAAAACTTCAGCAGTTATTAGACAGAACGCTACTGAAATGCTTTATTTTCTGCTCTCTCCTCACAAAACCCAGAGGCTTTTCCCAATGCATTAATGCCAGTGAGTAAATAGCTAATGGAAAATAAATATTTTACATTATTTACTCGTTACTGATTTATGTCCCTTAATCACCACAGAGGCTCACTTTGTAATGTTATATAAATGGCCTCCATATTTTACATAAGGATTACTGACAACTCAAATAAGATTCGACATTTCTCCTTATAAAGTGCTGTGCAGAAATACAAAATGCGTTGTTAAAACCACCACAATTATTATCAATCAGGAAATGTCCCTTTCAGCTTTCACTGATGCGGTGCCATTTAAACCCCATGAAAGAAAACATGCTTTAAAAAAATAATAATATTTTTAAATTGCACAAGATTGAATCTCTCTCCAGCAAATTACCACATAAAAGCAGCTCTTGGGAATAGATGTATATGGAGTCATTATTTAGGGTTGCATCCCTGTCAGATATTTCAAGAGAAACCTTATTTGCTGTAAGCCCAGGGAAAAGCAGCTCACTGCTGGAGAACTAAAGGAGGTTCTAGTTCCTGTACTGATGTTACAAGACTCTGGACAGGAACCTTTTTTAAAAAGGCCAATGTACCCTGTGACAGGGTCATGCTCAGACTTATTGACCCACATTGTATTTCCCTCCAAAAGGATGGAAGGGTCACATACCAATTTTGAGCCTATGGGCCCTCTACTGGTTGGAACCTGTAAGAGATGCGAAAGTGACCTTTTACCCCATACATGGGTGATTCCACTACAGCAGATTATAATTTGCAAACTACTCACTTACAGGCCACATATGTGGTTCGGCAGACCCATAGGCAGGGACCTGGCTACAAAGAAACTAGTGGCAACGACTTGGAAAACACTGCTGTAACCGCCTACATGCAGACGCGAACCTTGGACCTCTAGAGCTCAGTGCAGGGGCCCCTACAGTTTGACCTAAAACCCAGCAGCCTCTCAGCTAAGACTGTAGAGGAAATGCCTCCTTTCCCTCTGTAAGTGGTCCAGGTGACACTACATGGGACAGCGAACCACACCCAGTAGACACATGGGTTACACTGGCACATCCTCAAATTGGTCTAGGCATTTGCAAAAAAACAAGGGAACCACAGCCAGAAGTCTAGGGCACCCACTCACAGCTGGAGAGAGAGAGAGAGCATGTGTGTGTCTGTGTGAGTGAATGAGAGAGAACGAACAAATAACCACATATTTTAGGTCAGCAGACCTTCAACAAGGCCCTTTTTAATTGATCCATTTATGGTTAACTTTAATAGTTTCTGCACAACATGGAGGACTGTTGGAAAATTGTTAAAAACCGTGAGCGACTTACGAACCTAAGTCCCATTTTTAATAGTGATTTAGGGCTGGATGTTAAAGGTATTTAGGCCCCTAAGGATATAGATAGCCAATTGTTAGGATTAGGAGGCATCTAACTTCTAACAGAAGATAAACACTTACAGGCTTTTGCATACCTTTGAAAATGTGCCTGTTATGCATTTAAGAATTTAATCATCATTGAAAGTCTATACGGCTTATGTTCCTAAAGGCCTGAGTCTTTCAAAAAAAATAGAAATTTAGCTCCTAAAACACTTAAATCACATCATAAAATTTTACCCACTGCAATTTACTCTCCCCTCCCCCAACTCTTTAAATGAAAACTCAGATTAGCTTTGAGTTTAACCAAGTCCTGAAAGTCAAGGGCAGCCCATTGATGAGTTTCTTTGGTCCTGAAGGAATGTTTTGCATGTTCGATTTCCCCTTCTCCGTGTTTTACAATCAGCTGTTTTATTGTTACCCTTGCAGGGGACAAAACACACTTAAAACGGAAAGACCGCCAATGGCTTCAGTGGGCTTTTGGGATAAGATCCTAGAAGAGTAGCATAAATTGAAGTGTGAAAGGAAAAAACTGAAAAAACAAACCAACCAACCCAAAACCCTGCCACAGAAATTTTATGTATTTTTATCTAGAGCCTCCCCACAGCTTGTAGAGATTTTGGTCAGGAACAGTGTTTATTCCCTGTAGGCTGAGTGCTGGAGCAGCTACCCAGGTAAGATTCAAATGCCACCCAGCTGAGTGGCAGAAGTGCCTCCAGCCAGCAGCATGTGTTTCTATGGTGGTGCACATCTGTGCATGCCTCAGTGCACCTAGCAACATTTATTCCGCCCGAGATGGAAAAATTAGAGGGCACGCTGGTCAGAAAGTACCCTCATTTCTAATGTACTAGTTTAAAATACATTTAGAACAATGAAGTACTGCAGTACTATGTCTGCCAGACATAGCGCAACAGTGTATTAGTAAAAGTGCTGTTACTCCCATTTAATAGATCTGAAGGTAAAATTAACCGGGATCAACACGAGTATCTCCGAAAGGTTTTGCACATTGGTGATTACAACTAGCTCACCAAAATCCCTGTTAGGAATAAGGTTATCCCATACACGCACCCCTCACACATGAACATGTTACATCTGCATTTTGTTACGAATCTTGTTTTATAGGGAATTTGTAGACTTCCAAGGGTCACACTTGAGACCCGAGGGAGACCCTAAGGATCAAAAACACATCTGTCTTGAGCATAAGAAATTCAAAAACACCTCTTTAATCTCTCTAGTCTCTAATTAAAGGGAACTTCCCAAACATTTCCTGGAGTAAACCCAAAAGGTATAAAATATTGTAAGTTTCAGTGACAGGAGGTTTTGTTTATTGGCGTTAACCAATCTTAGACAAACAACCAATATTCTTGGACTTTTAAAAACAAATAAATAAAATAATGAGAAGGCAGTTTAAGGAAATTAAACGAATCATAAAAATCTGTGTCCCTCCTAACAAGGACACGTTGTGAATTTCCACTAAATAGGCACAGAATGAGCAGTAAAAGAGGAAAAAGTCTCAAACGATGCTGCCTTTTGGAGAGCGGTGGGGTGGTAATCTTCATCATGGACTTTGATTTTTAAAGTGAGAGCAAAATGTATGTAAAAAGGGAAGGAATGATGGAAAATAATAGGACGCAAATGTAATCTAGGATTTTCAGTTAAAACATTGAGTTTTAGGCTTATCTTGAAATTATGATGTAACCAGATTATTAATTTACCTCATCCAGAATTACATGGGATTAATTTTCAGGGACTGGAGACTCTCACTTGCCACTTACCCAATTACTGGCCAGCCACAGACTTGCTATTTTTTCTTAAAGAAAAGAAAAAGACAAGTTGTCATTATTTGATCCTTCTTTCTAACTGCTATGGCTAAGCCCTAAATATTTGGTTTTAAGCCTCCATCAACAAAACAGACACACTTTCAGTCACATCCTACACTTACCTAACACTTCTAAAACTCTGGATTCATGGGTCTGTCTAGCCAGGAGCTGCAAGGTGTAATCTGCAGCTTGAGCAGAAGTCCATGAGATAGCTTTATATGAGCTGGTGCCTAAAAACAGCACAGTCACAGAAGCACAAGTGGGATGCTGATGCTCTGAGTACATAAGTGGGCAGACTGTCTAAGGCGCAGTGTCAGTACTGGTGTGACCCCGTGGCTATTTTTAAGTGATACCTTGAGCAGAGCTAGGATGCTTATGCCTATCAGTTCCAGGAGTTACATCCCCTAGCTGCACCACAAACACACACCCCTTAAGAGCCAGCTGGTTACCCTCAGCTCAACTGTTCAGGCCAGGCAATTAAGAAGAATGTGGTACCCACATAAGACAAATTTTGAGAAAAAACTATTCAGCCCAGCTTTTTTACTCTGTTTTTCAGAGGTCTGAGGCAGAATCTAGTGTTCTGGAAAATTTACTGAGTAAACTCTTCCTGACTGATTTCTGTTTTATATAGACTGTGCTTTGTTCCAACTTCAAATCAACAGACTGGCTTAAAAATCATGAGATTTTTAAAAATAATACATTTTACTTGCTGGCTGGTGTTGGAGCCTTTCAGGTTCACATGTTCACTTGTCTTAGCAACTAAGAAGGCTAGATGAAAAGTTAAGATTCTGGTGCACTCACACGAATCCAGGAACTGAGAGTTTCAGGAGACAACAGCTATCAGGCATTGATGACAAAATTGTCAGAATGGGCAACACTATCTGACAACGAATAAAATATCAAGAAGTTGCACCAGGTAGAACAATGGATCAAAATGCTGTTTGCTGAGTAACACACATTACACTTTTCACTTCTCTGTCACAGGTTTGCCAGGTGGAGTTTTCTTAATGGAAAGATTCTGCAAAACAGCTCCGCACTGGCCTAGCTCTACTTCTACAGAAGCCAGTGGCGAAAGTCACTGGTTAAAAAACACCAAGCATTTTTTAAATGCCTGCCTATAAACGATAAACTCCTGAAAGCATGGAAAGCGAGCAGGGCAGCTGTCAGACACTGTGTAACTAAGTTATTGCTGCTCCTCTAAAATGCCTTTATTTAGTACGCTATTAAAGCAGACAGGTGAAATCAGAAAAATAGGTTCCCACAGGCTCTCTGATTCAGAAGGGGCTGCAAAGCAGAAGCAGTGAATTGCAGAAGAGTTGAAGCACTTTTCATTTTGCAGTAAGAGTGGGGAAAAATATCAGGGATTTGGTGTTACTGTGGAGAGGAAATGGATAGTAACATTGGTTCTAACAGCCTCGGAGTAAAAGTAAGATACAAACATAAAACAACATCTTCAAAATAAAGCCATATGATTGCAAAAAAGCTACCAACTGGGCTGCTTGATTGATGCATCATTTGCATATATTACCCAGTAGTAATTTTACCACCCATGGGTCATGGATGCCCTTGATAGAGACAGAACCTCGCTTCTGATAGCTCCTATTATAACTCCAAGTACCTCTAAAGTACTTTACACAGCAGTGACAATGAGCTAAATACAGGTAGCATGACAGCAGCTTCAGAAAATCCAGAAGCTTGCAACCGCAGGACTGATGTGGCATTATATGGGTTGACAGAGCTGTCCCAGCCACAGGGCAAGGTGGGGCAGCTACCCGAGGTTCCGCACTTTTGAGGGCCCTGTGGCGGCCACTCCCGCCATCCTACAGACAGGGGGTGGGAGTGATTCCCTGGGGCAAAGGGAGGGAAGTAGAGGCAGGCAGCAGCAGCTGCAGGGGATCACCTCCCCCAGCCTCTGTCCCACCCCAGAACTCGCCACGTGGAGAAGCAGGGCTTAGCGGGCCAGCGAGTTCGGGGGGGGGGGGGGTTGCAGCCATGTGCTGTGTGGTGAGTGTGGGAGAGGGAGAGGCAACCTGTGCCTGCTGCTGCTTTCAGCCACCTAACCCCTGCCCCAGGTGATCTCCCTTCTCCTGATGCAGGGGAGGGGATCAGGGTGGGGGCAGAGCAGGGAAGGCCTGCAGCACGGGGAGCTGGGGGCGGGGGCAGGTTGCCCAGGGCCACATGACTAGAGCATTATGGGATTGCTGCTCCAGGCCCCAGGCCCCAGCCCCCGGCTTGGGACAGCCCTGCGGTTCGCAGGGCAGTACCGAAAAGGAGAAAATACTAGCCAACATAAAGGGCCTGTTTTCAATTCTTTACACAAGCTGTTGATAGCACCCTAACATTCATGCCAACCAGCTGGGGTCAGAGATTTAACTTCTGACACACCCCTACCATTTGCAAAGCCACCTATGAGATTTGGATGCCTGGTTTCCTTTAATTTTAACAGTGTCCAAATCCCTTAAATGGGCTTTGGAAAGACCCTACTGTAAGCTGTTCGACATACATGGCCCAGTCACAGACAGTACGTGTATACACACACACACCCCACGGCCCAGTCTCTCTCTCTCTCTCTCTCTCTCACACACACACACACACACACACACACACACAAAGAGTTAAAGAGCGTATTCAGAGAAGGACCATATTATCCACCACTGAACCTAGAAACCCTGTAAGGATTTCTACTGAACTTAAATTAAACCTGCTGGTAAGGGATAAGTCAATCAACAGCAATGAAGCAAGGGACTTGCTGCTGAATTCATCCCAGACCAAGGTTTGTTGGCCAAACACTTGTCTCTTTCAGACAAAAAAGGAAAAAAGGTTTGTGTCAGGTTGCTTTTAGTTTTCCTCTTTTCCTCTTCCATCCCTCCCAGGAGCAAGAGGCAGGACAGACAGCCAGTTTCTAAAAATAACTTTGCAGCCTAATGTCAAGATCAATATGTTGACCTAACAAGTAATGCCAGCTTTAGCAGCATCTCAATGATGGGATCATTATCTTCCTATCCAAAGTGCAGCAGCTCCTGGCAGGGAGCATTAAAATTCCTCAATGCAAAGAGCACAATTACTCCTGCATCCACACCTCAAATTGGGTGTCTATTGGGCTACGTTAACCAATGCTACGGAACACCACCATGGCAGTGGAATGGTTGCTGGTGGGAGCCAGACGCTCTAAGTATGTGAATATAATGCTGCTCACTCTGCATGCCACAGAGCTGAATGGTGCACCTGCTGTGTACAAGCCAAATCGGTAGAGCATGGTGCAGATACGTCCGCATTCAGACCTGCAGATAGGAACTGTGGATATCCACGCTGACCTCCACGCATATGGACACCCTCTGCTATCCGTGGATTTGCAGCGCTCTACACATCAGAAATGCAGAGCTCAAGGCAGGACTGGATGTCACTCTCACCAATGAATCCAGGGGTGATAACATAAAAGAGGTACCCAGGGACTGGGCTGCCAGGATCACCTGGGCTATGGGGCCTCAGAGGGGGTTCTTGTACTCTTTCCACTGTCCTGTAGCTCACCACACAAAGCCCAGACTTGAGGGAGAAGAGAAATCTGTACACAACCACTAAAGTGAGAGATTAAAAAAGGCCTATTTAGACCCTCTAGTTTTACCCGTCCCGGGTACTGCCAGATTGCTCCTTTTGATGGAGTCTGTAGTGCTTTCCAAAGATCTGTGGGACTGCTTAGTCATCTCTTGTGACTTTCTTGGTACAAATATGTTATTAGGATGGAAGGCCAATGAGTTACAAAGCACCTATGCCAAAGAGTTCCTTTAGATGGCCAGTGATCACAAGCTTAGATGACCTTAAGGACCTAATTAAAGATCAACCTGGGAGCTTCCCTGCAAATCAAGTGTTATGTGCCTTTGCGATTTGGCTGGATGACGAAGACCATGGTGCAGCAGAGCAGCAACTTTTAATGCCACTAACAAAAGTAAAAAAACTGCTAACCCCACTGAAATTCTGCCTCACTACATCATATCTAACAAGCTTCATCCATATATTCTGTATAGCCCTTTCCATATACCCACCCCTTCTGTGTATTTAGTGCAACCTGTTGTCTAGTCAGGGGTGCACAATGTGGGGCGGCATGAAATTTCGTAAGTGGGGCACAGCATGATTGGCTGTTGGGTGTCAGGCTCATCCATCTCATTAAAAATGTTGAAATCTGTTACTGTTTTTATGTCTGTATATTCATATTTATATAGTGATTAATAAAGGATTTACATTCTGCATGTTTATTTTCTTACACACGCCAAAAGGATTTTTTTTTTCCATATGAAAATAACCAAAAATTCCATCAGTTTTGATTACATGAGACAGGTTGGGGCACTCCGCTAATTGCAAGGACGAAAAGTGGGGCCTAATGTAAAAAGTTTGCTCACCCTGGTACAGGTCAGGGAACAAAGTCAAAATTTGTTTGAGTGTCTGGAAAACATTTCTGACTGAAGTGGTGCCTGTCCAAATCAGCTATCAGAGCAGGACATCACTTCTCAAGATTCTCTGGTTGCAGTTTTGCATAATACGTTTGCTAAAACCGAAGCTGACAATTCAAACTACTCCTTGACACTGGAAGGTATCAGACTTTGGCAAATGCAGTTATTTCTTAATAATAGAACATCAGCACTAGCTGAGATTCTTTGCTACTGCCCCCGAATAAAAATACTGTTTTGCCCCCCAAGTGTAATATGCTTCAAAGATTCTGCCCTCAGAATAAGTAACTTATTGATATTAAAAACAGCACAGTGAGATTCACAAAATATATGTAAACGATCCATAGCCTTTTTTCTCCTGCCATCACTAATTGCGCTAAAAAAACAAAAAAATCTCTTTCAACAGAGAAACAGTAAGTTTTTTTAAAAATGCATTTTCCACTTGCAAATGTCAGCCTTCTCAATTAAGCTCCATATAAACTTTAGACCAGTCTGAAAAGCTAGCTTTAAAACGATTGTGATATGTCCATCTCCAGAGACAGACCAAGAAGAGATGCCACTAAGTCAAGGCATACTTAAATAGATTTCGAGTCTGAGATGTGTGATTTTTGGTCTAATTCCAAAAAATGTTAGCTAGTGTGAAACATCTCTTTCAGTTCTCTTCAGTGGATCTCCCTGGACAACGCTAGATAAAGAGGCAATTTATCATCCAGCTGAAGGTTGTGCGTAATGCATTATCTGCCTTCCACAAGGATCCGCACATTTTGTGCAAGCCCTGTGTTTTGCAGAATGACCTACAGTCCTCCATTTTGAGATACCATAGCAACATGAAATTAACAAGGAGAGAACTGTTAAATGAATAATTTACTGATTTCATAAGAACCTGTCTTGCAATTTATAGTTCTATTATCTTTTATATCCATGTCTTACCTCCTTTGTATAAAAAGGCTGCAATCAAGCTGAGTAACATTTGAAAATCTAATAAGCATACAAGAACTCCATGCTCAAAGACAGAGAAATGTATAGATTGATTTGGCTTCTTGTTGTGTTCGCTGCAAGTCAATTCCCAGTAGATTTTCTACTTTCTGCCTCCTAAAAGAGAGCCTGGATGGATTATTGGGGGGTGGAGGTTCAGAAGATGTGGGGGGGACAGCTTCCAGTAAAATACTTATTCCCTGTTATCCTTCCAAAGAGAAATGTTTTTCTTCCCTAGATGTTTGGGATAAATCAAGAAAATGAACCAATTCAGAGGTATTATGTGGCAGAAATATTATCATCTTCGCTCTACCAACTGTGCCTTTAAAATCTCCAAAGAGACCTAAGTTATGAGCCAGAGAGACTGGGGTTGAGGAAGATAAGTATAGTTTTGATGACAACCGGGGTATAAAATGTATTTGAAAAGGCTCTTCCAGCATTATCAGTGCTTCTCTTTCAGTGGCTCAAGCACATCTCACCACTCAGACTCAATTTAAAGGATATTTATGAAGACAGTACAATGAAAGATTTATCTTCAGACTTATTTATTTGGGTGAAATAGGTTAGATTATTTTTGTTATATGCCTCTTCAGCAAAACAGATATCTCCATTTGATATACATTACAAGTTGCAGATGAGTTGCTGCCAGGCTCTGGACTGCAGCTTTCAAACCTTTCACACCAAAAAGAGTCAACAGTTGAAGAACTAGGAGGATGTCTTCACTACATGGAAGATGGACCTGGTCAGGGTCGATCTTCTGGGGTCCGATTTTGTGCACGTAGTAGGGATGCGCGAAATCAAACTGTTTGGGGTTGACCCCTGTATGCCGCAATATCATGACACTCTCCCGTCAACCTCCCTCTGTGAGGCCAGCCAGGTAAGTTGATTGTAGATAAGTCAATTCTAGATACGCAATTGCTATAGCTAGAACTGCACATCCACAACCAAATTTAACGTCTAGTGTAGACCTGGCCTAGGTAAGCCTCTTCAAATTTCTATAACCAAAATCACATCTAGCTAGCAAGGGTAATTTTCCTCTCCTTGGTTTGTTCTTGGGTTTGATTCCAAATTACCAGCTGATTTTGGGGTTAAAAAAATTAGAAGAATGTTACATTATTCATCCCAATTTAAGCTGTGATTATCAAAGATGCTGAGTGGATGTGAATGCCACATTCCCACTGGAACTAAGGACAATTGGATATCCACATTTCTTGTGCGGGTTTGGAAATGTCACCCTCTATGTTAATTTTAGCCTCTATTGTAACTTCAACACTTGAAACAAAAAGGACCCTAGTTACAGGTTTTGGTCATAAGCATTTTTTTTTAAATCGCATCAGTTAATTATTCATTAAAACAGAAACAACCAAAGGCTTTTTGTCAGCAATTGATGGGCACATCCTGGATTAGTATTGTGGGACTGCTGATAAGTATTTGACTGTAGTCAGTGGTTGTTACTACAGAGCTGCTTTGAGAATGGGACCTTCCATGCTGGCTTGTTATTTTACAACCGGATAACTAAAAAACAAAACAAAAAAACCAACACTGAGGCACTAGTTATGAGCGCAATAGATTTACTCAAGCTTCATCATCAGATGTTAAACACAGAACAAACTGGATGGCAACATAAAAAGCACACATATATAAGCCTGCTACACAATATGGTTCCCACAAAAATACACCAGAAAACTGATGCTAGACAAATGAATTACTAACGTATTTAAAAAAAAAAAAACACAACTATCTGCCCACAGACAAGTTTCAGTCTGACATTTCACAGTGCAGTGCTATGTTGTCTTGAGAACGGCAGGGTAAGAAAAAGCCACTAAACATGCAGGAAAAGAAGGTTGATAAAGAAGTGTAACAGTGATAATGGTGGAGACGAATACAATTACAAATACATTTTCTACCCCTGTTTTCACTGAAACTATCATTCTTCATCTACCCCGTTAAGTGTGCAAGGGAGTTTTTCTGATACAGATTTCAGGGTGATAGGCTACTGCTTGCAGATGTAATTATAAATTTGGTTAAACAGCTATAAACGTGTTATGATAATTACATACCCAGCACACATGCATAAATGGCTTCAAGAAACAATTTTACCTAGTGGTCAGAGCAAAGTAATAGAAATTGACTCTGGGCATGTCCTTTTGGCTCTGACACTCACTGTTTTGAGTTAGGAAGACTATAGGGATTTTGAAAGGTGTTTATGTACAAACAGCACTCTCCAGTACCACTTCAAATGCTGAAATTCTATGGCTCAGTTTACCTAACTGTAAAACAGCAATGCCAGAGTCTTCTATGTGGTAAGGTAAAGTTTGTGAGTCTCTTTTCTATGGGACCTTGATGTTATTCGCAACAGCACCATTATGACCACACAAAACTTTTGCACCAATAACTGCTTTCTTCTTTACATCTGCTCTATGTACTAAAGATGTTAAAATTTCTCTCCTGTTCACTTCACACAGGAGCAAGCTTCCGAGTCTGATACTGGCTGGGGGTGGGGGTGGGGGTCACAAGTCATGTTCCTTCGCATTCTTTCCAACCACATGCAGAATAAATTTTGTTATGTGCACCAAAGCATGTGTAGATGTGCACCGCCAATGCAAAAGACATGCTGCAGGTGTTGTGCTTATCAGCTGCGCAGTATCTGAATCTCTACTGAGCGGCTACCTAAGCTTTCAGCTTGCATGGAACACTAGAGGGAAAGATTATTTTGGGCTTCTACAGTAAATACAACATGGCCCTGAGTGATTTTTAATTAGTTCGTTCCTCAGCAAACTTCAAAAATCGGGGCATGTCTGCGCATAGCAGCTTTTAGCAACGAGGCTGTGTCGACACAGCCCAGTTGCTAAAGATCGGCTTGTGTGAATGCTGTTGACAAAATACTTCCAGCCCCAGTGAGGGCATTTCACTGTGTCTGCAGCACAGCAGTCTTGCTGTCAATGCAGTGTTCATACTTTTACTTGCCAGGGCAAAATTCTATCATTCATATGGGGTGGGGGTGTATAAAGCACCTGTGAACAGAGTTCCTGTTCTTTTTTTTCATCCACGGGCAGAATAAAGTTTGTTATTTGCACCAAAACATGTGTGGATGTGCACCACCCATGTTGACCACTCTGGGTGGCTACAGGCTCCCTGTTAATCAGCTGGGAAGCACCTGAATCTCTCTTGGGCAGCCGCCCAAGCACTCAGTGTACAGGGAACGACAAAAGTTTTGTCCCTTAGGTGTGAATGCAGACATACTTTCAGAGGTAAGAATAAAGTAACCCTTTGTGGAAAAGGGAATCATGTCAGTCTTTGTCAACTCCACCTTGTTTTGTTATTATTGCAACCCTAACCTGGCAGAGAAAGCAAAATTTGTCAGCTTCCAAGAAGTCAGGCACGGAAAGAAAACTCTTCAAATCTCCCCTTCCTTTCACTCTGTATTGTTCACCACCTCTGCTGCTGTCTGAAACACAGCTGGACAATAGCAAACAAAGGCCTGTTAAACCGCTGCTCTTAGCGGTCTATCCTCAAATGCCAGTATCTGTCATATCCAAATGTCAGCATCTTTCTTTGCAAGAGAAACGGGAGGGAGCTCACCTACCCAAATCAAAAATGCTGCTGTTTTCCAAACTAAAATAATAATAATAATAATAATAATAATAATAAAATGTCAGATAATAAAATGTTTTGTAAGAGACACCTCACAAAAATCTAAAGGCTGTCCCCATTCAACTCAAACCTCTCAGTCAACTCCATTGTCAGAGAAGTAAGCCGACAAAATCATATTATAATAAGCAGGCAGGATAAACTGATTTTTTCAGCCCAGAAAGAGACCACTACAAATCAACGGGAGGTCAGAGAAATCTGAATTGAACCCAGATCACATAAGGTCCAGGGTAGCACCCTAACTTTGGGACCATCCTTCAAATGATTTACAAAACACAGTCACTTAAACCAACAAGGGATTCGGATTTTCCAGTAAATTCCTGAGCATCTCTGACTAAAAACCCAAGTCCTTCAAGAGGGCACTGCCAGGTCAGTCATTTCACCAGATTTTTAATACAGCGCTCATTATCTACAAAACCAGAAGCACGCCACTTGCTCAAAATACTTGACAAACCCTTGTACTCTGAGTGGAGCATAGGTCATACACAAGTTTCCTCCACTTCACTCTGTCTTCGGACAAAACTTGAGCTGACTTTGGGAGTACCCCACTTGTTGTCCTTCAATCTCAGTAGATCTTCTCCAGGTTGTCCAAGGTCTTCCTCTTTTGCATTTTCCTTGCAGATTCCATGTGAGAGCTGGATGGACTATGCTAGATGATGGTTTTCTGAGAGCGTGGCCTAGCCATCCCCATTTTCTTCCCTTGATTTGAACCTTGAGCGGTTCTTGTCCTGCTGTGTTCCAAAGCTCCTCACTTGTGACAAAGTCTTGCCATTTGATGTGAAGAACCTACCTCAGGCATCTGTTTATGAATGTCTATAGCTTGTGATTTGATATACAGTTACTAATATCAGCATCTGTGCACTATGTCCGACAAACATGGGTTCACTGGGTTAGGGTTCGCACTGTCCTGTGACTTAGGTTATGTCTCTACAAGAAAATGTCATCAAATCTGAATTACATCAACATACAGCCACCACAATAATTACATTCTGCACAGCCGCACTATGCTGCTTGGGTTGGCGTTGCGTGTCCTCACTAGGAGTACTTGCACCCATTAACTGTCAGCGTGGGGCACTGTGGGATGGCTCTGGAAAGCCATCAACAGTTGGCATAAATCTAAAGCCGACAGATGTGGGTTGTTAACAGGTGGGACTGGACTTGTGACCTTAGGAACTAAAGCCATGTGCCTCTACAGCATGAGCTAAAATCCAGCTGGCTCTTAGCTAAGGCTGTAGAACAGTCTTCAATCTCCCTTTCTCCAGGGAACACTAGCATTGGAAGGGACCTCAAGAAGTCATCAAGTACAGCCCCTTGCACTCATGGCAGGACCAAGCATCATCTAACTTCATCCCTGACAGATATTCATCTAACATGCTCTTAAATATCTCCAGTGATGGAGATTCCACAACCTCCCTAGACAATTTATTCCAGTGTTTAACCACCCTGACAGTTAGGAAGTTTTTCCTAATGTCCAACCTAAATCTCCCTTGCTGCAGTTTAAGCCCATTGCTTCTTGTCCTACTCTCATACATTAAACAGAATCATTTTGCTCCTTCCTTCTTGCAACAACTTTTAGGTATCTGAAAGCTGTTATCATCTTAGTGGTCTCAGCACCTCCAGGTTACGATAGTAACACAGCGTCTATACTGACATTGCTTCGACATGCTAAACCCCTTGTGGAGGCAGAGTCAGTAAATTGGCATAAAGGGCAAGTAACATCAGCGGGAGTGACACAGCATTATCTGTTAAAGTCAACTATTCATACACAATTCTAGCCACAGCAATCGCGTAGCTCGAATAAACTTCTCTCAATCAACTTACCTGGCTGTCCTCATGAAAGAAGGTCAACAGAAGAAACTCTCCCATCAACATCCCTTACCCCTTGCAATATTAAGGAGTACAGGGGTCGGCTGCCAATCCTTGATAGTTCGATTTGGCACATCCCTACCAAGCTTGCAAAATCGAACCCCAGAAGCTCAACCCTGACGAGCTCGATCTTCCACCTAATGTAGACATACCCTTAGGCCTATTCAAGGCAGCTTACATCAGCCTAATTCTGTAGCGTAGACCAGGGCTAATTCTTTGTCTTCCACCACTGAGTTCATTTTCCAAAACCACCTCCTTGTAGCATCTACAAAGCACAGCCAAAGGGGTGTGTAAGGTCCAAGACAAGAGCAACACCTGACAGAACTGAACTGTTCACATGGCAGCACAGGGGTTTAAAGTAGAACTGTTCATCATTGTGTCAAGAAGTTTTAATTATGTGCCATAGGCTCGGTGGAAACCGAGTGTGCTGCTAGTGACCCCCCATCCCAAGTCAACAAGCCGCACTCAACACCCTCTCAGGAAGAATCACTGCAGCTCCTCTGTTGTTAAAAGGTTGCTAGGCACTTCAAATGAAACTGAAAGGCCAGATCTCTGCTATTATTGCCTAAACTAAAGACCAAGGCATGCTGTTACATTGTTTGCTGTAAATGGCCAACCGCTCGGGTCTTACCACTTCTTCCAGGAGTTGCTAACCATCAGTCTCAGCTCTGTGTACAGCTGAACTAGAAGAGAGGCTCAGAAACAGAGAACAACTTGACTCTGTACTGCAGAGTTTTCTCAGACACAATGCTGGTCCTCAAAAGGCCAACCAGACTTCAGCAGAGGTTGCACACTTCATCTAAGTGGCACCAAGTATCAAGCCTCATAGTGAAAAAACCTCCTAGATAAGACCCCTGGTCCAAAACATCTCCTGCTATTGCCCTGCCACGCTGTCTCTCTCTCTTTCACACACATCCTGATCTGCAGGACCCCATTACTTCTGTCCCTGCTAGTATTCACTGTAACCCGAGTGCCTGGGTGGCCACCCAGGAGACATTCAGGTGCCGCCCAGCTGGTTAGCAGAGCACCTACAGCGGGCCACATGTGTTTCTACTGATGGTGCACGTAACGAAATGTATTCCACACATGGATGGAAAAAATTAGAGGGAATCCTAGTCCTCCCCCTTCCATGCGCTCTTTCTGGGTACATGCATATGCATCCGCCGCTCTTCTAAACTACACAGCTCTGGTAATGCATCAGTTTTTGATCCGCAAACAAGATTCGAATCCTGGGCTTTTACTGAGACAACCATCTGATTGAGGGAATGAGCAAACGATACCAAAGTAAAACCATGGCTGTGATTCTCCCTCCTCATATGATTTTATCTAACGTTTGAGCCCAATACTTTAGGATAAGAGAGACTTACCCACTTCATATAAGCCTGTGCTTGTATTGATTAATACTACACACAACAGTGCAATTTCTACTTGCTGTGCTTTCCAAGGACATTTCCTCTTTGCGTGGGGAACAACACCAGTTGTAATAAACATTAACCTTTAACACAGTAACCTCCACCCTAAGAAAACAAGGTCTCTTCTTTGTACTCTAAAATAAAATAATAATAAACAGACTGATTCCAGTTTAATTACTTCTATATTTGATCACAGCCATTTGCTAGGCAGGGACACAAAGCACCAACCACTTCAGAGGGAAACCCGTTTTGGATCAGCAGCATCAATTATTTCAGTGCAGACAGTCTCATTTGGAAGCAGTATTTTAGGGATCTGCTAGACTGATCCATTAACGATCAGTTGCATCTAGGAGGGATTGTATACACTTGCAGGTTTTTTTTTTTTTAAGCTAAATTGAACCACGACGATTGACCCTGACTGGGTCCGTCTCCCAGCAAGTATAAATATACCCTTAACTAAAAAGGTGCAGCTATGCGGACCAGCCCTCTGCTAGTCTTGTCTATTTAACCTCTAAGAAATTCCGGCTAGTGAACTTTCCTTTCTTGGAGGTCAGATGATCCAATACTCCCTTCTAGCCTTTATATCTACAAATCGCTACATATATCACGTAGCAAAATGACACCATCGTATATTTTTCAGAAACAACTGTGCTCCCATTGAAAGCACCTTAACCACAGTTGCTGGCTGGTTAATCCTTTTGAAAATCTAATCCTTAAAGTAATATGCAAACTTTACTTACAGGAATCACTTCAGCTACCTCTGGTATGAAATGTTAGAGTTTAGCATCGGGGTGCGCCTCATGGGGGCATGAAATTTTGTTAGGAGGATGCAGCACAGTTGGCTACTGGGTCTCAGGCTTATAAATCCCATTAAAAATGTTGAAATCTGTTACTGGCTTTATGCCTGTACATTCACATTTATATGCCAATTAATAATGTTTTTACATTCTACAGACTTATTTTCTTACATGTGCCAAAAGTGTTTTTTATTCCCCCCATATGACCATAACCAAGATTTTCAGCAGTTTGGATTACATTAGACAGGTTGGAGTGGCCCTCCTATTTGCAGGGATTAAAAGTGAGGCCCCACATAAAGAGTTTGCTCACCCCTGGTTTAGCAGTGCTCAGCAATACCACCCATCTGATGGATTTCTAAGATGGTCCCTGAAACTCTTCCAGCCACATCCTCATTCCTTCTCCAACTTAGTGAGCAGTCACGACACACGAGGGGTAAAACTGCTGTCCCCCAATCCGAGATCAGAATTATACTTCTCGCCAAAACAGCAAGATTTAAAAAAAGTAAGAGGATGGGAGAGGAGATGAAGGCATTGTCATTAGTAACTCTTCCCTCCAAGCAAGTAACATACAGTGCTATTAAAAGGCTGAGAAGTGCGTGCAAATCAGAGTATATAGCCCTATATGTTTCTGAATGGCAGACAACTGCCATTTTTGCTTGACAATCCTTCCTGAAAGATGAAGGCTAAACTGCCCTTTTGTGCCAATTAAAGGTTCACCAGAACAGAACAACCGCATCCCGCCCCACACCATTGTTAACAACGGCAATTTTCCGTCTCATTTTCCATCCTCCAAAGGGGTCTGGTGGCTTTTTACATTTATTAATATTTTTAAAGCACGGCATGAATAAAATACAGGTGCTTCTCCAGGCATTTCAGAAAATCATCCTGCCCTCGTAAGCAGCTCAGCATATGGTTGCGAGCCTGTCCAAATAAAATATCACTGCCTATTGGGGTAAGCAGCACCAAAAAAAAACAACAAGCAGTTCTGTGGCACCTTAAAGACTAAAGCATTTATTAGGCAATGAGCTTCTGTGGATACTTCCCCTGCTTACTGGGCTTTAGTAGACATTTTGTGGTAAATTAGAACTAAATAACATCACAGAACTGTCAGATCTCAAGATGTGGGTCTTACCCATGAAAGTTCATTACCTAATAAATAAAATTTAATTGGAGATATCCATCTCCTAGAACCAGAAGGAACCTTGGGAGGCCACCTAGTCCAGTCCCTTGCCCTCTTGGCAGGCCCAAGCACCACCCCTGATGTCTATTTGCCCCAATCCCTATATAGCCTTCTCAAGGACTGAACTCACAACCCTGGGTTTAGCAGGCCAATACTCAAACCACTGAGCTCTGTCTGTCTTTAAAGGTGCTACAGGACTGCTTGTTGTTTGTGAAGCTACTGACTCACGCAGCTACCCCTCTGAGACTACGGGTAAACATGAAAGAGATGATTTACTGAGCTTGATACATCAAATAATTCAGTGAGCTACGGTATTTCCTGAAGTGGGGGTGGGTTGGTTATTGAGTTGGTGTGTTCTGAAGTTTTTTTATTTTAAAAGGGCTCAGCTGATTACGCCAGAGCAGGAGCCCAGCAGATTTAAAAAAAAAAAAGCAGGAAAAAGAAAAAGCTAAGAACCGCCCCCCGCCCCCCCGAAAAAAAATCCTTTGAAGAACCACAAAAATGGTTGTATGGAAATATCGTCTCCACACAGACGAAGCAAATTCAAAATGTCTTCAACGTGCTGAAATAACATGCACCACATCCCACGGACAGATGATGCAGATAGCGCTTTTTCCCTGCCAGTCTGTGTAAAGTGGTTTCCATTCCTTTTGTTTTTTTAATTGTTTCATTTAACTCGAAATGGACAACATATGACGAAGGACGCAAGGACTCTGGTTGGGAGGGAATTCTTTGTAAAGGAAAACAAACAGAGAAGCTGCTCAGTGCTGATGTTGTGCCAGAGTCTGAATTAAAAACACGGGGGATCCTTCCATCTCTTGGTCCTCCTCCCCTTCGTCAAGGTGGCTCAAGATACAGGTGCACCCGGAGGGGCTGGGCCCCCTCAGGGGTGTGAAATTTCCAAAGTGGGGAGCAGCACAGGCGGCTGTTGGGTGTCACTCATCCATCTCATTAAAAAGGCTAAACTAGGTTACTGTTTTATGTGTGTGTATATCCACATTTATATACCAATTAGTCAAATTTTTACATTCAACACATTTTCTTGCACTTGCCAAAAGGGTTGGGTTGTTTTTATCTTCATATGAACAAAATCAAAATTTCCATGGGTTTGGATTACATTAACCAGACTGCTTGCTGCTAGTTGCAGGGACAAAAAGTGGGGACCGAAGTAAGAAGTTTGCTCACCCCTGGCTCAAGAGGGAATTTCCTCTGCCTGCATCTTGGTAACCAGCACCATCCTCTGAGACATCAAGAAAAGCTTTGCAGCACGCTCCGGGTTTTGCACAAACATCCACTACTGTCACCCCCTCCTACCCATACATCACACTGGCTCAGTGAGGTTTTGAATGAGGTCTTTAGTTCATCTGGCTACCAGCAACTCTGCTGAACACGGTGCTTGTTGCAAGTGTCATCCTGGTCAGAGTGGTAAGAGTGGATCAAAGAGGAAGGTCTTGCGGTGTGACCTTTGCAAGTCCATAAAAGAAGAAAAAACAAAAAAACAAAAAAAACAAAACGAAAGATGCAAATAGGCTTGCATGCCAATG
Source organism: Carettochelys insculpta (assembly GCF_033958435.1). NCBI lineage: Eukaryota > Metazoa > Chordata > Testudines > Carettochelyidae > Carettochelys > Carettochelys insculpta. The sequence continues at coordinate 10,028,342 of NC_134155.1, forward strand.
GTGCAAATAGCCAAGTGACTCTAGCCTGAACTATGTCCCCTTCAGCGAAGCAGTTAATGAAAAATCTTTTCAGACCAAACACAAAAGCCCAGTCTGTATGAGCTCAGCTGGTTCCATCAGGCTTCTCTGATCAAAACCATATTAGAAGAAATGGAAATACTTCTCAGGAGCTGGCCAGGGCTTCCGTGTAGTTGCAAGAATGTAAAGCTGGCCAAACCAAAAAAAAACCAAAACCAAAACAAAAACAAAAAGCTTTGTTTTTCTAAGCTGCAGAATGAAGTTATGAAAAATATGCCTTCCCCGGTGTTTGCACAACACAGTTATTTTCCAAGTTCACTGCAGTCTGCTTAAGTTTTGAAATGTATATAAACACACACCTACTCAAGGCATTTCACTGGACCCTGTAACAATTAAAAGTTTTCCAATATTGCAATGTTGCTAGAGGCTGCCAAGTTTAAACTCAGTGTAATCCAGAGTTTCACTTTGTTGCGTTTCTTTTTTTTTTTTTAAAGGAAAATAAATTTCTATTCGCCATGGACAGAAATGTCCCATGTCAGGAAACGTTTGTTTTTATTTCCTCCGCCATTGATGAATTTTAGTCGTGGCAATGGTTTAAAGTTGGACCCAATCCATACAGAAGCTAACCAGAAGCATTTATTTCTCAAATAAATTCCTCTGTTGGGAACAAGCTCTATGAAGAAAAGAGGAGAAATCCTTTTTTACAGTCATGAGGACAAAATGCCATGGGAGAGGAATGATGCCAACTCTTTAGCTTCCAAAGGTAAAGAGTCAAGTTTCAGGCCCCACAGCAAGTTCTCAACTACAGGTACATTCACCCATGGGGGCATGCAGAGGTCTCCCCCAGGGTACATCAAATCTAAACATGCGACTAGTTTAACAACAGGCTATGTAAAAAGCATCAGGGAAGTCAGTACAAACTTAAAATTTCATCCCATGACTTTTATGCTATTGTATATACAGGTTAAAACTCCTAAATCCGGCACTCTCGCTAGGCAACATCCACCATCTGGCAGGACCACAGATCTTGCAGGACCAGAGTGTCCCAGGGCTGGAAGGTGGAGAGGTCAGCCACACCAGTGACAGGAGCCCAGGGCAGGGCAGCCAGAGGTAGTCTGGTGGCCAGGGGGAGTGTGGAAGAAGCCACAGCCCAGGAGCCCAGGCCAGGAGAATCACAGTGGCCCAGGCTGGTGAGCTGGCAGCCCAGGCTGGGGCATGGCACTCATTGCAGTTGCCAGGCAGGAAGCCATGGCCAATGGAAGCCGCAGCTGGGGCTGTGTGCAAAACCCCTGGCCAGGGAGTGGCAGCTCACAGCCTCTCACCCCATGGCCAGGCTAGAAGCCACAGCCAGGGCTGCACACAAAGTTGCGCCCAGAGACGCTGCAGCCTGGGAGGCTGGGGAGGTGTGGTTGGGGCCAAGAGCAGGTGGCTGGGGAGCCTGCTGGGGTTAGGGGGAGGCAGTTTGGGAAGCTGCGGCGACAGCAGAAAGGGGATCCCAGGAGCAGGGGCAGAACTGACCACCCTGTTGAACTCACTTCTCTGCCAACTTCTACCTCACTGAAGAATAAGACCTCAGTACTGAGGGTGCCAGCATGAGCATGTCCGAGCCACCTTTTCTCCTCAGCCATCACATGGGGCACTTGGCATGTTCATCCAAGACACCACCACCACCGTCTCTAATCTTTTCCATCCAGATGCAGCGATTTTTTCCACCCACGTGCAGAATAAATTTTACATGCACCAAGTCATGTATGAATGTGCACCAACAGGAGAAACCCCCCCAGAAAACTAGCTCTGCTAATCAGCTGGGCAGCACCGGAATCTCTCCTGAGCAGCCGTACAAGCGCGCAGTGTACAGGGAACACACTGACCACTACCACCACATCGTGGAACGCAGCTAATCTGAAGCGCATTCAACCCTTTCCTTCCCCTCTTGAGGTCAACAGGCGCACACACTGCTGTGTGGACCAAAACGTGCTCCACGTGGATCATCTACTCGGTACCCTTGTTATTTGCAGCTAAGTGTAATGGAAAAATTGACTGTTTGCTTGGTGCAATAGGGCATGACTCTGTTTACACAGAAATAATAGCTAAACAGTGATGGATTCTAAATCTCCATTACAGTGAAAGATTTGAAGGAGTAAAGCAGTTAGAAAAATAATTGGTTTTCTTGTTTAGTTTTAAAAAGCCTTTACACGTTGGCAAATTGAGGACTCTTTATTTTGTTTTTCTTGTGGGTTTTATACTAACAAAAAAAAAAAAAAAAAGCCCTCAGCCAATATAAGGAGGGGGAAAGGGTTCAGTTCTTTGCCATCTATCCAGAAGGTCAAGGGTTGAAAATCCCAGGAGATGCCGGACTGTATTTCACAAACACCTATGCACTGCTTCCTAGCAGAACCAAGAATGTGTAACCTGCGTGAGTACATGAAGGAGCTCTTGCTAGGTATCAAAAACGCACCTGTAGTAAATGCTGAGATAAGCCTGGCTTGGATGGGATAAAAACATAAGCTAAAAGAAAAACCTAACAATGTTAAACCAGGAATCTGCAGGGCACAAGATAACAAAACCAATCTTCAGCATTCACGCTGTGCTTTGTATCTCTAGATTAAATGGGGAAGAATCACAGGAGCTGGTTGGAAAATTTTGAAATCTGTCTACCAAAAAGCAAGGACAACAGCAGAGACGGATTTTTGTTTTAAAAAAAAAAAAAAAATCCCCCATTCTTCAACCAGCTCTCATCATTAACCCCATTTTGTAGACTGAGAAACTGAGGGAGGTGGCTCTGAGGATAACTGGCCGAGATGCCACAGTGAGTCTGAGGCCCAGGTGGGAAGAGACTTGGTCTTTGAACAAACTGTTTGATATAACCTGCAGTCAACCAGATACTAACATGGATTTAGCATCTCCAACAGGTACAGATAACTTCAGTGAAACGTAGATTGCCCACGCCGAGGCTAGGTCTACACTAGGCAAAGTAAGCTGACCATGGATACACACTTCTAGCTAAGGCAATTGTGTAGCTAAAAATCGCCATACCCGTACTTGGCTAACTTGAAGAAGGTCAACTGGAGAGTCTCTCACGTCGACCTCCCTTCCTCCTCACGTCTCGTCTCGTGTGAAATCAAACCCCAGAAGATTAACCCTGAGCAGGGTAGTGCAGACTTAGTCTGAGACACTTGTGCTATGGAAGGTGCAGAAAAAATTCTACTGCAGACCTGCATAAACCACTTGCCTTGACAGGCTGCCAGAATGAAATGAAAATAAGCCAAGTGTTACATTCTGGAGGCAGAAGGGAGCTCAGCATTCATTGCTCGCTTGCAAAACAATAGGTTCCATCTTTCCCTCACGCAGCATGGCCCAAATGAGGTTCCCTGAGACCCTCTGAGTGAAAGGAGAGCAAGTACAGGGGAGATTCGTGCACAAGCCAAAGTGGGACGGGACGTCTACACATGTAAATGAAGGTGTGACTGCAGCATACCTGAGCTAGCTTTAGGCAAGATAGCATGGGTAGCAGCAGGAGCGAACATATGGTGTCACAGGCTTTACCGTGGTTTGGCTCATGGCTGTCAAACTCCGTTTACCTCAGGGCCAGCTCCAGTCCTCAAATTTGGCTAGTGGGCCAGTGGGAACCCACCTCTGGCAAGGCTCAGAAGGGCAGGCGGGAGAGGGGGGGATGTCTCTGCATGTTCTCCCCCATGTGTCTCCCTGCCCCACCTGCCAGCCCACCTGGAGCCTCCCCTCCACGATCACGCCTGGGTAATTTAACCCCACCCTCCAATCCCTGGTAGCGCAGGGGGCTAGAGCAGCTTCCGGCTGCTACTTCTGAACCACAGCCAGCACATCCCTATGGCTGGAGGAAGTGTATTCAGGACTGTCTCATCCATAGGACAGTTCAGCGCTGCCAGCCCAGGCCCCTCACGACATGCCAGCCCCAGTGATAATCCCTAAGGCCACTTCCCTTGGGGGAGGGGAGTTGAGGGTAAAGGTGTCCTGGGGGAAGACGACAACTAAGCAGGGGTGGGGAGAGGCAGGGCGGGGGTGGACTTGGGGGAATGGTGCAAACCACAACCCCTCGCCCCTCAGGGACTCCCAGGCCAGCAGCCACACGCTCAGGCTGCAGATGGCCTTTGGGTCACGAGCTGGAGACCCCTGCTTCAGCTGCTCCAGTACAAGCAAATCTGGGTACATACTGGGATGGCCAACTCATACGTAAGCCGGTCCGCCCATGTCCTCACTATTCCTGCTACCCACCCCAACCAAACTAAAGCTAGCCTGCAATCCCGCCCTACTTCGCTGCACAGCTGTATCTCCACTCACCTAGGTATGAAATGCACAAGAGCCTCACTCCTAAAAAATTCCCCCTGGACTTTGGCAGCCTGGCTGCGACCTTAACTGTGTGAGCATCCCTCGTTGGAGAAGACAGGGGGGTGGCTGGCAGGGTGCTTCCTGGGAGCACGCTAGAGCTTCCTTTGCCCCACACCCAAAAACAGTCTGAATCAGGAGAACAGAGCCCAATGCCAAACATTGCCGGGGAGGCGAAAGACACACTTCTTAGTCAATGCAAGGGACAGAAAAGGAGTTCCCACTGAAACGATCATGGAATGCCACAAGGACCTCATGGGGTGGGTAATGATGTTATGCCCCCGTGAGCCTTACACAGGGGTATTTTTGTTATTTTAATCTACATAAACACCTAAAACAAAACACCCTTCTGCTGTATTTGATTAACCCAGCACCACTAACTGCTGTTCTACAGAACCGCAGAACCACACTCCCCCTCTCCTCCCACAGCCTCACGTTTACGCTTTGGACTGGGGGGATTTCTTTCCCCTTGTTACATTGCCCGTGTTTTCTGCTGTCTTGTGGTAACTCTCTGTGTGTGGACCTCAGTTTCCCTGGGCTCAGCACACAGGGTGATGGGAATTTTGTGTGTGAACCTAGGAGGGGGTGCAGCCAGGTGACACCTTTTGCCCAGGAAGCAGGACAAAGGCTGGAGGAGGGGCCTGGCTGGTTTTGGGGTTTGAACTGGGAAGCGGGGTTGGGGGGGGATGGGGGAGCTGGCTGTGGCCCCCTCTCTGCCCCCTATGATGAAGTGGGGTGTGTGAGCCTTTTATTCTCCTGGTTAGGCTTGCCTGTGTTTCCTCCCGTCCTGCAGTAACCTGAGGTGAGTGCCTCAGTTTCCCTAGGCACAGCATCAGTGCATAGTGAGGACTTCTCATCCATAGCCAATGGCCCTCCATGGCCTTTGTAACCTAGGCAACCAGTTGACACCTTTCTTCCCCAGTAAACAGGACACAGGAGGGAGCAGGAGCTTGGCTGGCTTGAACTGGAACTGGCCTGTTAAGTGGGGCAGTCTTATCTGGCAGGGAAGGGAAAAAGAAGGGACAGGACCCCAGTTCGGGACTCCCTCTGAGCTCCCTCTCCCCGAAATGGGATGTACTGCCTGCTTCCGATCTCTGTGCTGACAAATCTGTTCTATGATCTGTCCCTGTCACCTAATAAAACCTTCTATTCTCCTGGCTGAATGAGAATCACCTCTGACTGCAGATGGGGTGCAGGGCCTGGTGACCCCCACACTCCGCGACATCTAATTTCGACAGCCTCTCTCCTCCACCAAGCAGCACCCACCATTCCAAATCCCTTCCCGGAACATAACAGGAGTCAGGTCAAAGCCAGTGAAGCCAGCAAAGGCAGCCCCATTCCAACAAGAAGCGGGAAGAGGAGAACAAGACCTGCATAGGTGGGCCTAGTTTAGACATCTACTATTTCAAGCGTGTTTCCTGAACCTGGATTAAAACCTGGCATCAGCTCACTAGAAAAAAATTCAATAAAAAAAAAAACAACCCCAAGTCCTCTCTGTAATGGGAAAAATGCAGACGCTTACGAGTTCAGAACCCTCCGGGACGCTCCTGAATATTTTAGAGAAGGAGTAGGGGGGTGCCGCTCGGTGTTTTCTGAAGGCAAAGGACCTCTTCCTTCCCCCCGCCCCTTTGCCCCTCTGTTCCTTTGAGGCACTTCTGTGAATTATTTAGCTGTGCTCTGATTATATTTGGTGATGAAAGAGGGTGGCGGAACCCACAGAGCGGGGTGTGGGAGAAGACGGCTGGTGACATTTGCGATATCTGTGTGGAATATTTTACAGATCCCAAGCGCGCCTGTTGGAAATCGCACAGTCTCTGCCAACAATGGGCCAAGGAGCTCCTTGCACTGCTTTAGGTCATATTTACATACAAAAGAGCAGCTGCTGCGCAGCTATTATGCTACAAACTTTTCATTTGTGACCCACAGTGGGCTGGAGAGAGGAAAGGTTAGCAGCAACTGCAAAGAACCTATTGAGACCCCATTAATTTTTCAGGAATTCTCAGGCTTTGGCCTTTTCAAAACCTGGCAGTGCAAAAGAAGAAGCGGGGAGGAGGGAAAATTCCAGTTATGAGTCAGTCTCCCTCTCTCAAGAATCCTCTCTCCTTCAAACAGTTCTGTCAAAATGAATAGAGGCTGATCCGAACTCATCTTGTTCCCTAATTAGAAAAGGAAAAAAAAAATATCGGACCACTGATTGAAGTGGCAACTTTTCAAAGGCGAATGGACTCAAAGACACCAACTTGTTCCCTCTCAAAAGAAGTTTCTCTCTGCGGTCCAATTTCCAGAAATGTATTCCAGTTGTAAACCATTAGGCATCCATTTTTCAAATCAACCTTACAATTCAAAAGCACCAAAAGCATTTGCTGCACAATAAATCCCGAGAAACCTTTTCCCGGCTCACAGCTGAGCAAATGTTCTCTGAAAACAGCTGAAGAAGGCTCTTGCTATTCTTTTACAAAGAGACTGTTTAAAAGGACTTAACCTAAGGGGATTCAGGAAGTGGTAGAGGAAGTACAGTAGGGGGCAGTCTTCTGTTTGAATTAGTGCCAAACAAATGCCCCAGCTAGGGTAACCAAGAGTCCTGTTTTTGACCATATTATCTGGTTGACAAGGGATGCTGGATAGCCCCGTACCACTTGACTCACAGGAAACAAATGGCACGTTTCCCTCCCCACAATCCAGCTCTTATACATTAGAGCAGCCAAAGGCCACTGCACCATTCCCATTGGCTAGGAAGCACAGCCAACGGGGGCTGAGGAGGTGGAACGGCATGCAGAGCCACGCGGCCACACCTCCATAAAAGAGCCAGAGTCATGCTGCTGTTTCTGGGGACTGCTTGAGGTAAGTACCACCTGGAGCCCGATCTCCCTTCCCAAATCCTAATCACCTGTGCCAGCCCTGGCCACTCTCCTGCACTCTGAACACCTTGATCCCAGCCTGGAGCACCGTCCTACACCCTAAATCCCAGCCCAGAGCCCACACCAACACCTGGCACCTCCAGCCCCTCTTGAACTCTGAACCCCTCATCCAGAGGTGAAAGTGGACCAGCATTGGCCAGCACAGTGTACCAGCAAGAAGCATCACACTGGTACCAGGCTGAACTTTGCTCCTTTCCATTGGCAGCCCTCCCAGTAGGGTCCCTTCCTCACCCCAAAAAAAGATTTTTTTTCCTCTGTTTGCCCTTCACATTAGAACATCTAGGGAGTGCTATGTACACAGGAGGAACTGAGGCACAAAGATAGTAAAGGTAGATCTACAATGCAAAATTATTTCAAAATAACGGAAACAACTATCCCAGTGTCTACACAACGCAACTGCTATTTCAAAATAATTTCAAAATTAGTAAACCTCATTCTATAAGGAACAGTTCCTATTTTGAAAAAGGTGCAGTTAAGACAGGTAATTGAGCCTATTTCACAGTTATCCGCAGTGAGTCCAACGGCTCTATTTCAAAATAGGCTCTACGTGTATAGATGCTCTATTTGGAAATAGCTAAGTGCCAAGAAATAAGACTGCTGTGTAGACATACCCTAAGAGACTTAGCCAAGGTCACCCAAGAAGTCTGCGGCAGAGCAGGAAATTAAACCTTGCTTAAGTGGCAGGCTAATGCCCTGATTGCTGACCGTTTCTTTTTCTTTATGGCAAGATCGAAGCAGGTTTCCAAAATCTCTTCTGCTGTAACATGTATCTGGGATGCAGAAGAGTTTCAGAACTGGTGTATTTGAAATTAAGCATTACTCCATCTTGCAAAATGGTACTGGAGAAAGAGAACGGAGAGACAACAAGATTTCAAAGAAGTGAAACTTGATCAAGCCGGAATTCCATTCCCCACTCCCCACAATACAAATGTGTTTGTTTTTGTTGACTCCGATTTACTCATAGACCTTACCATCAACTGGACGAAAAGAAAGATTGAACATCTACTCTCCCTACAGTTAAGAGCTCAGAAAACTCACCACACATATCTGAGACACCAAGTAAGCTCTCTGCAGACCTAGGGGAAGCCACACAGCCCATGTCATCCTGATAGTTCCCAGGCTTAAACAACAAAAGTCCTGTGGCACCTTCTAGACAAACAGATATTTTGGAGCATAAGCTTTCATAGGCAAAGACCCGCTTCATCAGATACATCATAAGTGGGGAGGGAGGGGGTTTCTGAGGAGTATTTAAAGAGTGGGGTCCCAGTGAAAGGGAGGGCCAGAGCTGACATGGTCTATTCAGTCAAGGTGGAAATGGCCCATTATCACTAGTATGTATCAAAAGAGGAAAAAACAAGTCAGATCACACAGGGTTCCACATTCCCCTTGTCTGAGCTGACTTGGTTTTTTTCCTACTTTTTCCTCTTTTGAGACATACTACTGATAATGGACCACTTCTACCTTGACTGAATAGACCTTATCAACTCTGGCCCTCACTTTTACTGGGACCCCACTCTTTAAATACCCCTCTGAACCCCTCTCCCCCACTCATGCATCTGATGAAGCAGGTCTTTGCCCACAAAAGCTTATGCTCCAAAATATCTGTTAGTCTATAAGGAGCCACAGGACTTCTTGTTGTTCTCAAAGATAAAGACTAACACGCCTACCTCTCTGGTACTTGTCAGGCTTAAGAAAGAGTCTCATTAAAAATAGTTGAGGACTTCTCTCTATATCAGTGAAGAAAGGCACTCCCCTAACTACACTGCCCCCCCCCCACCCAATCCAATCCACCTTCTCTTTTGTAGGTCATTTACTTTTAATTGCCTTAAAGACAATGTCATGTGTGGGTCAGAGAAGGATTCTGCCTTTTCTTTCGTAACTTAAACTAAGCATAGGTTTTATAAGAGGGCAACAGAGAGAAAAGAAAGAAAGGGGGGGAAAAAGCAGCAGCCCACAGTTCTCAAATTTGCTCTTGTGTAAATGAAACAGCTGAATGCTTTTTGAAGAACGCTCTCAGTGAGGAGAGCACATTTGCCAAGCTCTGAACCAAGTTTTATAACCAAGATCTAAAGCCCTTAAAGAAAGAAAAGAAACCATTAGGCTTATAATGTTAATGCTGACAGATTTACCTTGCATTTACAGAACGGTCTCTTTACTTTATGAGCAGAGAGCCCAATCTGTAATCAACATTTACTCAGTATCCACTCCACAATGTGACTCTCTCAACCCAGTCTACATGAGCGGTTTATAGGAATTACAAAGGCTGAGTTAGTTTGCGGGGTGGGGATTTACAGAAGGGCCACAGTCCATTCTACTTTTGCATAAACAAAATATGACCTTGATTAAATTAATAATAATTACTTGGTATTTCATTTAAACTGCTGCCTGACAACGGCACAAGCTAGATGAAGAACCACCCCCACTCCATCCCCATGCCGATAAATGGACCATAATGTTTTCCATCCCCAAAAAGTCTAAACAGCCTCTTAGCGAGATTAATTTTTAATAAGTCGGCACTTTGTATTTATGTACTTATTAAAATTTAAGACGCTGAGTCACTGACCCCAGTAATTCTTCAATTGTTCAAATGATGAAGTCAGGGTTAGCTAATTATGACTGAACAGCTGTTGGAGACGACCTTGTGCTCAGCAGGAAAAAGTGATGACATGTTGTCGGTCTACTAAGTTCTACAAGCTTTCTTTAAAATTTAACTAAGTTCAGGAGTTAATTACATAAAATAATACAGGGCATGTCCACACTTCCAGGAAGATGGACCCCATTAGGGTCGATCTTCCGGAATCTGATTTTGTGCATCTCGTAGAGATGTGTGAATTTGATCTATCTGGGGTTAGCAGTCGACCCCTGTACTCCTTAATATCATGAGGAGTAAGTGAGGTTTACAGGACAAACAGTCCCATCGGCCTCCCTCACAGTGGACAGTCACGTAAGTTGATTGCTGATAAATCAATTCTAGCTACACAATTGCCGTAGAAGAATTCTGTATCTGAAATCGACTGTATTGCATAGTACAAACCTGGCCTTAAAGGGCTATTTGGGCAGGCAACCTTTTCAAAGTCAAAGAAGTGACAGCCCCTAGTTGCACCTGTATGGGATACTTGCAGACTTCACCTTCTGTCACCAGGAAAATTCAATCCCCATGCAGGGTAGTTCTACTCCAAAAGGAACAAACAAAGCAGAAAGGAGGAAAACAATGGCACACAGAGCCAAATATTTGTAAAGGAAATATAGCATCACAGAGGCCATTAGCACCTACTTGTGTCTCCTGTAAAAAGAATCTCTCAAAATTTAAAAGGATAAAAATAAAAGCCAGGCCTGGAGTTGACCCAGCAGAAACTGAACTGTACTCCCTGTAACAGCAGCAAATGTCTACTAAACAAAGAAAAAAAATCCAGAGATGTCTGTCTCCAGCAGTTTCTCAATTAAATTTCTGGAAGAAATGGAAAACCATTTTTGTAACAGCTAGAAAACAAAAATCTTTCTACTCTTCAAACAAATGGGAAACACCTTCAAAAGTTTCTGAAAATCAGTTAGGTCCCAGGGAAGCGGTAACTAAAAATAAAAGGCTCCACATCTACTTGTGCCAAAATATTTACAATAACTGTTTGGGTGTAAATGATCAGCCAGATGAAAACACTTGAAAAAGAGAGACCCTCCCACCTGCCTCCACGCACAAAAAGCCTGATTCTGCTCTTGCTTCCCCTAGAACTACAGCTTCAAATACGTTTGCTACTCGCCACGTGACGAATAGGACACTGCCTTGTAGCGAATGCATGAATCCCTAACTCGTAAGAAGTAATAATTCTTTGAATTCATCACACATTCTCAAGACAATTAGCACAGGCGCAATGCAGCTGGCAGCCTGTGGGAACCTCTGTGGGCACTGATGCCACCAGCACTGAAAGGGTGCACTGCAGCGTGTGGCAAGGATGGGGGTTTGCTATCACGTCCTCTAACGCACAGCGGCAGCGCCACTGTCTACGCACTCCTCACAGGGAACAGGCGGAGCCACTCCCAGCCGCTCTAGAGGAAAGGCTGTTACAGTCTACGTGAGGTTCAAAGCCTTTCCATAGTTAGCCTTTCTTCGCTCCAACAAGTCATGTTGCCGTACTTGTGTCTGTGATTATTACATCCTCCCTCAGTTTCATGCGAACTCAAAGGCCAACATATTTATTTTTCTAATATTATTTAATAAAATTTTGTATAATATAATGTGGCAAATATGGAAAGATGACAAGCAGAAGTGTGAGGAGAATTGAATTCCTACTGGACACCCCTGCCCTAGTGCAATTCCAGGAATGTGTACTGAGACCTCATCTGCTCTAGAAAGGGTTTGCCAATATGGCTATGTCGGCAAACCGCTTCTAGTAGAGTCGCAGACTATAACCGCGAAATAAACATTTTTTGCAGTATACCTTATAACTGTTACCTGAATGAAACTAGCTGTTTCAAGCTTTTCGCAGGTACGGGTGCATTACGCTCAGAGTTTCTTGGTGTATCTATACCATGTGAGATTCATCTCTCCAGCTCTCACCACTATTCTGGCAAAGCTTTTAAGTGCAGAGGAGGCCTAAATTACAGGTTGAACTTCTCTAGCCCAGCATCCGCAGGACCTGACTGGTGCCGAAACAGAGAATTTGCTGAACCATGGGAGGTCAGTATCGCCTAGCAGCATTACCAACACTTCTACTGCTTACTGGGCTCTTAGAAGACATTGAGGGGTAAATTAAAGCTCAGTAACTACACAGTACTGTCAATTCCGAAGACGTAGGTCTTACCCACAAAAGCTCATTACCTAATAAATAAATTTGTTAGTCTAAGGTACTACAATCTATGTTACAGAACTGGAAGGGACCTGTAGAGATCATTGAGTCTAGTCCTCTGCACTATCACCATCCCTGACAGGATTTTTTTTTTTTTTTTAAATCTATTTACCCTGATCCCTAAATGGCCCCCTCAAGAACTGAGCTCACAACTCTGGGTTTAGCAAGCCAATGCTCAAACCACTGAGCTCTCCCTCCACACAAATAAGCTCTCCCTACCCCCTACAGGACTGCTTCATTTTTTAGCACAGAACAGTGACAGCCAGGACTGGTGGCTGTAAAGCAACTTTATGGGACCACTGGAAGCTTGGCCACTCCCATCATAATTGGTTGTCTGTGCAACTAAAATCATGCCAGATTATGGACGCTGCCAGAAGAGAAAATTCATCTTGTAGCCCCAAACTAAACTAGTTTAACTAACAAAACACTCTTGGAGTTGTACCAGCATCGGTTAGAATTCTCCAAGCTTTTCAAAAATAGGAAGTATTCATTTGAACTGAACTGTGAGACCACCAGCTGACCAAGAGTGATGAAATCAGCACGGCAATTAAACAAGGCTGCTATAGTTACCTAAAACCAAAACAGCAATGTTATACAGTGCTCAAGCACTCAACAAGAACAGCTCACTGGCTACAGGGGATGTAGCTGATGTTGTTTGTGATCCACAAATATCCCATACACAAAAAAAAAAAAAACACCTTCCACAAACTCTTTGGAATTAATGATTTCTAAAGCAATTAACAGCACAATGTTAGGAATGCTAACACTGGAGCTGAAAGAATAGTGAGAAAAACATGGTGGTCTTTTACTGAGATTTGAGACAGATCATCTAAGTAACAAGCTACCACAATTCTTGCTAACGCTTACAAAACACTAGTCCTTCCAAAAATGGCAAGAACTGACTAAAAAAAGAACCCATACCACGTTTGAAACATACCAGGAATTGTTAAAAGTAAATGGTATTTCCCTTTGAGTGACTGCCTAAAAAACTGCCTACATAACGTATCAAGGCACATTATCACATTTTATTTATCCTTGCAGAAGTTGCACAGTAAATCAGCTTTTACAGGGAGGTGTTTAAAGCACCTTAATTTTCCTAGTGAATACTGCAAACTGGACCTTTGAGAACAAAAACATGTTTTAAGGGGTGAGAATACTGAATAGACACTTACAATTTTCTTCAATTAGAAGGTGAGACAAGGCATTTGCCTGAACTAATAGCAAGTATTAAAACAGAGGTAGCTGTGTTAGTCTGTGTCCTAAGGAAAAAAAAACACAGCAGTCCCATAGCACTTCAAAGATGAACAAAATGATTTATTAGGTGATGAACTTTCGTGAGACAGACCCACTTCTTCAGATCTATAGCATTTCCACTCCAGACCTAGTTATACAGCCATATAACTGAGTCTGGACTTGAAATGCTATAGATCTGAAGAAGTGGGTCTGTATCATGAAAGCTCAACACTTCATAGCAAGTAAGTTTGCCAATTAGGCCGGAAAGTGAAGTTACTTGGTGCACTCAACTTCCAAAAGGTATCATTCACCACTTGGGGTCGGCAACGTTCGTCCATTACAGGAGCAGTTACGAGGCTTTCGGTTTTGTTTCAACAGCACTTCAGCATCAAGTTTTGCAGATCTTTATTTAGACTTAACATGTGTTTAAATTGTGTACACACACATACACAGGGACCAAATCTCCCCTCCCTTTCCCAAGTCCTCTGTATATGCAGTAACATGATAAGACAGATGCTCTCTTCTAAACTTTACCTGTTTCAACTGCAGTGAACAAGCTGGGTTTTGTCTCCAAGTACCTGTAATTATGCACTAACAGATGTTTTTATTTTTTCGGGTGACGGTAACAAAGCATTACCTACCAATTCAAACATGCATCAGCAAGAGGAGCTTTCTGCAGTTCATCATCTTGCCCTATTTGTGCACGTGCCTGCGTGCGTTGTTTCAGCTCCACAGTCCCCCTCACATCTGCCACCGATGAGCCTGTGTTTACACGGAGGAAGAACTGTACTCAAAGATACATTTTTAAGGCTGTCTTCACTTAAAGATAATATCCTTTCAATAGGGTGGATTCATCTGTTCTTCCCTCTGCTGCACACAAAACTAGCAGGAAAACACACACTGCTCTACTTACAGTATTTAGGAGACCAGCTGCACAGGAAGTAATGTGTGTGCACACATACCTGGGTGCAGGTATGTATGTATGGAAGTGTGTGCATTTGAAGGAGAACTATGATCCAGATCTTCCTTCAAGTCAAGACCTGTGGCAGGTGGTTTTTACTCCTTGTGGACATATTAAATACCCTTTTCGCCACTGTATTCCCCAGAGACAATAAGCTGTCCGCAAACCACTGTTCTCACCTCTTTACTGCCGCAAAAAGAGGGCTGCTCTAAAAATCCATAAAAAGGTAGCACCATGACAAGAATGTCACACTTGGTTACAGATGAATAACGAGCTAAACCATATAAGAATACTAATCCTAAGAACTTTCTAAGTCTCAACTGGTACACAAAAATATTATCACAAGGCTCAAGCCAGGATAATTTCTCATTTACAAAAAATATACAAAAAAATTCGCCAAGTTAAAACCACACACACTCCCCATAAATGATTTACTGCCTTTGACCTATTGAACAGCAGCCGCTAGTTAAGTAAAATATCAGCATGTTGGGGAAACATTTCTTTCTTTCCTTCCAGATTTGGTCTACAGTAGAACCTCCCACACAGCTGGAAAAGAAAAAAGAGCAGAGAAGGACTTAATTGCTCTTGCCAGCTGTACAACAACTTCCTGAGAGGTTGTGAAGTCTATCTCCATTGAAAGAAACCACCAAGTATCCCGAAAACAAAGCAAGAACTGGCATCCAGATGGTAGAATCACACATCTCTTACAAAACCTCTTCCACCTTTTCTGGCATAATGAAGACAACTAGTTATTGGAATGAGTGTTCCCTTAGGTTATGTCTGGACTACCCCACTCAGGGTCAATCTGCTACAGTTTGATTTTGCACCTCTGATAGACTGTGCAAAACTGACTTATCAGGGTTCGGCATCGATCCATGTATTCCTAGCGAGATGCGAGGACAAAGGGAGGTCGACAGAAGCTAGAATTTCATACCTGCAATTGACTGACTTAGTGTAGACATAGCTAGCAGTTGGGATTACCTTCCATCATTTCGTGGAAACGTAGGATGGCATTCCCCAGCTGGCCCACATAAACATGGGAAGTTCACAGTTCTTCCTCACAGACAACCAGTTGGATCAACATTGATTCTTCTTGGAGGTTCAGATGATTGATGGTACGTGAAAAAGGAAGGTGTCTCCTTCAGGAACAGTGGGACTTATGTGCAAAAAGACCCTGTTCCCAGAAGGAAAAATATTTACACACCATGTCTACCTTTGAGTAAACCATGAGAAAGAAAGGTGCAGTGGTCCGGACCTTAGACTCAAGGCCAAATTCCAGTCATCAGAGACCACAGAAGGCCGTCTTTGTGACATTGCATGGCAGAAACAAAGCTTTCATTTCCAGCCTCTGAACTAGCCTGCAGACAAATTTTCTTACCATATGACTTCATTTCACACGCTGAGAGGTTGCCGTGTTGAAGTACTGTCACTGCTCTCAGAGTTTGCCCAATATCCAGAGTCCACTAGAAGATCTTTATAATAAACTAGTACACACGTCAATCACTTATAAGTCATACAAGTACTCCTACCTCTTAGGCAGTTGAGAAACTGTTACTGAGCTACTACTCCCAAATTGGGGCAGTCAAAAATGCATGGCCAATAGGCCACCGACTGCGTGCTAAGCAAATTGAGATGTAGCATTGTGGCAGAAAGGGAGATTTGCATCATACATACTCTGCAGCAGACATCAAGTGTTCAAAGTTCTGCCCCAGCATCTCTGAATCAGCCAGCAGAGTGTCATGAACAGCCCTAAAGCTTAGAAGTTAAGACACAGAAGAATCCAGCCATGCCACTATGTAAGAACGTATATGGATGTGTTTGCCTCCCCTGTTTATCATCCACACCAGTGCTATAAGAAAAAGGTCTCAGGCTTGCTTTAAAGCAGTGACTCTCACGAATGAGATGCTGCCTAGCGGTACATCTACACTACAGGGAAGATTAAACTTGTCACGGTTGATCTTCCAGAGTTCTATTTAGCACATGCTGAGTGTGGCCACACGAAGTTGAATTTACAGGGGACCCCTATCAACCGCAGGACTCCTGCTCCCTCTCCCCCTGTATTAGGAGTAAAGGAAGCACTTCCATCGACCTCCTTTAGTGGAGATGGCACAGAAGCGCAAATTAAGGTACACTGACTTCAGCTACAGAACCAACATAGCTGAAACTGCATACCTCAATTCGCCTTTCCCTGTAGTGTAGGCCTGCCCTCAGCTACAGCACAAGCAAAAGGCACCCAGAGGCTCTAGCAAGCAGTCTTGGAACTAGTGGCCATGATGCATGCAGGGCAGATGAGGGCTGGATTCCACTGTAAGTATAGTCAAAGACTAAGTTTACACTGAAAACACTAAAGAGCTGCTCCGGAGGGGCCTTCAAACAGTGGTGTACAAAGTGGGGGGTGCGAAATTTTGTAAGGTGGTGCAGCACGATTAGCTGCGAGATCTCAGGCTCATCCATCTCATATTGAAATACATCGCTGTTTTTATCTTCGTACAGTTAGACATCCCTTAATAACCGTTTTTACATTCTACCGACTTCTCTTACACACGCCGAAAGGGTTCCCTGCCCCATATGAACGTAATCGAAATTTCCATCGGTTTGGATTATATTGGACAGGTTGGGGAGGGTCCCTGCTAATTGCAGGGATGAAAGGCGGGGCCTGACATAAAAAGTTTGCTCACCCCTGCTTTACAGCAGTAGGAGAGAGCTCTGCCAGCAGACCTACTGATGCGGGGGAAGGGGGACAGTTGCATAGGGGCCCAGAGCTCTGGCTGCCGCCACCACTACTTTGACAACACCAGTGGCCTGAGCTCCAAGCCCCTTTGCACTGCCATGGCAATGCTGCCACGGTCTGGGAAGCGCTAAGGGCTGGCTGCCCTAGGTCCCTCCCCTTCCGCCCTTGGGCCCCCCTCTTCATGGGCACAGAGCCAGGCCCTCTTCCACTTTGCCCTGGGGTCCACAGTGCCTGCCAGCATTCTATGTCATCCACTTAAACGAAGGGAGTAGCTAACTGTGCAGGGACCCTGTTTACACTGGCACTTTACAGAACTGTAACTTGCCTCTCCCGGGAGGGGTGTGTTTTTTCACACCCAAGCAGAAAGTTTCAGCGCAGCAAAGTGGCCATGTAAGCACGGCCAAAGCATGAGTTTAGGAGCAAGAGATGGGTATGCTACTTCTGCATATATGTGCAGGATTTATGTTGCCTTTTGCTGTCATTTTTCTAACCAGCTACCTTTGACAATTCCCACTGTCCATTTCAGTCTTAGATGTATAAAGGATAGGAAAGCCCAGTAATGCCATTCTTTTTGATTAACAGGATCAGAATTAAGTTAATAAATTAACTTAATAACCACACTGGGTCAGACTAAAGATCTGTTTAATCCAGGGTCCTGTCTTCCAACAGCAACCAATGTCAGGTGCTTCAGAGGGAATGAGCACAACAGGTAATGATCCCCCCCCATCAGCCACTCCCAGTTTAATATGAAGATGAAAAGCCCTAACAATGAGATGCAAACAATGGAAAACACTGCACAGGAAAGGGAGTTAGGACTTCCACTGTGTAGAGATCTCAAACGCCTCTTCCAATGTTTGTCCTCTCAATTTTATTTGTAAGACTTCAGGGTGCTCTCACATCATTTCAAGATTTTCTCTGCAACCATGATGGCTATCAACTTACTAGATGAAAGGTGAGTTTCTCAGATAGTCATGAATCTTGACAAGACGGGTGTTGGTGCAAAATGCCACATACAGAATTTCTTAAAATAAAACCATGAGACTATTTTTTGCTCTGTCTTGCTTATCTCCTATCACTGCAGTACCTGAGCATCCCAGTCGTTAATGTAGTTGCTCCCACATCATCCCTGCAAGATAGTGAAGTGCTGTGCTCAGTTTAACAGACGGGAAATTGAGACCCATGGAGAAAAAGTGACTTCCCCAAGGTCACATGGGAAGTCTATGGCACAGCACAGGCTTGAATTCAGGTCTGGTACCTCAACCACTGGACCATTCCTCCTCCGAACTAGGCTTCAATTGGGGTACTGTGTCCAGTTCTGGGCATCACATTTCAAGAAGGATGTGGAGAAACTGGAGAAAGTCCAGAAAAGAGCAACAAGAATGATTAAGGGTCTAGAGAACCTGATTTCTGAGGGAAGACTGAAGGAACTGGGCTTGTTTAGTTTAGAAAAGTGAAGACAGAGAGGACATGATCGCGGTTTTCAAGTACCTCAAAGATGGTTACAAGGAGGAGGGAGAAAATTGTTCTCCTCAGTCTCCGAGGATAGGACAAGGAGCAATCGGCTTAAACTGCAGCAAAGGAAGTTGAGACAAGACATTAGGGAAAACTTCCTCACTGTCAGAGTGGTTAAACACCAGAATAAATTGCCTAGGGAGGTTGTGGAATCTCCATCTCCGGACATATTTAAGAGCAGATTAGATAGACACCTATTGGGAACGGTCTAGATGGTGCTTGGTCCTGCTGAGAGGGCAGGGAACTGGACTTAAGATCCCTTCCAGTTCCAGTGTTCTATGCAACGCTCAGTGGAGCATCTACACGCAAAACCAACAAGAAGTCCTGTGGCACCTTATAGACTGACTATGATATTTTGGAGCATAAGTTTTCATGGGCAAAGACCCGCTTCTTCATGTGCATGAGTCTGACGAAGCAGGTCTTTGCCCATGAAAGCTTATGCTCCAAATTATCTGTTAGTCTATAAGGTGCCACAGGACTTTTTGTAGGTTTTGAAGATAGACTAATTTGGCTACCCCTCTGATACTACGGACAAAAAGCATTCTTTCAAAATTAAATCGAAAGAACGCAGTGCTCCTTTCATAAGTGCTCTTCCACCCCATTTCAGGAAGAGTGTCTTCTTTCGAAAGCTTCTTTCAAAAGAAAACGTGTGTACATGCTCCCCGGGACCTTTTTTCCCCCCCACAAGAGCAGTCCTCATGGGGCCTGCTTTTTCGATCCCCGTCTCATTCTTTTGAAAGAGCAGGAGCTGTGTGTATACTCTCTTTCAAAAGAGCAAAGCACTCTTTTGATCTGCTTGTGCATGTGCGTGAACACGCTCTTCCAGAAGAACTTCTTTCAGAAGAGATCTTCCAGAAGAACGTCTTTCAAAAGATCGCTGTAGTGCAGACATAGCCTAAGAGAGGACTGGAAGTCTCTAGTCATTACAGAAGACATTACAGCTGCAAAGGATGCTTCACACCCTTGAACTGACCACAAAGCTCTTTACAAGGTGCTTTCAAACACTTGTTCCTGCTTCAGTTTATTCTGTGGCAAAGTTGTATTTTAAAGAAAAAAAGTTATTTTAAAAAAATGCACTTGAAGATGACAGCTGAACTGTCAAAAGGATTGAGAGCAAAAGCCCCTGTACCTCCATTAAACTATAACTGCTCAAAAATTCTGGCAATCTGCTCCCAAGGACTCTTGACAACAGAGCAGATATAACACACTCAATCCCGTCAGCTTTAATGTGGCCCCGTAGTAGCCTGTTTCTGTGACACCTGTACCGCTCCTTGACTAACCAGATTTTCTATGTAAGTTGTTACTCCATAGTAAGGATGATTGTCACTTAAAGTTTTAATGAGTTGCCATCTGTACCCTGCACTGAATAAATGGAGAATTTTCAGCTAACAAGCTGCCCAAGAGTTTAAAACGTACAGGTAAAAATGCGACTAGTGGATCTGGAAGGATAGTGTCCTTCCTCCAAAACGAACTGTTTGAACTTGACAAACGGCTATGTAGGCTGTAGAAATAAAGAACACATTTTGAGCCCTTCCAGCCTGAAGAGGTTCCTTTAAATTATCATCTATAAGGCTCACAGCTCTCACTGGCGAGCACTAGACCATTAGTAAAACACAAAGCTTATTATCTCATCCAAGCTTAAAGAGATCTTTGTGCTTTCCCACCCATGCCCTGAGTTACCAAAATAAATTCAGCAAACCAGGTTGAGTAAGAAAAATAATTGCATGGATAAGAGGCTCTCTCAATTTTATGGACAATGAAAAGCCAAGCTTTTGTCCCTAGCAAGTTCACAAAGTCATACATCACCCAGGCTGGCATGTTTACTTCTGAAGTAACTAAAATGCTGCAGCTGGTCTCAAAGGATTTGGGAAACCAGGAGCCAACAAGGAATTTTTCATTAACAACTTGGAGAGCAAAAATCAGTGCCCCCCTCACCCCCTAGCATAGTGTCATTTCAATGGAGAAGGGGAAATATAGGGAGGAGAATTCTAACAAAACATATATTGCAGGCAGCCGGCCAAGCTACAAAACACACCATCTCCTCATGTTCATTGCATCTCATAAACGACTTCCAGAGCTTTTTAATTGTTTATAAATCAACTACCCACGTGTGCGTGGATTAGAACAAAAGCTTCATTTATTTGTTTTTTGCACATTTAAGCTGCTAGCAGAGGGATGCTGATGAAACAAACACAATAGCTTCCAGACCCAAAGAAAGAAGCAGATTTTTGTGCTGCCCCACCAAGATGAATGGTGCAGAATTCTCATCCCAGGGCATTCTGTGCTATTCTAAGGCTAGGCAGGTCCCTGGCATACTTTGGGCTGCCCTGCCAGCCAGCTACGGAAGCCTCCTGGAATCCCCGCAGCACTCAAGAGTTCTGACCATGCCTAGCCACCCCTCTCCTTGGAAGCCAACCACAGGGATTTGGAGCCCCTTTTTGCAGAGTGTGAACGCAGGGGAGATCTTACCTGCAGGATAGGGGGATATTGAAACAGTGTTTTGAAAAGGTGTTTTACATCCCCCCAAAACTTTTACACACACTTAATCTCGCTAAACCTATTCTCCTGGGGAAAATTAAACTCGCTTCAGAACAAAAGCATGTTGGCCTATTGAAAAACACATACGGAGAGCCAGTTAATAATCACCCATTGGCATCATTAACAAAAATAAACGTGAACAGTTTGCTCTACACCTAGCTGGCAAGCACACAATTAGCTGAAGGAGTTGTCCTTGTGTTACGGAGGTGTTCATCGATGGCCTTCTCTAATAAATTTATTTCAAAACACACTAAGAAATAAAAAAAAAAAAAGCAAAACAGCATTTATTCATCATGTTGCAAAAGTTTTAAATAACATTTCCTTGGGTTTATAGACTGAAAATTAAAGTGACCCAAACAGGATAATAAAAATATATATCCTTTCCATCAAACATATCCTCAACACTCTATTGCTCTCTTATAGACATATTACAAGTGTGAAGTCAAAACCTTATGAGATATCATGTGCCACGAGGTTTGGAGGACGGTTGTACAGAACTAGCCACCAGGAAGCAATGGCTTTTAACGCAAGTGGTCCAGTCCTAACATTGCCCTATAGTTTTAGAAATGGCTGAACGTTTGGACATTTGAGGTTTTCAATATTTTGGGACACTAATAGTAATTTCTTCAGGTGATTTTATTATTTGCTTTCCACATAGATACAAAAGCATTCTCTACTTTCAATTTTCTCATCAGGAAAAATAGCCTAATTACCTATCTGAAGTTAGAAACATGGCCTTTCAAAGTCCCCACTGCTGTTATAAAACATGCAATCTGTTGTGAAACGCAACTAGCCAAGTACCCTTGCATGGCCATGCATCATCTAGCTGGCAATTAAATTAAACGGCATTTGGTGGCACGGGAGTTTCACAGAGGTTGTGGAGTGCTAGCAGGCTGGAGCACGGGCACAGCCTGTAAACCAGTCTCGTGCAGCCCACTAAAATCTAAAAGGCCATGTGCACTAGTAAATGGGCTGTGAAACCCATTCAATTCCTGGCTTCCTCCCTGGTTGCTCTGCATCAGGGTGGCCAGCCAACCAGTCAGGGACTAAGAGCCACACAGATAAAGTGCAGAGAGCCAGGTATTATATAATTTATTTTTATCTCTCTATCCATCTACCTATATATTATCTCTAGACATACAGGCAAAAATAAATATATAATATGTGGCTCAGTACCCTCCCTCTCCCTGAGAGCCAGCCACTCCCAGCTCCCCTGCTGTAATCCAACCCCCCTCCCCTCCTCTAGAGCCTGCCCCTTTCCAGTCCCCCCACTCAACCCCAATTCCTCTCCACTCCCCCAGAACCCCAAGCTCCTTGCTATAACCAAATCCCGCTCCCCTCCCCCAAAAGCCAGGCAGCCCCAACTTCCCGCTCTAACTCAGTGCCCTCCTCCTCTCCCCCAGAGCCAGGCACCATCAGCACCTGCCCATCCACACACACTAACTCGTTGCCGGTGACTCACTGGAGCCACCACCACCATGAGCGTCTCCCACCAACTGCTGGGGTGAATGTGCAAAGCAGTGGATTGGTCACCCCGGCTGTGGATCATTACAAAGGTCACTAAACTCTATTTGTGTCTCACTTTCCTCATTCATGAAATGGGGAGAATGGCAACTACAGGTTAAACCTCTCTAGTCCAGCGCCCTCAGGACCTGACTGGTGCCAAACAAAAGAATTTGCCAGACTGCGAGAGGTCAATATCGTCTAGCTGCATTCCTGGGCTGCTGGAAGACATTTAGGGGTAAACTGCAGCTAAACAACAGCACAGAACACTGACAGCCAGGACTGGTGGCTGGAAACAAACTTTATGGGACAGTGGGAAACTTGGTCACACCCATGATAAGTGAACATCCAACTAACTAAAATCATGCCAGACGATGGAAGTCGTTGGCTCATAGAGTGCCGGATTACAGAGGTTCAACCTGTATTGTCCTTTCTCGAACATTTTTGCTCAGGCTTTTTCCCATTTTCCTGAAACCTTCATAGCCGTTTACACCAGTAGAAAATGAACAGCAAAGTGCATCCAAGTCAGAAAGGCAATATTTTGTACCCACTTTGCACTGATGTAGTCTGTACCGGACAGCAGAAGACATGGGGCAATGGAAAAATCAGGCCTTTCTGATCTATAGATGAAAAGTGCTATACAGCCATGGTATCCAACACACTAGCCACATGCGGCTCTTCAACTAGTTAAGTGTGGGTAGTTGGCTTGAACAATAAATATAGTTTCAGAATAACATGGCTAGTTCGCTATAGTGATAGCCTCTATAGTGGCTACTGATTCAGAACTGGTGGGACACCAAAGCTATATAATCACAGAGAGGTACACATGTTAGTCTCTACCTTCACAAAACAAAAAAGCAATCATGTAGCACTTTAAAGACTAGCAAAATAATTTATTAGATGGTGAGCTTTCGTGGGACAGACCCACTTCTTCAGATCTGGAAATTCTGATGGAAGTCAACTGGCATGACGAAAATATAACAGAGAAAGAAAAAGCAAGAGAGAGGTAGAAAAAAAGTGAAATGAAAAAACGACAGTTTTATGCGTGTAGAGAGAGAGCTGTGTGTACACACACACACACACACACACACACACACACAGAGTAATTAATCATAAAAAGAAGCTTCAAATGGTTTGAAAGTGCAGGTTGGACCTCCAGCACCACTGGGACCTGACCCATCCTAGGCCAGCCTCCTGCCCTCAGGCTCCTGGAATGTTTGGTTCAGAAGCATTTACGGTCCTGGTGGACTAGGCATGATGCCGGACCAGAGACTGCCAGTTTTCACAGGTGCAACCTGTGTTTGAAAAAGGTTCCCAACAAAGTTCTCGTGTTTTATTCTATTTCCAAAATCCTAACTGCAGGAAAGAAGAGCTTAGAAAACTTTTCTCCAAAGACACTCAGAGCACAAGGTTTATCAGTGCTCAGGCCTTTCCAGCTTCCCGTTTGTTTTTTTTTTAAATAGGTAAACCTTATTTAACATTCTAATCTCTAAATCAGCCCGCAGCAGGCTACAATATGCATTGGGAGGAGATTGCTCTCCTCTCCACTCCAGGAAGAAAGAAGATCTATCTTAGATAGCCTGCCCAGCCAGCCACAACCATGAGCTCCACTGGATGGGAATTCATTTCACAGTGCCTGCCAGAAATACAGGTGACACAGAAAAGGGATGGATGAGAAGAAGGAAGTGGTCTTAAACTGTCCAAAGATTATGGAATTCCAGCTTCCAATGAAGTGAACTCTTAATCAATCCTCAGCTTGGATTATGTAAAATTTGTTGTATGCTGATATATGTTGCCTGCATTCTCTCAACTGCTTATGAACACTGTAATTTTCTTCACAAAACAGTCTAATAGCACCAATCCCCCTTCTAATTATAGATGTCTCTTATGCATTATAATCTTTATACAATTAAAACCACTTAAAAGAAAAACAGATTAAATTTAAAAAAAAGCGTGCGTTTCAAAAACATGGGAGACTGATGTAAAACAACAAAAGCTCAGGGAATTGAAACATTTAAGGCAGACATCCTGTCTTTAAATGTAGTCACAGGATTGTTGTTTCATCCAAACTCTCCAACCCAAAATGGACAACGTGGATTTTGACCACGATGTAAAAATCACACTCTCCCATTTAAAAGAAAAATAAAAGTTTTTGTGAAATGTGTACAGACAGGCAGCATACCTCTCCCTCCTTGATTTGATTTTTGAATACAACCAGCTGCTACATAAAACATTAGTGAAAATGCATATCTAATTTAGGTAAAGGCTCCTCAAGGTAAAAATGTATTTAAGGCACGAAAAAAACAAAACAAAAACTTACAACTTTTACCAGTAAGGCTAAAATTGCTGCTAGAGACACTGTGATTTACCGCACAAACACGTATCTTAGAAACTTACTGACCAAACTACATGGGGCCCCACTGAAAACAATGGGAATTTTGTCATTGATTTCAGCGGGGAAAAGATTTTACCCACTCACCCCTTGCATTCACCCGTGTCCTTCCTTCACTCTTTTTTATGCTTTTTCCCAGCCTGTACTCCTACACCTGAAAGTCCCTGCATTATCCCAGTATGCATCATGACCTCTCTATTCAAATCTCTCCCTAAAGCCCTCTTCATTGACGACCAATGCTAGCCCATGTCTCTAAAAATACCTGTCTTGTTTTTCATATTATTTTTGTACTGCTGAATAGTATTGGAGTCTCAGGCATAAACCAGGATCCAACTGTGCTATATCCTCTACCAACACAAAGCAGAGAAGTAGCTCATTGACCTAAAGAATGTACAACTAAAAGCAAACACATACAACTATCCAGACCTGTAATGTCCAACGCACTAGTCACTATTTGTCCAGTTGAGTGTGGCTAGTTGGCTTGAACAATAAATATAGTTTCAGAATAATGTGGCTCGTTTGCTATAGCAGAAGCCACTGTAGTGGCTACTACTTCAGAACTAGTGGGACACCATGGGAATAGACTGTAAAGTCCATGGGGCAAACGCCACGTCTACACTAGACCTTATAGTCAATTGCAAATATGCAGTTCCAGCTATGACAATTCCATAGCTAGAATCAACTTACCTACAATGGATTTACCTGGCTGTCCTCACAGATGGAGGTCGATGAGAGAAACTCTCCCGTCAACCTCATTTACTTCTTGTGAGACTGGAGTACAGGGGTCAACAGTCAATCCCAAGCAGATTGATTTTGTGCATCCCCACTAGGTGTGCGAAATCGAACCCTGGAAGATTGCCTCTGACCACGTCGATCTTCCAGTTAGTGAAGACATACCCAAAGAATTATATTCCTCAATGCAGAGCACATAAGTCCTCCCACACATCCCTTTAAGACAGGGATTCCCAACCTATGGGTCGCGATTAGATTTGTTAAGGGACGCCAGCAGCTGGGAACTGCACCTGGTTCTCCAAGAAGCCATTTGCAGCTCCTTAAGCCTGCCACATCCAGCAGCTATCACTACCAATAGAGAAGCAATTATGCATTACAGAGACAGCTTCTCCACCTTTGATATTCATAGCCACCCCAGGCAGGTCACTTTATAGACTGGCAGTAACTAATTTTCATCTCCCCTCACCTCTGGGTCACCAGGTCTTCCTGAATTGTCAAAAACGGGTCCTCTCCTGGAAAAGGTTGGGAACTGCTGCTTTAAACCAACAGTATTATGGCCTGAGACTTCATATAATTAAGTGCATACACCTTTAGGCCAGAGACATCCCTTCTTAAAACAGGGGCTTACAGGCGGAGAGCAGGCACAAGTTTAGTTATCAAAAAATGAGAATAAGTTCTTACAGAAATATTCTTGTATTTACAGTGAGGCAGTTGAAATCAACAGAACACAAAAGGATCTCAAAAAACTGACAGTGAATTGCCAAGGTCTGCAGCAATGCATACCCGCACTAAAAATATGCAGCTTTCACTGCTCAACAGAGCAACAGGAAACCTACAGAGGTATTATAGTGAGAGAAGGAGGTTAACTCTTTCCAGCATATTAGATCCGGGCACCCAAAAACTGGTCATCAGATCACAGACTGTTTCCTACCTGCTCCCTTATCGTCTATGAGTGGAGAGGTTCCAACTCAGTATATGCAAGGGCTACTCCCTCTGAAAATCCCATCCCTTCCTCTCACCACATTCATTCTGGGGATGCTTATCCCATGCTGTAAAATATAAGCTGCTTGCTGACTTCCAGAAGTGTTCTCTAAAACCAAGGGAAAGCAGCTGCCACAGCAGCTCATTAGGCAGTAGCAACAGCTGCTGCTAGTGGGCACGTGACATTATCCAAGGAGCAAAGAACAAAAACTTGCTGGAGAGATGCGTGCCCCTCCCTTCTTCACAACCTTCAGTACTTCTGACAGGTGACGCTGCAAGGGGAATTCTCAGCACTCATGTAAAATTGGTTCGTGAGATTCCAAAACAGGAGAAAACAAACAGCTTTACAATGTTAACGCTGCATTTTTTAACAAAGTCTGAAACAACCTTTGGTTTCCTTACTACTCAGCTGTGGACTTCCCATTTCGTCCACCGGCACGAGCAACACCACAGCCATCGCAAGCAGGAGTGAGGGGCTCTTTGAGCTTCTCAGCTGCTCTTTTCATCCCCTTTGCAACTTTCCACTGGGCAAAACCATGTCGCACAGCTTCTCTGTGCAACAATAAATGGTCTTGGGGATTTTTTGAGAGTGGCAGAAAAATCAATGCAGTCAGTTTCGAACCGTAGAAGTGTTGTTTTAACAATAAATGGTAATAATCCCTAGGTAATAAATTGTAGCTGCTTAACAGAATTGTCAGAGGACAGGCGTAAGGAGTGGACTATGGAGGAATAAGCATACGGTTAGGAGTGGACTATGGAGGAATAAGCATATGGTTAGGAGGGTTTAATTCTGGTCCTACTATGGACTTGCTCTGTAGCCCTAGATAAGTTACTTCACGTCTCTGCACCTGTGAAATAGGACTACTACCTTCTCTCAGGGGTGTAGCGAGGAGTAATGAATTAGACCATGTCTACACTATGGGATAATGTCATACTAAGGTACACAATACCTTAGTACCTAAATAGTGTAGCTGGAGTTGACATATTTTAGGTCGAGTTACTGCAGCATCCCCACTCCCCTTATGCTTCTCATTCCGGTGGAATATCAAGCCAACAAGAGCATGATCAGCGGTCGATTTAGTGGGTCTTTACTAGACCCGCTAAGTCAACTTCCATGGGAATTGATCTCCGTAGCATCAATCTTCCTGTAAGTGTACAGGGCTGGGATTGGATTTTGAAAAGTATTCATTCAGTCTAGGCCTGACCCTACTCAAGTCACTAGGAATCTTAGCACTGACTTCAGTGGGAGCAGAGTTATACCAATGCTAAACTATTTCTCAAATTTCCCCCTCCCACAAGCAACATTAAAAATCCAGTCTTCCTTAGGCATCATCACCAGCAGGCTCTCTCAGCTGCTGGCCTATATACCAGCAAGAGAGAGCCACAAGACACTGAAATACTTTTATTTTCAGCTTTGCCCTGAGTCCTGCAGTAGGCCAAGCCCCTTCACATATTTGAGGAAACATGGTGCACAAATGTTACAAACTTTGCTTCATTAAACAAGCAAGGCACAAGGGGGATAGGTAGAGCTACAGCCCTGCAAATCCACAAGTATCTACTTGATAGTAGTGGGTATCTACTCGTGGAAATGGAGGTGAATATCTGCGGCTCATCTTTGCATCTATGGATTTGGATGCAGATAAGCATTTTGCATCTGTGCAGGGCTCTGTATATAGCTTGTGTATGTCTCTATTTAGCACATCATCCGCTTTCCTGCCTTTTTGCTGCTCTTCTGATGTGGCTTAACTGTAAGTGAAACAAACCTGGGTTCTGATGTTACCTTCTGTCTAGAAATGAGAAGATTCATCTGCAAATCACCATGTGGCAATTAAACAAGTGTTTACATTACACCTCTTTTCTAATTTCCAGCAACAGAGCACAAGGCCACCCACACATTCATTGGGCATCTCAACACATGCACAGAAGAAAAAGACACCCAAATGCTGGAACTGCAGAGGTATTATTGCTGATCTCGGTTCTGCCAGCTAAAGCGCTACTCAGACTGCTACAAGTGTTTTATATTGTACAGCGTGTATGAATATAAAGAGTGGCTTTCTACCGCACTTGAGGGCAGCTATGAAGTGCACAAACATAGGCCTGCACATTTATTAATTGTATCACAGATGCCCTGATGTGCCAAGTGCTATTCAAACACCTAGTGACAAACACTCCAGAGAACTTGCCATTGAAGTGTGCAAGGGAGAGACAAAGACGAGCAGAGGACAGAGAGGTGAAGGGACTTACTCAAGGTCATGCAGCAGGCCAGTCGGCCTATCCAGAATGGAACCCAGATCTCCTAGCTCCACGAGAGCCTCTCGCAGAGCAAAGAAACCTGTATATTTGATCTTTGAATGTAGAACACACTCATCTCCCCATCCTTATGCAAACTCAAAATGCAAGGGCAGAGAAGTCTTACCATTCATTAAAAAAAAAAAAAAAATCATGTTGCCCTGCCAACTTTATAAATAGACTGGTTTATTTTTAGGTCAACTTGCAATGAGTGCGTTCACTTTCTCCTTCTATCCTTTCACTCTCGCTTGTCACCACCAACAGATTCAGCGCTCGCTCAACCCTCATCTTCTTTGGGCTGTGCAAGAGACACAGGAGCTCATGGTGAGCTGACCAGTCACGTACTTGAATTCTACTTGCCGGATATCCCAGACATTTGTCTAATGGGGAAATGTAATACACAGCTCCTTGCATACAAGGGCATTTCAGTCTGTGAAACCTAACGGGAGCTCTGGCACAGGGAAATATAAGTTTCCCGTTTAAAAACAAGCCTAGTGACTTGCTCACTACCACACAGCAGGTCACTGGCAGCGGTTGTAAGGTTATGTCTACGCAGCAGCAGTATTGCTGAATAAGCTATTCTGGAAGAGGTATTCCAGAATATCTTACTCCGAAATAGCACAGCAACACACTAAATGCATTCTGGAATAGCACTCAGCTATTTCGAAATAGAGCATATACACACAATAGAGCACGTTTTGAAACAGAGCTCTTGGGCGCACCATGGCCTGTTTCGAAATAGGCTCTATTCCCGGTCTACACAGCCCCTATTTCAAAATAGGCACTATTCCTTGTACAATGAGGTTTACCGATTCTGAAATAAGGCATTTGCTATTTCAAAATAATAGCAGTTGGATTGTACAGATGCTCTCCTTTATTTCAAAATACCAGCTGCTATTTTAAAATAACCTTGCTGTGTAGACATATGCCAAGAGAACCTAGAATATGATGCACTTTCCTGAGCTAACCCTTAGAGGAGAGGGGTGCAGAAGTGGGAGGCAGGCCCCCTCGGGGAGCATGACATTTCATAAGGGGGCACAGCACAATCGGCTGCTGAGTCTCAGGCACATCCATCTCATTAAAAATGCTGAAATCTGTTACTGTTTTTATGTCTGTGCATTCCCACTGATATCCCAATTAAAGTTTTTACATTCTACAGACATTTTCTTACACATGCTGAAAGTTTTTTTTTTCTTTTTCATATGAACATAACCTAAATTTCAATTGGTTTGGGTAACATTGGATAGGTTGGGGGGCCCTGCTAACTGAAGGGACGAAAAGTAGGGCCTGACATGAAAAGTTTGCTCACCCTGCCTTAGGCCACACTACAACGGCTACCTAGACAGAGGGAGAAGGATCAGATTTAGTCCCATTTAGGCGTTTATCGCTAAAGCAAAGTGGCGGGCGGGGGAATCCCTCTTTAATTATAATTATAATGAAGTTTATAGAACACTTGAAAGAAATTCAACTACCAGCTTCTATTTACCACGGTACATATGGGAGGATGGAGGTGGCAACGCACCAAGTTTGCTGTTCAGCTGGCCAAGTTTGCTTTTATTACTTCTTGTCACTATGACAGGTTTCTATGAAAACGAGCACAACTTTGAATGCCCATCAACAATGCAATTATAGCAATTTGGAGGTAAGGTTTGCCCGCTTAACCAGCCCTATTCAATCTCAACATGTTGAGGGCACGGGGAGAAGCAAAATGCACCGGACACAGCCACAGATGTTTAGCAGCTGCCCTCCGTTCTCTGTCTGTCTCATTAAGGCATCCCACACTATGCATCTGATTGGATTGGCCACTATGTAATAAACTGCCCATAGTACAGCCTTTAGGATTCCACCCTGCCCCCAAGACTCATTTTCAAGCATGGACACCTTGCTGGTGACTTGCTGTGTGTCACACCATGCCAGCAGAAGAGGAGAGACTTTTTTAAAAGCATACAACAAATGTTTATAGCCTGCCTCGGTTACCGTAGGAGATCATTTCTCCCATCACAGGGGGTTTGTTATTTAACTGCAATAACACCAGCAGTGTTGATCACAATCAGGGGTGCCACTGTGAAAGGCATGCTCCCAAAGTGCTGACACCGACCCTTCCACAAAATACCTTTAGTCTAAAATGATGAGCGACAACCCTGTCTTCCCAGCTTTTGGTGTATCTACCGTACGTTTGAGTGAGTGCGTCTGTCCACAAGTCTGTCTTCTCGAGAGAGAGAGTGTCTGTCCACCAATCTGTCTGCTCAAGAACCCCTCCTACGAGGTAAGCACCACGACTGCCCAATTCGGTATGCAGCTTCCTCTTATTAGAGCTTAAAGCGACATCAGGGTTTGGTTGTGCCAGGACAATGGGCTGTGCCTGCGATGGGATTGCTTCTCAGAAAAAACATTCAGAAATGAGACCGAAATCACCAGGCAGGTGAAAGGAGCTGTCTGGGAGTGCCTCCCCTTGCCCCCATCTGGGACTGCTCCAAGCCTGAGCCTCCCACCTACCCAGGCGTCCTTTGGAGGGGGGTGAAGCTCTCTACCCATTCACCCAGCAAAATTGCTGACAGTTCCCCTTTGTCAGGGAGCACGGGGAAAGTGCATGGTTTGCTGCATTCCTCACTCTGGCTGGGAAGAGCCAGTGGCAGATGAACCTGGACCTGCCTTAGGCAGAGGACATGAACCCCTCACCTGGCTGTGCCTGCTGAATCTGCAGTGTCTATGGTGTTTCTCACCTGACCCCTAATCTGCTAGGCTGAGACAGGGTTCCAGAAGTCCTCTCTCCCGGGGCAGCCTGCGTACAGAACCCCTTCTCCCCTGTACCACCCCAGGGTGATGATTTAAATGAAGCATATGTAAATTTTCCTTTTATTTTCCAAACAACAAAAATAGTTGAGTTAAGGGCCCAAACAACACCGGGTAAATCTTCTACTGACATTTATATATTTGATTTTCATATGCAAAGATAGTTTTGGGATCTTGAAATAGGACTAATGCTACTTCAAGAAAAAGGAGTATTGGGTTATTCTGCCCCATGCCCCCTGGTCAAAAAGAACCTAAATTAAATTAAACTGTTGCACTTCAAAGTAAAAGTCCCTTCATGCAACACAGCACTACAGTAAAGTGGAAAGTGGAAGGATATTTTTGGACAAAGATAAGAAGGCAAACTCCTCTTTACAAGAAATGCCGTAGGGTTTTGTCATCACATGAATTCATAAAGGCGCCCATGACCAAGGGACTCTTCCTGTGTATTCAGCGCAGGGCTCTGAGGAGAAAAAGCTTGCCTGGTGGCTAAGATGGCTCACACAGTAGCATACGACTTTGGAGCCCTCATCTGCCACAGGCTTCCAATCTGACCTTGGGCAAGTCATTTAGCCCCACTGTGGTTCACTTTCCCATCTGTAAAACAGGAAGAACATCATTGCACCACATCTCAGGGGTAGTGTGAAGTGGAATAGAGTGAGATGCTCTGATATGATGGTAATGGGGACCAAATAAAGTGCTCAGCACACACAGACACTCACTTTTCCAGACCTTATCTGAAACACATACTGAGCATGATTACTCGGGCAGGCAGAAGGCCTGCCAGCTCACTGGTGGGATATGAACCTACAGTTCAAAAGCACCCAGGGCATTTCAACCCCAGTGCTCAGACTAATAAACCATCCATCGCCTTGGGCAGAATGCGATCTCTCTGCTTCCCAAGTTCCTAAGGTTATTGCCATGTTTATTTTGTCTGCTCAGGCTTTAAACTGGAAAAAAAAAAAAAGAAGTGATCTATTAGACACGTTTTCAAACCAAATTGTTGCTGGCTAAATTGTCATGACCTTCCTTCTTCCATCTCCCCTCCCCCTCCCCACCGCCCAGTCACGAGCAATAGAAATTAAATTGATTCAGTCTATCAGTGCTCTGCATCTAAGTGATTAAATTCAGCCACTAGAAAAATCTGTTTTGTGCTGCATCTGAGAAATAGAAGCTAGGTCATTGGATCCAATCTCACCAGCCTCAAACAGGGAGGGGGTGGGAGTGCAAAAGGAAAGGTAAAATACAGACCTTGTCATTGTGGTTTTATCACCAGCATCATCTTTTTCTAAGAGAGGGGTCCAATTACTTAGGCCAGGTCTGCACGACACCGGAAGGCCGAATTAAGATACGCAATTCCAGCTAGTTAATTACACAGCTGAAGTTGATGCACCTTAATTTCGGCTTCTACACAGTCACCACAGAAGCTATGTCTGTACTAGCCACAAAAGTTGACTGCAGATACTCAATTTTAGCTACACCAATTGCACAGCTAAAAATCAATGAATCTACGCTTGGCTAACCTTCTGTCGCCCTTCTCCTGTGAAGACAGACAAGTTTCTCCCTTCGACCTTCTTTACTCCTGGCTTCTCATGAGGAAGATAGGGCTCGACTTTGACCCCTATGAACTTGAACCCCAGAAGATAGACCCTGAGTGGACTGATCTTCCGCAGCAGTGTACATCACAGCCCTAAGGGAGGTCGATGGGATTGTGCACGCCCGACTTCCTTTATTCCTAACGAGCAGCAGGAGGACCAATGCTGATGCAGCATCCTGTAAGTTCGAGTCAGCATGCCCTTACTAGGCACGTTAAATCAAACTTTGGACGATCAACCACAGCAGGGTTGATCTGCCCTGTAGTGAAGTCGTACCCTTAGGGAATGTCTACACTGCCAGGAAAATCGACCCAGCGTTTGATTTTGCATGGCTCATGAAGACGTACAAAAAAATCAATCAAACTGTGTGGGGTTGGCCGCTGACCCCTGTATTCCTCGATATCGTGAGGTGTAAAGGCGGTTGATGGGAAAGTTTCTCATTGACCTCCCTCTGTGTTGATGCCCAGGTAAGTCCTTTGTAGGTAAGTCGACTTCAGCTACACAACTGCCACAGCTAGAAGTGTATATCTGCAAGCGACTTAACTCCTGGCTGCAGAGCAAGCCTTAGACAGCAGGTTAAAGCCAGCTTTCAGAGACTGAGGACAGGTAGCATGAAGGAAAGAATACGCATTCCTGTAGCAGCAGCATTGTCACTGCAGTGCAAACTCGTCATTTGCACGCATGTTTATTCAGTTAGCATGAAGTCTAGAGTTGGGATTTCTGCTTTTGGGGGAGGGGTTGGAGAGAGGCACACCCGAGCTTCCTCGCATCACGTGTTTTCTCCCTTTCATATGGTAACTATCAGAGAATCCCATGGCTAGAAGAGACCTCAGGAGGTCATCAAGCTCAGCCTCCTGCCCAAAGCAGGACCAATCCTAACTAAATCATCCCAACCAGAGCTTTGCCAAACCAGGAATTAAAAACCTGTAGGGATGGAGGTTCCACCACAAGCTCTCGGTAAGACATTCCAGTGTTTTGCCTCCCCCACTGTAACTTGAGAGCATTGCTCCTTGTTCTGCTATCCGCCACTACTGAGAACAGCCTCTCTCCATCTTCTTTAGAACCCCCCTTCAGGAAGTTAAAAGCTGCTATCAAATCACTCCTCACTCTTATCTTCTGAAAACTAAATAAGCCCAAATCCCTCAGCCTCTCCTGGTAGGTCATGTGCTTCAGCCCCCCAATCATTTTTATTGCCCTCTGCTGGACCATCTCCCACGCATCCACATCCTTTCTATAATGGCGGGGGGGCCCAGAACTGGACGCAATACTCTAGCTGTGGTCTCACCAGTGCCGAGCAGAAGGGTATAACAACTTCTCTAGATCTGCTGGAAATGCTCCTCTTAATGCACCCCAATAAGCCATTAGTCTTCTTGGCTACAAGGGCACACTGTTGACTTATATCCAGCCTCTCATCCACCGTAATCCCAAAGCCCTATTTCTGCTGCACTGCTACTTAGTTGGTCCCCAGCTGTAACGGTGCTTAGCATTCTTCCGTCCCAAGAGCAGGAGTCTGCACTTGGCCTTATTGAACCCCACCAGATTACTTTTGGCCCAATCCTCCCATTTGTCTAAGTCACTCTGGACCCTATCCCTACCCTCCAACCTCTCTTCCCCTAGCTTAGTGTCATCCACAATTGCTATAAAAACAATAGAGGTAAAGAAGACTGGATGATTATCACATTGGTGCAGTTCCCTCTTTGGATAACAGACTGCAGAAGAAGGAGACATATGCTATGGCTAAATTTGTGAGGCTGAAGCTCGAATAACTTATTGGGGAATGGGGGTATTAGGAGTAAGACCCTCCACTAGCATGAATCTGACGGCTGTGGAGTTAACAGTGTAGTCCAGTTGGCAGGATGCAAGAGATCTAGGTTCTTCACCTGATTCTGCCACTGACCTCCTGTGTGACGTAAGGAGAGTAACTGGCCTTCTCCGAGCCTCAGTTTCCCTATTGGTTAACTCTGGATAATTCTTAACCACCTTTGTAAACTGCTTTGAGATGTGAAGAAGGGTGGAAGAGGTGTGATAAGAGGTGGGGAAGTACCCAAAAAGTTACTCGAGTAAAAGTAAACCTGCTTTCACTTCTGGATACTTCAGTACAATCAAGATGGGGGTGTGCACGCACTTTTTGTTAAGTAGTTTTCCAGGGGCACACCTGTGACCTGTACTTAAGTACATCTACCCCCCGCACCACCCCCCCAAAAGAAGGCAGCTGTACTTTTACTCAAGTAACATTTGGGGTACTTTCTCCACCTCTGAATATTATTACACGCTGATTTGCACTTTCTTAGGGCTTTTTCTGTTTCAAAAAATTAGCTCTTAGCACTGTGGTGTCCAACACGCTAGCCACAGGTGGCTATTTGGCCAGTTAAATGTGGCTAGTTGGCTTGAACAAATAAATATATTTTCAGAATAATGTGGCTGGTTTGCTACAGAAGTAGCCATTATAGCAGCTCCTGCTTCAGAAGTGGTTGGACACCCTGGTTATAAAACAAATGCAGAGAGAGAAAGACTGTACAAAAATAACTCTCAGTTATTCGGCCCTCCTCTTCCAGAAATGTGTTTCCTACATCTGTGGGACTTCTGGCAGGCCTAGTGCTCTGGCCTCATCTGACCTTATCCAACTGCATCTAAAGGGACCTCATCTAAATATGTTACCCTCACAGAAGCAGTACAACTCCAGGGAAGCTGGAGCTGAAGCACTGCCTTCTACTCCACAATATCACTCAACCACCACCCTGGCTACAAAACTTTAAATATCCACTTTGGTGGAAACGAAAATCCTGATCTGGACCCTACAACTGACAAGTTCTAACCTGCACCACATATGAGGCCACATCTGGAAACACATATGCAAAACTGCCATGTCTTTAAAAAAAAACCTCCCCCTTTTGTATTTTCCTACATCTGGATAAAAAGAAAAGCACTCACAGCCGTGCAAGTTGTTTTGTTCATTTGTTTTTATTTCCATTAAGGATCAGATCAAATCAAATACTTAAAACTTCCCACCAACCGAATTATACAGCTTATTAAATAGTTTATTATTAAATAAAGTTATTAAAGTACAGTATTACACACCAATTGAGCTTGCCTAGAACATCTGACCTCTCCCAGACAACACTCCCTACTAAATATCGTACTGTACCCTCCCAGCACAGCACGTACTATTCAACTTTGAGATCAAATGCCCTTCATGTTACATTTGCAATATGCCAAATCTTCTTTCTTCACAGCTCTTTCCTATAAAAAGGCTGATGACAAGAATACACACAACTTCAGTGGTGTCCAACCAGTTCTATAGCGAACTAGCCACATTACTCTCAATATATGTTTATTGTTCTAGCCAACAAGCCACACTGGCGGCTAGCCCAGCTCCATAGTCTTCCAAGTTTACTTGCAACAGTTCAAGATATTGCCCTGTACTTACAGCAGGGCATCAGAAGAAAGCCGAAAAGCCTCCTATCTTCCTCTTTCTACTCGTTTATTTCTAGTTCTAGCTGTATCCAACAGCCCTGGCATCC
Source organism: Carettochelys insculpta (assembly GCF_033958435.1). Taxonomy (NCBI): domain Eukaryota; kingdom Metazoa; phylum Chordata; order Testudines; family Carettochelyidae; genus Carettochelys; species Carettochelys insculpta. Next base: position 10,065,259 of record NC_134155.1, read on the forward strand.
CACTTTGGTTTTTCTGTAAATTACATTTTTGCATTGTCTGCACTTTTTCAGAAGACAATGCAAACAGTCCTGTAGCACCTTAAAAAGACTAATAACATTATTTTTTAGGTAATGAGCTTTCCCGGGAAAGACCCACTTCCTCAGGTTCTGGAGCAGAAGTGAGAGAAAAAACAGAGAAAACTGAGGAATCAGCTAAATATAAAAATTGAAGAATAAAAATGTAGCTGGTTCTCTCAGTTTGGGCTTCTGCGTCACCCTCATTAAGGGAAGTGGGTGGGAGCCTGAACTCGCATTGACATTCCTTACTCCAAACGGGGAACAGGAGTACCGACACAGATTCCCTGTAAGTTTAATTGAGCGTGTCCCTACCAGGCATGCTAAATCACACTCCAGAAGATCGACCATGGCAGGGTTCATCTTCCCTGCAGAGAACGCAGACCTTGGGATTATAGCTGGATGAATCAAAGAGCAACACTGTGATACAACAGTAAAGGAAACGCACAGACAGACAGTCCTTGAGACAGTTATAAAAGATTACAGAACACAACGCAAGCCACTTAATTGCATGCAAGTGAGCAAACTTTTCCTCCCTCCTCCCCCTACCCATACGCAATAAAAAGCCTTGGGAGAAATGATATAAAATAGATAACTACAAGGCACAGCCTCATCCAGCTTCTTACATATAGTTTATCACATGAACTACAGTTCGGTGGTCGGTCTTCTGTAACGAGATACTGATCCCAGGGGAAGTTTAGGAATCACAGTAACGAGCCTAAGGGCGAGCACCTGCCCACTCGGATGCAGAACAAATCACACGCTAGCCAATAAATAAGTTTGCAAACACACAGATTTACCTACCTGGTGAGGCTGAAATTAAAGAGAGATATCCCACCTTCCAGTTGAAGCCATGCAAGTGCAGACAAGTCACCTCGTTCTGACTGACGGATGACTCCTGAGAAGCACAATAATTGTGCAAAAGGTACAAAGCTGCCACTAACCACCATCTCCAGTACATAAGGGTACAGCACATACAGTGGGGCCAACAATCTCGTGGGCCCCTGGGTAAGATGAGAGAGGTCCTGCTCTGCACCCCCGGAAAGGGCAGGGCCTCAGATGAAGGGAAAAAGCTGGGGGCAACCAACCCTCAAGCACTGCCCAGAACAAGGTTCACACCCCGCCCCCCACATCCCCTGCAAGCCATCGGTGCTTCCTGAAGCATGGAGCACAGTGCTCCACCAGCAGTATAAAGGGCCCAGAGATCCCACTGCTGTTGCTGTAGTACAGGTTGAACCTCTCAGGACCTGACCAGTGCTGTAGGAGAGAATCTGCTGAACCACCGGAGGTCAATATTGCCTAGCAGCATTACCAACACTTCCACTGCTTCCTGGGCTCTTAGAAGACACTTAGGGGTAAATTACAGCTAAATAACAGCACAGAACATGGAGAGCCAGGACTGGGGGCTGTAACAAACTGTATGGGCCACAGGAAACTTCGACGCACCTATAATAAGTGGTCATCTGGCTAATTAAAATCATGCTGAATTACAGATGTTGCCGGACGAGGGAGTTCCAGATTAGAGAAATTACACCTATAATGACTGTGAGAGCCAAGAGCTCCAGGCCCTGGGGGAGTTGCCCAATCACCTAAATGCACGTGTATAAAAAGAGTTGGGCTGTTGCATAGGAGAAAAATGAATCCAGACTGGGAAAGCCCAAATTCAGACAGTTGTTCTCTCCCCTACTCAAGCGGGTGTGTGCTTTCTTTAAAGATCTATTATTCTGCTCACAATTAAACAGGTGGAAATTTCTCATTTCCCTGCTAATTAAAGATCACTCGTTTCACTATAAAGTCAAGGATCAATTTCAATATACTCAGGAGGAGTTTATGTTTCCTCCCAGAGTACCAAACAGCGGCAGTAAAATTTACCCACCAACGCATCTGATAAAGTGCTACAAATTCATCTGGACCAACAGCCTTGAAGTTTAACTACACAGCTCTAAAGAATATGGGAGAGATTAGTTAATGTTTGGACAGCGCTTTGAAAATGTAAAGTGCTCTATAGAAGTATTATTGTTACTGAGCAGTCTGCTCAGAACGACTCCTGCATTTACCATCTGGGGAAATAATGGCTTTAAACAGTTTGTGTGAGTGTCCAAGTGCACTTAACTTTTTCCAAATATTTTCACAATTAGCCACAGATGGTGGGAGAGCATAAATTGTTTCTCCCGTTTCCCACTGGCTTCCAAGAGAAAACTGAAGAGGGCAGGGGGAATGGGAGAAGTCATGAGTATCAGAGTATATGCAGGACTTTAACCGATTACATGTCATGACAACAAAAGGTCTGTCCACCTTCTCAGCTCAGCTATAATGCACTCTGCCATCCTCCCCTCCCCTCCCGCACGCCCGTCCTTGATTTCATGTTCATTTTAAATTGGGTGATTTGTTCCACATCAATATTTCAGTAGCATCATGAGCAAGTGAACAGATTTCCTCCTGGGCTGCAAGCACACTCGCTTAGGACACATTGTGTGGGGATGATAGCGATGCTTTACTGAGTAAATTCCATGACAGTAGAGAGAACAGCAAGAGTTAAGAACAAAGACACTTCCTTCATTCAGCAGATAGGTTCCCTTAGACAGCACGCCACATTCTTCTTTTGATGCATCCTCAGCTAGGGTAAATTGACGTAAGTCCCCTGGATCCCTGAAATCAGGGTCACGTTCATTTACCTGCACCTGGTGTAAATCACCACTGGTTTCAATGGAGCCACGCCTGCTGAACTGCTGGCCTCACACAGTAGTCACCTCAGACTTTTATTGCTAACGCACTATAGACTGCTGCAAAATATTCTATATTAAGTCAATACAGAGCTAACGCTACTGAAAGCTACAGCATGTCCCAGTCTCTGCTTTCCAACACATCACTTTCATCCACTGACTTTTGATTTACACTAGTGTAACGAGAGGTCAAAAGCAAGCCTCAGTTCCAATAGCAACATTAGTTCACCCACTTTGTACCTCCTTTATGGTTTATAGCATGCCTCAGATCAAGTAGTCCTATATTAATCTATACATTTAATGAGAAAAGCAGGAACAGAAAACACAACTGGTGAGCCAACCATGCAAATATATAGTGTTATTCTGGGAACCTTTGTTTTTTACATTTCCTGATTAATCTGACCAACTAGGCAACCATGACATGATAGGATTTTGCATGTACGGGGTAGGGGGCAGAGAGAGAGAAAAAAACAAATGAAGGCAGATCCTAATTTTCTGAAGTATCCAGAGAAACTTTGCCAAAAATTATAGTAACTGTTGGTGGGTCTAGTTCTGGCCCTAGCCTATTTGATTCAGTGGGGTTTTCAGAGATGATCTGATGGGATGTGCCAGACCAGTTCATATCATTGATGTATCAAGTCAAATATTTTACCTCTGGTAGCTGGCAAACCTGCTACTTTAGATAACAGGGAAAAAGCCCTACTCTTCATGGTTCTGGCCAATGTACACTCCTATATGTTACCCAATTAGCGTCTAGGGCAGTGGGGGGCAATCTGATTACAGGCTGAGACACCTGTTACTGATGTTGCTCACCCACAGGTACTGCCATCCCAAGCCTATATTCAGGAATTTCTGGGGAGAGGTGCTTTTTTACGTAAATGTAGAACTCGACTTTTTTAAATTTAAAGGAATTCAAAATAGTCACATAATGAGTGTGCATAAGGGAGTTCAATGAAAAATTTGAGTGGAAACAGGGACTGGTAAAATGATTTTGGTATAACATGATAAAATTTAATGTACTAATAAAGGTCTCATAGAAATTATCTTCTGGGATCTTGCTGTAATATCGTAAGTGAAAAAATAATATTCCCTTAACCCCTCCCTTTCCTGCTGCGAGCAGCCACAGGCATACTGAGAAACATAGTCCTTTCCCTGCTCCAGGGTCAGCTCTCTAGGAAGGAACGACAGCTCCCGGGGTGCCTTGGTTCCCCCATCATGCCCTGCAGGCTTCCCCTGCACCGCACAGCAGCGCATGAAAATGGACAGGGGGCGGCAGTGGTGGGCATTTGCTCCTTTCACACACACCCTGCATACAGGCTTGCAACCCCATACCCCACAGGTTACAGAGGCTGCAGTTCGCCACTCCTGGCCAAGGGGAACTGTGGGAAGGGGCAGCAAACACATCCCTGTAACCGTTCACCTGTAGGCACGGTCCCCACAGCTCCCATTGGCCAGTTAGGCAAACCATGATCACTGGGAACTGAGGGGGGACCATGCTCCAGCTTGCAGGCATTCAACTTCAGCAAAACGTCTCACAGCCCGCACATTACTTTGATGAGCCACAGGCTGCCCACCAATGACCTAGGGAATTTTCCACATAACATTCTTTCACAAGGATATTCCGACATTCCTTATCTATCTAAAAGAAAGACTACATTGAAAGTCCAAAGACTCTTGCTAGCAATGTTTGCCCGTTGTTGGCTATTAAGCATCACTAGCTTATTTTTTGCCCTTGATCTATTAAAGGGATAATCAGATGTGGGGGAGAAGTAGGAAGTATGGAGGAATAAATTAGATTTTTTGTTCAGAAACTTTGCAGGCCCCTTAGACTGCTGGGATACTTTCTATTCTCGGAGTTCACTTCCTTGAAGTTTTCATGATTGGTTAAGGTCAGCAAGGACATAGAGAGAAATTACTGAGGGAAAATAAAAGAAGGTAACATATCTACAAGTATAATAAAATGCTACACTTAAAGGCTCATTGTACGCATGTGTCCCCACATGATATATAGCTCTAACATTTCAGGAATGATTAATGATTTTAGGCGCCTCCGTTTTTGAGCGTCCCACTTTAGACACCTTAAAGAAGCCTGTATTTTCAGGTGGCAATCAGCAAATCCACCCTCTGATAATTTGGTTCTTTAAGCCTTCTTAGGTCAGATACCCAAAAATCACACGTCACTTTTAAGATTTTGGACAACATCATCAATAAATCACTTGGGAGTTAGTCTACAAGGTGCCACAGGACTTCTTGTCATCATCAATCAAGGCATTTATGAAATGTAACATGTTACATGCACCTGTCAGAGATGGTCTAGACAGTGCTTGGGGCTGCCATGAGGGCATGGGACTGGACTTGATGACTTCTTGAAGTTCCATCCAGTTCTATGGCCCTATGAGTCTACTCACAAAAAGCACAGGGCCAAATTATGCCACCTGCTTAAGCTATAGCTGTGCAGCCACAAATGAGATTGGACTAAGGAAACAAGATAAGAAAGGTGGCTTTTAATGAAATAGAGGTCCACGAACCACCACTGGCCCTTCTTATGCTGAATCCGTAACCCAACATGTTAAGAACATGCTCTGCTTCAGGGGTTGCAGAGAAGTCCAGCTGCTTCAAGTTGAACTTCTCGTCTGGCACCCTGGAACCTGACAGGTACCAAACCAGAGAATTTGCTGAACCATGGGAAGTCAATATTATCTAGAAGTTTTACCAATAATTCCACTGCGGACTGAGCTCTTAGAAGACATTTAGGGGTAAATTACAGCTACATAACAGCACAGAACACTGAGAGCCACGACTCGTGGTTGTAAACAAACTTTAGGGGATTGCAATAAACTTGGCCCCTCCCATTATAAGTGGACATTCAGCTAACTAAAATTATGCCAGATCACGGATGTTGCTGGACCAGAGAGTGTCAAATGGTACCACCTTCAGATCACGTACTGACAAAAAGCTGGGAACCCAACTTTCCCAGGAACAGGATTATGTCTGAGTAGAACAACCTTCTTATAACACCAAGCTAAAGCTTGGACATGAGGATTAAAGTTCAACTTTGGCAGTTACAAGCACAGGCAAAAAGGTACCACATTAAACAAGAGCAAAAAGGAATGACCCATTTTTCTCTGATACCACTATATTTAAGATGACACTACTCGGACTGCTTTCAATTACACTTTGCTAATAAAAACAGCAGCCAGGATGCTGCCAAAGCCAAAGGGGGTTTTAAGCAGCACGGACTAAAATAATCAGTTTAGCCCTGTTCCCTCTCACTAAGAAGTCACTTCTGAGGCCCTAGCCCTGGCACCCCAGGGTATGCGACTTTCAGCGTCTAGTGACACAAGGTCACATCAGCAGTGGGAAAGCGCTTCCTCTGTCAGGGGTGACTATTCTGACAGAGCATCTGGCATGACTGATAGTCAGGAACTCACAGCATCAAAAGACAAGGTCAAATTCCAGAGAGTCAGAAACCGAGGACGGAGTGATGCTTGTGTTGATTCACTTGCTTTCACAATCACCGGGTATTTAATCTTTGCAGTTCTTTTCATTTGACACGACCAGCTCCTCTGGAGCCGTCGGAGACCATCAAGTAAATGAATCCAGATTTTATAAACAGCCATGGCAACTCACGCTCACATCACAGTCTATTGTTAATCAGCTCATTTTATGATGTGGGGAAGAAGAAGTGGGGATGTTAAGTTACCTAAAACAGTAAGAAAATTAAGTACGGGGGGAAACAGGTGACGGACTTCAGAGTTTGACAGAAGCACACACAAATTAGCAAGTTGAAGGTGAAAGCTGGGAGTGTATGGGGCCCTGAGGAACACAAATAACCTTTGGGTTAACCTGAACGATTTCACATGACCCCACAACAATGCAGTTTTCACTTTATTTGGAGACGGGGTGCTGTTTGCATACCAAGGACCTATTTCTGAACTGAAACAACATGAAATCTAGTCTCACAGAGTATTTCTTCCACCTTCCAGGAGCTGAGACGCTGGTCGGGGGTAATGGATTTTCCACCTAATGACTAACTGATTTAGGCACCTATTATCCATTTTCAAAAATTGCTTGGACACATGGGACTCTAAAAAGACGACGGGGGACTCAGGTCCTTTTGAAATTTTACACAAGGGCTCTTATAGATAGATATTAGTATTTTATTTCCAAGCTACTTGAAGCTTGAAAATAAAAACCACAAAAAATACACTGTGACCTCCCTCACACCTGGCCAGATGTGTCATACTCTTGAACCCGATTATAATAGGTGGCCTGTCTGATCAAAAACAGCTCAGACTTCTATTCCTACACTTGAGTGCATGTGTGTGTGGACAGACGGACACACATTCCATTCTTTTTAAGCTTAACTTTTCAAGGGAAGAAATTTGAACACTCTCTCACCACAGGAGCAGTAAAACACAACCACTTGCAGAGGGGGCTAGAGCCTAAGGAGTTGCCATGGGCAGCAAAATTAGCAGAGTCTCAACCATACAAAGCATGTATCAGAGAAGTAGCCATGTTAGTCTGTATCTTCAAAAACAACAAGAAGTCCTGTGGCACCTTATAGACTAAGAGATATTTTGCAGCATAAGCTTTTGTGGGCAAAGACCCGCTTCGTCAGATGCATGAGACCACACAAAAGTGAATTTAGTTCTTTAGGCTGATACAAAAGGACAAGTTAAGAACATGGCCCTGCTGGTCTACGCGGTGCACACAAAAGCTGTGTCTACACGTGCACGCTACTTCGAAGTAGCGGCACCAACTTCGAAATAGCGCCCGTCGCGGCTACACGCGTCGGGCGCTATTTCGAAGTTAACTTCGACGTTAGGCGGCGAGACGTCGAAGTCGCTAACCTCATGAGGGGATCGGAATAGCGCCCTACTTCGACGTTCAACGTCGAAGTAGGGACCGTGTAGACGATCCGCGTCCCGCAACGTCGAAATTGCTGGGTCCTCCATGGCGGCCATCAGCTGGGGGGTTGAGAGATGCTCTCTCTCCAGCCCCTGCGGGGCTCTATGGTCACCGTGGGCAGCAGCCCTTAGCCCAGGGCTTCTGGCTGCTTCTGCGGCAGCTGGGGATCTATGCTGCAGGCACAGGGTCTGCAACCAGTTGTCAGCTCTGTGTATCTTGTGTTGTTTAGTGCAACTGTGTCTGGGAGGGGCCCTTTAAGGGAGCGGCTGGCTGTTGAGTCCGCCCTGTGACCTTGTCTGCAGCTGTGCCTGGCACCCTTATTTCGATGTGTGCTACTTTGGCGTGTAGACGTACCCTCGCAGCGCCTATTAAGATGTGGTGCCGCGCAACGTCGAAGTTGAACATCGACGTTGCCAGCCCTGGAGGACGTGTAGACGTTATTCATCGAAATAGCCTATTTCGATGTTGCTACATCGAAATAAGCTATTTCGATGTTGGCTTCACGTGTAGACGTAGCCAAAGAGACAGAAACATCACATGCAGCAGACAGCTTAGGCTAGGTCTGCATTAGCTCAGAAGATTGACCCATTCGGGATTGATCTTCCCGGGTTCAATTTCATGTGTTTGGTAGGGACCAAATGAGATGCAAGGAGTAAGGGAGAAACAGGAGAAATTCTCCTATTACCTTCTTCAGAAAGGATGGCCAAGTAAACTGAGCACAGATGGGTCGATCCTAGCTATGCAACTGCTGTAGCTAGATTCTTCTATCTGCAGTAGATTTACTTTGCCTACTGTAGACATAGCCACAGTCTAAACAGGCAAGGCACAAAGAAATTATTTTTATACTCTCACTTTACAGACGTCAGTTAAAGCACAGAGGGGTTAACAGACTTGCCCACGGTCACATAGGAAAGTGCTTCTCAATCTCTTTTTATAAAGTACCCCTTTTTAAAAACACACACACACACACACACACACACACACACACACACTTTTCTCCTATACCTGCAAAGGTACATGTACCACAAGTTAAGAAACCTGGTCCTAAGGTAATCTGAGGTATTGAAACAAGTGCCATTCAACCATTCCAGATTACTGTACCCTTTTCAGGAGTCAGATTTGTTTTTCATACCACAAAGTTACACCTAATTTAAAAACTGCTTACTTTACAAAGACATGCAAAACTATCACAGAAGACAACTTCTGAAAACTTGCTGACTTTCTACCATTTCGTTATCAAATAAATTAACTGGAACAGAAATATTATACTTTCTGTCTGAATGAACTTTTAGACTGTACTGATTTTACTAATTTTATTTTTTTTTTTAAAGTAGCCTGTTGTAAAACTAGGCAAATACCTAGGGGTTGATGTACCCCTTGGAAGACCTTGTTGTACACCAAAGGGTACACATACCCCTGGTTGAGAGACGCTGACATAGAAAACCTGTAGCAATGCCAGAAGTTGAATCCAGATTCCAAGTCTTAGTCCTGAGCTTTCACCGCAAACCCCATCTTTCTTAATCCTGTTATTTAATTATAGGCCATCCTAGCCCACAATAGGCTCTGTCCTGTGAACAAAATGATCCCAGTCCTTCAGCTCCCACCTACTCTGCGATGTGCAGTGTGACCTGGAAACTGGAATATCATGGAAGCTTAACAGCTCATGCTGCTGTGCAAACAAGAGTCCACTCGTAACCGCCTCACATTTTTCAACTTAAAATTGATGACTAAATCAAGTATAAATGGGTCCAACTCATGCTCCACACCATTGACTTCAACAGACTTGTCCCTATGCACACAATTTCATGAACTCACACAAGATCTTGGACACCCAGAACAAGGGAATGCAGATTAGACCTCCCCCTGCCATTTAAAAAGCAGCTCTGCCTGTGCCATCGAGGATCTCTCTCTTTTGTTCTTGGGGCTCTGAAAAGGGAGGTGGGTTTGATACAAGTGTGAAAATATTGAAAGCAGGAAAGAAACTGGAGAATCCTTAGAAGTTTATCCAGGAACCCTAAGGATGGGTTCTGCTGAATGCCTGCGTGAGTTTGAGAGTCTGTGTTAACATGAAGCACTCAGGCCACTGCAATGACAGATGATGGCCTATTTCACTGAATCCTAGAACTGGAAGCGATCTAGAGAGGTCATCAAGTCCAGTCCTTTGCCCTCAAAGCAGGACCAGGCACCATCTAGAACATCCCTGGAAAGAGGTTTATCTAACCTGCTGTTAAATATCTCCAATGATGGAGATTCCACAACCTCTCTAGGCAACTTATTCCAGTGGTGAGCCATCCTGATGTTCCATTACAAGTTCCTTAGACTCCATCCACACTGGAGCTGAACACCTGAAAATACTTCTAAACACGTCCCAAAATGCCAGGCTTTAACAGAGTGGACCAGGCGCACAACTGTTTTTACAACCAGTTTTCTAGACAAGGAGAATCCTGGGGAATACCCCATTGCTCTTGCCAAGGCTGGATGCCATCCAACAAGGTCAAGAATAGAAAATGAAATGGAGAAGGGAGAGGCAGAGGCATTTTCTCCAGGCTGTCAGAAGCACGAGCAGGTATGATAAATATTTAAGTTCTCCTTATTAAGAAACGCTTGACAAGAAGCATGAACCCTGGAGGGGTTAAAAAGAGACGTATTCAATATGGTGTGAAAGTTAACGAGATGCTGTAACCATAATATACCTATCATAGCTGGGAAACTAGGTGAGGCCCCCACGGACCATTACATACCGCATGAAACTTTATGGACAATGTAATGTATTATTTTTAACGATTCCCTTGCCTATCACAGACCTTTGCCACCAAAAGGAATTTGCTTGGTTTGCAGTTGCCTTTTAGCAGCGATACCTTGCATATTATTAGGATTCGGCTTTATTTCAATGAGAAATAGGCGCTTGTACAAGACTTCACCTTGTTAATGTGAAACAAATAACACCTACTCCTCCCCCCATCATACAAGCTTGCGGGCAGCTACTGTACTGGGATACTCTGAATACCCTGCCCTGGTTTACTTCTCCAGGTAAACAAGTTATCTATAAACATACCAGTGAAAAACACTGGCACTTCTGCTAGTTCATCAGCCATCTCCAGGGAGAGCTAGGCCACAGAAACAACCAGCTGGAGTATTGCAATGATTGCCCCTGCAGGAGATGTATATAATAAAAATTGAAAGCTGCAGTATGAACTTCTCGCACACTTGTTCTTTTGGTTTATTCATCAGAAATAATTATCTGTGCATGTGTTCACAGGAGCACATACTTTATGACGTACATTAAAATTTAATGGATTTTTAATAATACTGTAACTACAGCAGATACCAACAATGAAATTTCAAGTCATACAAATGGTGCTGTTGCATTTGTGTCGTCGAGCAATGCGTTGGAAGGAATCCACTTCTAGCCTCCAATTACATGGAGAAAGCAAAGTTTGACAGATTAGCACCAATGTTCTCTAAACCTGGACTGAAATGGGTCTAAGCAGTAGACTGAAAGCCAGGGTTTCTAAATTTTATTCATGGCCTTACAGTTGACACCCTGAGTGGCCTGGCAGCAATAACTGAACTCCCAGTCTTAGCTTCCCTGCCTGCAAAATAGAAATAAAACATAGATCTACATCACAGGGCCAGTGGGAAAAATTCATGTTGCTTATAACATCCTTTGAGACTGAGTGGCACAATACAATAAAACTACAAGCACAATTATTGTAACTCAGAAGTGATGCACTACAAGTTGAACTTCTCTAGTCCAGCATCTTCGGGACCTGACTGGTGACAAACCAAAGAACGTGCTGAACCGTAGCAGGTCAAAATCATCTAGCAGCATTATCAACTCTTCCATTGCTTGCTGGGCTCTTGGAAGACATTTTGGCATATTTAGGGATAAATAACAGCAGAGAACACTGGAGAGCCAGGACTGGTGGCTATAAACCAAACTTTATGGGACCCTTGGAAACCTGGCCACACCCATGGTAAGTGGACATCTGGCTAACCGAAATCATGAGAGACCACAGATGTTGCTGGATCAGAGTGCTAGACTAGAGAGGTTCAACCTGTAGAAGTCTTCCTAACTATAGAGCAAAGCACAATAAGTTAGGACTAAAATCTAGCTGTATCTCTTGTGTTATGAAAGAATTCCAGGGTTATCTTATAGGCCTGGTCAATGTGCACCTGTAGAAACATGCTGCCAGCTCAGCATGCCCTGTTAATCAGCCGGGCAGCATTTGAATCTCTCCTGGGTGGCCATGCAAGCAGTCAGCTTAAATGGAACACTGTGCATGGTATGATTCATCCTGATCTCGCACAGATATAACGTCCCATGCTATCACACCCATTAGACATACAGCCAGTGTTTTAATAAGGTACTGATGTCTGTACCACACCCTTGTTAAGCCTTGCACGTTTAAAAAAACCCAAACATCTTAAAATACTTCTTTCAGATGCAATCCTCCTATAGGAGCAACTGACGCTCTCAAACCTCCTCTTGGAAGCTATTATACAGCCAGCCAGCCAGTACAAAACATCAGTCACCCGTTCTTAGGATGAGTATCTATTTGTGGAGGAAGAAATTATACATGTGGTGTCCTCACTAACAATGACACATCCCCACTCAAGTGTGAGTCACCTACTCATGTAAGCACATTTCTGAAAATATCTCATTTTCCAGGATTAAATTCCACACACTTGGGACAAAATACCTACTTCTTAAAAAATAGCACAGCTAGGCAGGAAGGTTGAAAACAATAATGTAACAAGGCACCACGTCTTCAAGATCACAGGACACTCAGCTTCATAAACCCATGCTGCGACTGAAAGCATTTAGGATATGGAAGGTAGGCAGTCAAAGGCGCTCTTTATGAACCATTGCTAAGGTCACAAAAGTGCTATTGTCCATAAGAAGGCCTCCAGAATGTTTTCGGTGATTCATGCTTTACAAAAAGATATCTGTAGACCCATAGTCAAAGGGAGAACTCACAAAACAAGCTAAAAAGTAACTGCCTAAAATGCAGTGCTAACCCGAGGGTTCAAACCACAATACTGTTGAGAAGGAACACTGAAAATGTCAGCATGGCTGACAGACATTCACCACTGGTGAATGTCAAGTAGTAAGCTACTGTTCTACAGATGCAATAAATAAAGGGTACTTGGGCAATGGGACCAAGATTACAGTTGTTGATGTAATTTATATCGGGGGGTGGGGGGGTGGAAAAAATGGAGCAAGTTCAAAACTTTTTATAGTAATTGTCTCCAGTTGAGCATAATCACCAAAGCTACAGTGATACGATTGCCAAAACTAGACAAACATCTGTGAGATGAATTCATCTCCAAGGGGAAGCCAACAGCTTGTTATCATTAAAGAGGCGATGCTCTCCCTGCGTTTGAACTGCGGGCCGTCTTGTTACTGCATTTGCTGAGGCAATTGCACCAGATGTTGGCAGCTATCTTCAGATGGATGACAAGCACCTCCTGTTGGGGAAATTAAATGCTCATCAGCCTTCTTTACTGGGGAAGAGGTAAGGGGCGTGGCGATAGCTGGCCCTTCAAAATAAACCTATGTCTAGGAAGTGACAGCGAAGGGCTGGCTTGCCAAATGCAGAGGCAGAATGGAAACTGAATGGACCCTTTCCACTGCTTCTGGTACAATTTGCTTCCCACCCTCCCAGTATAAACAATGAAGATGGCACCAATATGAACTTGTTAAACAACTTCTCAAGGTAGCAGAGCCAACGGCAGAACGTTCCCGCGACCAAGTCGCCCTTGCAGCAACTTCCCCACAAGCCCAGCCTCTCTCCATTAAACAGGTGCTCCACATGTTGAAAACTTTGCTGTGTGGCATCCCGAGGCAATATAGCCCCACCAGACCAAACCCTTCCGAGCTCAAGTGTCTGTTTTAAAAAGAATCCACTGGTGAAGTGGAATCGCATTCACAGTTGTACAAACTCAGTTTTCAAATCAAAGCCCAGCAACAAGCTCTTAACCTTGAAAAGTTCTCGTACCACCACTGCTGTTCAATGATCAACCACAGCCTTCTCTTCATTTCCGAAAGCTGTCTACAGCTTGAACTTTTGTAAAGTTTAAGTCATCTCTTAAAAAAACAAAGTTCAGATCAATATCCAGCCACCCAAGAAAGTGATACCGCTCTGGTGGGCAACCTGTGGTCCAAGGTCCGCACGTGGCCAATCAGGAGTCTGTGTGTGTGGCCCATGAGACATTTTGTTTACTGTTGCCCACAATTCTGCTGGTTTCCATCTGCACAGGGTTCCCCTTCCCCCCACGATTATTGCTAAAGTGACAGGGACTTAAAGGGAAGGGCAGTGGAAGTGAGGTGCCTGCTGACTGCATGCATTGACTGCCAGAGCCATGCATTCTCTCTGCATGGAAAGCACTGCTACCGTTCAGTCAGCACACCCCAAAAACTCTACTTACACAGCACAATTAGCAAGACTATAGTATCCTTGGTTACAACAATCTCGCAGCCCATTTAGATGATGGAGGACCACTCTCCCAGCCCACTCACCAGCTTAGCTTGCCTGTTGCTGCCCTACCATCTCGGGCCAGAAAGCTTCAGTGTGAAAATTGTGAACCCACTGTGTATTAGACAGGCACAGCATAACAGAGTCCACTGCAAATACTCCATTTTTTCATATATAGTTCATGGGTTGAATTACTTAGGTGGTGACATGACAAGAGAAATATACAGTTTTATAATGTGCCACCTAGACCAGGGGTGAGTGAGCTTTTTATGTCAGACCCCAGTTTTTGTTCCTGGAATTAGCAGCCCCCCAACACCCCAACCTGACCGGAAGCAAGTGGTGGTCTCCCAGAAGTGACACACTGTGCTCCCTTGGCAAGGGCAGCGGAGGCTGTGGGGGTAGAGGCGGAAGGAGAAGGGATGCAAGGGAGGCTGATCGTGCTGCACCCCCTTATGAAATTTCAGCTCACCCGGACCTAGACCATCTAGAGCAACGTTTCTCAACCTTTATAAAGTACCCCCTTTAAAAAAATAAAAGGGTACAAGTACCCCCAAGTACCTACAATTTTCAGACACGCGATTTTTTGACTACCATTGTAATGCATTTGTTTAAAAACTTAATCATAACCAGCTGGTTGGAAGAAATTACCTATGGGTAATTAACTTGCCAGAGTACTTACGACTGTGCAAAAAGGATAAGTAAAAAAAATTAGATAAACTCCAATTTTTTTTTTATTCACAAAAACAGGTTGCGAAACACTGAGCTACTGCACCCCTGGAAGAGCTCTGCATACCCCGAGGGGTACACGTGTCCCAGCTGATAACCACTGATCTAGAGCCCATTCTATCTTTCAGGAACATTCTGCCCAGGAAGGTAAATTAGAACAGCCCTTGTTAATTGTTATTTATGCAACGCCTCTTGTCAATGTCCATGATGGGAACAAGCATTTGCATGACCTAAACTGACCATGTGCACTCTGGATATCCTTCCAATTAAGAGGCAGTTAATCCTTATTTCGGCCAGATTATCTAAATTGGCTCTTCATCTGAGCTACCTTGCCCTTGCCCCAATTTCTGGAGATTTATTTATATATCGATGCACATATACTGCCTTATATACATATGTTAAACCACAACCTCACTCTCTTGCTCTCCTGGACTCAGGACTGGGAAATATTACCCAGTTCTAGGTGGTTACTGGTGTTACTACAATGAAAACAAATTAACAAACCCTTTTGGTACCTGTGTTCCTAGTCTTCTCAATTACTGCATTTTAACACCACTCAGCTTCAACCAAGCCTGCTGATGAGGGACGTGGGGGGCAAAGAGGGCAACTGTACTGGGCCTGGAGTTTCTGGCAACCACTGCCACTGATGCAGCACCAGCCAGAGCCCCAGAACACTTTGAGCTGCCCCTGGAGCGCCGTTCCACAAGGCTTTAGAGCTGGGGGGGAGGTGGAGTCCACCTCAGTCTGGGCAGTGCTAAGGGCTGACTGCCCTCAGCCCGTCCCCTTCCACCCAAGGCCCTGACCCTTCCGGTGGCACACCACCAGCTCCCCTCCAGACCTTACCCAGAGACCTACAGTGGCTCTTGGCCCTGCGAGCTTCAGCCTTTACTGAAATACTCCCAGCTTCACATATTCCACCCCCACCCCCCACACACACAGAATAAATGCTAAAAAGCCTTGAAAGGGTGCTACATGTTACAGTCCCCAAACTTAAGTGTACTTCATGTTCTACCTCTCTGGCTAATTTAATTGAACTTGCTTGCACTAGTCAAGCATTCCTGAAGATATGATACACAGGCAGAATAGATACATACTTAGTTTTCAACCTGTTGTAGATGTTATCAGTTGAAGTTTTTCAGAGAAAACTTAAGGGTTTCAAAAAAATTTTCACAGCAATTGTCTAGCTCAAATATTTTCAATTTATTGTTAAAAAAATTCCATCAACATGAATAGTTTTTCCAGTTTTTGGTTTTGTTATATACAGTCAAAACTGTTGATAGAAGATGGTACATGAATGGGTGGGAGGGAAACCTATTCTCCAACAAACTCTACTTACTTCAATACATGATTTTACAGGATAGCCCAAAAAAACAAAAACACAACGCACAAGCACAACTCCTGTGCACAGACTCAGAGTTATGGGTGGTCTTTAGACATAGATTTTCAAAGACACAGGCAGCCTCCTGAAAGTCAATGTTACCCTGTCACTTTTTGTGCTTTTCCAAAAGTCTCCTTAAATCAGAAACAGTTCAGTAAAGAGTTCATGTCCATGGTGCTACAATCAACCACCAGCTGAGGCGGGTGACTGACTATTAAAGCAATAAAAAGTTTATTGCAATAAAGTTCTCTCCACTCCACCAGCAGTGTTCTAATTAAACAAGATGAAAGCAAAAGGTGACCTAGTAAAATCCATTGGATGTTCCAGCGGAGACTCCTCAATGGCTCTGACCAACTCATCTCACCCTCCCTCTCCGCTCTCTCAAGTCCAGAGCTTCTTCAGAACCTCTGAAAAGCCAGGAAGAGGAAATAATCCAGCCAAAAAAGACCCTGCCAGAGACACCCTTAGAGCAGTTGGAATCTGCAGCGCTTGCCTGGGCTCTTGCCCGTGAAGATTCTGAATTAACATAAGAACATAAGAATGGCCATACTGGGTCAGACCAAAGGTCCATCCAGCCCAGTATCCCGTCTGCCGACAGTGGCCAATGCCAGGTGCCCCAGAGAAGGAGAACAGAAGACAATGATCAAGTGATTTATCTCCTGCCATCTATCTCCTGCCCTTGTACTAAAGGCTAGGGCACCATACTTTACCCCTGGCTAATAGCCATTTATGGACCTAACCTGCAAAAATTTATCGAGCTCTTTTTTAAACCCTAATAGAGTCCTGGCCTTCACAGCCTCCTCCGGCAAGGAATTCCACAGGTTGACTGTGCGCTGTGTGAAGAAAAATTTCCTTTTATTAGTTTTGAACCTACTACCCATCAATTTCATTTGGTGTCCCCTAGTTCTTGTATTATGGGAAAAGGTAAATAATTTTTCTATATTCACTTTCTCCACACCATTCATGATTTTACATACCTCTATCGCCTCTTTTCCAGACTGAAAAGTCCCAGTCTCTCTAGCCTCTCCCCATATGGGACCCGTTCCAAACCCCTAATCATCTTAGTCGCCCTTTTCTGAACCTTTTCTAATGCCAATATATCTTTTTTGAGGTGAGGAGACCACATCTGCACACAGTACTTAAGATGTGGGCGTACCATAGTTTTATATAGGGGAAGTATGATATCTTTTGTCTTATTATCTATCCCTTTTTTAATAATTCCTAACATCCTATTTGCTTTATTAACTGCCGCTGCACACTGCGTGGATGTCTTCAGAGAACTATCCACTATAACTCCAAGATCCCTTTCCTGATCCGTCGTAGCTAAATTTGACCCCATCATGTTGTACGTGTAATTTGGGTTATTTTTTCCAATGTGCATTACCTTACACTTACCCACATTAAATTTCATTTGCCATTTTGCTGCCCAATCACTCAGTTTGCTGAGATCTTTTTGTAGTTCTTCACAATCCCTTTTGGTTTTGACTGTCCTGAACAACTTGGTGTCATCTGCAAACATTTCCACCTCACTGCTTACCTCATTTTCTAGATCATTGATGAACAAGTTGAACAGGATCGGTCCCAGGACTGACCCCTGGGGAACACCACTAGTTACCCCCCTCCATTGTGAAAATTTACCATTTATTCCAACCCTTTGTTTTCTGTCTTTTAACCAATTCCCGATCCATGAAAGGATCTTTCCTCCTATCCCATGACCGCCTAACTTACATAAAAGCCTTTGGTGTGGGACCGTGTCAAAGGCTTTCTGGAAATCTAGGTACATTATGTCCACTGGGTGCCCCTTGTCCGCATGTTTATTAACCCCTTCAAAGAATTCTAATAGATTAGTTAGACACGACTTCCCTCTGCAGAAACCATGCTGACTTTTGCCCAACAATTCGTGCTCTTCTACGTGCCTTGCAATTTTATTCTTTACTATTGTTTCTACTAATTTGCCTGGTACTGATGTTAGACTTATCGGTCTATAATTGCCAGGGTCTCCTCTGGAGCCTTTTTTAAATATTGGCGTTATATTGGCCGTCTTCCAGTCATTGGGTACCAAAGCGGATTTAAAGGATAGGTTACAAACCACTGTTAATAACTCCGCAATTTCACATTTGAGTTCTTTCAGAACCCTTGGGTGAATACTGTCTGGTCCTGGAGACTTGTTACTATTCAGACTGAACAAGGTTAAAACTAAAAGTAAATCAAAGGAGCTGCCACACCGCATTGGCAAGGGCAGGGAACACGGTGGGGACAACTATGACAGCAGACATTCAGATGCACATTAAACATGAAAGTGATTGAAGTCCACATAAAAAGCCTGGGCTAAAGCCACCTCTGACAAAACACCATGGATTGCAGTAGAGTTAAGCAGGGAGGAACAGAGCCCTTATTACAGAAGACAATAATGGAAGCCCACTCTGCTCCCCTCATGCTCCAGGCGGTGGAGAGCATGCTTTACCTCAGCTCAGCAAAAACTACTGAACCTTCTGTGGTGCTCCCACTTAGGTATCCCACTCGGGGTGCGGAGGGGGAGGCGGTCACGTCTCATTGTTTTAGTAGCCACAGAAAAGCTGTGCCATCTCACTCGCAATGTCAGAGAAGTGCCAGCTTCTCTTTCTGGAGTGACACTGATTCCCCAAACACCCAACTCTACAGGTCTGGGTAATTCTGGGTACAGGAGATGTGTGAGGCACCAATGGTTTGGTTTCTCTGGAGCTCATTTCCCCTCCCTCTGCTTCTTGGTGACTGGCTATGTGGCATGGCACTCCATGAGCATCTCTGAGATAGGACAAATCAGCGCTCAACGGAGGAATCTGTCAATATTCTCACGTCTTCTGCCCAGGACAATGGTTGGTGGTTTAATCAAACACTGAGCATTGACAGCAACGAAGGGTCCCGTGGCACCTCATAGACTAATGGAAAAGTTTTGAGCATGAGCTTTCGTGGGCACAGACTCACTTCATGTGCTCACGAAAGCTCATGCTCAAAACTTTTCTGTTAGTCTATAAGGTGCCACAGGACCGTTCGTTGCTGTTACAGATCCAGACTAACACGGCTACCCCTCCGATACTGAGCATTGAGATACTGCTGGGCAGGTCTGCAGTAGATCTGAAACTTCATCCTAAATACACAGCTTTGGCTACAACAATTGCATAGCTGGAATCAACTTACCTAGGATCGACTTATCTGGCCATCCTCACTGAGGGAAGTCGACAGGAGAAACTCTCCCATAGACCGCCTGTAGTCCTTGCAATAATGAGGAGCACAGGGGTCAACTGTCGAGCTCTGACAGGTTCAGTTTCATGTGTCCCCATGAGAGGACTAGTCAGGGTCCATCTGCCAGTAAATGTAGACGTACCCTCTGAGGGAGAGGGCTGAGAACAGTGCTATTCTGCAGCTCCTCCCTTGTCGCCAGCCCTTCAGGGCAGGGCACATTTCTAAAAGGAGGCTGCAGCCTCAAGAGATGGCAGAGTTTAGACCTGACAAGAAGAGAGCTGTAATGTACCTGGGTGAGATCTGCCACCTGAAGTCCTGTTGGCTGCTGGTGGCTTTGCCAAACTGAGGGCTCAATAGCACAGAACCAGTGGGGCCGACAGCCATTGTAGGCCCTGAGGCAAGGTGGGAGGGGAGACAACTCCACACCTCTTACAGGGGTGGGATCAAGGACAGAAGGGGCAGGGTCCAGAGCAGTCAGCCCTTAGCACCACCTGGATGGCAGTGCTGGGCCCCTCTTCCCCCTTTCGCAGCCACGTGGAGCAGTGCAGCTGTGGCATGTCAAGGGGCACAGAACGCTGGCCCCCGCCACTGCCGAAGTAGCGGGGGCTGCAATGCAACGTCCTAGAGCTACTGTCCCCTTCCTCCTCCCCAGTGGTGGGCGTGCACAAAACCTGCCATTTCTGGACTGGCAACATCCAGAACACCATGGTGCACTCGCTCCACAATCACTTACTTGCAATGTCACACAGCCGACAGTCCCGTCATACCAGAATACCATCTCTGCACCAAAGAGCTTGCAGTCTAGGTGAGCTCCATAAACCCAGCCAAGATCTGTAAACCACGAGCTGTCCTAATTTTTTAGTGAGAGGAAGACAGGCCCCTACACGTTGGCTCAATAGTAGGTTTAAAAATGAATCATTTCATTCAAAAGAGTGGACGTGTGTGAAAAAAGCTTCGAGAGCGCTGGCCACAGCATAACAGAGCTGTTTGAGAGAAGAACCACAAATTCTTCTGGAGAGCAATCGACTGCTCTACGTGTATAATACCATTCACTATATACAGCCAGCTAAACAAGTTATGAGAGAATGAACATGGCCATTTGCTCACATGTGGAAAAAGTGTCATTATACCTCTTTCCAGTAATGTGTGTTCCTTTCCATGTTAGTCAGGAATTATTTATCTAAGCTTCCCATGCATATTTGGAAAAGCGCTTCTCTTGCCAACTCAGCTCAGGAACGCTACATTTTAAGAAAAAACAACATGCTTTGTCTCACAGCATGAGGATATATTCTGCAATGCAATGACATTCTGATCACATGTGCATTCTCTAAACTGAAAGCTTTCTCTGTCCCACCTGACATGACAAGCGTATGCACAAAAGTAGGACATTGCAGGCTTAATTTGCTACTTTTTCCCTTACTCAATGAAAGTTAAAAGAGAAGTTTATCCAAAAGTAGAGCTTTGGTCCATTCAATTGCAGTTAGTAAAAGCATGAATGGCATATTTTTTAAACCAGGATTGTTATGTAAAAGTAGGAGAGTTGTTAAGTCTACCTATCAAAACGCCTTTCTTAAGAAGCCAATCAGACTGAATTTTGAGAAAGGCCAGCATTGTGCAACATTGAACATATAAGACTTTCAATGGAAAGAATTAGGATGATAGATCGACCACTGTCCTTTCTGGCTCAGTATTTACCTGTGATCTGTTGCCTTATCATTAGACCATAAGCTCTCCTGGGCAAGGGATAGGTTTCTGTTCTATGTCTGTACCTTCCATGGCACAGTGAGGTTCTACATCATAAGTGGGTTGTGTTTGTTTCTGCCAATGTAGATTTCTTACAGAACCGCACAATATTGTGCTCCTGGAACCTTAATTCAGGAACAAATAAGGCCATTTAAAAACATTCAGCATCACGATGCAGTCCACGATCCTCAGACGAAAGTAGTGAGTAACTTTAGTATGAGATTAGTGAGACTTTTTCACCCTATATACAGTTCACTGGTTTTGTGGAAGGCAAACAAGTGAAAGTAACTTGCTTGTAGCCTGGAACAGATACAAGTGACTATCTAAATAACATCGTGTCTCTACTGATAGTGATTTACGGCATGCCTGTAAACCTATCCACATTCGCAAATTTCACTTATCAGGCAAACAAAGTAGGGGGGAAGGGGAATACAAATTTATTTAAAATAAATTGTTACAGGTCGAACCTCTAGTCCATGGCCCCTGGGACCTGACCGATGAAAGCTAAATAACAGGACGGAACACTGAGAGCCAGGACTGGTGGCTGTAAACAAAACTTTATGGGACCGCAGTGTTCTGTCCCGTTATTTAGCTGTAATATACCCCTAAATGTCTTTTAAGAGCCCAGCAAGCAGTGCAAGTGTTGATAATGTGCTAGACAATAATGACTTCCCATCATCTGGCAAATTCTCTCATCCAGCACCAATCAGGTCCCATGGATGCCGGACAAGAGAGGTTCAACCTGTATTATTCAAATGCAACAAATGTACTGTCTTGTTTTTGGCTGAAAACTCAGGTCAACTGACATAGGAATGAAAAAGAAAATAACCTAAAAGCTATTAAGTATCGGCGAGATAACTCATGATTGAAGAAGTCAAAAACAAAACAAAAACCACCAAAACATTAACAACTCTGCTGTATATTATAATTAGGCTGTAAATAACTGCCAAATTGTAACTAATTCAGCAATGGTCGAAATACAAACACTGAAAATATAAATAGGTCATCAAATCAAAAATTGACTTTTCAGCAGAACAACTGCTTTAAAAATAAACCATCCATGTATCCTATTGACCACAAAAATCTACAGATCAGTATGCGATCGGTGAAGCAATAGAATTTGGACTGCAGGCCAATTCTGCCATAAGAGAATGACTACTTCCTCCTCCTGACACTGGTATGCAAAGACCTCCAAAATCCCCCCAAAATGAACCCGCAGAGAGAAAACCTTTTTTCATGCTAACAGTTCAATGGTAATAACATCTTCACAGGCCATAGCCCCGGCTTTAGGGAAAAGAAAAACTTTGGTGCATTTACTTCTCCTCTGGTCCATTAACTCGTTCACACCCAGGCCACCTTGCCAAACAAGGAGGAGCTTTCTTTCATGTTTGCCTGTGAAATATTCACAGCTGTCAAAAAGAGAAGCATGTAGCGAGCAAATTATGTGAACCACCTGATTAGAATAAGATCCTTAGTGTAGATATCTCCCTCACACCTCCACCCTTGCCCCTCAGGCCCCCACACACTCCCAGTTATAAATCGAAGGCGAAAATATAGTGGTTTCCTCATCTGTTACTCAAGATCTTTTAACTCAGCAAAAAGGTTAAAGAGGTCAATATTCGCATTACTCTTTTGATTCCTGTGTGTGATGCTGTAGACACAAAGAAGGGTTAACTAGGGGGCAGTGATTCTTACATTTTGTGGTTTGCAGCTTACTTGGTTTAAACTTGAATTCTCATGCAGTACAATACAATACTACAGCTAAGTTGAGATATACTTGAAACAAAGACAATGGCTTAAAGAATTATTCTTCTCCCACGCAGTTTGACTACAACTAGCTCACATACCAAGATTGCAAGAGGAAGATGCTAGAAAATTAAAATCCTTTGAAGCTCAATTTTTCCATGAAAAGCAATATCAGAAGCTAAAGACCATTACCCAACTAGTGTATT
Source organism: Carettochelys insculpta (assembly GCF_033958435.1). Taxonomy (NCBI): domain Eukaryota; kingdom Metazoa; phylum Chordata; order Testudines; family Carettochelyidae; genus Carettochelys; species Carettochelys insculpta. Next base: position 10,088,447 of record NC_134155.1, read on the forward strand.
TTGCTCCTGATCAGAAACAAGCAATTGTATGAGATCCTTTGAGATTCAGAAATCCTGATGTTTTGAAGTTACCGTATCTTAAAGCCTTCCTGAGGACACAATCTTTGCAAAACAAAGTTGGAACATGTCTACAGTTTGTCTGAGATGCCCACACATAAGCCAGGAAAAGAAAATTAATACAACACACAATATATACATGCTGCTCTGTTCCAACTGCAGCATTAAATCTAAAATACAAACCTGACAGCCATACTCCACAAATATCTCACGTTAGAAAAAGCAATAAAAATAAGGACAAAATAGAAGAACTGGGCCTGCTGGAAGATTTTCAGAGCAAATAAAGTAGACTGGGCCAGCAAAATTATCATGACTTTGCTACCAGTTTAGTACAGAAAGTTTTAAAATATTTCCAAGAAAGATTTAAAATCTCAGCATGTGAAATACATTGAAGAAGTATTTTAAATCTCTTTACCATAAAATATGCTAAATCTGTTTTTAAACATTTAATGGGTCCTTTTCCACACTGGATAATATATTACATTTACATTTCTGAACAGGGTAGTCATACGTGGTGATACCCTACATGGACAAATTGGGAAGCTTAAAGCAACCAAAACATACTTTTTAAGCAAACGTGTGTTCCCATTGTTCTGGATACACAGGCAGAAAGTGTCATAGCCTTGTTATGCAACAGATTGCTCCCACAAAGGCCAAGTTCAGCATTCAAGATGATTTTTATTTTTATACGATTCCCTTTCAGAGATGAGGCCAAAAGTGTATCTGGAACCCTATCAGATTAACACATCTACTACTGGACAAACGTGATGTTCTAACATTCAGAAACTCAAATGATGTTTCTGACCTAAATACTCAGGATTATTTTTTCACCACTTAGTAAGAGCTGAATCTCCAAGCAATTTTCTTAAAAGGTAACATACAGTCATGTACAGAAAAGGGTTAAAACACCATGTCAAACAACAAGTCCTGGCATTACACCAGAAGGGACATGGGAACCAAAGCAGCTGAGTTATAAAGGCCTGATTGTAGCAGCGCACTGGATTGGAAATGACTTGTAGGCCTAATGAAACAAAACTTTGGCAGTAAAACAGAATGAAAGGAATGAGACAATAAAAGACAGGAACAAAGGGAGCAGAGTTGTTTCAGCTTAGCAAAATAAGCTCACTTTGTTGTTGGGAAAAGCCAAAGCCGATTAGGATAAACCAATGACTAAGCGTAAGTCTTCCAAACTAATTACACAGTTCACCATGTGAAGTATAATTGCAAGTCTCAAAATAAGGACTGCTTTACTTTCACAGGAGTTCTATAAAGCAAGCCTTACCTAATAAAAAGCTGAACCATAAGAAGTCCCTTATCATCAGTAGCTTATAGCTTAAAAGGTGCACAACATGCATGTCCTGGGAGAAGTATAATTCATTAACTTTTAGGGGCTGCCTTTTTCTAGTCGAAATCCTTTAAGAGGCTATTGCTTTTTCTTTTTTTGAAATGATATTGGATGCTCGGATACATCCTAATCACAGAAAAGGGAAGGAAACTACAGGCTGGAATCCATTAGCAAATAACATGGTTTTATTAATTTAAAAGGAGTACAACAGTTTAATTATCACCCAAAATGTTGATAAATTTGGACCCATTTCTAAGCTCAGACAAATGTACTCAGAGACAGAGAGCGAGTGAGAGCAGAATTTCATCTCAGGGATTACTGCATTGATTTGGATTAAAATTCCAATAGCATTCTTTTTCACTGGAGAGACGGAGTGGCAACACAGGGAGGAACAGAGAGGGACAGAATGGCAGAAATTCAGCTACATTTTAAAAATTTTAACCCCCTTCAAGCCATCCTGACTACAGCACCACCTGACTTGAAGTGGCTTCCATTATACACAAGATTTAAAATGCACTCAGGACACACACGCACCCCATTCAGACCCTAGATAAACTATTCCACCATCTCTCTGCCCAAGTCTCCAAAAATCATTAGTCCCCTCTCCCAAAATCATGAGATTTTTAAATAATACATTATCTGTTTTTTTTTCTGTCTGATTTTTGAGCCTTTAGGGGACACTCTAGCCTCGTTTTCCAGCTTTCCTCTGCAACTATGAGGGCTAAAACTACCCTTTTCTGTTAAATGAAACATTTCTTTCTAAGGAAAGCAACAAACACTGCAAGATTCGCAATAAAACTCCCAAGAGTGAGAACTGCAACCATGCAGTGGTGCTAACTGGCAAGTGTTTGTGTCATAGTAAAAGCGGGGAAAGCTAAAAATTAGAATAGACAGCAAAAATAGCAGTTAAGTTTCTGTAATTAAGCTTCAAGAATGAAATGGTTTCAAATAAAACACTGTAGGCCCTTTTTTACTAGCAATATTTAAGCTAACAAATGACACCCGATCAGTTTGGCTTACAACCTGGGAGTCATTTTATCCCTCAGGTGTATTTCGAGAGCTATACGAAGTTAGAGAAGCAACCACCCATCTGTTGTTAAGCTTCTCTCTGCAACAAGCAGAAACAGGAGTTCTAGAACCATGTCGCTTGTTAGATTTTTTTCCACACCAATAAATGTATGAAAGAAAGAGAAAGAAGATGCAGTCGCTCTTATCAAACATGGGAAGCTCAAAAATGTTCATTGTATAAGGCTTTTGTTGTTGTTGTTGTCTAGAAGAAGAAAAGAAATTGCTGAGCAATTCCAGACCCTGAAGCTACGCTGATGATCCATCATGAAATATGATTTGCACTGAATGACAAGCAAGACTGAGGTTCCATTGTGCCAGACACTGCACAAAACACGTTGTGCGAGAGAGTCCCTGCCCCACACAATTTGTTCGTTTCTATTTAGAACACAAAGGGTGTGTGGGTAGAAGGGGTCTAGAAACAGAGCCAAGAATCACTTTGCACAGGGTCACACAATGTTAACAGTGGCAGAAGTAAGGATGACTCCCAGATCCCACATGCCAGTCGATTGTCCCATCCACTGTATCACATGACTAGGTCTTTGTTATGAATGGGAGCTGCAAAGGGAAGCCTAAAACTTACCTGGAGAGCTGGGAAAAGGTTAAGTTACTTGCCTCTAAATTAACCTGCCTTTGAGAGAAGGCATTTGGGAGAATGTGGCAAAGAGCGCATAGGAGCTAAAAGGAAAATTCAAAACCTGAAACTGAATCACAGCAGCAGCTCCTTTATTAAAGGCAATAAATAAATAAATAAATAAATCAAAGGACATGGGATCTTGTCAAGGAGTGGAGGGAAGAAATGAGCTCTTCCAAAGCAAATCCCCTGGGCTCATCAGAATGTGTAAATAGGAAAAAGTTTAGGTAGTCATATAAGGTTGATTCTTTTTTATTGGTTGGGGTTTGAAAATGATGTCTGATCATTCCTTTTGTTTCCTACTGCAACCAAGAATCAGACCTAGGAAAAAAATCCCTGTGTTTTGCTTCAGTCCATGGCTTTTTTAACACCAAGCCATTCACTATATTTGCAAAGATACTCTTGGGCTGTGTCTAGACTAGCCCCCAACTTTGAAGGGAGCATGGTAATTGGGTGTTGGGAGATTACTAATGACGTGCTGTGGTGCATAGGCAGCACTTCATTAGGCTAAATCTCCCCCGCAGCAGCTTCGAAGTGTCAAACTTTGAAGTGCCGGCTTTCGTGTAGCCGCAGGTCAGCTTTTGAAGTCCCTTTACTCCTCAAAAGCTACACGAAAGCCGGCACTTCGAAGTTTGACAGTTCAAAGTTGCTGCGAGGGAGATTTAGCCTAATGAAGGGCTGCCTATGCACCACAGCACGTCATTAGTAATCTCCCAACACCCAATTATCATGCTCCCTTCAAAGTTGGGGGCTAGTGTAGACACAGCCTTGCTGTAATAATAAAAGTGCCTTTTCTTTGTTAAAAAGTCCTGGTTGATCCTTTATATCCTATGGGGGCTTAAAACAATGTGCCTGGCTGCAGCCATGTTACCGGAGACCTCACAGGTCCCTGCATTCTTCTCTGTGCTCTATTTGTTTCTTTCCAAGTCCTTGGAGAAGAAAGGTTGGAGGTTTTGCCCTCAGACAAGAGATTCCAAGTAATTTCCTTCCTGAAAAGGGGATTTTGTACACTTGGAGGTGGCAGATACTGATTGATTTCAGGGAAAACTGAAAATCGGGAAAACTTTTCTGTCTCTGGAAATTGCAGGGACAGAGCCTAGCAGTGTTTCATTTGGCTAGCCGGCCCCCATTACCTTCACTTGAATGTCAGGTTGGGGAAATCAACTGTGCCAGTCAGTTTCAGGTGAGCAGAGACCCTCTAGTGCTGACATATGCTGGTGTTACAGGTGCTAAACACGTCTCAGAATCAGGCCCTTAGACATCATTGGAAAATAAGCTCAGATCTGAAACACGGACCCCCTGTGAGGTTAGCTTTTTTATACTAGCTCATTTACAAGTGAAAAGCACAGAAAGCATAACTGTCTCACCCAAAGTCATGCAGCAAGTCACAGTGTAGCCAAGAGTAGAACTCAGACTTTGCTCCAAACTGCATACGCTTATAGCTAGTGTACTGGACTGGGAAAGAAGAGCTCAAGGTTCAGTTCCCAGCTCTGAAACAGACCTCGCATGCTGTGTCCCCTGTAAGCGGTATGCTTAACCAGCCACCCAGGAAAGATTTAGATGCTGCCCAGCTATTTAACCGAGGGCCCACAGCATTTGTGGGTTTGATAGGTGGTGCACACCTGCACAGGCCTCAAGGCACATACAATTTATTCCACACATAAATGAAAAAGAGTAGAAGGAACACGGCTTGCAAGAACAACTTAACCTCTCTTCGGACAAAGTTCCTTATCTGTAAAAGGAACGTAGGACTTTCCTACCTCACGGGGTGCTGTGAAGGTAAATGTTGGGGAGGCATTCATATTATAACGACCAGCAACAAAGAACACTCAGTTATCAAAATAACACTGCTGCATCTCAGCTCTTACACACTGCACTTTTGTCAGCAGATGAGAACGGCTGTTCTCAAACTGGGGTCCGTGAGGCTCTGCCAGGGGATCCACGAGTCCGCTAATCAATGCCTCTTGTCATGCCCAGTACCTGCTGCCAAAGAGCTGTTCACCAGTGTGCAGGAGGCATTGGGAGGGAGGGGCAGGGGCAGGGGCAGGCACAGGACACAATTGGGGGAGAGCATAGAGAGAAGCAGGGAAGAGAGGAGGAGCAAGAGTGGAGGGGGAACGGAAAGAGGTGGAGCTGGGCAGGGTTTGAACCCCTTCAACCCTGGGGAAAACTAGCAACTGGTTTGAAGGGGGTCTGTGAAAACTTTTAAATCAAAATGGGCAGGGTGCCTCGGGATGCCAAAGGTTGAGAACAGCTGCACTAGAAAACAGGCTTCTCAAGCCCCAGTGCTCTCACCACTAGGAAACGCTGCCCACATTAGCCTATTCATAAAGCTGTTCCACGACAATGGCACATTGCTCTGTGTGGTTTCAGTACTGATTCATACAGGCTCACTGTGGCTGAAGGCCAGAACCAAGCCGTGTAGGTGTGACTAACGATTTTGGTTCCCCAACTTGACACACTGTGAAAGGGGCCACATTTCAGGAGTACGGAGCACCTTTAAAAAGGTATGGAGCACTTTCTAAAAGTCAGACCCCTCAAACTTGTCTCTAGTCAGGCATTCAAAGTCTGAAGCAACCAGAATCACCAGTCTCTTTTGAAAACCTTGGCTGGTTCGTCTGCCTTCTCAGAGTCTGAGGAACTGCAAGCATGAAACTGCCAGATGGCAAAATTAAGAGACTATATTAAGGGTGCACTAGGGCAACATGCAAAGCACATACATCACAACTATTATTAACTTCACAAAATACAGGTTCGAGGAGTTCTGCCGTTTTGATAATGACTGCAGAAGTAGCATCCAAAAGCTCGTGTAATCCTTTAATAAAAGGCTCAGCGGGCTGTAAACATCCTGCCGGAATCGAAGATTATTATTGAAAATAAAATGAGTGGTTTGCAAAACAACTATCAAGCCAGCACAGGAACAATGTAGCAGAACCGCTCGTCTGCCCTCAACAAATTCACATGTGGCAGAGGCTTTTTAAACAGCCCCCAATAAAGACAGAGACCTGCTCTGGGGAACCTGATGTGGCCTCCAGAAAGTCTACAACAACCAAATCAGCAATTACTGCACAAAGCAGCTGGAAATTCAGCGGTGTGGGCCACCAGGGCTTTAGCACAGGGCTTTTCTTCTCCTTCTCGTAAAGACCAGCTTGCCCCACCAGACCAACAGAAAATAGCCTGAACAGTTTCTGTGATGTTGCCCAGGCCCTTGCTAAGATACTGAAGAACGCAACCTGTTGGAGCAAATTAGTTAACTAAGGGATCAGCAATCTTTCCAAGGCAGGGTGACGAAATTTAACCTTTTGACCTCTGTGGATGGTCCGAGTGCCAGTGATGCTTTTTAAAGTCATTAATAGTCATATTTGCAACAGCTTCATTAATAAATGAAGGTGCAGACCTTTAACATTTAGGTGATAGCTGGTAGCATCAGCTGGTCTTTTGTTAAACCACAGGTGGCATGGCTTTGAGCTAGCTCCCGGTAGCATGGGAGAGGAGGGGGTGGGACTGAACTCCTGCCTCACGTGCTGATGAAAAATCAGCTCACAGGCCACTCTTGGCACCTGTGCTGGGGGTTACTGACCCCTGGGTTAACTCATAAAGAATAACAATGGCACAGGTTGAAACTCTCCGGTCCAGCACTCTCTGGTCTGGCAACATCCGTGGTCCAGCATTATTTTAGTTAGCCAGATGTCCACTTATCAGCCAAGTTTCCTGAGCCCTATAAAGTTTTTTTTTTATAGCTACCAGTCCTAGCTCTCAGTATTCTGTGCTTTTACTTAGCTCTAATTTACCCCTAAATGTCTTCTAAGAACCTTGTAGGCAGTGGAAATGTTGGTAATGCTGCTAGACAATATTGACCTCCCATGGTTCAGCAAATTCTCTTGTTCGGCACAAATCAAGTCATGAGGATGCCAGACTAGAGAAGTTCAACCTGTACATGAATTTCCAGCAAGTTACAGTAGTCACCGCATGCACCAGCATTCAAAGGCCATCATATGGTAATGGATTAACAGCAACAAGTTCTTCCCAGCATATTTTGGCCAGATTGAAAAAAAAAATAATATTCAAAAGAGGCACCTCTCTGAGGCTAGGCATTTGACAAGTTACAATAACAATAAAATAATATGGTCTCTCTCTCCTGACCAGCACGCAACGCCCCCAAGGCAACACAAAACTCCACTCCCTTACACAGATCTTATCCCTTCACAGCTGTCCAAACACAGAGATGCACTGTGCAGCCTACCCTGAATACCAAAAGCCCAGAAATATTTTCCGGAGCAGCAGAGAGCTGGTTCCAAAGTGGAGCGTCTCCCAGAGAGAATAAATTATCGAGTTCCTCCCTAGAAAATCCAGGGAGAGCCAGGTCCAATGCTTCTGTAACTGCAGATTGTGCAGCACGGAATGGCCAGAGGTGCTGCCTGTTGGATAGAAAGGTCCCAAGTCATTTAGGACTGTAGAATAATGTGGATTTTAGGCACAGTAGTTATTTGCATAGCTAAGGAAACCAAAGATGACTACAAAAACACATTCTGCTTTCCCCACTTCACCTGCTGAATGAGTTTTCAGAAACTCTTGCACCTATCAAAACCATGGTCAGGACAACTTTGCCAATACTCAGGGATAACAACGAACGTTACACTGGCTCATTATGATGACAGAAGGCTGTGAACCAGGGGCTGGCAACCACAATATCACGAAGAGCCATTTCTTTTGAATTCAGTTAAAAAACTCAATATTTCAAGAGCCGCAATGCATGTGGATACATGAAGGCCCTTAATAAATAACGTCAAGCCAGACTTTTCGTAGCTCCTGTTTTGAGAATAGTATACACACAATGATTTGTAATGTAACCGAGGGGTAGCCATGTTAGTCTATAAGGTGCCACAGGACCCTTCGTTGCTGTTACAGATCCAGACTAACAGAAAAGTTTTGAGCATGAGCTTTTGTGAACACAGACTCGCTTCGTCAGATGCTGGTCATGGAAATCTGCAGGGCCAGGTATAAATAAGACAGAGCAAGGGTGGGAATAACAAGGTTAGCTCAGTCAGGAAGGGTGAGGCTTACCACCAGCAGTTGATCTGGAGGTGTTCTGTAACTGTTCTCTAACCAGATCAACTGCTGGTAGTAAGCCTCACCCTTCCTGACTGAGCTAACCTTGTTATCCCCCACCCTTGCTCTGGCTTATTTATACCTGGCCCTGCAGATTTCCATGACCAGCATCTGACGAAGCGAGTCTGTGTTCACAAAAGCTCATGCTCAAAACTTTTCTGTTACTCTATAAAAAGTGCCACAGGACCCTTCGTTGCTGTTAATGATTTGTAATGTGATACACGTTTACTGCAAGACCTTCACAAACTTCTTACATATATTATTTCCTCACACTTTACACATGTATGTTTATACCACTGTCTTCCTGAACTAGTTTTAATGATGCCAATTTTACTTCACATTTAATTTCAGTTTTCCTTTCTTAAAATGTGTGTTGCCCTTCACAGCAGGAATGCCGCCAGCTTGCTTCTCCTTTTCAAAAAAATCAAGACTTTATTGGCAACATGGTCAAAACACAGATCCCACTGTACATACTAAAGGGAGTTATCCAACATTTTGAGATCACTTATTGTTTGCTAGTTAGACATCAGTTGTTCATTGTTGGACTTTTAGACATTCACCGTTTATTGACAATCATCAGGAGGGGGTTTTATACTTTGCAATTACAGCATTGGGAGCCACAAAGAAGTCCTTAAACCTTAAAGAGCTGTATGTGGCTCTAGTGCGGCAGGTTGCAGACCCCTGTTGTAAACCCTTCAGAGTGGAGTCACCCCAACTTTGCAGTAGACAGTAAACTTCCTGGAAGCCAAAGTTCTAAAGTTTGCATCACTTCATTGACTCACTGGATTTTCAATTGAAACTGCTTCAATTCTATCTCAGGGCCAGACTTGGAAGAATTAAAACTGGAGTATCCCAAAGCACACTGGATAAACCTGCCACTGAATAACCTTGTCAAATTAATTCTAACTTGGGATCCTTCTGCAAGAGACAGCATTTTGGGGAGGACTTTCCTTTCTTTTTTAGGCCACAAGTCTTAACAGGGCAATCCACGTGAAAACTAGTCAATTCAGTAAAAAGTCAAGTCTGCCCCAGTATTGCATGTGCCCCTGAATCTGGCTGACACCTTTTGTGGTGTTACAATCATGTTGCCCTAATATAAACTAAACCTGCCCACTGCCTTCTGCATTGCTGTGGTGATCGATCCATGCCAACAAAAAGGGGAATGGAACAAGTGTGTTGTGCCAGAAGCAAAAAATGACTATGTGCAAAGAATAGCAAACAAAACCGGAAGGTGGGAGAAAAAATAATTCTCTCTGATCAGGGTTTCCAGACTCTTAGAAGTGTTACTGCAAGAGCTGCAGGTAAAAACCATTGCAGACAGAGGAGTGACAGAGACTCTGCACCCAGATAGCGCTGCTGGCTCAACAAACTGCTTTTTTGAGTGGTTAGAGGCACTGCCACTTTGGACTTGAAATCAACTGTTCAGAAAGTCTCACGGAACCAGATGCTCTACAACTTTCTCAGTTTCCCTCAGGTGTCCCAGAATCCCTGTGGACACAGCTCTCCCACAGCCCCCAGTTAAAGTCAGTGGGACACCATCCCAGCACACACACCTTTCTGCAAAGATGCAGTTGCAAGATTGAGCCTATACAGGTTGCACCTCTGAAATGCGGCACTCTATGGCCCAGCTACACCCCTGGTCCAGCAGGACCATGGATGTTGCTGGATCAGACTGTCAGCAGCCCAGTGCAGGGGCTAGCTGGGAGTGGAGCCAGAACTCCCACTGTGCTGGTGATGGGGGACATGCAGCAGCCAGGGAGCAGTGACCCAGCATCAGCAGGGGAGCAGCAGCCCAGCTCCCCACCCTGCCACAGCTGTGAGCCAGGGCCCAGGGCTGCCTGTGGCAGGGCTGGGGCAGCACAGCTGACACTAACAAGAGAGTGCCAGCTACAGCCAGAAGTGGAACCAGTGGCAGGCTGAAGGGCTGGCAGCAGGGGGCCATCCCTGGTCTGACAAATTCCCTCATTTCGGACTGGTCTGATCCCAAGGGTGCCGGATCAGGTAGGTCCAACCCGTATTTGTTCCTTTCTTGAAAATATCGTCTTCCAACATTCTAGTAGTTTCAGGTCTTCTTTAATGGTCCTATGTCACTTTCACAGGACCTTTCTGCAACATCCATAAAGGACCTTGCTCAAAGAACACGTTAAAAGAAAAGTCAAATAGGCATTCTGGTGTTATACACAGGACTTCAATTATTTCTAAGGCTCCGTTACCAGCTATTGTCTTAATTTAGTGACTCCACAAACTCTAGGTCACACAACATCCCTTTTACTGACACTGAAACGTGTGTTAAACAGAAAGCTGATTTTACGATGTATGAAATACAATATACTTACTGAAGCGCCAAATTTTTCTATGCATGCAGCTTCTAATGGATTTAGTTACTGACTTTTTATTAAAGATAAACAAATCTGTCAGCAGTAAAACTAATTTTAAAAAATATACACGATATATATAAAAGGAAGTACTGAGCTGATGTAAATCAGTGTACCCACGTGCAAAAGTCAGCTCCACATCTGATTCATTTTTACTGCAGTTCTTCAAAATATGTTTAAAAAACAAAAGGAATTCAAACTATGCAGTGTTGACTTGTGCTGGAACTTACCTTGCCAAACTGTTCAAAGTATTGCTTTACATCTTCCACTACTGTATTAGCTGATAATCCACCGACAAATATTTTCTTTGTTCTTGTGACCATCTGTAAGAAATCACAAAACAAGCATATGGTTTAACCAGACTGTTCAAAACAATATGTAAAAAAAATATTTTTCAGATGACTTCCCTAACAAAATTAATAAGAATATTCCTTCCCAAAAGCAACTCAGAATCTGTTCAATTATATTTGGTATTTCTTGATTTGTTTTGTTTGAGGGATGGTTGGGCATAGGCATTTGATAATACTGTCCCAGTTCCCTAAGGGTTATTTTTAATAAATGTTTTTATTGTGGTTATCAATACACACGTAACTGGAAAAAGTTACAGTATAAGATTAAAAAAAAACAAGCAGCCCTACAGCACGTTAAAGACTAGCAAATATATTTATTGAGTCATGAGCTTTCATGGGTAAAACTCACTGAAGAAGTGGGTCCTACTCACCAAAGTCCGTGATCTAATAAATAAATTTGCTAATCTTTAAGGTGCTATAGGGCTGCTTGTTTTTTGTGAAGCTACAGACTAACACAGCTACACCTCTGAAAAACAAAACAGCACTCCAGTAGCACTTTAAAGACTAACAAAATAATTTATTAGGCGATGCTCAGGGGTCGCATAACTAGTTAGCATGCCAGAGTCTCATTCATTATCAGAATTAATTAGTTATATGGCCCCCGAGCATGACCTAATAAATTATTTTGTTAGCCTTTAAAGTGCTACTAGACTGCTTTTTTGTTTTGGTAGTATATAGACTAGCACAGCTAGCTCTCTGTTACTACAACTCTGAGTATACAATTACATTTCCTGAAGCTTACTAGCTGTAGTTTCAAAAAGACACAAATAGGTGATCAGTGATTACACTGCGCAAAGGAGCAGAGATGCCAAGGCCACAAGGGACCACTGTGACTCTCCAGTGTGACTTCTTATACAATACCACGTCTAGAACTTCCCTGAATTAAAACAAAAAGCAGTCAAGTAGCACTTTAAAGACTAGCAAAATAGTTTATTAGGTGAGCTTTCATGGGACAGACCCACTTCTTCCCAAAAGCTCACCTAATAAACTATTTTGCTAGTCTTTAAAGTGCTACTTGACTGCTTTTTGTTTTGATAGCGTATAGATTAGCACGGCTTCCTCTCTGTTACTATTCCCTGAATTAATTCCTTTTTAAACCAGGGCACATCAGAATGTTCAAATGGCCGGGGACAGAGAAAGCCTTACAGCCCCGGGCGCAAGGAGAGAGATGGACAGTCACATAAGCCACTTACAGGCCATCTATTTAGGGCATAATCAGAACTTTAAAACTCCATCAATAAGCAGCCAGTGCACATCAGGAGCATCTCATGTCATTTGATCCCAGACTGGTGATCCATTCAGTAAGCCAGCCGCTGCCTTGTGCACTTTAATGCTACTTTCTTATGTACGACATAGCTATTCTGGAGTAGGAATCAAGAGCAAGAGAGAATACAGGAAAAGATCCTTAATGCTGGAAGAAAGAACTAGCAGACAGTCTGAGACCAAATGTACATTTTGAAAGTTTATGGCTATTCACTAAGTGAAAGCACAGCTAAAATGGGGACATAGAAATGCCACGTCTAAAAGAACCTAATTTTATGTTTTCCATCAGACACAGAATGGGCTTGGCAGAGGCATTCAAACTTACAAAGGATACAATGAAAAATGCATCACTCGCGCCTTTTTACTTTGCCCCATAACCGGAGAACAAGGAGTCCGTTAAATTAATGGCTGGTAAATTTAGAACCAATAAAAGGAAATAGCAGCATGGACAGTCATCTGGGCAATTTAGCTGTGCAACTATTCAGACTGAAATGCAGACATTGGATTTATTTTTTAAAAGGGTCAGATATATTTTACAGCACTTGGCAAAGTTTATAGTGATGCAAATTAGTGTCTTGGATAAACAGAGGATTTGGCCCAATGGACCAGCCGACAGCCTAGCTGCAACACTAAAAATCCCCGAATACAGACAGGCAAAGCTGTTATTTGTTTTTGCCTGACCCCAGACCAAACTCTACCAGCACAATCTCCTCTGGCGAAAGTAGCCTGCCTTTGACTTTCTGTGTTGTACTGGTGCCTAGCCACAACTGATTGAAACTGGGTCAAGTCTCCAATACAGTCAAGGCCTAAGGCAAGCAAACCTGAATGCCACGTTTCTTGCTGTAAATCTCTAAGGAGTTGGAATGTAATCTCCCCATCCCCACTTGCAGCAAAAACACATAGGAGCTCCCTCTTCATTTGAAGCACCACGTACTAGCCTTGGACTAAAGCAGAATCCCAAACTGAGCTGGTATTGCACACATGTATGGTCCTAAAGCGACACAAAGAAAAGCACAATCAGTCCTGCTTCTAACCAGTCAGGATGCCCCAAACAGGTAAGGCAGATGCTCCTTTCACATCCACAAATTAGCAGTTTTCTACACCACATCCCAGAAGTCTTAATCTTGATCCCTGCAGCATAAAGACAAACGCTACCAAAGACGACTAGGAAAACATAACCCAAAAGTCACTAGCTTGTGCATGCATACAAGAAAGCACCAGAAGACGTGCTCTATATATATATATTTTGTAAACATCAGGTGTGCCCAGCCAAGACAAGAACCTCAGTTACTTAACCACTCTACTGAGGACTTTGATAACTTACAGATATTGCTACACTACTCTGATTACAGGAAATCTGTAATAGTTATTGTTGATTAATTCCATAAACAGACTAAACACACAGGCTTCTGAAGTAGTTTAAACTAGATTTAAACACACACTTTGCCTTATTCCAGATTAATTTGCACATGCAGAAAAATCCTAAAATCCTCCCATGTTATAGATTCCATTTATTTATTCCTTGCTCTCCAGAAAAAGCACGCTCTCACATGTGTGCATTCAAAGCTGTCCATGCCTACCAGAGAAATTAGGTTGGATTTTAGCAAACAGTGCTCTAGTAAAGCAGATAATCTCTAGTATAGCAGCAGCAGAATATTGTTCCCCACATGGTACCTTTGCATTGATACTGCCTTGCCCACATCAAAAACCACGTATAATTGTAACCAACACAAACATAACCTTGGAGCTGCTGTTACCGTCTGGGCAACAAGGTTTCTTATACAGATTCTACCCATATTAGGAGCACATACAAGTGGCATTATAGTTGGGCTTGGCTTTAATGCTGACCAAACACCACTAAAGATTGAGCTTCTCTCGTATAGCATTCTCTGGTCAAGCAGTATCTGTGGTGTGGCATGATTTTAAGCTAGCTGGATATCCACTTATCATGCGTGTGACCAAGTTTCCCACAATCCCATAAAGTTTGTTTCCAGCCACCTGTTCTGGCTCTGAATTCTGCGCTGTTATTTAGCAGTAATTTACCCCTACATTTCTTCTAAGAGCCCAGTCAGCAGCGGAAGTGTTGGCAATGCTGCTAGACTATTTTGACCTTCTGTGGTTTGGCAAATTCTCTGCTTCAGCACTGGTCAGGTCCCAGGGTGTCGGACTAGAGAGGTCCAACTTGTACATCACAAAGCTCCATCCTGAAAATCAGATCCCGTTGAAATCAGTGGCACTTTCCAAATTGCTATCTGGCCAATCAGATTCACTGAATGACTGAGAACTAAGCCTTCCATCTCTACCAAGCTCAGGCTGCATAAAAAAAATCTGGATGACAAAAAATTAAATATCAGTCCAATTTTCAACTATCAGAAACTTCTATAGATACAGAATCCCTGAATTACATGGGGGTTGCGTTCCTGCAACCCCTACATAACTCAAATTTTCGCACAAGTCGGGGTGGGGAGCTGGGAGCCAGGCTGCCGCTTGGTTCCCAGCTGCCAGCTGCTTGCTGTACCTGGGAAACTAAACAGCCCACTAGGGCCGGTCAGTTTTCTGGCAGCTTCTCCCTGCCTTCCCTTCAGCCTTGTGGCTGTCAGCCTGACACCCGAGTGGCTAGGGCAAGGCAGGGAAAAGGGGATCTTAGCCTGCCTACCTTCCCTGAACTGCGGGAATCTAGGCAAGCTGACACCACAGAGCAGCTTCAAGTTTAACTCGCACATTTTGGGGGGTTTACTGTACTCCTCTCAACTGTCCCCACAACTCTGCTTTAGAGACTTAATTTTATTTTTTGGAGGGGGCAAAGCATCAGAATTCAATTATTCCTTTCCTCTTTGCACTTCTACAACTGATGTCCAAGCATATATTTTCCTATAGAAAAACAAAACTGTCATTTCCAAGGAAGCATTGGATGAAGCTGAGTTGCAACAAAAGGATTTTACCAGGCCGTGAAGAGCCCTCTTGCCTGTTGCATTTGATATCAGATTAGGCTAGCCTCCAGTGTCATAAAAGAGAGGGAGAAAGGCAGCTATCCTTCTAAGTAATATTTGAAATTATCTTCATTCTTTAGATATGATCATGAGAGAAACACCTACTTCTTTTGGAAGCCAGCTTGAAGGATTAAAAAGAAAAAGAAAATAATTTTGTTTTAATAGTTTCATTCAAGGGAAGTACTGCAAGCAAACGCACAACATTTTAATGCCCAGACATTCATTGCAAGGTGGGAAGTGGTTTCAGAAAGTAGCTCGTCGGTAGATAAGAGAAACACTAAATTAAGTCTGCATTTGCAATCTATGTTTCCCTGAAAAAGACAGTTCAATTGCGTTGTGATACATGTGCCCCTCAGTGAAAGAATACAAGTAATTTGTTGCCTTAGCAATTCTTCCAACTGTGACATGCTTAAATAGGAGATTTCTTTTGTCTCCCTTCTATCCATGGCTCAAGCCACCACAGGGAGCCAGTCATTGTGAATGTCCAGATCACCACCAAATCCAGCAAGAGCATCATGAAGATCAAGGCCTCAGCATGGCAGCGTGCAGACATCTATGCCTTCAGCACCATTGAGTAGAAAATGGTCCAGATTGGCCACGATAAACGTGTGTATCCCAGCTCCAGCTTCTGCAAGATCTACACCCTGACCCTCCTGCTGGCCACAACCTAAGGAATGGGTCTTAGCACTGGATGGGAAACTCAGATATATCAACCTGGCCTTAAGCACCACAGTCAAGGAAGGAGCCCATAAGGAGGGACCTGCTGCTTCAGGGAGAGGATATGCCTGCAGTGCTCTCCTTCTGGCTAATTCACCCCAAGCCCACAGAGCAACTCACTCTGGTCCCAAAGATGGATGTACGCATCAAGACCAAGCTCATTAAATATGAAACCAGGCACAGGCAGGATGATGACCTTGTTGTGTTTGAGCAGTGCATAAGCGAACTTTTTATGTCAGGCCCCACTTTTCATGCCCGTAATTAACAGAGTCCTCCCCACAACCTGTCTAATGCAATCCAAACTGATGGAAATTTCAGCTATGTTCATATGGAGAGGAAAAACAAAAAAAAAAACAACACACAACTTTTGGTACGTGTAAGGAAATTAGTCTGCGGAATGTAAAGACTTGATTAACTGGCATGCACCACATATTTCAACATGTTTAATGAGAATGAGCCTGAGACCCAGCAGTCAATCATGTTGCACCCCCTTCTGAAATGTCACACGCCCCCAAGAGGGCCAACGCCTGTGTTAGAGGACTTAACCCATCATTGCTGCTGTGGGGGGAGAAGGGGAAGGACTGGGCTATCCCTCCCCCCAACCCACTGCCCAGACAGCAAAAGTGGGCATATCTGCTAGGAAATGGCTTTCAACCACCTTTGGGTATGCTTTTCTAATTTTGCTCTCCCCTACAGGGGCCTGAGGAATTTCTTTTTAGTCTTAAGAAAAAGGCAAGGAAAGAAAAAAATTAACAAAGCCACACCCACACCTCCTCACGGCTCACAATTTATTGTTTCACCCTTCTCACCTGCTCTTCCTAAAGCTATGAATTATTCAATGAATGTGCATGGCTGATAGCAGGCGGTTGTAACGGGTAGAATGGTTTGAAGGGCAGCATTTCTTAGATAGTGACCTCAAAGTGCTTGGCAGGCACAAAGCAACGAAACCTCACAACCCACAGTGAGATAAGGGACTTCCTGAGT
This sequence comes from Carettochelys insculpta, assembly GCF_033958435.1. Taxonomy (NCBI): domain Eukaryota; kingdom Metazoa; phylum Chordata; order Testudines; family Carettochelyidae; genus Carettochelys; species Carettochelys insculpta. The sequence continues at coordinate 10,105,336 of NC_134155.1, forward strand.
TCATACAGCAAGTCAACAGAGTGGGAACAGAACCCACGGAGTCCTGAGTCTCAACCCTTGTCTAGACATGGGATTGGTGGCCAGCAATTTACACAGCTGGGGCAGACAAGGATAGTTGGGATTGGCAGTGGGGGAGCCTCCCCCAGTTTCATACAGACAAAGGTTAAACCTGTGTAATTTTCAGCTTCACTGGTTTCCAGTCATTGGATGGGTGAATTGGGACTCATCCCCATTACAGTCAAAGCCTAGGACTCAAGCTCTAATAAGTAAACACTCTCTCATTAGCCAGATGACGGGTTGTGAGGCTAGTCTTCACCGGGATAGAACAAACCCAAGCAACGAAGAGAACAACAAGAAATCCTGTGGCACCTTATAGACTAACAGATATTTTGGAACATAAGCTTTCATGGGCAAAGACCCGCTTCAAACCATTCCACCATCAGATGAAGCGGGTCTTTGCCCACGAAAGCTTATGCTCCAAAATATAGTAAGAGAGAGGAAGCCGTGCTAGTCTATACACTATCAAAACAAAAAGCAGTCAAGTCGCACTTCAAAGACTAGCAAAATAGTTTAAACTATTTTGCTAGTCTTTGAAGTGTGACTTGACTGCTTTTTGTTTTGCTCCAAAATATGTTAGTCTATAAGGTGCCACAAGACTTCTTGTTGTTCTCGAAGCTACAGACTAACACGGCTACCTCTCTGATCCAAGCAACAAAGATTATCCAGAGAGCTGACACCAAAAGCATTGGCCAAGGATCCCAAAAATCAGCCCCTTATGTCCAGTATGGAAGGCAGGTACCCTCACCACTCTAATCACAGAAAGGACATCAAACAACCTTTTCCTCTACAGTTTTGTAACATGGAGTTCACAGAAATATTCAAGTAATGGAAGTATTACCATCAAAACATAAGAGTATGTCATAGGATGCATAAAGGGCTGGTGGTGGCAAGGGCTGAGTCTCATGGGAAGATGACCTAACAGCTCAGTGGCTGTAAGCAACAAAGAGAAGGATGGGAAGAGTGTTTTTGGCATTTGTTTCTGAATTTGTATGCAATTTCTCCTCCCGCTTCCACATCTTAAACCACCACCATCTTGGGAAGAAAAACAACAGCCACTCTTGCTCTGGAGATGTTTCAATTTCAGACAATGAAGAGCACAAAATTTTTAAGAACAAATCTTACATTTCTTATTCAAAATTTCAGGACATTTCTAATTTCAATATCTGAATTAGATTTTTTCACGAGTAATTTTTTTAAACAATTATCTTCCCCCATCCCCAGCACAGAAATCACAGTCAGGGCAAGAGAGCTATGAGGATCCACTGCAAATTAATGTTCATGAACGGTAGCACTCAGCTCTCCACTGTTTCTGAATCCATGTCTTTGCTCTAAATTTATCATCAACACTATTCTGGAGGATCAGGGGGGCCAACCGAGTCGCCAGGCCTCTGAGCAAGGCAGAAAGGGTAGCTCTATGCCTTGGAAGGGGCGGGGCTTCAGGCGGATGGGACGGGATTTGGGCTAGCCTCCTGCAGGTGGCCCTCTGTTGCCTGCAGTGTACTGTGCATGGCTTTGATGGCTATTTAAAAGGTCTGATGCTCAACCTGCTGCCACAGTAGCAGCAGCAGCCAGGAGCTCCAGGCCTCAGCCATTCAAATGGGCCCAGGACAGTTGCCCCATTTTTCCCTGTCCCCCGTGGTAGGCCTGTAGAGGATTATGCATTGTTTCAAAATAAAACGCTAATGGCTGTTTGTAAGTTGAAGGTGCATGTCTGTGGCTATTGCAGGAAACAAAAGGCGAGAGGAGGATACAATTTTGTTTATGAAGTCTGTTAATTTTAAGTACCGGAAAAATTGCTTTGTTTTGTACAATGCTATTGCTGTAGTTAATCCAAGCACAGAGAACTTAAATGTCACTTAAGGTTATAATCCCTTTATGGGCCCATGTTTTGAAAAAAAATTATTTGCCTCTGCAGACTGAAACTGAGCTGTAATAGGTGGAGTAGGGAAACGTGATGTTTTGGATTTTTTTGAGACAGGAGGAGTTTTTTTTTTTACTTCATGCCAATTTTGCAGGGGCTGGGGTTTGTAATCAAATTGCTTTAACACATATTGGGTAATTCTTGGTTTAAACAACAAGCTAAAAGAGTCAATCTGAAAGGTGAAATGCCTACTCTAGTCTACCATACGTCATAGCAATATAGTATGACATGGCACAGAATCGAAGTTTCACCTTTCACATATGCGACATAGTAACATTACAAGCTTACAGAGATTCCAATCAGGGAGCGTCAGCCCCACTCAACTTCCTTTTACAGGTTGAACCTCTCTCTGATCTGGAACTCTTGTCCAGCAAAGAGAAGTTACTCACCGTAGTAACGGTGGTTCTTCAAGATGCGTCCCCGTGGGCGCTCCACAATAGGTGACGGGCTTGCCCGGCGCCGCAGATCGGATCTTCCAAGCAGTTTCTGCCGGACCGCGCATGCGCCGGCGCGCGCCGCTCCCTTGCGCGCTCCTGGCCACGTGCGCGATCCGGTCCCCGCCAGTTCCTCGACCAACCGCCTCGGGTGCCCCTGCAAAACACTAACAGAGATCCGAAGCGGGGAGGATGGGCGGGTAGTGGAGCACCCACGGGGACACATCTCGAAGAACCACCGTTACTACGGTGAGTAACTTCTCTTTCTTCTTCGAGTGTCCCCGTGGGTGCTCCACAATAGGTGACTACCCAGCAGTAACCCAAGATAGGAGGTGGGTAATCGGATTATGTGCAGCTTGTCCCCGAGAGGACCGCTGCAGAGACACGGGTATCCTCTTGGAATACCCTGTGAAGGGCGTAATGTTTGGCGAACGTGTCGTAGGACGACCAGGTCGCCGCTCTGCAAGTGTCTTTTAACGCAACGCCCTTGAAAAAGGCTGTTGATGCCGCCACCGCCCTGGTGGAATGAGCCCTGGGAGTGGCCGATAAAGGAGTCTTTCTGAGCTCGTAGCACATTTTTATGCAGGATACAATGTGCTTTGAGATTCTCTGCGAGGAGAGACCCTCTCCTTTCGATTTGGGAGCGAGGGAGACTAGGAGTCTATCCGTTTTCCGGAAGAACTTGGTCCTGTCTACGTAGAAGGCTAGCGCCCTCCTCACATCCAGGAGGTGTAGGTGCGCCTCTTCGTTGGAGTTATGAGGTTTTGGATAAAACGAGGGTAGAACAATAGGTTCGTTGATGTGAAACTCGGAAGAAACTTTGGGGACAAAGGCTGGATGCAGCCGTATAGTTACCGCCTCCTTGGAAAAAACAGTGCAGGGTGGCGTTGCCATGACTGCCGCGAGCTCGCTCACCCTACGAGCTGACGTAATTGCGAGAAGAAAGGTCTTCTTAATTGTAAGGAGGCGGAGGGGAACCGTGGCCAAGGGCTCGAACGGTGGTCCCATCAGTGCGGTAAGCACTAGGTCCAAGTTCCACGAAGGTGGAATCGGTTTCTGAGGGGGGTAGAGGTTTATCAACCCTTTGAGGAACCTGGTAACCATAGGGTGGGCGAACACCGTGTGCCCTTCCTCCTCATGTCTGAACGCCGAGATGGCGGCAAGGTGGACCTTCAACGAGGATAGCGAGAGTCCTCCTCTCTTGAGGTCCAGTAAATACTCTAGAATTGTAGGTATAGGCACCGAAAGGGGGGCCAGCTGTTTGGTAGAACACCAAGCCGTGAAGCGAGTCCATTTTTGTTTGTAGGTCTTCCTAGTGGAAGTCCTCCTGCTACTTTCTAGGACATGTTGTACTGCCACTGTGCATGTGCTCTCTAGGGAGCTGAGCCATGGATTAACCACGCTTGCAGTCGCAGGCTGTGGGGGTGCGGATGCACTACGGACCCCTGGGCTTGCGTGAGCAGATCCGGCGCCACCGGAAGAGGCATCGGTGGACGGTCCGACATGCGCAGGAGTAGGGGGAACCATTGTTGGCGATCCCACGTTGGGACTATCAGGATCATCCGGGCCCTTTCCCTCCTGGCTTTTTGCAAAACTTTGTGGATCAGCACTGTGGGAGGAAACGCGTAAAGCAGGGGGCCCCCCCACGGGATCGCGAACGCGTCCCCCAGGACCCCCATCCCAGTCCTGCCCTGGAGCAGAATCGTGGGCACTGCTTGTTGTGCTGAGTGGCAAACAGATCTATTTGGGGAAAACCCCATGCGTGGAAAATCGACCGTAGCAGATCGGGACGGATCTGCCACTCGTGTGTGAGCGCAAAACGCCTGCTCAGCTGGTCTGCCTTCACGTTGTGCGCACCCGGCAAGTATGAGGCTTTCAAAATTATATCGTGGGCGATGCACCAGTTCCATAAGCGGATTGCTTCCGCGCATAAGGCACGGGATCGAGCTCCTCCTTGCCTGTTTATATAAAACATGGTGGAGGTATTGTCTGTACTGATCCCGATGACTTTGCCTTGTATGTGGTCTCGAAAGTGTTTGCAGGCGTTGAACACTGCTCTGAGCTCCAGTACGTTGATGTGTAGTGACTGTTCCGTGGGTGACCACAGTCCTTGAGTCACCTCTTCGCCCATGTGCGCTCCCCACCCTATGAGGGAGGCATCTGTAGTGAGAAAAACCGATATTTGCGGCTAGTGGAAGGGTACCCCTGTTAGCAAGTTCCTGGGGTTTACCCACCATTGCAGGGATTTGCGCACCCCGGCTGTGGGCGACACCACCTTGTGAACGGTGTGTACTGCCGGTTTGTATACACTCGCCAGCCAGTGCTGCATGCTGCGCATGTGTAACCTGGCGTTCTGCACTACAAACGTCGCCGCTGTCATGTGGCCCAGCAGCTGCAGGCACGTCAAGACCGGCACCGTAGGGCTGAAGGTGATGACTTGCACGAGGAAACCGATGGCTCGAAAGCGAGCCTCTGGTAGGTATACTCTCGCTGCAACCGAGTTTATGCGAGCCCCTATGGACTCTATGTCCTGTGTGGGGTCTATTTGTGATTTTGCCAGATTGATAACCAGGCCAAGTGAGGAGAACGTGTTTGCTGTGACACGTATCATGCGCAGAACCTCTCCTTTCGAGGCCCCTTTGAGCAGGCAGTCGTCCAGATACGGGAAAATGAATACCCCCTGTCTGTGCAGGTAGGCTGACACCACTGCCAAGGTCTTGGTGAAGACTCTGGGGGCCGAGGAGAGGCCAAACGGTAGGACCTTGTATTGGAAGTGTTCGTTGCCCACCATAAACCGGAGGAATCGCCGGTGAGCCGGATGGATGGTTATGTGGAAGTACGCGTCTTGTAAATCGAGGGCTGCGAACCAGTCTCCATCGTCCAAAGCTGTAAGGATGGAGGCGATCGTGGTCATCCGAAAACGTTGCTTGCGCAGGTACCTGTTGAGGCCGCGAAGGTCTAAGATGGGCCTCCAGCCTCCTGTCTTTTTCTCCGTGAGGAAATACCTGGAGTAGAACCCTTTCCCGTGCAGTTGCTCCGGCACTCTTTCCACCGCCCCTATGAGCATGAGATGGTCCACCTCCTGCCTGAGCCTCGCTACGTGGGAGGCCTCCTGGAGGTGGGGCTTGGATGGAGGTCGTGACGGTGGGAGCGACTGGAAGGGGATGGCGTACCCCGTGGCTATGATCTCCAGCACCCATTTGTCTGTGGTGATCCTTTGCCACTGGTCGTAGAATGGTCGGAGGCGATGGTGAAATAGCTGCTTCGGATGACCGTGTGCGATGGTAGTGATGGCGCAGCCCTGGATCTGTATGTCAAACTTGTGGCCTTTGGCCCCGCCCCGAGGACGCCCGGCTCTGTTGTGAGCGTCGCCTGGGAGTTCTGTACTGCTGGTGCTGTTGATGTCGCCCTTGCTCGTAACCCCTGTGATACTGGGGGCGCTGTTGCTGGTATTGGTACCGCCTTTGCTGAGGGTAGTACCTTTTCTTTGTGTATGGGGGGGTGTAAATCCCCAGGGTCCTGAGTGTGGCTCTTGAATCTTTACTGGAATGAAGGACCGAGTCAGTTGATTCAGCAAACAGCTTCTGCGAGTCGAAGGGAAGGTCAACTATCTTCTCCTGCAGATCCCTCGGTATACCCGAGGTCTGGAGCCAGGACTCCCTTCGCATCACCACTGCGGTTGCTGTGGAACGTGCTGCCGTGTCCGCAACGTCCAAAGCAATCTGAACTCCCATCCTCGCAGCCGCGTAGCCTTCTTGCACTATGGCCTTGAGGACCGGCTTTTTGTCCTCTGGAAGCGAGTCCATGAGGGAAGTTAACCTGGAATAGTTGTCAAAATTATGGTTCGCTAAGTGCGCTGTGTAATTTGCCATTCGCAGCGTTAAAGTGGAGGAGGAGTAGACCTTTCTGCCGAACAGCTCTAGCTTCTTGGCATCTTTGTCCGTTCCCCGTTTTAAATTGAGATGTTTTTTATCTTTGTTGCGAGGACTCCACCACAGGGAGTTTGGCTGTGGGTGGCTAAACAGGAACTCCATGCCCTTCGCCGGCACAAAGTATTTCTTATCCGCTCTCTTTTGGACAGGCGGAATAGTTGCAGGGGTCCGCCATATCGTAGTGGCGGACTCTAAGATCGCTTCATCAAGCAGTATTGCTACTCTGGAAGAGGCCGGAGGTCTCAAATTTTTGAGGAGCTTATGGTGTTTCTCTTGCACCTCTGCTGTCTGGATGCCTTGCGTGAAGGCCACCCTCTTAAACAGCTCCTGAAACTGTTTGAGATCGTCTGTAGGATGGACGTCCCCCAGGGCCGTAGCCTCGTCCGGGGAAGAGAGTGAGGAACCGCTGGGGTACATCTCTCTGGACCCTTCCGGTTCCTGCTGGTGATGGTACACCCTCTCGCTAGAGGTTTGCGAGGGAAAATCTCGGGGTTCCATGACCAGTCCCCCTTGAGATGCTTGAGTCTCTGTCCCCGGTCGCGATTGCCCTCGGGGATACGAGATAGTTTGTGGGGATCTTTCCCTAGTAGATTGCCGATGGTGTGTATGCCCCACGTGGTAGGGGCGACCATGGCAGTATAGGCACTGTTCTTGGGAGGGTGACCTAGACCACTCCCTTGGTGTGTACCCTCTGCGTCTGGGGGAGGGAGATCGTCGAGACACTGGAGAGAGTGACTTCGCATAATAATCCAGTGGTTCAAACCCCAGGAAGGGTGAAGGTGGTGCCATCCAGGGTGAGGCTGGTTGCAAAAATGGAGAAGGGGGCTCCGGGTAGGCTAGGGGGGACCCCTGCCTTCTGGTTGGAGTCTGCAACGTAAGCGGAGGGCTGTGAGAAAGCAGCTCCACAGCCCTGTCCGGAGAGTGGCTGCAATGCCTCCTCTTATGTGCAGCCTTCCCCCTCCCTGGAGGAGGTGACTCCGCCCCCTGACGCACGGGGGATCCCGGCCCCGTCGGCACCGTGCTAGGCACGCTCGAAAGCGGTGCCGCACATGCGGTGTCCTTCTGCGCCTGCAGGCTGCGTGCCTGCACGCTCTGCACCGCCGGTTCCGCCGGGGTCGGTGCCGCTGCCTGCGGTGCCGCCGGTGCCGGCGCTTGTTTAGCCGCCGCCCTGCCTGCGGTGCGGGGCGGCTGGCTGATCATCGGAGGCTGAGCCGTTTGCACGTGGCTCTCCGTGCCACCGCCGATCAGCTGTTGCTGCGGCTGGGGGCCGCGTGCTCCTCCCGTCCCGCTCACTGTTGCTGCCGGCAGGGATCGGGCTGGACAGACTTTCCTCCGTTTCTGCGCTGATGGAGTGAGGGAGGCAGCTTTCCTTTTAAGGGCCCCGGAGGGTCCCTCCTGCTGCGGCCGCTCCGGCACGTCTGGCTGGAGGGCCTTATCAAGAAGCAGCATTTTAATGCGCATCTCCCTGTCTCTCCGTGCTCTTGTCGTTAATTTTGCACAGAAGGCGCATTTTTGTGCCACATGGGACTCCCCCAGGCACCTTATGCATAGGCTGTGCCCATCGGACACTGGCATCGCCTCTCGGCAGGACTCACATTTTTTAAAGCCTGAAGAGGACATTGTTGGTGAGTCTTTGAGTTTTATTAAGTGGGTACTTAGCACCTTCTTTGTGCTGTTTTCCCCGTCCGATGGCCTGCCTCAGCAGGAGGGCTGATGGCCGTAGCTCCTGGCCTCCAGCGCTTGTTACTGGGACTGGACTGAAGCTGTCCCGCTCGTAGTTTGTTTGTTGTTGTTTGTTCTTTTTTTTTTTTTTGCAAAATAACTACCAGCTAACTCATAGTAGCCTAAGTATCTGAAAAAACTTTGAAAGAAAAACAGATAAAGTCGTTGAATACGCTATTTGGCCTTAGCCTAGTCGGATTCCGTCTGCAGCCGACGGCGGTTAAGAGGAACTGGCGGGGACCGGATCGCGCACGTGGCCAGGAGCGCGCAAGGGAGCGGCACGCACCGGCGCATGCGTGGTCCGGCAGAAACTGCTTGGAAGATCCGATCTGCGGCGCCGGGCAAGCCCGTCACCTATTGTGGAGCTCCCACGGGGACACTCGAAGAAGAACATCCATTATCTGGTATGATTTTAGTTAGACGGATGACCACTTATGATAGGCGTGGGCCAAGTTTTCTGTGGTGCCACAAAGTTTGTTTATAGCCTCCAGTCCTGGCTCTTAGTGCTGCACTGTTATTTAGCTCCTATTTACACACAGATGTTTTCTAAGAGCCCATAAGCAGTGAAAGTGTTGGCAATGTGCCAGAAAATATTGATCTCCCATAGTCTGGCAAATTCTCTCATCCAGCACCAGTCAGGTCCCGAGGGTGCCAGACAAGAGAGGTTCAACCTGTATATTCAGAATTCACCAGTGCTAATCCTAAATTTATTGCTTTGCCACAAGAATTATTTGACAGCTTAAGCCAGTGGGTTTTTTTTTTTTTGTTGTTGTTGCTGTCATTTTTTAAATAAAATCTCACTTAAAGTAATTAGGAATGTCACAGCACTCAAAACATTTCTGATTCTCAAAGTATGCATTCAGCTTTTCAGACATAAAAAGGTCAAAGTCATTTTTAACATAGGAAAAGTGACTGTATATAAAGAACTTACAGTTGAGGTTTTATCATTATTTTCCTTATTATTCATATGGCTTCTCCTGTTTATTTACTGGTTTTAGGGAACCCTTCTCGTTTTGTGAAGCCCTATTTAAAAATTTTATAAAAACCCTATGCAAAAACTTCACACACAAACTCCATACAATTGCCCCTGACTGCAGATGGGGTCATTTTCAGAGTGCTCTTATGTATTTTACAAAGTCCCCTCGAGGAAGTAAAAAGTGTGTGAATTGGAATCACCTAATTGATCTTTTAGGCACAAAAATCCCCTATCTACAGATACATGGCAGCAGGGTCAGAGACTGTTATAGGGGCACCAGGCCGGCCAGCAGTGGGGAGTCAAAGGGGGCAATTACCCCATGGCTTGGAGATTTTAAGGGGCCCAGGGCTAGTGGCCACTGTCACCGCTACTATAGCAATGGCGGTGGCCAGAACTCTGGCCCCCTCTGAATCACTGCCAGGGCTCTGAGGGCTGCAGGTGAGGAAGGCAGCGCCAAGGTCTGAACCAGGCTGAGGACTGATTGCCCCCAGCTCCGCCTGTCCAGCTGAGGTCCAGGGACATGGAGCCAGCCCCCGCCCCCCTTCCCTGCCCACAAACACACCTTGCCGTGAGGCCTGCAGTGGCTGTCATCTCTACCAGGAGCCACAGTCTTTCTGCACAGAGCATGGATGCCGATAACAGGTCTTGTCTAGAACAGGGTCGCAACCCCCGGCATGGGTGCCAAGAGTGGCACATGAGCCAATTTTCATCAGCACATGAAGCTGATGGCCCACCCTCTTCCCCAATGCAGCTGCGAGCTTGTCTGACTTAACAAAAGACCAGCTAATGCTACCAACCACCACCTAAATGGTAAAGCTCTGCATCTTCATTTATTTATTAACAAAGATGTTTTAAGTAGGTCTACCAGTGACTTCAAAAAGTAGCACCAGCACTTGGACTGTCCACAGAGGTCAAAAGATCAGATTTCAGCACTCTGCCTCAGAAGGGCTGCTGACCGCTGGTCTAGAGTGGATAGCTGGCTGTTTGTGCTGATTGACTCTGTCACTAGCAATCTGGTGGGGCAATTCCAGCCAACGATCCAAAGACAGTAAGTTGTTCTATCACGTGAATGTCCACATAGGACAGACAGAACCATGGTCTCAACCAAAAGTAAAAGGCAGGAACAATTGCTTCACCACGACCAATGGATACAGAGCTGAAAAATCCCACTCTGAAATTAGTCCTTTACAATTGCTGCTAACCATGTGTTCGTATGACATTCATCCAGTCTTCACTTCCCAGGCATTTCAATTTGACAGAGCTTGACTCGAGGACTAAAGTGTAAAACTGTTTAATCTGCATTACAAATTAGAAAAAGTAATTTAAACTTCAGAGGAAACTAATTAGATATAAAGCCAAAATGTTGCTAAGGGTATATTTCTCTCTGTCTCTCTCTCTGCCTGTGTTGCTCACCTAATCTGCAGTTTGAAATTTCATCACTCTTGGTGTCTAGTAGGCATCCTTCAGTCTGCATAGACTATGGATCGCGCCCTTTAAAGTTTCAATTGAGGACTTCATTTACAGCGTCTGTTGCGACTATAAAGACCCACACGAGAGCGACAGTCCTTGCTGCATCCCTTGCAGATGTAGTGGGTGTCTGGCAAGTCCTTATTGTGCTTTCTGTGCGCTCGCTTCTCCTCTGCTAGCTGTCTGATCTTCAACTCGCCCTTCTGAAGGCCCTTGTGTAACCCCTGCCTCCATCTGCTGCGGTCGTCTGCTAGATCTTCCCAGTTGTCCAGCTCGATGTCTACCTCTCTGAGGTCTCTCTTGCAGACATCTTTGTAGCGCAACTGGGGGCGTCCGGGAGGTCTTTTGCCAGAGGCTAGCTCACCATACAGGATGTCTTTTGGAATCCTTCCATCATTCATCCTGTGGACGTGGCCAACCCAGCGGAGTCGACGCTGCCTGAGGACGGTGTGCATGGTTGGGATTCCAGCTTGCTCAAGGATGGCAGTGTTGGTCACTCTGTCTTTCCATGATATTCCAAGGATGCGCCTGAGGCAGCGCAAGTGGAAGACGTTCAGCCTCTTTTCCTGGCCGGCATACAGGGTCCAAGTCTCTTGGTGTCTATTGCCTTCTAAATAGGTTTGTAATTGGAAAAATCATCTTTAGTATATGTATGAAAATAAGTCTTATACTTCATCATGCTGTACATTCTGGCTACAATGTAACCTATGATTAAAAACAACAATAATTCAACTAATGGGGAAAGTGATCATGTAACAATTACCAGAACTCTTCAGCAGAATACAAAATCAAAGGCAAGCATTCTCCAACACTTGCTGCCTCTCAGACTCCACAAAGAAGTTCCCAATGGTTATTTAAAAAAAAAAAAGGGGGAATGCAACAGCTTCCATGAAAAAGAGTCAACATGTACCAAGAGCTACCAATTATTTACTGTTCTTAGAGTAAGGGAGAAAAATGCCACTTTTTTTTTGTGCCATGGTGAGAGTTGTTTCATTTGCTATAAAACAGAGATACTGGAGTTTCTGCACAACGAGTGAAATTCACTCAGAGAGCCAACACACGGCCTACATGCCACTTCTGATATACTTAAGCATTCAAAATAGGGTTGAAGTGAGAGTTTAATGCTGCACATGCCTTGTGTTTGCCCTCTGCACAGGAGAGAATTTCACCCTGTCAGATTAGTATCAAGCTATACAAACGTCGCACTGTGAAGATGATAAATCAAGTGGCTTCTTTTAGTCCATGATGCGCCAGATCCTCATGACAATAGAGCTTTGTACAAAGGAGCTGGATTCTGTACCTCTTTGGGATCACAAAACAAAATTGTCAATTGGTTCCTGCTGCAGATTCTCTGCAGCTACTGGTGATGGTATTGGCCAACGGCAGAACAAGCACAACTAGATTTTTTTGACCACAGGTTGAATTAACACTGCTAAGCATTTGGAAAGCCATCGTTTGGCTGTCACAAACGGAGCAGATCTGGTAGATTCTACATGAAGTCCTGGTCATTTCCCATCTATCCCCACATTAATTCGGGAACTTGGCATCAATCTTGAAAATCTCAAGTTCCTTATTCAACTGCAAGTACAACAAAATCAATGGCTGCACTAGCACACAAAGCTGCCCCACGTCTCCCAGGGACAAACTGTAACCCTTTGGGGAGTGAGGGGGAAGAAAATCAGGTTTCAGAACAAGGGTCACTCACTCTCCATGCCCAAAACATCCTTTGTCTCTCTGCCAAGACTGGCTCCAAAAGATGGCCGTCAGCAACAGCGCTGTTCTCAGTAGGAATTGCTGGATGTTGAGAACTTTGTTTAGGTGCTTTACAGGAGAACTATACAATGCAAAACTGCCCCAAAATGTGGACGTCATGATCTTCAGAAAAAAAAGAAATATGGCCTCAAGCTTCAATTCAAATCTTACAGGCTATAATGAAACTCACCAGTAAGAACTTGTCTTCTAGAAAGCCATTCACCCAGTACCGTCAGAATTAGCAACATGCCACTTCCCTCACCACTGTTTTCTATTGCCCTGTTAAACAGCTTCCTGAGTTACTGAAGCATGGGCAGACTGCTACAAGGTGGTGGTCAGGGGAATCTATAAGTTTTCCAGTTTACTTTAGCTTCTTTCCACTATATGTTCTAAATAAAATTAAACTCCCCACAGAGTGCAGTAAACATAGCTCACATGAAGGTCTGGCTATTGTTCAACCACATTTAAATTATGTATGCAGTCTTACTACAGGCATATTGGTCCCAGGATATTAAAGCAACAAGGTAATACCTTTTATTCAACCAACTTCTGTTGGTGAGAGAGACATTCTTTCAAGCTTTCTCAGTGACCCAAAGAAGTTCTGTGTAAATTCTAAAGCTTCTCTCTCTCTCTCTCCAACAGAATATGGTCCAATAAAAGATTACCACACCCATGCAGTCAGTCTTACATTTTGACTATCGACGTTTAGTTATTGCGTTTGTTGTAAACTCTCACGACCACAAACCAAAGTTTGAAAGTCCAATTCAGCTTGGCACCATGGGTAGGATTTTCAAAAGTGCCAAAGAGATTTAGGGGCCCAAATCCCACCAGAAAACATTGGGACTCGTGCTCTTCTGTCAATGGGAAGTTTTCTGGACAAATATCACTTTGAACAAACAGAAAAAGCGCCCTTCCCCAGACACCTGCCAAACAGAGAAACAGTTAAAATATTTAGTGGGAATGCATCATTGACTAGCCATTACCAAGATTTACCAATGTTAGTGATTTCATTGTTTCACTCCTTCAATTAAATGAGATCTGCCAAGAAAAGAATCTATGACCAGAGAAACTTTGTCCTACACAACACATACATTTGTGAGGGAGGGTGTTTATAGAGGACATGCTCACAGTCAGACTTGGAAGCAAGGATCCACAAGTTGTAGGTGTAGGAAGGGGCCTTTCAGCTACAGCTGGATAAAATATGTCAAACTGGAAAATCTGAGCTATGGAGCTTTCCAAAAACACATTGCAAGGGAGCACAGCTCTCATCTGCCCCAGCTTTAGCAAGGAGAGATGGACTAGCAAAAAGAAAGTCTCCGTACACAAGTTGGGCAGGACCATGAAAAGTAATTTCTGCTCTCCCACACACCAGGGGAGAGATCCTCAGCTGCTGCCCACAGTCACAGCCCCATTTGAGAGCAGCGGAGCTATGACAACTTACACAGGATCTGCTCTCAGCATGGATAATCACAAAAAGGATAATCACGCAGGCCACCAGTTTCCATCCAGCATGCCTTTCAAGTTAGATTTTGGAATCCATACCAAGGGACATGAGCCGAGGTGGAAAAAGTACCCAAAAAGTTACTTAAGTGAAAGTGCAGCTCCTTTCACTTCTGGGTAAGTGAGTGCAATAAAGATGTAATGTGCATGTGTACTTTCAAGCAAGTAGTTTTCCAGGGGAACACCGGTGACTTGTACTTAAGTACAACACCCCGCCACACCCGCAGCAGCTGTACATTTACTCAAGTAACTTTTTGGGTACTCCTTCCACCTTTGCACTTGAGTGACCTGATTCTTCTCCAGCTCCCATTGACTCAAAAATTTCAACCAAGCATTTTTCCCCCCAATAGTTGTGCGATGAGCGATTAAAATCCATAAACTCGAAGCAAAGGCATTAGGCAAAACTAAACATGTATTCTTAATTGTTAACATATTTGCCTGCACCTGGAACTTTCTGACTACAGTACAGCAGTTCCCAGGCACTGCAACGACAGGCGGAAGCACTTGCCGTGGTCACTTGGAAAGGAAATGGCTCATGGACTAGGGCCAGCACTTCCCAAAGTGTGGTCCGAGGCACAGTACCGGTCCTTAGAAAATATACAAATTATTGCTATGTACTATTATGATTGTGAATAAATAACAAACAGTGAAAATTTATTAATTTTTTCTTTTTATTATGCATTTATATTTTTGGGCTGCAAAAAATGGTTCTGAAAAAAAACCAGGTCCCAACTATATGAAGTTTAGGAAACCCTGGGCTAGGTAACCCGAGACTTGGGATTTTCACAAACTAGGGCATGTTTGGCCAAATATTGTTAACCGCCAATGGCTGTTTTTGACAAAAATATATGAGGAGATCTCCACCCCATTCTGAGTGGGCAGGTGTCCACATCACAAGTGACATTGTCTAGCAGCTGAAAGATGGCAGGAAAAAGACATGACTGCATCTACCGTAGAGAGGAACAGTTCTATTAGGATAGGGTTGAGGTCACTTACCCCTCCACTATCCCATATGGAAAATCAGAGGGGCTTTTACAGCCCTGTCAGCCCAATATACATACATTTTATATAAAGATTATTTGGAGGTATGTATGTCACAGGCCAATGAGGAAAGAAATCAGAATACAAATGGGAACAAATGCATCTTCCTCCTGTTCTTCACAGGTTGATATTTTCCTCCAACTGCACACACATATAAGCCCCTGCAGAAAAATTCTGTGGCCCGCTCAGTGCAGAAGGACATGTTTTAAGTGGGCAACTACTCGGTAATCAAATAGCAAGTGTCAACCGGTGTTTCACAATACCCCATCCAATCAGGGTCAACACTGTGTTAAGACTCCAGGCAGCGTTTGACAAGAAAAGAAAGCTTTATAGGGGTGGAGGGAGATGTTTAAAGCAATTTACGTCCCTCCCAAACTACTCCAGATGATTTCTCCAAAAGAACAAATGGAAACTTTAACCCTTAGCCTTGATTAATTTCATCTACATAATATAGATGCACATGGCAATCAGTTACTGATGAGCAAGTTTTCCTTAATCTGCTGAGCAAAGCTGATATCTATGCAACACTCCACTTGGTTTTTTCAAAAGGATGATTTTTTCATCTGATGTGAGACCACTGAGCGACACCTGGCTTTTCCTGGCCATGGCTTTCTCTGCATTCCATACAGGGAAATACCAACTTTTTCTCTCATCTTTTCATTATCCTGGGAGGCTAGGTCTATTGCAAGCAGTTTCGTGCCACTCCAACCCTGCCCTGACAAAGCAGGACTTTGCCCACAAAGGCTTATGCTCCAAAATATCTATTAGTCTATAAGGTGCCACAGGAGTTCTCATTTTTAATGGGGCTAGAAGCATCCTTCCCCCATCAGAGAGCCTTCTGGCCATGCAAGGAAAAGTACAGGTGTGACTAAGGCTGTGCCTTCACTACAGGGAACACTGACCCTGCTACGATTGATCTTCTAGAGTTTGGTTTAGCATGCCTAGTAGGGATGCCCTAAAGCAAATTTAGAGGGAGCCTGGATTGGTGTGGGTGTTCCTGTCTCTCATTAGGAGTAAGGGAAGTCTGATCAACCTCCCTTAGTGGCAACAGCACAGACGCCCAAATTAAGGAGCATCAGCTCCAGCTACGTAATTAATGTAGCTGGAATTGTGTCCCTGAATTCGACCTTCTGCTGTAGTCTAGACCTCCTCTAAAGCCGAACAAGTTCTCCTTCTTCCTGCTGATGCAAGGCCTCAGGAACGAGACAAGCGTATGAACCAGGAGAACGTGCCCTCAGTTGAGGCAGAGCTGTGAAACACTTTACCCAACTACGCTCAGCTTTAACCCAGGCCGTTGCCTCAGATTGTGACTACCACATGAGAAGGGAACCCAACACTCTTGGCTTCGACCTGCCAGCCATGTTAGCTGTTCACTTTGTGCCAATGGGGGCAAGTCTAGTCCCTGGACCTCTCTGAATGGCCACCAGAGCACCGCTCAGCGCAGCTGGGAGGAAGCACTGCAATCTGGGTGGTGCTAAGGGGCTGACAGCTCCCACCCCTTCCTGAGGCACAGAGCTGCCCTTGCTCCCATACCTTGCCCCTGGGCCCACAGTGGCCGTCAGCCCCATTGACTGCACAGCACCCAGAGACAGAGTACAAGTTTGGGAGGCCCTGGGCTTGGCATGCGGGGGCCCTCCCAACCCCTTCTGCCTGCAGATCAGCCCCAGGTGCTCCTGCTGGGGTAATAAGAGTCAGGGCTTGGTGCCTTTCCCCAGCACTTCTGCCACACAGCAGGATTAGGGCGTGGGGGCTTCCCCCAGCAGCCCAGTGTTCTTGCCAGAGAGCAGGGCCTGGGCAGAGGGACTTGTCTGCTCACCAGCAGGAGTGCCAGGTGAGCCAAACAGAGCCAGGGCATGGGGGTGCCCATTTTCACCGGCCCCCTCCATAGGCCAGGGACCCCCAGTTGGCACAGGGACTAATATGTCACCGATAGCAGCTTACAGAATCTGGCCCTTTGCACCTCCATTTCCATGAGGATAAAAGGTAGGGAAGTGGGAGTGGGGTATGGATAGTTGTGAGGCTTGTTGTGAGGCTTCATTAACTGAGAAGTCTGAGCTGTCAAGCAACTGCCTGGAACTTATTGAAAAACTGCAAGACGTTGATATTATTATTATTGCAGGAGAAGTTTGTTCAGATCTATAGCTATATGATAAATAATATAACTGAGTTGGGATGATCATACAAAGAAAGAGAGAAATCAGCCAATGACTCCAAAACAATACATCATTTATAACAATGTCTCACTGTATGTAACTTTTTTTTGTATGTGCTAGTTACACATTTCCTATAAATCCTCATGTACACAAAGCTCTGCTTCGCGGTGTGCGTGTTGGGAGTGCAGGGGGGGTGTCAAATAAAGTATTACCCATCAAAAAACTCGAGCTCCCAGTAACATAACTAAATGTGTAACGTTACAGATGTTTTATAGCCATGATGTCTGTTCCATTTATATCATTTTTACGAACCCAGCGTGAAATATTTTCCCCAGCACTGGAAACTACGGTTTTGAATCAATTGTTTATTGAAACAAAGATGCAGTCAGGGAGCAGCGGTTAGTACCATCCAAAACTTCGAGGCCTCGTTTCTCAGCTTTATGCCGTCAAGTCAATATCTGAGAAAGAGGGAAAGATGCACAGTCCTACGTGGCTGGCTTGAAAATTCATCTGCCAGCAGATCGCAGGCACTGAAGGAGGAAACAGGAAAGAAATGAGGTAAAAACCCGTGGGAAGAGAGATGTATGATCAGTGTTAATAAACAAAGTTAAAGCAATGAATACCGCCAGCCCACTAACCCATTACAGACGTTAGCATAAAGAAGCCTGAGAGGCGCACGACAGTCAAACTACTTTCCCACTCCTTTCAGATGCTCTCCTACATATAATGTACTGCAGTTGTCTCTATTGAGTAACACCACACAGTCTTTTTATAACTGAAATCTAAATACTTCAATAAAATAATAGTACCTAGTTCTTGTACTGAACTTACTGATCTCAAAGTACTTTACAAGAGGACAGTATCCTTACCCCTATTTCACACAGGAAGAAACACAGAGGCACAGACAGAGGATGTGTCTCACCCAACGTCACCCAGCAGCAGAGCGGCATAACTTGGAATAAAGTCAAGGTCTCCTGAGTCCCACTCTAGTGCTCTGTACACTAGGCGACAGATCCAGACAAGCCCTATGGACTGAGTACACAAATTTAAGAAATTCACTCACGTTAAACACGCACGTTACTCGTTCACTTGCGCTGCTTGGAGTGGCACCACACCTGTTGGGGCTTCAGAACACTCTCACCTCCCAGCTTCCACACCCTTCTTACCCCACCCAGAATTCATTACATGTCTGGGACTTAAAGGCAGGGCATGTCCAAGACTCAGGAGAAACAGGATGGAACATTGCAAAGCAGAAAGGTCCCAGGGCTCTTCACGGTTCATCTCAGATGGAAATGAGAAACTCCAACCAAAGAGCACAAACTTATGCTAAACTTGGGGGAATGAGACAGTGATCTGAACGATCTGGAGGGGTGAGGATTGGGCCAGAGAGGAAGAACAATATGGGGTTGGGAAGCAGAAGCTAACCTAGAAGGGAAGTTAAAGGCAGGATCAGAGGGGAGAGATTGGTACTGAAGATGTGATAGTGCTGAGGGTTGCAGGACCAGTGAAAGCCTTTGGTATCTTTGGACTTACAATCCCTTATCAAAGGGCAACAAGTTGGAGTTGTGCGAATACAGATGGGATCTGAATGTGTGGAAAAGAAAGACAACAGGAAGAGAGCAGGACAGAAGGAAGGGAAAGCAGAGAAAAGCCAGCAGCACTGTCTCCAGAAAAGTGGACAAGGGGGTAGCAGGAGAGGACATCACAACACAAAAAGAATATCGGAAACCAAGTTTGAATGAGCCAAAAATATACATTTCTGGTTAAAACTAAATGATTTTAATGCCATATGAAAATTCCAGGACACATGACCTCTGGCAGAATTAAATTTGCTCATTGGTCAACATCAGCAGGGGCCCACAGAACACACTTCATTCATTCATTCAAAACACAAATGCTTTGCTGCTTTTACATTCCTAACAGAAGAAACAGATGCTTGGATTCCTCACCTTGGTGCATGGAGACCAGACTTTCTGGTATTAGCAGGACTATCCCAATATTAAGAGCTTAGTCTTATATAGGTAACTATATTCTCTCCCTCTTAAAATAAAACAAGTGTGACCCAATTTTTCACACTTGCTACCTGCTACCGGGGTTCCCCCACTGTCAAGTCTTCCAAAACTAAGGAGCATCATAGGGAGTATATCACACACAGCGAAAACAGGTGGCACCCATATATAATGCATAGTCATCAATGTTCCCTCTAATCTTTGCCAACCATGTGCAGAATAATTTTATGTACAAAGAGATCTGCAGATGTGTACCACCAGCAGAAACAGAATCTAGTAGTGGGCACTCTGCTCATCAGCCTTTGAATCTCTCCTGAGCAGCCACACATGCGCACAGTTTACAGGGAACACTGATAGCTATTCATGCTATCACGCAAACTTAAGAACTCAAGCTATGCATAGCCTTAATAGATACCAGACACATAAAACTCATTGAAAGCACATCCACCACACATACTTAACATACAGCACATTTATCAACTTAGTTTGTGTATGCTTGCATGTATCACCAGACAGACCATACCAATGCATGTACATGAATAGCGTGCCTATGCATGTACACACACCCTCACATACACACACAGAGATAGAAGGCAAACATCAATTGGATGGCCTGAGTTTGTTTTCCAGGCATATTAATGGGTAGGGCCAATGTTGAAAGATTTGTGGCTTGGAATGATATCTGCTACATGTGGCTTTGTTTGCTAATTTCAATTAGCTTTGCCTGCCGAAGGAGAGCAGCCTAATAAATCAGTTATCCCCGGGAAGAATTGATTTTAAAGTTGTTAGCATTGTAAAGCATAGTATTTGGTAACACCATTCTTAAAAGAAAACGCAGCTACTGCATGTATAACTCATTTACATTTGGATTGTATAACACACAGTGTGACTCAGGGCCTAGTTGTTTTTTTTGTTTTTTGTTTTGTTTTGTTTTTAAAAAAGAGGCTGTCACTAACCAAGACCCAAGCCCTCTCTACATGTTAAAGAAATTTCAATTGGCCTTAATTTTCATCATTAGCTGTTTTGCCCATTGGCAGGGTTCAACGCCCAGCGTTTTTTCCCTCCTATTTGGAGCTACATAGACAAGAATTTTAAATGACTGAAGGGATATTAACCCTGACCAAATTCCAGTTCTAGCAATTAACTGATGCCAGCTCAGTCCCTCCCGAGGACATGCTAAGAAACACTTAACTGTCCATTGTTAACCAGGCGACATATTCACTCCATGGATGGCTGTGTAACAGCTGGTATCTCCCCATATGGATAATTCTTGCAATTTATGAGTTTGGTGATCCTGTTGGATGAAAGTTGCTTGTATAATAATCATGATGGTAGCCCAGATAACCCATAGCAGGAAATGCTGTCATTATCAGAGCCCAAATACTACTATTCAAAACTCTCCTAGGAAAACAACAACGCTCTTCTTCCAAGAGGCGCACTTCACCATTTGCCAATCATATGGTTATTTTTTTGTTTTTTTTTTAAATATACCTCTATATAGTGTCACATTCAAGGTGCTTTATCAAAAAAGATTCACTGAGAGCTTGTTAGCAAGGGGGAAAAGCCCAAATATCTGGTGCACAGTCACTACGCTACATTAGCTGCCAAGGTGGATGCTCAGCATGGAATAAGGGACTTCATTGTGAGCTAATGCGGAAGAGCGGTTACACTATAAATTGCCACCTTTGCTATTTTGCATTGATTTCCCCATGACAAGCCCTAATTTGCATTCCCTGTACTGCAAGAGAAATGTTAAGTGACCTGACCTGAAGCACAGAGCTACAGATAAAGTCAGTGGCAGAGCTAGGATTCAGGAGTTCCAGGCTTCTTCCACCACTAAAGACAAGAGTTCTTCACAGGGGCTTGTGTCCTAATTTCAAGCACAACTGAAGCGACACCCACTCACCCACCTTTTTTAAAAAAGACAAAAGGCTTCTTGCCTTTTTGTTTGCAGGGACCACCTTAAAAATGTGAACCAAGTGTAAACTGGTATGGTGACACCTGCTTGAGTCTGCAGGCAGCCTGAATCAATAGCCCTAGTGAACACCCTTTCCTTCTCATGTAGGATGGGGTCCCGACTACATCAGTGCCACATGGCTGGGGGGCTGAGAAGAGGTCCCCAGTGTGGAAGAGGGTGTCCTGTAGGAAAGATTAAGGGCCCCCCCACCAACAAGTCACCAATAATTATGCAACTGAAAAAAAAATCAGCCATGAGCTGGTATTGCACTCCTTCCTCTCCCTCCTCTACGCCTCACACGTCTGGCACACAGCAGAAACTATTAGGCTGGTGTCCTTAGGGTTTGTGGGACCTGAATCAAGTCACTGAAACATTACACCAAAGATCTCCCAGTAAAAAGCACTGAGGTGACTGGATCCTCAGAGCAGTGCTTTTACAGTAAGAGACTGTCTATGCTGAGGAACTGTCCTGATCACAAGCATCTGTAGCCAGGCGCTGAAATACATTAAAAACTCAGAACTAAAATGCCTCAGGAGTGGAGGTTTTTCATAACTCTGAAATGTTCAGCTGAACACTGACTTAATACAGCTTTGAAACTTGACCACGGAGAAGAAAAATGCTGCTTTTAACCACCTTCATTTAAATGACACAAGCACAGAAACAGGTTCCTTACCCTACCAATATTTTATACTCCCTCCCACCCCCCAACGTTTTTAGTAAGTTACATTTAACACGAGGCACTGTATTTTTGTGGGGAGGTGTCGGATGGGGAAAGGAGGGTCTTTGTCTCTTATTGCTGGGTATTTCAGATTCCAAAAGAAGTGTGCAGTTGACTGGTCAGTTTGTAACTCTGGTGCACATGATGCTGAAGTTCTACCACAACTTGACCCAGACCAAAGCTCACTGTAGGCTGGCAAAGCGCCTATTTGCACCTATGGAAATTGCTTGCAGCCAATGGCACTGACCGTTGCTGCAGGTCCAGGGACAAGGTGGGAGGGGGGGCTGGCTCCCCGATGTGGTGGAGCCAAGAGTGAAAGGGGTGGGGCTTAGAGCAGTCAGCCCTGTCCCGCACACTACTTCAGACCTGTGTGCACAGTGCTTTGTGGAGTTGCAAAAGGGCCCGGAGCTTCAGCAGTGGTAGCAGTCGGAGCATCAGCTCCCCTCGGTCGGCGGGCCTGCTTGTAACAGTCAGCTGTACCCAAGGCAGCAAGAATTCCATTCCTAAATACACACAAAGATCCATGCCTAAGTCACGTGTCTCAAAATAAGACCAGAGCTGTGGCCTCCAAGCAGTTCTGAAGCAGTGGCTACTACTAAAGCAAATTAGCCATGTTATTCTGAAAACATATTTGCTGTTGAAGCCAACTAGCCACACTCCACTGGCCAAATAGCCACCTGCGGCTAGTAGCTAGCATGTTGGACCCCACGGGGCCTAGAGCCTTTGAGCTTTTCTATGCAAAAAGTCAGCAGAAGAGCTATGCCGAAAGTCACTCAAGACAATGCAGTTCCGGAAGAGTCACCTGTTAATTGTGAGCTCATGTGCACTCATGAGCGTGTGTACGTGTACACACACATACACACACACACACACACACACACACACACACACACACACACACACACACAGTCCCTCCACTTCGGCACATAAAAGGGCAACAAACCTCATGGAGGTTCCCCCCTTTTAAAAACGGTGCATTTAGAAAGAACCGCTACCAGAATTCTGCAGAGGAACAGAGAGATTTTCAAATCAGAGGTAAATAAAATTCTGAAATTAGAAGTTGGTAATGAAAAAGGCTGATGGAAACTGCCCTCACAGAATCAAAAGGAAGTTGCAGAGTCCTTGTCTAAAGAGGCATGTTTCCCTCTCTCATGACCTGAAAACCTGACCTGCCCTATGGCTCCTCCCAAAACAGCTCAAACCCCTGAGGCCAGGAAGCTCAGATTTCTATGGTAACTAGAAAACAATTTTTTTTTTCCTGCTTCTCTTTCCCTGGTGATTTGCTACTCATTTTTATAGGCTTGGAGGCACCAATTTTTCCAGTTCCCAAGTTTTGCCCTGAAGGCAAGTACATTTGCTGACTGTAGTGAAGTTTTGCAGGATCTTCTTTGGGTAGAAGAAAAAAAGCCTTTGCTGGTTTGAAAATTTCAGGTTATACATTCAGTTCAAGTTCAGCAATCCTTCATCTATTGTTAAGTCACAAACCACATGCTGAGAGTTAAAGACTTATATAGGACCCCGGGGACTAATCGAAGAATGATTTCAGCGTCTAACTGTGCTGCAACCAGGCACTTAGGATGCAGAGCACAAGTTGGCAATAGTATTCTACATTGCATTAAAATGGCTTTTTGATACATTTCTGCAAAAATCTAATGAGAGAAAAAAAATCAACCTGATATTTAACATAATTCTCCCTCTCTGCCCCCCCCAACCTTACATTCACATTTGTAACAAACAGCTTCTCTGTCTTCAATTACTCCCATTTTATGTATGTATCAAGCCACCAAATATGACAGGGACTGTACGCAACACCAGTTTATCTGTTATGCACATACTTTGCAAAATAAAAATTTTAAAATACCTAGCCAGAAATACACAAAAACAGCAAAAAAGGAACTGAAAGTTTTTCTATCAAGCAATCAAGAGCTGTCACACATTGAAAACACAAAGCATTGGAAGTTTAAGTGGGCATATGTCGAGGGCCTTAACACAGGACACAGTTTTTCAGAAATGGGGAAAGCGCTCCCTTATCAATGCACCACAGTAAGAAGCAGGATCTCTGCCTCTTTCTTTTCTTTTCTTTTTTTTTTTAAATTTAGAGAAATAACTTCCCTTGACAGCATGACAGCTGACATTCTTAACTGAGAAAGCTATGTGCCAAGACTTATCAGGCCTGGTTTTTCTCCTCCCTGATAGATGACAGAGCAAAAAACAACGGCCACACACATCTCATAAATCACAACTTTTATTGAATGCCTTGCCACATAATAGCAATAGTCAAACTGAATAAAGATGCTTTTCACTGCTCATCAGTAAAACACTGGAGGAAAGAACAAAGATCACTTCTAGCATTAAAGTCACATTCTGAATAAAGCAGGTATTAATATCAGGGTCTGGTGTTATGGTCAGTCTGCAGTTACTGGAAAGATTTTTAGGCAAATTTAAGGGAATACAGAGACAAAAACCAAATGTGACTTATGGGCTCGAGGGAGAAAGAAAGAGGGAAGATGGAAAAAGCTGAACAGAAGCGAGGGGGAAGCACCGTCATGGTTAGTGAAGTAGCAAATGGACAAAATCTGGCCCAGTGCATAAAATGAACCCAATACAGACACCTGCATGTTGCAAAAGGCAACAGTACCTGCTCAGATTTTTCCCAGTAGGACAACAAATGATTTGACTGAGGTTGATTATTTGTTTTTTGCAGGGTGGGGCTTGAGATGTGTAGGAATGTAAAGCATCAGCATGCTGGGTTGAGATGACCTGAATGTGGCCATGACAGTCAGGAAAAATTAACTTGGGGCAGGTCTACACTAGGCAGGTAAGTCGACTGTAGATACGAAAGTCTTGCTACGGCAATTGTATAACTAGAATAATTTTATCTGCCATCTACTTACCTGGCTGCTTTTACAGAGAGAGGTTGACGGGAGAAACTTATTCCTCGCGATATTGAGGAGTACAGGGATAGAGAGCCAACCCCAGTTCTGCCAGGTGTGCAAAATAGACCCCAGAAGATTGACCCTGACTGGGTTGATCTACAGCATAGTCTAGACCAGCGTTTCCCAAACTAATTTGGGCACAGAACACTTTTGGGCTTGGAATATATTGACAGGAGACACATGCTGGTTGTGTTTGGAGATGGAGAGTTTCATACTATGAAAAATGACACATGTAATGCTCAAAAGTTGATTTAAAAGAGTTTTTTTAGATGTCTTATTTTAAAAAGAACAAAAAGTAACAAGAGAAAAATCATCTGAATGAACAACTACTGTATTTCTGATAGGAGGAGAGTTAGCAATCCTATATTTAAGGATAAACATTAAAAACGAAGTACAAGCCCAAAACAAAACATCACTATAACAGCCAACAGAAGGATGACTAGTGTCATTCTTTTGTACAAAAACAGAAAGGACAAATATTGTTCAAAAAAGGACTCTCCTTCCATAAAGCTTTAAAAAAAAAATTTTTAAGGAAAAAGAAATGCAAAACAAATTTAGTGTGGAAAAATATATTTGCATTAACAGGTGTGTTGTGAACAAGACATGAGAAGTCATTCTTCCACTCTACTCTGCGCTGGTTAGGCCTCAGCTGGAGTATTGTGTCCAGTTCTGGGCACCACAGTTTGAGAAAGATGTGGAGAAATTAGAGAGGGTCCAGAAGAGAGCGACAAGAATGATGAAAGGTCTAGAGAATGTGACCTATGAAGAAAGGCTGAAAGCGCTGGGCTTGTTTAGCTTGGAAAAGAGAAGATTGAGGAGCGACATGATAGCGGTTTTCAGGTATCTAAAAGGGTGTCATAAGGAGGAGGGAGAAAACTTGTTCTTTTTGGCCTCTGAGGATAGAGCAAGAGACAAGGGACTTAAACTGCAGCAAGGGAGGTTTAGGTTGGATATAAGGAAAAAGTTCCTCACGGTCAGGGTGGTCAAACAGTAGAATAAATTGCCAAGGGAGGCTGTGGAATCTCCATCACTGGAGATATTTAAGAACAGGTAAGATAGATGTCTATCAGGGATTGTTTAGACAGTACTTGGTCCTGCCATGAGGGCAGGGGGCTGGACACAATGGCCTCTCAAGGTCCCTTCCTGTCCCAGTATTCTATTCTATGATTCTATCATTTTGTGGTTTTATAAATTTGTTATTTTTGCAGAAAACTACTGGCAAATAAAAAAATAAGTAATATTTGAATTTTTTTTAAATGGAAAGAGTGCTTTTGCATCTTTTGACCACAAATCCTCTTAGAAGTAGGAAGGACGCTGGAGAGTTGGATCCTCCTGTCATGCTACACCTGATATGATTTCTCTAAACACGACTCATGCCAAAACAACCCAAATCAACTCTGATTATTTGGACATGAGTTGCATAATAACTATACTATTATGAATGTGTTATAAATATTAATATACCTACAATCCAAATACTATTCAAATAGTTTAGTATTTTTGACACACACAATTTCATATTTAATATTTTAGAAGGAAAAATACTGCTAGCATCAACATTTTTTTCATGGAACACCTATTCACATTGCATGGAACACCAGTGTTCCACGAAACACAGTTTGGGAAACGCTGGTCTAGACGTACCCTGGGTCTCCCACATTAAATGAAGGGACAGGAAATAGGAATGACAAAGTACGTTTGACTGCGAGCAGAAAGGGGTGTTACTCAGAAACCAGAGGCATAGTTCTGGCAAACTCCTACTTGTGATTAATCTCAGACTACAATATGGGGTTGCAAAGATATGGGGAGCTGACAGGCCTGCCGGGCCTGTGGACAATACGGGCAGGGCAGCACTGAACCACTGAAAGGGGTGGGGCCTTGGGCAGAAGGGGCGGGACTGGGCAATCAACCAACCCCCAGCTCCGCCCAGATGGCACAGCGCCCCACTCCAGCTGACCCTCAGAGCCGGCTGGAACATGTCAAGAGGCCACTCGAAGCACCAGCATTGATTTGAAAAGGCCCACAGTGCTAGCTACCAATGCGATTAATCACCAAGCCCCAGGGCAATTGCCCCTTTTGTCCTACCCCACCCACCCTCTCATTGACAGGCCTGGCAAAGGTATAGCCAATTGGCTGCATTCTTTGGTCCCTACCAGTCTACATCAGTTTCTCTATTGGGGTACATCCCCTTGGGAATATATCAATGTCTTCCAGGGGGTACATCAACTCATCTAGGTATTGCCAAGGGGGTTTTGTTTTGTTGGCAAGAGAGCGCTCCTGCCGACAAAGCAATGTTCACACTTTCACCTGCCATGGAAAAACTCTGTGGTGAAGCACTCACATACAACAAAAGCTCTGTCAATCAAGTGCAAGCATAGAGACACCCCAAGATACACAGGGCTTTAGAGCATGCACCATGTTTTCCTATTTATTTGAGTTTGCACAATTCATAGCCCTATGGGGTTCTTGACACGACCAGGACTTCTAGGAGCTGTGGTAATAGAAATAATTATTTGAACATCATCTAGGACAATGAGCCTCTGCAAACTTCTGGGATATAAAAGACAATGCATATTCCCTTCCAGATGGCTCCAGATCAGAGATGGTCAAAACATCTTCATTAAAGAGGAAATTTTGTAGGAAAAAAATCAGTTTGCAATTGAAAAATCTGAGTTCTCCTGGAACCAAATTTTCTGTTTTTCAACAATAAAAAACAAACTCTAAAAGTTGAACTTTCTTCTTTTTCATCAAAATGTTTCTTCATCTTTATCCAAACTTTTCCAGTGGCTGGAGGAGGGGATTTTCCAGTGGAGGTGAAACAGAGGAAGAGAATAAAAAAGACAATTCTGAGCCACCTCTGCTTTGGATACATCTCAATTCTCTTCCAAGTTTTGGGACTCACCTTGTCAACAGTCAAATCACAGTGGGCCAGTCTAGTGGAGGCAGCTTCACAGCAGAACTATTTTCAATGAACAGGAAGAAAGGAGAAGGCAGAAACTGAATCCTATGAACAATCTAGACACGTTGCCTATAGCAACTCTACAATATGCAAAGTATTGTCAGACTTAAACACATGAGATAGTGGTGAAATCTTTTTACTATCAGGTTTTTGAGCAGAGTAATCTTCCTTTCTAGAAGCAAACTTATTCTTTAAAAATGTTCATGTTCACCAGTTATATCACATCTTATCACTGAGCAGCAAAGACTAACTTATACACAGTATAGTGTCCCTCTGGGAGCAATCCATCATACTGCCTGATAAATATATTAACAAAATGCCCAGAAACACACAACTACACCATTGCTAGCATAATCTGAGCTTTCTGGATCCAGCACGAAAATAATAATACTTCTCTCTTCTGTACTGCTTTTCACCCGTACATCTCAAAGGGCTTTACAAAAGGTGGTCAGTATCATTATCCCCATTTTACAGATATGGGAACTGATGCAACATTATCAGGCCACATTTCATGTGCAAAACGTCACACCCATTGTTGTGTGTGTTCACACTACATTACATGCATAAAAATAGAGACTTATTTTCTGTTCCAGTTTAATAAAGATGCATGCTAGAATTTTTGACCTAATGCAATTTGTGTTATGTGGAGAGATGAAGCAAACAGTATTTGTATTTGTTAAGTCGCCCTTGAGTACATAAAATCCAACCCTGGCTCCATGTAGTTGTAAAGAGTTTGTACTTGGATGCATCTTTCCTCTGAGCAGTTCAGAGCACTTTTACTAGGATTTCCATGACCAGCATCTGATGAAGTGAGTCTTTGCTCACGAAAGCTCATGCTCAAAACTTTTCTGTTAGTCTATAAGGTGCCACAGGACCCTTAGTTGCTGTTACAGATCCAGACTAACACAGTTACCTCCCTGATACTTTACTTTTCGGTTTCAAGAGAACGAGAACCTTTTAAAAAAAAGTGTGTTTTTTAAATCTCTCATTATAAAAAGTATCGAATACAAAGTCTCCCATAAAACATAAAACAAAGAAAGTAGAAGGGCTCTGGTACACAAAGTTTATCAGAATTCTTCCTGCCACCCATTAACACCTCATGGGGTCCACATGAGGGAATAAAAGGTGACAAGGACAACAGCATGTATTGTCCAAGTAAGGCACAGGGACCCTCTTTTTATTGTGTGTTTGCACAGCTCCTGGCACAATGGAATCCTGATCTTGTGACTTGTGGTCCTAGGTGCTCTACAGCAAAATACAGGGCACAGCTCCTGTGGAAATTCAATACCATACAAGTTGGACCCTCTTAACCCCTTTGAAAATCCAAGTCTCAGCATGTTATAGGGAAAGCGCCTGATCCCACTGGACTGGAGTCCACATTTCTACCCCACAACCTGGCACACTCAAACACCGAGGGGTGGAGTTCCACAAGTGCTCTGACCCTCCAGCGCCCCGTGATTCCAGCTACGGTTCTGGGCAGTGTTACCTGTAAGCTGAACCCGGGAGATTCAAATGCCACCCAGATGATTAGCAGAGCACCCACAGCAGACAGCCTGTCTCTCTACTGGTGGTGCACATCCACATATGCCTTGGTGCACATAAAATTTATTCTGCACATGGATGGACAAAAGAGGGAATACTGGTTGTGGGTGCTCAAAATCAGGACCCAGACATAGAACTTGTCTCATCCCAGAGGTGGTCCCACAAGGGCAGGACTGATGTATATTGGTTTGGAAACTCCTCATGTTGTTGCGATCATGGCTGTCCTTGTTCTATGACTAAAACAGACCCTTTCACCCGCCAAGACAGTCAAGCCTTGCCACTAATGCCCAGCGTTAAATTTGCACCAGAGCCCACCAACGTAAACAAACTCTCAGTTATGTCAAGTATTAGCTCCGACAAAGGACAGACCTTCAAGTCTCTCTTCCTCTTAGTTATAGAGAGAGAGATAGCTGTGCTTGTCTATATATTACCAAAATAAAAACGCAGTCCAGTAGCACTTTAAAGACTAACAATAATTTATTAGGTGATGGGAATTTTCTAGATCTTTATAGGGGCTCTTATGCATACTTGACTTTATCTAATTCTTGACTCACCCCCCGCCCCCCATTCCGCCCCTCTACTCTCCGATTTGCTCACCTTGATAACATTTTTCTGATTTGTCAGTCTTGATTACTATTTTTGGTTCTCTGTGCCTTAAATATTGAGTCTGTTCTGGTATGGCTATGGTCTGAAGAAGTGGGTCTGTCCCACGAAGGCTCATCACCTAATAAATTATTTTGTTAGTCTTTAAAGTGCTACTGAACTGCTTTTTTCTCTTAGTTGTATGTCCCTTACTCAGTGACTTCTGCAACAAGTTGGCAGACTTCTTGAAACAAGGTTTTTGTTATTTCAATACCATACGTGCAAATGGCTTTACAAGGCAGTTGCTTTGAAAGGAGGCAGAAATGCAGGGTCAAATGTGGCAAGACATAGGAAAGATCTCTGAGATCGGGTGGTCCTCGGCCTTACAGACTTGTATATTTTTCCCTGGAAAGTATTTCAGTGGCACTCTGGTACAAATCATACCAGTGGAAGGATATAAAATGACATTTGCAGTGCAATACACTCAACTCAGGGCACATTTTGAGCGTGTGTCTACACTGCAAGCAGAGGCGTCACTGCAGACTGTGTGAGCCATACTTGCTTTAGGTTTAATCTAGTTCGCACAGCTAAAAAACAGCAGTGAAGACACAGCGGTGTAGGCTTCAGCCCAGGCAGTGAAAGCACACCTGGAATACTGACTACTTACCCACGCACCTAGGCCACACCGGGAGGACCAGGAGTTTCTGCAACTGTAACTGGCATTTTCAGCCACACTAAATAGATTAAAGTTAGTACAGGATTTGTCTATACAAGCTGCAGTTATGCCTCTGATTGTTGCATGGAGGTACCCTAGAGAAAGGAGGAAAATGGAAACATGTAGGTATGATCAATCCTGCGCGATTCTGTGCAGAGAAGGGCAGAGACTGCTTCCTAGCTTTTTAGTCAGACAGAGGGCCAAGGCTAAACTTAAAATCAAAACCCAAGGAATCCGATGGCACCTTAGGGCCTAAGCTTTCATGAAATACAACGCAATTTCTCAGATGCTTGAAGCAAAAAGAAGGCAGGGATACACAGATGGGAGTGTTAGATCAGTGCTAATTAAATCACAGTACATGAGGCTCACCTTTAACAGTATGAAAAGGTGAGAGTACCTGAAGGACAAATTAGTGGAATGAGAGAGCAATTCCATGCCTCCATTCAAACCCATTTTGACAATGTGAAATTTACATATGAATTCCAGTTCTGCAATTTCCTTTTGCAGTCTGTTTTCGAACTTTTACAGCCTTGTGTCCACTACATGGTGGATTGACACGGTAGCAATCACACCATCAGCTGTCGATTTATTATGTGTACTGTGGACATGATAAATCCATCTCCAAGCTCATGTCTGTCAACACCGGGACTCCACCTAAAGAAGAAGAGTGGCCGGCATTGACGGGAGAGCAGTCCACAGAGACCTTCTTGCACGCAAGATGCCAGGTGGGCATGTCAACTCTAGCTATGCTATCTGAAGGGGACTGACAGTGCAGGTAAGTGTAGACAAGGCCTAAGAATGGCATCCTGCAAGTCGGTAACTATGGCTACATCTACACCAAGAGAAATCTTCAAAATAGCTATGCAAATGGCTATTTCGAAGATTACTAATGAAGAGCTGAAATGCATATTCAGCACCTCATTAGCATGCCGCCGGCCACGGCTCTTCAAAATTGCCACACTTCTCTCCCGCTCAGCTCGCCCAGACAGGGGTCCTTTTTGAAAGGACCCCACCAACTTCGAAATCCCCTTATTCCTATCAGCACATTCCTGTCAGCCATCTTAGGAATCCCCTTATTCCACCCCCATCTGGATGAGCCGCACTGAAGCGAAACTTGGCAATTTTGAAAAGCCGCGGCTGGCAGCATGCTAATGAGGCGCTGAATATGCATTTCAGCGTTTCATTAGTAATCTTCAAAATGGCCATTTGCATGGCCATTTCGAAGTTTTGTGCAGGTGTAGACATGGCCTATATGTCTAGAGAAATGAACTTTGCACCTTCATCCCATCCGTCACAGAGTGGGTCACCAGGTCCTGCACTGCATCCGCATTCAGGTGTGACTCTGATTCAGCAGGCAGAACAGAAAGTTTATTCATCGACAGGGACACAATGCAGTACAGACTTGTCACCACAGGAACCAGAACCAGGTCAGTCCAATCCATTTCGGGGAGAGAAGGCCCCAAGGAACGTCCCCGAACCCAGAAGCCTGCCTCCTTTGTTCTTCTCCAACCTGAAGACTAACCCATTTCCAACCACCCCGTTCCAATTCAAAACAGCCATGCTCCGCCTCTCTCTTTTGTCCTGTTTCCCAGAGAACAAAGGTGTCACCTGGCTGCCTGGGTTACAAAGAGCAAGGATTTCCATTGTTCCGTGTGCTAAGGCATCACCCTGAAACAGCCCATTACCTCCCATCCCTCTCCACACTCACTCCATCTCATGAAGTTTTCAAATCCCTACTAGACACACTAAATTGAACCCCAAAAGATCCACCTCCAAAATGTCAATCTTCATGCAAGGAGAGATATGCCTCAAGCCTGAACCAGGACAGTGGAAACCCAGGGCATTTCCCTCTTTTTTTTTTTTTTTTTTTTTTTTGGCGGGGGGAGGCAGAAATGCAGCGACAAGGGCATACCATTCATACCGTTCATCCTCCCATGGCCCAAGCAAAAATGATTTACGACAAAGTACACAAGGAAGGATACACATGCTGGAAACCACACAAGACAAACTAGTTTAACTCGCATCAACTTACTGGGGTGCCCATTGACTCAGTCTAACCATTCACAATCTCTGATGGAAACCAACTCACAAAATCAAATGAGAGATGAGCTGGCACTAAGGTGAGGTATGTGCCCCATGACAGAAGGATGGCTGAGAGATACCAAGGCACTAAATCTGCACTTCTGCACCACACAGCTACAGAGCCCCAATCAGCATTTCACAACATTCCATGGCTTTGAAAAGTCTCGCAACTTGGCCTGTTAACTTAGCCATTTTGTTGCACTTTCCAGTTCCCAGGTGAGGTTTGGACCACACTGACTCAACAAGGTGAGGGAAGCATGCATTGTAGCAGGGTCTGTGCATAAATTGAGAAATCTGATCTCTGGAGAGGGACATCAGGTCTCCTTTCACGGAGAACAGATCGTTCTCTACTTACAGAGTAAAAGGCTTTCAAAAGACAATTTCCTGTCACACCACTCCCACTCCAAGCTGTCCTGCTACGGTGACCCACGCCTGGGCGACATCTGGTATTGCTCCAGATGTAACCCTCAGAATTGTGCATGGAATGACAAGAACGATCTGTTTGTTTTTCTTCTGCATGCCAGCTTTATTTGGTTAGAGGCTGTTCTCGTTCCCCACAAAGGATTCCTCAAGCAGACTAGAGATTCCGCAACTGGGTCTCAAAATCCATTCAGCATTGTTTAAAATCACAGAACATTAGACCTGGAAGGGACCTCGAGAGGTCATCAAGTCCAGTCCCCTGATCTTCAAATGAATAGGAACGCACAAACTCCTGTAATTTTGAGTTTTCAACATTCTTCTATTTGGTTCAAGTGAGTGTCTCCGAGCTCCACCTCTTCTTTTAGGTTCCAACACCACCTAGCACATTGTGGGAGCCTCCCAAAACAAATTACACAATGCACACACACAGACCTGAGCCCATAAGGTACGTTTTTCAAAAGCATTCGGCCCGGGCCTACTTCATCTGAAGTCAATGGAACTACTCTTGTGCGCAGTCTGGACCCACATTTCCAATGGATACATTCTGCATTTGCAAATGGACACGACATTCCTCTTTGTGTCACGCTATTGTTGCTAAGCACTACCCTGCTACACACGATGGCCGTGCTTTAGTCCAGAGACAGAGAACTGCATTTCAGTTGTAGGTTCGAAACGATTCCTCTAGATTTCACTGGCCGTGTCTACACTAGCCCCAAACTTCGAAACTGCCATGCAAAAGGCCATTTTGAAGTTTATTAATGAAGCACTGAAATACATATTCAGCGCTTCATTAGCATGCGGGCGGCCGCGGCACTTCGAAATTGCTGCGCCTTGCCGCCGCACGGCTCGTCCCGACGGAGCTCCTTTGTGAAAGGACCCCGCCTGCTTCGAAGTCCCCTTATTCCCATCTGCTCATAGGAATAAGGGGACTTCGAAGCAGGCGGGGTCCTTTCAAAAAGGAGCTCCGTCGGGACAAGCCGCGCGGCGGCGAGGCGCGGCAATTTCAAAGTGCCGCGGCCGCCTGCATGCTAATGAAGCGCTGAATATGTATTTCAGCGCTTCATTAGTAAACTTCAAAATGGCTATTTGCATGGCCATTTCAAAGTTTGGGGCTAGTGTAGACATGGCGACGATGACAAAAGGGCTGTGAAAGGTGCTATGTAAAATCCTTTCCATTTCTTCCTTGGGAAGCTTAAAAAGATAAGGGGAAAAAAAGTTTCCCAATTCCATCTGCTCCTGTCCCTACCCTGCATGTAAAACTGCACTTCTCAATTTGTGACATCCCAACTGCTTAAGGAGGAAACTGCTATGTCACCACAAGCAGAGGTCAGCTATTTCAGGCTGAGAACAGGTAATAACAGATAAGCAATAAAAGATAAAGCCATTCCATTTATTTGTTTTAAAGGGTAAGTACAGTAAAGTCTTTCATACTTAGCATTCCATTATCCGGAACTCTCAACTATGCGGCATTTTAACCCGAAGTAAATTTTAGTTACGTTTTCCGTAAGTACAGAATAGTGAAAGAAAATTCAAATAAATGCAGCAAATAGAGTATATGTTTTCAGTGTATAACAACACTGTTGTTGGTAAATAAAGTACTCTGCATACCTTTCTGTTTGATCCTTAATATTTAATCTTGTGGGGTTTTTTAGTGTTATGCATTACTATGTACATGTTTCTATTATCCAGATTATTTGAATAACCAGCAACCTCCCACTCCCGGGACTGCCAGATAAGGAAGCATTTACCGTAGTTTTGCTTCTAACCAAGTATTCAAACTTTTCCATGTATTAGCAGCTCTTCAGCTTCCAGTCTTTCCCCTTTTCTTCTACTAAAAGGTCAAAATTCAAATGAATGAAAATCCAAACACGCTTCTTGTTCACTAAGCATGTAGCCATAAACACCAGCATGTATTTTATTATTTCTAATCTACAACAGAGGGAGATGGGAAGAAGACCTGAATTCTACTAAAATGCTGCATCATTCCTTCTATACAAGTGCCCATTACCAGACTATCCATCTGCAAGTCTAATTTTTATGCCACTCTTTGAATACATTTTCAAGCTCAGAAAGCAAGCCAGTAGTTTAGCCCATCCAGAGCTAACTCAATCTGACAGCCATAGCATTGATGCCTGCCAGTGTTGATTGACTGGTGGGATATATTTAGACCAGGGCGGGGGAAGAAGGAGAGCGGGTCGTTGTGCTACTGAACTCAAGTATATTGTTGGTAACAGCAGGCAACAAAACAACAATTCTGATACACCTGCGTCATTCAGAACCCAACTAATGGAGATTTGAATGCCACAAAACTATGCAAAAAGGAAACACAGCCCACTTAGAACTCTGAGTAATTAAGGAGCTCTCTCTCTCTCTCTCACACACACACACACACACACACACACCCCTATCCCTGTTCTTTGGGGAGAAGTTTCCCCCCACTGGAAGTAGACAGCACTGCATGGTGCTTAAGGAGTTGGATTTGACTGTGGAATAGGGTTTCTTTAGGGGGCTGAAATGTGGCCTGAAAGATAAAATACTACTTTACATGTACAAAAATATGTATGTGTGTGTCTGCATTCTTGATGTTTTTAGAATAAAATGGGAGGAAAATGAAAAATGTCAGGGGAAAGAGGGGGATAAATAGTGATTTCTTTTCTAATAATTTTACTAATTTCAAACGAAGTTCTGCCTGGTTTTGCTGCAGGACTTGTTAGAGTCTTTGGAGCTGTGCATAATGAGCTCTCACCGCTCAACTGAAAGGCCTGGGGGGTTGAACAGCATTGAATCCATGAAGCAAAACATGTAAAAAGTGCCAGTCCAACTTCTTGGCCTAAATCAGCACAAGAGAAAAGCAGCGGGACCGACAGCCACCGTGGGCCTTGGGACAAAATGAGAGGAGGGACCCGGAAGGGGTGGAACCAAGGGTGAAAGGGGCAGGGCCTAAGGCAGCCAGCCCATCCCCCACCCCTCCCACACACACACAAGTCACAGCCTCCAGGACCAGCGCAGGACCAATGCTGTGGGAATTCAAGAGGGTTCAGAGTGAAAAGCAGTC
Organism: Carettochelys insculpta; assembly: GCF_033958435.1. Taxonomy (NCBI): domain Eukaryota; kingdom Metazoa; phylum Chordata; order Testudines; family Carettochelyidae; genus Carettochelys; species Carettochelys insculpta. The sequence goes on from NC_134155.1 coordinate 10,141,269, forward strand.
AAAGTAGCAGCAGGGGCAGCCGGAGCTCTAGGTCCCTTTGAAAAGCAGGACCGTGAGGCAACTGTCCTCTTTGCTCCCTCACCCCCTTTGTTGGCAGGTCTGGAAAAAAGTGAACATGAGTAATTTAAAAAACACCCTTTGGAAGTCACCTCTGATGTTAAAGTCTCTCTCCCTATGCCTTACCTCCCCCTCCCCGGCCAAAAAAAGAAAGTTACATGTTCCATGTGTGGCAGTTGGGATGGAAAAGAATTTAAAAGTTCAGACTTTCAGGCAGTTGCTCTGATCTGGAAGGATGCAGGGTAGGCAAGTTTCTCAATGGTGGAGACACCTGCCTCAGTACTTGCCTGGTTCCCATCCCCTCCACATGTAGGCAACCTCAAAACATTAGAGTTTATTTTCCCCTACACTCCACTGAATTAGGCAAGCATTAGCCCTTTGTGCAGCTGGAGAAGTGAGTGCAGAAGGATTAAGTAATCATCTGTCCAAGGTCACCTAGGAAGTCTACTACAAAGCTAGGAATTGGGAACCTATAATGTCCCAAGTCTAGTGTTTTAACCACAAGTTTATCCTGCCTTCCCCGCCAAACAAAACATACAAAATGGGGAGAGGGGAGACACCACCTCTGCTTCTCTTTATGGTACAAATAGCTCAAGTCCCTGGGGAACTTAGCACATGGGAGGGGAAAAAGACCACCCACAGCTTTTACCAAAACAGTTTTCAAAAAAAAAATTGGTGCAACCTTAAAATTTAAATATTTTATTGGAGGGGGAGGGGATCTGAAATGTAGGTGGATTCGAGCACCAGAACCTTAATTTATCAATTAGATGCCATCTGTGGATTGTGTTCCTTGAAATAATTGTTGAATCCGACAATGCACTGCTGCTTTACAAAGTTTCTGCCAGCCTTGCTGCCATTTAATTAAATTTCTGCACTTAACTTTGATTGCCCTGAAAGCACTGCTGCTTTCTGCAGATTGAGTTCCTTAGCCACCTGCTGTGTTAGAACTAACCATGTTTCCACAGTTAGGTCAAAAATTATGGTTTGGGTTTTTTTTTTTTTTGTTTGTTTTTTGTTTTTTTTAAAGTTTTGCCTTTTCCCCAGTCTTAACAGAAAAGATCTATGCTTTCAGCACAATGCAGAGTTCGCTGCTTTCACACGTAAGCAGTAGTGACTTTTGTATCTCCCAGCAAAAGTCGCGGCATTTTTCTATCACAAAGCAAATGAATGGACAGAATGGCATCACAATAAACAAATCAAGTATTGCTTAAACAAACTATTCTCATTGCACTACGACCTGGGGCGAGAGACAGACTGGTAGCTAGGTATATACAGGGTATTCTGCCTTTAACACTCATCACAGTTTGAGAAATAAACTGCAGTGCTCTGCAACTGGTGTGCCGTGGTACACCAGTGCGCCATGAAGTAGTGCTTAGTGTGCCTCAGAACCAAGTGCCGGGAGTGCCATCCGCTGCTCTGCGCATGTCCCCCACCGCTTGGTGGAAGAAACATGTGGCAGCAGCTGTGGGGCAGTGGCTCTGGTGAGCCGCTGGCACAGTGGCAGGGGGACGGGGTTTCCTGGCTCTGGGGGAGGGGGGAGGGATTGGGTTTTTCCATCTCTATCTATATATAGAACGTGCCGTGAAATTATAACAAGTGCTGAAATGTGCTGTGAGATAATAAAAGGTCTATTGCACTGCCTTAAAGGATCACAACAGCCTAGAAATACTATTGAGAGTGATCCCATTGCCAGCACTACAGGTCAGAATGTCTTTTTGAGTAGTATATTTCGCTCCACTGTAATCAATTGACTATAATGGTGCTGGCACACTGAATTAAGCTAGTGTCCAGCCCTATGCTTCAACAACGTAACAGTAAGCACTCTCAGGAATGGAGCCCAAAGTAACAGGCAAAAAAGATGGCCCAGACTCTGTCGCTACAATTTAGTAAGAGGATGTACTTTTGACTACAAATACCCCAGAGATAATGGAGAAGGTGAATGGACTATTGTTTTGCATTCACTCTAGCAGAGAAGTTTTTAAAACTGTCCAAAGCAACAACACGCTGGTCTTTTTTCCCCACCCCCATCAAAACAGCTTTCCCTCCCCAGCAAGCATCTCTGTTAGGTGTGTCTGCACAGCGAAGTTATTTTGAAACATCCACTATTTCAAAATAATTTTGCAAGGGTCTACACAATGCAACCGCCTTGAAATGGCGGCCAGCTTATTTTGAAAATGGTAAACCTCACTGTACGAGGAATAGCGCCTATTTTGAAATGTGGCATAGTGTGGCTAAGGGCTCTGTTTCGAAACAGACTCTACTGGGTGTGGACACTCTTTCAAAATTAGCTGAGTGCTATTTCAAAATGCATTTTGCGGGTAGCAGTGCTACTGTGAAATAAGCCATTCAGGAAAATATCTTCCTCTTTACTAGCTCTTGTGAACTGTGGCTGTGTCTACACTAGGGGAAAGTTTCAAAATAGCCACGTTAACAGCCAAATCAGAGAGTACTAATAAGGCTCTGAAATGACTATTCAGCACCTCATTAGCATGCTGCCAGCCACAGCACTTCATAAGTGTCACATTTTGCTGGCACGTGGCTCATCTACACAGGGGCCCTTTTCAGAAGGACCCCGCAAACATCGAAATCAGCTGATAAGAATAAGGAGATTTCAATGTTTGCAGGGTCCTTTTGAATAGGACCCCCGTGTAGACGAGCCGCCCGTGAGCGAAACACAGCACTTTTGAAGTGCTGCAGCCAGCAGCATACTAATGAGGCACTGAATATTCATTTCAGCACCTCATTGGCATTCTCTGTTTTAGCCATTATCGTGGCCATTTCGAAATTTGCCCCTAGTGTAGACATGGCCTATTAGGAGAGGCAGAATATGACTGGCCTGGGAGATCTGGGTTCTATTCCAATACTGAAATTGAAGTGAAAGACTTTGACCAAATCATAAAGGGCACTTCAGTTTCTTCCATTGGTTTAAAAAAAAAGTTAATATTTCAGCTGTCAAAAGGTGCATTATACATCAGTGTATGTTAAGCATTGTAACAAACCTCCAGTGGAAATGCTCTGGATATGTAAAACCATATTACACAATTACTAGCATTTTTAAAAAAATTAATGACAAAAAAATTATCAAGGCCTGTGAAAACAAGTCAGTGTTTATGTAGGCCCTGCAGTGAAGGTGCTTTATTGCTATGCCAATGGAGATCAAATAAATTAACCAATCCCATTTCCAGAACTGTACTTGCACTAAGGTGAAAAAGGCCATTTGGTTCTTTAACTTACTTTAATAATATTTCAAAGGAGGTTATAAAGCATTTATTAATAACCAGGGAGGCTGAGCAGCTGTGCTGTAAAATAAATATAAATTTCGGCAGTTTTCCTAGATATTTCTTGTGGGTTAAGCTAGCATAACTCCTTCAAACCAGTATGTGGTGTGAATAAGATTTATGATGCGTTTTATGCAAAATTACAAATGCGCAATTAGTCTTTAGTAGCGTCCCTCCTGTTGTTACTTCTAAAAAGTTTGTAGCTGCTATATTATGAATTGTATTAAAATGAGAAACGGGTAGGGATCACAACTACAAGCAAAATATTTTCCAAAAATTCCACTGGACAGTCTCCAATCCTTCCAGATTCCAGACTCCTGTTTATATCAAAACAGAGCTTTTCATGGCAATAACTTTGAAATCAAGTAATTTTTTCTCTCCATTTTAAACTAAAGTGAAGGCTTCTGAACTGACAGCCCTGCCCACACTGAAGAACTCTCTCCACACCCTCAGCTCTGGTCTGGAGAGAACACCAGTAAGGGAGGCCCATTCAACCCTTAATTTCTGCAAAAACACTGGTGAGACAGATTACAATTAGCAGCAACCTGGCCAGAGTTTACAGGAAACTGGGCACTTGTGTGGCCACCCAGGAGTGATTCAGATGCAGCCTGGCCAGTTAGCAGAGTGCCCATAGTTAGGCTTTTGTTTCTCGTATTGCACACTTGCACATGCCACAGTGCACATAAAATTATTCCACACATGGATGGAAAAGATCAGAGGGACCACTGAACCAGGGTTGTACTTTTTCTCGTCGGCAAAGCCCAGTCATCTTCAGTTCTGTTTTTTTTTCCCTACCTATGGCTACATCTACACTACATTCTCCTTTCAGAGGCAGCATGCAAATGAGGGAGTGTGAAAATGCAAATATGGTGCTGATTTATTTGCATAATCTCACACAATCACACTTCTGGAAGAGACTTTTCCAAAAGCAAACACACCTGTGTACTTGTTTTTTGTTTTTTTTTTTGGCCAAAAAAACCATCTGCAAAAGAATCCTTATTCCTGAAAAAGAATGAGGAATAAGGGTTCTTTCAAAAACGGGGCTTTTTTCTCCAAAGGAACCCTGTCTTCATATCTGTTTTTGCTTTCAGAAAAATCGCTTCGCTATCATCCAAGATTATGCAAATGAAGCGCAAGAGCCATAAATCAGCCCTGTATTTGCATTTTCGCTCTCCCTCATTTGCATTCCTCCTCCCAAAGGGAAAAGTAGTGTAGACGTGGCCTATGAGTTAATAATGGTCCCGCGTCGGGATAGCATCAAAGGATGGAATTCATCCATGTGCAGAGACCAATAAAAGAGCTACGCCCTACAGAAAACAGGGCTTGACTGGCGATGGGTTTTGTGTATTCTCTTTGCACACTGACGAACTTAGTCTTTTAAACATCCCATGCAATGTACAAATTAATAAAAATTAGTTTTGCCCCACTTCAGACTTTTTGGGTTTTTTTTTTTTTTTTTTTTTTTTTTTTTAAATAAAGAGGTAAGATTCAAACTCCTGGCTGTCTGGGAATAGGGGAAATTCACAGAATATGGCACATTCACTTCTCCAGTCCTGGAACAAGTACTCCAACACAGCTAGCTTCCACAGTACAAATGCTAAACCTTGCAGTGGGATTAGGGGTCAATTATATTACAAGGAGTGGGAGATGGAAGGAGAAAGAGACGTGTCCTGGCCTTCAGTTCTGCCCTAAATTATCTATTAATATGGAACAGAATGTCACATTTGCTTCTCCCTGTAATCTAAATTTTTCTCCTTTTGCCATAGCAATAAGGAGGTTTTTTAAAAATTAAAACCAGAGCTAAAAGCCATGCAAGGGTATATTTAATGGCCATCATTCAACATTTTTAAATACTTTTTTAAACAGGGGCTTCAAGTGTTTTCATCAAAGTAAGGGCATGAAGAAAGAAAAATGGGATTAAACTTTTTTTTTTTTAAAAAGTAGTCTGTATGACTCAAGATAGGTATTCACAATGGGACTGAGTGCCTTTCTCAGCTGCTAGAACATACGAGTTCAAATCCATCCTGAGTCTGTATCAACAGTTAACATCAGGCTATGTCTACACTAACCCAGAAGATTGACAGGTAGAGGTGTGCGAAATCGACCTGAAGTCATGAGATGTGAGGAGTAAGGCAGGTCGACCTTCAGTGAGGGCGGCCAAGAAACCAGAGTGCAGATACATCCATTCTAGCGATCCAACTGCCCTAACTATAACTGCATATCTGCAGTCAACTTACTTTGCCTAGTGCAGACATACCCTGATAGCTGTTCATTGCAACATCTACCAGCCAACTGCATACCTTTCTCCCACGCTCTCTCGTCTATGTAACCTGTAAATTCTTTAGGGTAGGGATTCTCTCTTACAGGGAAATACCTAGTGCAACGAGGCCCCAATTTCAGCTGAGGACTCTAGCTGCTCCAGTAATACAAACAAAGCAAGTGGGAAATCTTCAGTCCAGCGTTTAGTGAGGAAGCATTCACATCCCCAGCCACAATCACGACTGACACCAAAATGGCAACTACAAACAAAGAAGTGGGACAGAGGAGGTGGAGACAACAAGGAATGACTAAACCATAGAGGTTAAGCTTCCCATTTTCACATGGAAGTTGTCACATGGGCGGAACGCAGGGAGAGAGACTTACACTGTTTCGGGCTTTGCAGACAGACGTCAGTATCCAGAACTGTCAGCCTTGCACTTATCACTAGTCCAGCACTCACTTTAAAAAAATGATCATCATCTGAGCTCTGCACCATGCTCAGACCATGCTAGAGCTTTGCAGGGAGGGCAGCATTAAACTGTGACCCGTTCTTTCTGCTCAGCACAGCTGCCATCTGCAGCCATCAGCACAGAGTCCAAATTTAATCGGACATCTCTCTGCCATCCAGTTTTATTTTTACATCTGTTTCTTAACGGTACAAATTAAGAGAGTTTCATAAACATGAGCAAAGTATACCCTGTGACCAAAGTTAGAACAGGGACATGAAAAAACCCACAGAAGGCATTTGGAAAGGATGCTGCCGGCAGTCATCACGGTTCACTTTAGGATTGTTTCAAAGCCCACTTTACAGCAGCGTGAAAATCAATGCTGTAATTTGGCCAAATTAGGGCTGCAAAACTAATGACAAGAAGCTACCCAGCATTCCTGATAGTTCTGCAAGGTGAAAACTCAGTTTCTTTGCCTACAGACCAGCGTTTCCTCTATTTTTTGTCATCCGTGGGCAGAATAAATTTTGTTAGGGGCACCCAGTCCTGTGCAGATGTACACCACCAATAGAAACACACGCTACTGACTGTGGGCACCTGTAAATCATCGGAACGGCACTTGAATCTCTTCTGGGTGGCCATCCAAGTGCTCAGCGTACAGGAAACACTGCTCTAGAGCACGGAGAGATCCACCTTAAGTGTAGGCTTCAACATGGTAAGATGCATATTTGCACCAGTCCAGGCACTTGGTGAGGGAAACTTAATTCTTTAGGGATTCTCTAGGCTAGAGACATTCCCATGAATTTAACTACACCAAAGCCGTTACTCCAGTGCAAACTCCACGAACAAACACACTGCATGACTGCAAAGCAAGTGCAAGCAAGGGAGCCGATATCCTCCGCAGGCCCCTGGGCAAAGCGTGTGGGGGGGGAGGTGCTGTTCTGCTGAAGGAGCAGGGCTAGTCATGCCCAGCCCTCAGCACCACCAGGGACACATTGCACACTTCCCAAGCCCTTAGCTCTGCCTGGAGCGTCCCATGCAGTGCTCCAGCAGCAATTTAAAGGAGCTAGTGCTGCACATGCAGCGGTGGCAGGCGAGAGCTCCGGGCCTCTTTGAATCACTGAGTCCTGGGGCAGCTGTCCCTATTACCCTCAGCTTCTGTCAGCAAGTCTGCATGCAAGCCTACCCAGGAGTCATGTGGGTGCAAATCTCATTTTACACCCATGCAGCATACATACTAGAGAGCTGCACCAGTGTAGCTACAGTGGTGCAAACAATTCAAGTATAAACGGAGCCCTGTCACCTGACTAGTAACTGTAAACAAACTTAATGGGACTGCCGGAAACCTGGCTACACCAATGATAAGCAAAAACAATGAGAAGTCCTGTGGCGCCTTCTAGACTAATGAATTTTTAGAGCATAAGCTTTGGTGGGCAAAGGCCCACTTCATCTTTGCCCACGAAAGCTTACGCTCCAAAAAATCTTTTAGTCTATAAGGTGCCGCAGAACTTCTTGTTGTTTGTGTGGACACCGACTAACACGGCTACGCCTCTGATACTTGTCACCTTGGTAATCAGACGTCCAGCTAACTAAAATCATGCTGGATCAAGGATGTTGCCAGACCAGAGGGTGCCGGACTAGAAAGGTTCAACCTGTAACATAGCTGGAAGAAAATAATTTTCTTTCTCCTTCAAATCCATTTTATCTTGATCCTTTTTTATATTGTTACAACACTCAGAAGGCTAAAATTAGTACAAGCTGATAACCTTTCAGATTTGGGGCTTCATGTGAACTCAGCACCTGAGTTTTGATTGTGAACCATTTGCAGCAGGTTATTGCTGGCAAGTGATGCCATTCAATGGAATTCTGGATACATAACAGTGTTTGCAGAGAGATAAAAAGATCAAGGGGCCACATCATTTTTCTACTCCATGTGGCCCTAGGGACACTTCTGCCTTTCCTTTATTATTTCCATCCATTTCAGTTAGAGCACACAACTTTATTTTCTTCACTTTTTGCAAGAATTTTATTTTAAAAAAAAAAAAAAAGATATGAATAGCCTTCACTTCATATTTTTCCCCTTCTGGAGATGTGTCAAATCTTTACCACTAAACTGCAGGCCAAGCTCCTACCAGTAAATCAAGCTGAGCAAGCTGTGATCTAGCTCTTACCTTAAATCAACAGGATATAACAACAAAAATATCCTGGTGTGGGTGCTTGCAGCAAACAAAACATTCACGTCACCATTTGATAGTTACTAGCCACGTATTCAAATCAATGTAAACTACTTATGTGACTCCGTAACCTGCCCCCATCTCCCCTCCAGGTTTAACAAAGTGCGGTTGATTAAAGCTGGAATGCAAATTGCCTGGACACAGATTTCTGGGATAGGAAGGAAGCAGAGGGATTTAGCTTTCAGACAAACTCTGATTCAGGTGGTTTAAAAAAAAAAACATTTCAACATGGACAATGAGGAAATGGATACTTAAAAAGTAAATTTCTTTTTGTTTAAGGAAGGGGAGTGAGTGACTGAAAGAGGTGCCCGAATAGTCTTGAGAACTGAAATACTAACTCCCTCGTCTACAGAACAGGCAGAAGCAGCACAAGCTTGTCACTAGGTCAGCCAGTCTGAGCTCTGCTTTAGAAGGATCCCATCCAGAGAGGGAAACCAGAGCCTTGAATCAGGAGCCACTGTCTTGTTGGCCTCTCTGCTGAGACCGACAAAAAGAGTGCCAGTTAGTTCCAGCTGCAGTAGAAGAATTTTGTTTGAAACCACAGTCCACCAGGAAATGGACTGAAGCCACCAAGAAAACATGAAATAAGAACCTCGGCAGATGACGACTAACTCTCCATTGCATTTTTAAACACTAGGATTAGGGGGACTACAAAAAAAAGAAGTTTCTTGCTTGGCTCTGATGAAATGACAATGAAGCCAAGGAAATTGCAAATCAGAAATCACCTGATGTCTGAAATGTGCCAGTACCCTTGATTTTTGACCTATGCCCAACTGAATTAGCAGATGTCTAATCAAATATGCAATGGAAAGAGAAGAGAAGAGATTTGGAGCTTCACCTGATTACTCTAAACTAAATATTACATAATACACTCATTTATCTTGTAATTTTTTTTAAATTTTCTAAAAACACCCTTGTAAAGCCATTTTGTACATCCCTTTTGTTAAATAAAGTAGAACTCAGTGTTAAAGGAATAATTCCAGTGCTGTAATTCTAATACAAAGAAAGGAAAAGTGATTTGGGCATAGAACATCAGTCACTGGAAATTAATATATCCTTTTTTTTTCCTTTTATAAATCATCTGTGTATTGAGACATGCCACAAAAGTGCAGATCTAATTAAAGAACCTGGAAACTGATTACTGAACTAGATAACACACTAAGGTTTTTCTTCTTCTCTCATTTAAGGGAGGATCTAGCTTGAAATCTTATCAGTTCCCGTAAGTTTGAATTAGTCTCTTCTTTTGTGTCAGACGGAAACGACATCTATTAAATATTGGAAGAGACTCATGCTGCAGATGGGCAAAAAAGCAGCAGTCTTAATCTGATAGACTGCATTCTGTGTGATCAACTACTGTAAGGGAGAGTCCAGGTGTAACACTTTTTAAACTGCGCATCAAGACAGAATAGAAACACAGTGGATGCTAAATACACTGAGGGGGAGATAAACCTCATGGTTTGCGTTTATGCAGGTGTGAAGATTTGGGAGTTTCTCAGGGTGGGGTAGTGGTTATGCAACCACCCCGCGTAACTCGAGCGTTTACTGTATTCAAGAAACCCTTCTTGTACAGCTACACATTGTCTGTACCCACCTTCTTCTCCCCCTATTCCTGTGTTAGAACCAACCTCTGGTAACAGCTATGCTTTCACAGCTCAGTGTTAGCTAACTGCGTTGGGAATCCTACCAAGTAAAAGCCCTCCCTTACCCTACTACTGCTCATAAACTAGAGCACTGGGACAAAGAATCTGTTTAAGTGTGTTCCTCCTGTGGAACCCCAGTGGAAAAATAAATTGGTTAATACCTCTCTGTTAGGTATATGTAACACAGATATTCCAAGTGAGGCTAAGCACAACAGCTTGCAATGATGGCCGCTAAGGTCAAAGGCACTGTAAATTGCGATTTTAAAACATTTGTTGCAGTGTCTAAGTAACTTAACCCTTTATGGTGATACCCTAATAGTCGTTAGTACTTCAGAGAGTGTTTAAATAGAATAGCATTAACCACAATCAATTTGTTTGAAATTAATGTGGCTATCATAAGCACTTCAATACAACCTCCGCTGCAATTCACCTTTAATTACTGCACCGTTAATTTTAAGTGTTATGCATAAAACATCCTACTAGTGCAACATTTGCATTCAGGTGACCGAAGTAGAGATAAAACAGAGTATTAAATGAGCACAAAAATTAAACATGGGTGCAAAGAGGATCACGGCCTCAGTCCATTCTCTAGCCTTTTCACTTTTCCTGTCACTTTACGAGCCGCAATCTCAGAGACCTGACCACTCCCAACACAAAGCCATTTCCACATTCAATACTGCTCCCTTGCTCTGTACACTTCAATGGAGCACATCCCTCCAGCTGGTTGGAAGATCAGTCATTAGATAGAGAGAAAACAAACAAGATTTTTTTTGTGGACAACATGATCATTTTAAAAAGAAAAAAAAAAAGAGGCAGCATATCCGGAAGGTAAAGCAAAAATAAAAATGATTAGACCATTAAATATGGTTCAGAGCAATATTCCTCCTTGGGGGGAAAAATACCATGTCTTCGACGCAGTTAACAACCAGCTTTAGAGCATTAATGGCCTGAGGTGAAAACAAGCTGGTCATTAACAACAGGTTTGGAGGGGATTACAACCTAAATAACTATAATCAGAACATGTAAATTGCTTAAACAAAAGTAGTTCCATATGGTTAATTTATAATTTCCTAGGCATTCATCAGCCAACAAATTCAAATGGCACCTTGACAGGATGTTAAAGTGAGCGATTCAGAGGGTCTCCTTGATTCACGCTTACCTCGGATGCTTATGGATGCACAGTGGACATGTCCATGAAGCAAGGTCCTACTGACTTTTGGATCTCCCAAAATACATGAACTTTGTCCAGTCAAGGGCTGCATTGCCAACTTGCAAGGACCCTGAAGGATGAACCCAGGTTGCATAAAATTAAGCAGAATAGAATCATTATGAGCACAGCTGTAGCTTCCCTGGTTTACAGAGAACTCAGTACTCAGGGCTGTTCATGGCACCACAAACCACTACGTGCCTGAGACCAATAACTTCAGAAAGTTCTGTTTGAAAAAATCTCTTCCCTGAAAGGAGAGAATAAGGCTAGATGGACATCTAAGGTGTTGCATTTGAAGTGGCACCATGACCACAGACAACCTCCGCTAAAGCGATCAACTTAAGCAGAGATGCTAATCAGTTTTTAGGCCCAGGGCACCACTAGAGTCAGGACTAGTTCTGCCTATACACATCAAAGGTGAGGGTTCCTAAAGGGTAATCTTCATTCTCAGCAGACCACTGCTGTCATACACAAATGCCACTCAACTATCAGGCTGTTGGAAAAAGTAGAGGCTGAAATTAATGAGGCTGACAGTTCTACATGATCTCTAAACCTGCTACATCAGAATGGCTTGATAAGTAAACAGTTGGGGACTTGTGGAACTGGTAGAGAATCTGTGGGAAGACTTTTCTCTCTGTGCTGAAGCTGCGACCCACATTTTACGTCCATCGTATCTGCTGCTACCCAGTTGCTCCTGGGCCCCTTTGAAACGCCTTGCAGTGCTATGCTGCTGCTCCGCATGCGGTGCTGAGGTAGCATGAGGGACCCAGAGCCGACCATCTTAAACCCAGCTCTTTTGTTCCCAGCCCTGACTCTTCTGGGGGAGGGGAGCAGAGAACTGGGCCTCCCTCTGCCTGCCCTGAGCAGCGATTGGTGCCATCAGGCATCCTACATACACATGCCTACTTTCCAGATACACCCATATGGATGTGTAAACTGTTTGCCAGTGTCAGAGGGGTAGCCGTGTCAGTCTGTATGCACAAAAACAACGAGAAGTCTTGTGGTTGACGTGGTTAGGTCCTGCAATGGTGTCACTAGTGTAGATATGTGGGCAGAGTAGGCACCAAAGTCTGTTGCAGGGAATAGTTCCTGAGTTACTGTTACTGTGGTGTATAAATGGTGGCGAGGATTTGCTTAAGTTGGCAAGTGGTCAGTAGGGGAGGATCGGCCTGCCTCCCAAGGGCTGTGAGAGCGAAGGATCATTGTCCAGGGTGGGTTATAGATCACGGATCATGCGCTGGAGAGGTCTGAGCTGGGGGCGGTATGTGATGATCAGTGGTGTTCTGTCATTTTCCTTCTTAGGCCTGTTTTGTAGCTGGTGGCTTCTGGGTAAATGTCTGGCTCTGTCAGTCTGTTTCCTCACTTACTTCCTCAGGTGGGTACTGTAGTTCTAGGTAAGCTTTGTAAAAGGTCTTGTAGGTGTTTGCCTCTCTCAGATATTACAGCAAACGCAGTTGTACTTTAGTGTTTGGCTTCAAGCAATGGACCATGTCATGTGCCCTGGATGGAAGCTGGAGTCATGTACATAAGCATAGTGGTCTGTGGGTTTCCAGTACAAGGCAGTGGTATAGGGCCTCATACACCTGCACATCTACCAATATGAGATATGCCGTTGTGTGCCAGCAAAGCCCCTCTGCCATACACACTGGCCAAACTAGACAGTCTCTACACAAAAGAATAAGTGGACACAAATCAGGTATCAGGACGGTAACATACTAAAACCTGTAGAACACTATTTCAAACCTCCCTGGACATTCAGTAGCAGATTTAAAAGTAGCCATCCTGCAACAAAAATACTTCAAAAACAGACTCCAAACAAACTGCAGAGCTATAATCAATTTGCAAAATTGAACAAAAGATGGGGAGTGTCTGGTCAACTACAAAAGGAGTTTCTCCTCTCTTTGTGCTCCCACCTCCGCATCAACTTGTGGAAGAGGGCAACGTCATCCCTGACTGAACTGACCTCATCAGCTTTGGCCTTCCTCTTGATTGGTATTCCCTTCTTTTCATTAGCCTGTAAAATTAGATCTGCCTCTGGAATCTCCATTCCAAGACATCTGATGAAGTGGGTCTTTGCCCATGAAAGCTTATGCTCCAAAAATTCATTTAGTCTATAAAGGTACCACACGACTTCTCGTTGCGTTCGCCAGTGGAAGTTGGTACCCTAGCAGCAGTTTGCTACTGGAGTTCAAGTGTCTGTACCGCAAAATTTAAACTCGCAAGTAGCTTCCAGCTACAGTAACCCAGTGCCATGGTTAGTTATATGACCAGAGAAGCAGCAAGTGTACAAGAGAGGCTCTGTAGGACACCAGTGGTAGAAGAATCAGACTCATGGCTTGTCATGCGATGCTAACCCTCCGTTTAACACATGGGAAGTAGTGTGACTGAGCTCTCTCAATTCAACCACAACTGTGGTGAATCATAAGGTTGGACCCAAAAATATGTGGCAAGCCCTCCAAACATTCAAGGTACAGCGGGCCTTTTAAAGTCATGCTCAATGTTAAATACGACCAGAAATTCTAACCTGGACAGGGCCATTCTGAAGACAAATGTGGGGGAAGCAGGAGAGGAGGGATAATTTCCATCATCCTCTTTCCACACGATCTTTTCCTCACTTTGAAAATAACCAGGTCGTGGCATCAATAATGAAAGTTGCCCACCCATCATGTGAGTGAAGTATATGCTCTAAAGAAAGGCAAATTCAGATAACAAATAGATTGCTAAATACATACTCCCTGGAACCTAAAGTCATTAAAATGAAAGCGTTCTTTTTATCACTGAAACCTTAGGGGAAATCTTAAAAGTTCAGTTCATCCTCATAAAATAACAACTGCATCACACTGTATTACTTTATTAAAATGCTGAAGTAATCCTGCAAAATTTAATGCTTAGACACTTGAGATGAACCATCCATTTCTGCATATAAATCACCAAATGAGCCATCAAAATTGTGTCATTTAAGAATTCAACAGTTACTTTGAACATACTGATGGAGGTTTTCTGCTTGAAAATTTTAGGTGTTTTCAAGTCCCTTCTGATGGCAGGTCTACACTAGACCTGAAAGTGGATCTTAGATATGCAATTCCAGCTGTGATAATTGTCGTAGCTGGAGTCGATGTGTCTCAGATGGATTTATCAAGCCCATCCACACGGAGGGAGGTCAACAGGAGAAACTCTCCCGTCGACCTCCCTTACTCCTCATGAGAATGAGGAGCGCAAGAGTTAACTGTTGAGCCCTGATGGTTCGATTTAGCGAATCCCCATTAGCAATGCTAAAGCAAATACTGGAAGATCAACCTTGACCAGATCAATCTGCCAGTAAGTACGGACGTACCCTAAGTCACCTAAAACGATTCTCTTAAGAAACAACCTGAATCAAAGACTAGCTATTCCTCCATCAGGGTTCACAGTACTATACTCTCTATAATTAAGTCCCCAATCCTGAATAAGTCCCATATAGGTGAACCTCTGAGTTCATTTTAAGTCACTAGGGCTTTAATAGGGCTCTGCAACAATTCAATTTCAGGATGGACGCTTTAATGTGTCCCATAGGATTGTCCTTAGAAAAATCAAACAACAACAATACAAGGAAAGCCTTAAGCTGGAACCCGCAAGTAAAAAGGAAAAGGGGGTGCCCAAGAAACACCTGACGTAGAGACCCGAAAGCAGACACGGGATACACCTGGTCAGAACAGGAAAAGATCACCCACGACAGGGGACACTGGCATATGGTCATCAATGGCCTATGCTCCAAGATGTAGGAGTGTAAGAGGCTTACTACTACTACTACTACTACTACTACAGGACTGCAGCACTGGCCACCAACGTATGTCTCAACTCCCACCTCTAAAACTATGGGCATACCGACGATTCTGGGAGGTCTTAACACTAAGCTGATACATATTTTTACCTGAGCAACGGACGTGACCAAAAGAAAGGACTTCATCCAGATGAACAGAAAGGTCCAAATAAAGTTTGGAGCTGAAGCCAGATCTGAATTTGCTCTGAACTTTCAGGGAGTTCAGATCCAGCCATCAGCTTCAGCCCATCTTCAGGTGTGGGACTTTCAAATGGAATCTGCATCAACCTAATTCTGCTCCCAATAAAAATGTTCAACTTGACTTTGATGGGCGCTACTAGGCCAACACTGAGTACTTTTGAAAAATCTCATCTAATGTACAGATGAAAATAGGCAGAAGTGTGAGACGGGTGAGGTCTTTAGGCCTCCCAAAACAGAGCATGAGATCTGAGTCACAAGAATTGCTAGAGGTTCTTGAGCAGTGTCAACTTCTCTATCCTGTTCAAGCTTAAACCTGTCTCAATCCCTTCCTGCTGTTGCAAGTGGATGGGCCCACTGCTTCCACTGAACCGGGAGAAGGTCCACGAACAGAGGGAGCAAATAGGGCAGTTGCAACAGGCCTGGCTGCTGAAGCTCCAGGACCCTTGGAAGTGCCATGGCAGTGCTGCTCTGCCACTCTGTGCAGCTCTGTGGAGGAGGGGGTCAGTGCCACAGTATGGGCAGTGCTAAGGGCTTACTGTCCTGAACTCCACCCCTTCCACGATGGGGAAATGCCCCCTGCTCCCACCTTGCCCCGGGGCCCACGATGGCAGCTGCTGGGAAACATCCTCTCAGACAACACAGTAGCATTAACCCAAAACCTAACGTCTTCAAACTGCTATAATCTGGTAAGGACTACATTCTGGATTCTAAATACCTGACAGGAAGTAAGGCAGGGAAGAAAAGTAGTTAATCTTCACGCAAGGTCATTACAAACTGCCCAAAGCAGCTAAAGTAGTAACAATTTCAAGAACTGACATGGTCTGTGTATTCAATTGGGAAGATAAATATGGCTTCAAAAACCAGCCTCCAAGTGCATATTTGCCTGTTAAGTGGGAGTACACGATGTCCATGTCCCAATGAGGTGTTGTGCCAACATCCCTTAGAGCCACATCAAATATAATTTTCAAACCAATTAGCTCAGAAAGCATCAAAACCAAAGCAATGCCTTCCACACTCCAATTACTAGGGCATCCTATTCAATTCTTAATGAGAGACAAGACAAAGGCAGTATATGTATTAGGGTCTACTTCAAGAACTCTTTTTCTTTTACCAAACAGATCCTCTTTTGTTCTGGTTAAACACCAATTACTTCGTTTTCTCTAACATGCAAATCAGCTGAAAATAGGGCATCATGTATCTCGATCCTGTGCCACTGCAAGTTTGAATGAAGTGGGGGGGGGGGGGGAGTAAAAAACAAAAAAAACTCCACAACCCTCTAGGGGTTTTCAATTCCAAGTACTTTGTACTCTGATAAAGCTCTTTTCAAAGAGCTTTTTGTATTATCTGTGGCAGTTCCCATAAGCAGCAATTTTGCTATTATACAAAAAATAGCACATTTAAGGTGTACAATATAAGCAAGGGAAGCAAACTAGCCAACAAAGCTGTTTACATGCAGTTCCTAGTCATTTTGTCCCTACTGTGAACACCACATCTCAGGAACATTATGAACACTGTACTGAGAGAAACAGTTTTAACAGGCCAGATGCTGGGGGAAACCCTGAGCCTCAGGGGCCAGATCCAGGCAAGTTTGGGCCACATGCTGGACTGACCACTGTGGGAAGCAGAGTCCTCTTCCCCTAAAAGGAGGTCAAACATGGGCAGCAGAGCTGATCCAAGCTCCCAGTCTTCTCATCTTAGTCTTGACCTTCTTGGGAAGGTATTCAATTGTTTGCTTCCCTTTAACAGAATGGGGATACAATCCCTACTGTGCCACCACAGTTTTACAACAGGCCTACTGTGGGACCTATGCTATCAGTCTCTGTGGAACCACATACCTGTTTGACTTCTGCTTCCTCAGAAGTGTGAGCAAACAATTTGACACTTCAGTTTTACTCCTCATACTTCATGTATGTTATGGGGATAAACATACAGACAGGTTTTCTTCAGTGCTGGGCCAGCCACCCCCACTTAAGAATAACTGGGCCATCATTATACTGGGCTATATAATCATGCTAAATATTTACTTCAGAATCCATGCCGATAGCAGTTTACACATCTCTTGTGAATACTATTCCATTTTTGTAATGGATACCAACACCTGAATGGCATAAAGAGAATCTATCATCTTTTTCTATACTTTTCACTGTTAAATCTGTGACCTAACAACTCGTGTGCAAGTGTCCACATACTTCACATACACATGCACAGGGATGAGAGGGAAACTGCTTGTCCATGTCTCTCACACAAAAGAATTAAGATTTAGGAAATTCTTCCTAACCTGAATCCGGAGAAAAAAGTTGAAACGTCAAAAAAATTGTCATGAATCAACTAAAGTCCGAATTATTTTTGATTTGACCTGAACCACACTATTCCATTTTGAAGTATTTTATAGCAACCATATCTTTAAAAAAAGTTTGTGCCATTATTCCCTTTAATTTTGAAGCAAAGTCATTTTAAATTAAACCAAAAGACATTTTCCGTGTGAAAATGCCAAAATAAAATATTTTGACCAAATAAATAAGTCAATCAGGTTTTCAAGTCAATAAATTTATCAAAACTGATCCTTTCCCACACGATGTCTCAGGTGGGATTAACTGTATTTTTTAGACAAAACACATATTGCGAAATCCCAACCCGGTCTCTTTGTGCTCGCATGCCTTCAGAGTTCATTTTTTTTGCTACGCTAGGGATGGCTTAGGCCCCAATACACAGTTTGGCTTGTACAGACAGACTGCTGTAGCCAAAGTGCTACTGAATATTCTGTGTGGGTTCAAGACAGTGGGGCCGACAGACTCACTGGGTTCCTGGGAGGAAGGAGTGGGCTCCAGCTAGCTTCACTCAGACAGCCCTCTGCACTGCCCAGAGCATACCACATGGTGCTCCAGCTGCCAAATATCCTTTTGAGTTGCTGGGCC
Source organism: Carettochelys insculpta (assembly GCF_033958435.1). Taxonomy (NCBI): domain Eukaryota; kingdom Metazoa; phylum Chordata; order Testudines; family Carettochelyidae; genus Carettochelys; species Carettochelys insculpta. The sequence goes on from NC_134155.1 coordinate 10,159,305, forward strand.
TCAAGGCAGTTGCCTCTCCTCTCTGGTCCTTGCTACCCCTCTACCACCAACACGCCCGGTTCAGGAGCATACAGGGGTCTTTGCAAAATCTGAGCATTAGCTTGAGGAACTGGGCCTTGAAGGCAGGGTGGCGTACCATCCACATTGGCACTTCAACATTAACAAACGCACAAACAAAATTTTGCACTCATGCTGAGTACGACTAATTGCAGTGTTACTACTGCAGAAAGAATGTATTTTTACACCCAGAAGCATTTTAAAAAACTCAAAATATATTTCTCTTGTAACTTAAAAAGAATCACAAACAAAAACACACACTCAGACAGACACACACCACCAAGGAAAGTGGATGATTCATCTTTAAGATCTCAGAAACTTTCTTGAAAACATGGAAAGAAAAGGTCAAAGCAGTGCAGCAGGAAGCAGTGGCTTTAACTGATTATCCCACATACTGTATTTTGTGGTGTAACTCAGTAACATAGAATGCTACCACATCACTTTAAAAAAAAAAGCTGAATAAAAAAATGAAAGGAGGAAGAGAAACACACAAAAATTCATAACACAAGTGACCAAATATCAAGTACAAAGCACACTCGTTCTTGGCTACTTTAAAAAAAATAAATCAGGACAATTAATGAAACTGTCATAAGTAGGACTACCCAGGACAATAAAAAGTATCACCAACACTCAGACCATACACAAAGGTCAAAAGGTCAAATTTCGGCACTCCACCTCAGAAAGGTTGCTTATCCCTGTTTTAAATCAAGCTTACAGAAGATGAGAGTTGGACACTTCATTCTCTTAGAATGATTTGCAAATTCATACTGCATCTTATTAAATGGCCAAAAACAACTAAATATATACAGCTAAAGTACAACAAGATGACTAAACATTATGATAATACTAAAAAATATGCATAACCATTACAAAGTGAGTGATAGATTACATACACTTCACTTCAAAGAGATTAACCATACCATACACATCTCACAGAGCTGGAAGAGACCTCAGGAGGTCGTTGAGTCCAGTGTCCTGCCCTTTTGGCAGGACCAAACACCATCCCTTTTTTAATCTATTTTCCCCAGATCCCTACATGGCCCCCTCAGGGATTGAGCTCATAATCCCGGGTATAGCAGGCCAATGCTATTCTTCACCTATAAACCCAGCCAAAAATATAGCAGATAAATCTTCTCTGCCAAACATTATAGTCAATCTGACCAAAAAAAAAAAAATTTTTTTGGCCTGTTTTGTTGGCTTTTAATATATATATATATTTTTATTTATATCCTTTGGAGAATTTTCTGATGTGGCTCAGAAGAAAGCATTCTTGCAATTCCAGATTCCACGTAGCCTTTAAAGAGACGCCAAATGTAATAAATCTGAAGTTTCAAACTGCTACTGTATCACCCATGAGTGAAAAGTATTGCAATTCATGTTGGCAGTGGTTGCCCAGTCAGAAATGCATTGCATAACACCTTTTTCTTGTATTACCCTTTTTTTTATTTATTTTTTTATTATTATTATTATTATTATTACAGAAGCTTCGTGCACCTTGTCTTTAGCTAGAAATATACCATACATAAAGCAAGCTCACAGGTCTCAGACTGGCCACCCACAGCCCTTCATTCATCCTGTAATTCACAAATCTCTAGGACTGGGTGGCAAACCTATGGCCTCTGGGCCAGATCTGTCCAGCAGCTTGCCTGGATCTAGCTCCCGAGTCTTGCCCCCACCCCAGCAGCTGGCCAGCTGCAGGAGGTGCGCCCAAGGGTCACCAGCTAGAGTTAGGCAAACGGGGGCCGGATCCAGCCCACAGACTCTGCCTGCAGAGGGGAAGAAGTGGCTCCATGTGCTGCCGCTACTCCTCTCCACAGCTGGGGAAAATGGCAGCGAAGGGAAACCTTGCTTGGAGGCTTTTTCCCCCGCTGCTCTGATTGGCCAAAATTGAGGCCAATCAGAGGAGCGGAGGGGTAGTGGTGCCTGGGAGTGACAGGGACACAGTCACGTGTGCCCCCAGGGAGCTGTGCCAGATAAGCATCTCCTCATCACCCAGATCCTGCATCCCTCAGCCTGTTCCTGCATCACCTAACCCACCCAGAGCCCCCACTGGTGCACCCCACTCCTGCCAGCTCCCCCAGCCCACTTCCTCACAGCCCCTTCCCACACTGAACCCCTCAGTTCGACTCCACCCCAGAGCCTATACAGGCCTACAAAATCTACTAGTCCTTGCCCCCCAGGCTCTGGGGCTGGTGCACAGTGAGAATGAAGGGAATATCTTTTTTTTTTTTCTCCCTGTTTTTCAGGAGACCAACACCAATGCGCCCCCCCACATTTGATTTTTCTGTGGGTCAGTGGCTCCCAAACCAGAACTGGTTCCCCACCAATGCTCTAGGAGCAGCATCACCAGGTAACCACGAGCAAGTAGGGATGTGCAAAATCAAATACTGAGGGCGCTTCAGTCGACTCTGGTACTCCTGCAAGAAGTAAGGGAAGTTGACAGAAGAGTTTCTCCTGTCAACTCCCTCGAGTGGGGACACGCCAGAAATTCAGCCTAAAGTAGGTCAGCTCCAGCTACACAACTCTCCTAGCTGGAGCTGTGTATCTTAAGTCGAATTTCTTTTGTAGTGTAGACCTGGCCTATGCTAGCTGCTATACAATCCTAACCCAAACAGCTCCCAAGCTAAAGAGACAAGACAAAATGGGGGAAGGAGGAGAGTAAACTAATTCAATTTTACATATCAGGTCTGGTTTACACTTGAAATTTATACTGTGCTGGTTAGTAGTCTGATTTCTCACTGACAGAGTTATATAGTAATACAAGTCTTGGTGTAAGCGCAGTTATATCCATATAAGGATTACTTTTAGCGATTTAACTTATTCGTCTTCCTATAAGGGAATAGTTAGATGAGTACAGGTTGAACCTCTGTTGTCTGGCCAAACCAGAGAATTTGCCAGACTACAGGAGGTCAATATTATCTAGCACATTACCAACACTTCCACTACTGTCTGGGCTATTAGAAGACATTTAGGAGGTATAACTCACAGAACACTGATACCCAGGTCTGGTGGCTGGAAACAGACTTTATGGGACCATAGGAAGCTTGGTCATCCAGCTAACTAAAATCATTCCAAATTATAGATGTTGCTGGACAAGAGAGTCCCGGATTAGAGCGGTTCAACTTGTAATAAACGATGCAAAGTAATAAAAACCAGTAGTTAATACATAGGAACCTATTTGACTAACTATTGAGAACAAGGGATAACTGTAGGGCACTGTAAAATGCTCGTTCTTTTCCATTAATTGCTCTTAGATTCATGGTGTCCATATCTCAGATCCGCCTCAGCCTGATTTAATTCTTCACTCCAGTTCTTTTAGCCAGGTCGCTTCAAAAGATGTGTTTTTAATGGGCGCACCACAAAGCGTTAATGGATGTTCCACCAGGCACTGGCCCATTCCTAAAAGCATCTCTTTTGTTTTCTTCTTTAAAACCTTCAACTGACAACCTAATTTTGACAGACACAAAACCAAAATTAAGTCTAACAGCAACCTGTCTTGACAGCACTCCCTCCCACAGCTGAAGAACATTTCGTTGCCTCAATTAGATTGATGAGGTTACGTCTCTTGGACCCACAAAATAGGCAAACAAGCACAAGCTGTATTTCAAATAAACTTGGGGAGTGCCCGAGCTGGTACACAGCGTAACAGGAGCACATACACACCACAGGCAACAAGGCTCCGAAATTTGCATCTGACTGGTCGACATTGCTACCCTCTGTCCCTACCAGCTTAGGCCTTCGCTACTGAGGCCGAGGGGAGAGTTGCCGCTTCAGCAAGAACGGGAAATGAGACAAGCAGCAGCTACATTGAGTCACAGGCTGTTACTGGGATTAACTGAAAGCGCAGGAAAGAAAAACTGCCTCTTAAACAGGTCTGTGCAACACCTGAAGCATTCAGCACACTGTGAGAAAGGTCACTTTCCCTGAAGGGCAGCCACTGGGAGAATTGAGCCTTAATTCACCCACTGTGTTACAAAAAATTAACTAATTTAGCTGTCTAAAGTGAACACTATAAAACGATACTCCTGAGGGTAACATTTAGGCAGAGCTGATCCTCGCAACATGTGGCCCTATTAATCCTTTCCTCAGTGGATCTCAGGTGATTCATAACCACCCATGAGTGTGGACAGATTCACCAGGCCACTGGGCAAAAAGGGGGGCAGCCCCATGTCCAGGAAGGGGTGTGGTCTCGGACATAAGGGGTGCTCTGACAGTGACTTCAAGGGCCCAGGCCTCTGGCCACTGCCACAGCAGCGTTACCCCTTTTGCTGCGGCCCCCTTCAGAGGGCCTGATAAACACAATGAATTAAACTTCCCAGCATGCATGGGAGGTAGGTACTAGATTGCTATTTCACAGAATGCAGGCAGTAGAGGGAAGCTAAGTGACCAACCTAAGATTTCATAGGAAATAGAACCCATCTTCCAGGTTTCAGTCCTCTCTTCTAGCAACTAGCCAGGACCTATATAGGTACCACCACAAACTGACCATTACTGCTGGATAAATAACGGGGGCTGCTCTTGTGTACGTGAGCTGGAGCTCTGTTTCAAACCTGTGGAGTGCTTTTGCTAAACATGCAAATAATCAAAGGCTTCCATCTTCTTCCCTTTCCTGTCAGGTTAACCCTTCTGCCATTTGCATTTCACACTCCCCAGGGATGAAGGTCTGGTGTGCTTTAAAAAAAAAAAAATCAGCTGTCAGAAATGAGAAGTGAAAAATCAGTGACCACACGTTAGAATCATACAGTTGGAATTGTGCCAGCAAACCAGTCCACTGCTACAGTATTTTATCTGCTTGGTGCTTCTGTGAACAAGAACTACTTTGCTTTACACATATAAAAAAAACCATTCCCCATAAAATTAAAACATGTTTAAAAAAAATTCCATCTAAAGTAAAAAGGAAGCAAAACCTCTCTCTAAATCATGCACATTAAGTCACAGCTTCACTTGAAGAGGGAATTCTGCAACCTCCATCCCCAGACTTAAAACGTGCATTCATCTTGTACACAGTCTTTCAGATAAATGATATCTCTGAACGGTTTACAAGGTTAAATACTACATAGTTCCAAATTAAATGAGCAACTGCACCAGGAGAAAAGGAATAAGGGACAGAGGAAAGATGGCAGCATCTGATACTGGAAGCGCAAGTGAGCAAGTCAGAGAAGTAATCAAACAAAGAGGAGTTGTTCAAAATGCCAGACTCCTGGCTCTGGGAGGGAAACATCAGCTGGGGAGGCAGAAGAGGTAAAGGTAGGCTGACAATTTTTATAACCTTTTCAGAGGAAAGAGTATATCCTGGTTAAGCCCCTTGATTGGGACTCAGAAGATCAGGGTTCAAAATCCCTGGCTCCATCACACACCTCCTGCGTGACCCTGGCCAAGTCAGTTAGGCTACCCTCTTCCTCAGTTTCCCATTTGCAAATTGGAGACACTTCTTTTCTTCCCACCTTACCTGTTTAGGCCATGTTTACCATGCCAATTTATTGCACTGCAACTTTCTCACTCTGAGGTGTGAAAACACACACACACACACACCAAGTTACAGCTCTGTAAAGCACCAGTGTAAACGGGCTCCCAGCACTGTCAGCTACTCCCCTCATTTAGGTGGTTTACACAGAGCACTGGGCGAGCTCTCCCAGTACTGGTGCCACAGCACACTAGCACTTTAACATTGTAAGTATAGAGCCGTGTTCCCTATAAGCTGAGTGCTTGGGTGCCCACCCAGGAGGGATTCAGGTGCTGCCCGGCTCATTAGCAGAGGAGCCACATGCACTCACCATGGGCAGGTTGTATTGCTATGGGTGATGTACACAGGTACATGCCTTGATGTACACAACAAAATTTATTCCACCCATGATAAAAAATGTAAAGGGAACACTGGTGTAGAGGAATCTTTAGATTGTAAATCTCTCAGACCAATGGCTGTCTCTTACTATACATAAATGCACAGTTCCATGCTGAGCCACAGTGGGCTTGTCTGAGGCATCTCAGCTCCACTGCAACACAAATAGCGAACGAGACAGACAAGTTTGAGTTCAAAAAACAAGCAGGCAAGAAAGGAAGGTAGTAAGAGACAGTCTTCTGTTAGGCCAGAAAAAACAAGCCGGATACTTTCTTTTAAGCAGCTTCTTCTGACATACAGACTTTCAGGCAGTGGTTCTCAAGCTTTTATACCAATGCCCCCCCTCACATAGCAAGCCTCTGAGCATGACTCCACTTGTAAATTAAAAGCACCTCGTTAGACCTTTAACATAATCAATAAATGCCAGAGGCAAAGCAGGATTGGGGGTGGGAGGTTGACAGCGTGTGAACCATAACCCTTTGAGGGGTCCCAACCACAAGTTTGAGAACCCTTGCATTTAGGAGACTGATTAGTTTAACCATGCCTTTAATGTTGCGCTCAGCGACCAGTTTTGGTGCACAACAAGATGGCAGGGTTGCATATCATACTTAACATGTTTATTTACAGTATATGGCTCCTGCTCAGCATACTGCCTGAAAGGAGTTGGAAACTGTAGCATCCTCTCTCAGTAGTTATTATTCAACAACAAATGAGTACTATATTTAGAACTTTTTCCATGCAGTGGCTGTACCCAAGGGCCACTCAGCTGGGGGGCGTTCAAAGGTTAAATGAGTCTGTCAGACAAGAGGGGGAAAAAAACAAACTTTTCATCGTGCAGGTTGTTTCACAATCCTCTGGTTAGGCACCTTTTCTAATTTTATCAAACATCTCCTATCTAAGGAAGGAGATGCAGCATCATTAATAGCCTCTGCGTTGGCCCCACAAATCAATATTACACACACACACACACACACACACACACACACACACACACACACACACACAGATTTAATTTTAAAAGACATTGCTGGCTGGGATGAATTCACTGCACTTAATAGTCAAGAGGAACTTGCTGATAAACCTTGCCCTTCTTTTCCTCTGCCTCCTTTTCCTCTCGCTACTTCTACCAGGACCTGTACTCCTCAAGATGCTCTCTTTGTTTAACTTTGTTCATGTGATAATATTTTAACAAACCTAATTCGTGGATCCCTTAGGGTTTTGATTTCTATGCCTGGCAGAGAAAGCATGATCTGTGGACCACAGCAGCAAACTCCTAGCTCAGCCAGACAGGAGAGGAAGAATGGTATAATGGCCAGAGCACTGCCTAGGCAATGGGAAGAGCTGGGTTAATTTCCTGCTCTGCCACAAACATCCTGTGAGCTCCTGGGCAAGTCATTTAGCCTCTCTGTGCTTCAACTCCGTAGCTGTGTAAAGAGAATAACTAACCCTCACAGGGGGTATTGTAACACATTTAAAATTGTGCACTATGCAGATACCATGGTGACAAGGGCCACGTTAAGTACCTAACATAGGTTCATCATACCACTGTTGGCATTAGAAAGACCTCCACCATGGGTCATCACGAGTATATGAACTCGGTTCCCTCCGCTCTAGCCTCCAATACAGGCCTCTGTCGCTTGATGTAAGGATATACCCTGGTTAGCTAGCAGTAGAATAAAAAATTGCTGTCCTCCATGCAGAGGAGCCAAAGAAAGTGGATATGCCAACTTTTGGCAAGCATGTTACAGACTCAGCTACTCTGTGCATAAGGCCTATATGTCCCTCTGCCTGTAAAATAAAGAGAATGTGTCTGTATTTTCCCCACAGAGGTAGTTTGAGGCTCACATGATGTTTGCAAAACACTTTCAGGTTTCTGCCTTAGAGAAGAAGGATTCACGTTGAGATATCATACACGCTAAGAGACAGCAAACAATATTCACTTGTAAAACCCAAAACGAAGCGCATGGATGTGAGTGAAGCATTATCACTTATTTCCTACCACATCACATGAAACATACATACATTTGGGTCCTATTAATAAATATCGGTTTTAACAATATCATACAAGACGGAAGTCAGTGTTGGCTAATCAGCACCTTGTGTCTGTATCTCTCTGCGCACTTCTCCCCGAATTCTTACGAAACATGGCAAGCATCTGAGGACAAAGAGCTAAGAGGCATGGAAGCAACAATATTTACATATTGCCTCTCACTTGCACAGCCACAATGAACCATTGTCTTCCAAAGAGGTCTGGTATGTTTGGAACATTTGTTAGTTATTCCTAAACAGGCAGGAGGAGCAGACATTAAAACTAAGAGATACTAGCATATATAATGAATCTTTATTTGGATGGCCTACTTTTTATTAAAAGGCTCATAAGGATTATATTATACTCCCTGTGCTCAGGGCACCTTTGCTATGAAATGATAGTGTCTGAGGCATTACAAAGACCATGGATGAAACCAAACCAGAAATATCTAACCCCTTTTCTTCTCCCCCCGCTTACTTCTCCTTCCCACCTCACCTTGCTATACAAACCGTGGACTCTAACTCCTGCAATAATCTGAAGAAGTGGGTCCTACCCATGTAAACTCATTACCACCTACATTTGCTCATCTACAGGACTGGTTCTTATTTGTGTAGCACCACCAAAAAGTCTAGCACCAACCTTTTGACTCTCCTGTCAGCACTTCCCTCCGTGATCTTCAGTGGGTGGACATGCTGACCTCAAAGGCATAAACCATGGCAGGAAGGGCGTGGTGCCAGAGATTAAATCCTTTCCAAAAGTCGGCATCCATCATGTCTCTTGGGTTGCAGACGTAAGGAAGTTTTACTCTTCTTTTTAAATGAGGGCGTAATATGGGAGGGTGGAGTTTAAACGGAACGCCACTTCACACATAATATTAAAAAGGAGGCTTTGTTTTTCAAAAAAAGGGTTTTAAAATGCACAGTATGGCCCCCGTGCCTGTAAACATGCAAGTATCTCACTATATGCAACTAGGAGGGTGCCTTAAAATGTGTTCCAGCAGCAATCCAATTCAGAAAAACAACAATATAGGCTGAACTTCTCTAGTCAGGCACACTCTGGTGTGACATCAGCAGCATTTTTGCATAATTTTAGTTAGCTGGATGTTCAGTTCTTATAATTATGGCCAAATTTCCAGCACTCCCTAGACGTTTGTTTCTGGCCACCAGTTCCGGCTCTCAGTGTTCTGTGTTGTTATCTAGCTCTACTTTACCCCCAAATGTCTTCCCAGAGCCCAGTAAGCAGTGGAAGTGTTGGTAATGCTGCTAGACAAAATTGACTTCCCACGGTCCAGCAAATTCTCTGGTTTGGCACCGGTCAGGTCCCAAGGGTGCTAGACTAGAAAGGTTCAACCTGTACTGTCAAAAAGCTACTGTGTATTTTTAGGTTCTCCCTCCTGTAGCAATGGATTGCTGTATACTGTAGTTGTCAGCAAAACAAAAGTTCTCAAGGTTAGACACCACAGTGTATCATAAATGAAACTTTAAAAAAAACTCACCTCACCCACATTTGGCATCTTATAGTGAAGGAGGAACTGTGGTTTAGTGGTTAGAGCCTACCATAGACCTGCTATTGCAAGGGCTGCTCACTGATGCCTTATTTAGGCCGTTAAGCACTACAGATTTATTATTAAAACCCTTTTGTTGTTAGCCAGCCAGCAGCCACATCTTCTGGGCCAGTTCCAAGACACAGCTCAGTGCCCTCACTTTACCCATCTGTAAAATAGGAACAGTCCTAACATAAGGCACAAGGCATTTTGAGGATTCAGGTTTTAAGAGCATCTGAAAACAGTTGCAATTCTCACTGCAATTCTCCCTGTCACTTTCTGTGGAAAGAGGCACAAAGACCCCTAATTTTATAATAGCCAACAATCCAAAGCTCCCTTCTGACAGACAAGAGGAAAAGCCGTTGTTGCACAGGTCTAAGTATACCTTTACCCACACATCACTAAGATGTGTTTAACCCGTGTCAGCTGTAAGTGGCTTATAACACTCCACAAAAATGCCAGGGTAACAAACTGTTGCCTAGGTGACAAACTAATGACCCTTCTATCAAGCTCACACCAGCATCACGCAGCCACCATTGGATACGGCTGCTCATCATGCTAAGAGGGGGAAGGAAGAAATAGAATTAAATAGTGGGATTGTAGATTTGGAAAAGCTGCAGACTAACCCTGGGGTAAACATGCTAAACAGACTTGTATGTAATGCTGTACTCAGGAGATAATGGCCAGGCTTGGGAAGGTCCCTGTTACACTACCAGAAGGCAAAGTGCTGGGCAACCCTGGACTTCTCCAAGAGGACTTCTGCATCATGTATCATATTCTGTGGGCATGTCTTCACTATAGGCAGTGATCGATCCAGTGGGGGTTGACATATCAGGTCTAGCACAGATGCAATAAATCAACTGCTGAGTGCCCTCCCATCAATTCCAGTACTCTACCAGAACAAGAAGAGTAAGCGGAGTCGACAGGAGAGCATCAGCTGTCAACTTACTACAGTGAAAAAACACCCCAGGAAGCAGACTGAAGTTCACTGACTTCATCTATGTTATTCATGGAGCTGAAATTGCACAATTTCATTCAACAGCCCACAGGAATGTAGACAAGGCTCACGTTTGACCCCTTAGCGCTAATCCCAGGTGCATTAGTGATTTATTGTGCAACCACCAAAAAGTCAATAAGGGGGAATTTTCAAAGAGAACAAAGAGAGTTAGGTGCCCAGCTCCCAATGAAGTTTCACTCAGGTTTGCTGCCTAATTCCCTTAGCCCCTTTTGAAAATCCAAGCCTTGATCTGACTGACTGTTTCCCCATGTGAAATGAGGATACTCACCTACCTACCCACTATGAAGCTATTTGTAAGTGTTAAGCTCTAGACAATGCTACGTATTTTTTCTTTTCCTGCGCAGTGCTACGAACTTACCTGCCAAGCACCAGACACATCTTGGCACTGAATACATGAATATAATTCTGAAAGATCTCAATGCACTTTAGAAGATATAGTCACATCCCTGCAGCACAGAGAAGCCCCAAAACACTGGAAGAAAGCCATGGTCCTCTGGAGAGAGCCAAAGGATCTTTCCGTATCCACACAAAACCTCCATTTTAAATCTCCCTCCAATGTCAAAGCAAATGACATCGTGTCCAACATCAAGGATGAAAGGCTTGCTCAATACAGCCAAAGTCTAAGCCAGTGGTTCCACAGAATCAAGGTATTTCATACCTGATGCTGACAACACTAAGCCATCCTCTGCTGCATAACCCTGCTGCAACAATGGTTGATTAAAGGTGACCGAGAAGAAGAAAAGGGTGCATTTCTGCATTGTTCTGAGAGAGAGTTCTGAAAATTTTCAGGAAAGCAAAGATAGGCAGAGCCAGCACAAATCCATGGAATAAGAGACCAATGAGATGAAGTTTAAGTTATAAGACCTTGGACAACATGGAGAAGATCTACCGAGATTGAAGGACAACTGGAGTCAGCTAGAAGTTTTGTCTTGAGACCGAGTGAAGTGGACTTGTAAATGATCTGTGCTCTACCCGGAGTACAAGGGTTTAAGTCAAGTAAGTCTTTAATGAGACACATGCCTAGCCACAGTGCTCTGGGTCCCAAAGGCAGGTGATCAACAAGACATTCAGGGATGGCTTTAATTAATAGGTTCTATTTAGTGGTATAAAAAATAGCAACTAGATTTCACAGGTTCTTCTTGGCAGATGAACCAGGTAAACATATTCTGTTCTCCCTACTGAAAACAGCTCAGTCAAGAGAGCTATCATGTTATCCTGTCATGAAAGAAAGAGCACGGACTGTCAAAAATTGATAGTATGAAGAGCTAGGACTGGGCTTTCAGGCACTATGACAGTAATAATAATGTGCCATGGCTAGATAATTTGCAGCACGATACCTCTGGTTTGGAAAGAGTTACAAGCAGTCTCCTTGCTTTTTGGGAAGCTGGACAGCGTCAGCTTATCGGCTGCATAAGATTTCCTTGATGCGATGAGAGGAAGGAAGTATAGCCCATGATTCATTTGTTTGAAAGAGTTGGGTTCAGCTCCAAGCTTGTAACATCAGCAGACTCACTAAATCTTCATGTCAAGGCCATTAGAGGACTGGAACAATTTAAAGTGTTGAAATATATATATTTTAAGATATGTAATAATGCATTACTTGAACAGTCCTTGCCAAAACTTGCTTGCTACAGAAGCCACTCCAACCAGCAGCTGGCATGTGAATTCCCACCCTAGTTCATCAGAGTTAGCTTAAAATGACAAGCAACATCATTCGTATGACAACAGTGTGGTCAGATGGACTAAGCGTGCGTGTTCGTTCTCTGGCCTAGAGACAAAATGAAAGTCCAAGAATATACATTTAGATTCATTCACTTAAAACAGGGGCCAGCATCCCCCAGCCTGGGTGCCAAGAATGGCACGTGAGCCAATTTTGACTGGCACATGAGGTGGGAGCTCCGTCTCACCCCTCGCCCCCCATGCAGCCGGAAGCTTGCTCAAAGCCATTCTGCTGGTGGAGTAACAAAAGAGCACCTAAATTCAGATGCAGAGCTTTATTAATGAAGCTGTTGTAAGTAGGACTATGAGTGACTTTAAAAAGGATCACTGGCCCTCAGACTATATGTAGAGGGCAAAAGGTCAAAGTTCAGCACTCCACCTTGGACAGGTTGCTGACCCCGACTTAGAATGCAGTCCAAGAGTTAGCACACTGCCCACTTCAGAAGGCGTGCAAAAAAGCCAAGAGTTTTTACCTTCCCATCACCCCGGCAATATTTTGCCATCATTACATGCCTGCGTAAGAGGAAGTGGAGGGGGGGGGGAAGTCTTAAGAAAAGATTCACCCCTTAAAAAATAAAATAAAACCAACAGTTTCCGTGATTTAAACCAAATGTATTTCCTCCCATCCCGGAACACTATCCCCTATAAATAGCTTTAGATAGAAAAGCTTTCGCTTGTGCTGCATCCCTTTCCCGCTCCTTGGTTGATCATGTGAGAGCAAATATTGAAGGAGGATAAAGCAACTACATTTGCTCAATGTAAGTGCAGTGCAGCTCTCTAATGACAGGGTCAGGGAATGCACAGCCACTTCCAAGTAATGTTAGGAAGGGACGCACCCAGCCAGATACAAAGAGTTTAAACTGAGAGCACTATCAACTCTGCTCTCCTTGCACTGCTCCCTCTCATTGGCTTTTACACAGCCAGGAATAGTTTCCATTGTGTTTTTTTCCATAAACTTCGCTTTGATCACTGGGATAAACGTTTCTTGCCGTTCCCCGAAGTAAGAATAAACTTTTCCACTCATGCTCATAGCAAAGCACAAATGTCTGAAATGAGAGCCCAGAATTTTTTTTTTCTTTTTAAATCTGAAATAGGTAGAGTTTGCTGAAGCCTTTGCAATAACAGTAACAGGAGTTAACTAAAAGCCCTGGCTTGCTTGAGGAGGAGGCAAGCTGTGGCTTGCAGTATGCAATGGAAGCTCAACATAATTCAGGATGAAATGGCAAATCACCCTCTAACTAAGAGGTTTAACCAAGATTAAGATGCAAAATAAATAAAAGCATTACTCAGCTCTTCTTGCGGCTCTCTTTTCATGTCCTATCAGATCCGCTTTGGCATATCTATACCCAACACAAGACAGACTCAAGCCAGGTGAACCCAGGCAAGAGAAAAGCAGATGAATTTTCTTTTAGCCCCTCACTGCATCTAATATGTAAAAATGTCCTGTGTCCGGCTCAGGCAAGGATCAGACACACTACTGGGGACGATTTCTGTTCTCTTGTGTAATGAAAGGTTATTTCCATACTAATATTTGTGAAGAAGTGCTTTGCTTGTTAGGAGCTTACAAGAGACTGAATCCTTTTCATCTTACACTCTACCCTCCCTGATAGAAATTGGTCTGAGTCACAGAATCACAATATTTATAGCTACTAGCCTGGGAACTAATAAGCTGACTATACCAACATTAGGCCCTGAAGGGGATTTGGGACAACTGCATTGTAGGAGGCACCACATTTCTAGTCGGAGTCATACAAGTCATGTCCAGAACAGACCCTCCAGATCAGCTAGTAAGACCACCACTGGCCACCCACAAACTAAACCCAGCAACTGACACTACACTAAGCTCTCAGGTGATGGAGCTATTATGTGCCACAAGCAGAGAACAGGAGCCACTGAGTTGCACCACTGCCCCAGGCACCTTGCAATAGCAGACAAATGGATAAGTGAGAGATAGCCAGATACTCCTGGCAAGTGAGCTGCACGCCACGCTGCAAAGGAAATGGTTTAAAAAAAAAAAAAGGCAACTGTTAATTTGACCTAGGGGCAAATTCCTTCATAAACCCCACGTAGTGCAATCAGGTCCTGGCCACGTGAGCAAGAACCAGCCCAATCAGCGCCAGAGAGAGAATGCATGCGTGGTGCCACCTCAGAGCCCACCCAATCAGGGCCAGTGGGTGGGGCCCAAGGAGGCATGTTGACAGCGGAGCCCAGCCAGTGGGCTAGTCAACTGGAGTGCAGGTCTCTGCAGGCCCCTTGCTCACCTTGACCTGAGGAGGAGCGTGCACCCAATGATCCATCTCCAGCTGCAGCCATCTCTGATTATTCAGAGGAAGGAGAGGAAAAATACGTTTTAGAGGGACAGGAGGGACGGATCCCTTTCCTGACCCATGTTGGACACATATCTTGATGTGCAGCTTTATGTTCCTTTTTGGGCTACAGAGAGGTTTCTTGGGTTCTTCTGAGTAACCCACGGAGAAAGTTCTCCAACCACCCCAGCTGGGAAAGCGACTCTTCTGGGTGTAGCAGCAGCTCCAACCAGGCAGCTTATAGAGAAAGCAGACTACACTGGGACAAGAATAAGGAAGTACCACAGTGACACAGGAAAGTGGCCAATCCTACTGGTTGGCAGAATTGTTTCAAACACTGGATGACGGTGGTGCTAGAAAGAGTGTCTCTCTTCCAAAAAACCATTAAATCTGTTCTTTCTGTTAATTTTTAAGAACGTTAACATACCAAGGCTGGAGAAATCTTATCGCAAAGAAAACCTTTCCAACTACGGTAGTGCCACTGCTTCAACGGTGCTTCTGCAGCACCTGGTGTGGAATCCTAGGGACCTGAAATGTTATGGTAATATAAATAGTATTAACTTGAACAAGGCAGAGAATGCATCATAACATACTGAGAAATACCAAACACCAGACTGTACGTATAACGTCAACGAAAGTGTTAACACCAGCTGCCTTTGGTTCACGGCATGCTAGTAAATGAAGTGTAAGAGACAAATTTATCCAGATTTCCTTCCTTCCTCCTGTGACAATTCAGTAAGCAGTATAAAATTTACATTTAACAAATCAGCATTCGAATTTTAACTAGAACAGGTGTTCCAGCGTGGAAGCATTTTCTTTAACGGCTTAGCAAACCCGCTTTCCGCCTGTACTGCTTTCTTCTGCTAGACAAGACAGAACTTTATAGATCCTGCTTTTAAGAAGGTATGGTAGACCAAGTAGTAGAAAGCTTCTTTAACACCTGTTTGAGTCTGAAGAAGTAGTTTTCCTAGAGACTGAGTAAAACCCCAGCTTATTTCAAAACCAGCACAACCAGTAAACTTACAAAGACAGAACTTTTATTTTTACTTATTTATGTAGCAGGATTTCAACTACAAGCTGACTCCTGCAAAGCCTACAGGCAGAAGGAAGATTATATAGACTCGCAGCTTATTCTGCCACTGGCAGTTTGACCAACCTATAAATTACAGCCAGTTTATTGATACGTCCAACCTCGAACAATGGTTAAGAGAAGGCCTGATTGATATGGAAAACTACAGCCTCTGAAGTGCTTCATCTCACAAAGCCCCATATGTCAAGCAGTTAAAATATATACATCATATTGTCTCTGGACACTGCATAGCAGAAAAGACCTAGTTTAGACAAAGCTCAGTTAGCTCTGTATGGTAGCATTCTATTAGCCAAGTCTTCTGAACAGAATAAATCTAATTAGATGGAATAAAAATTACAAAGGCTTCCAGCAACGAAATCATAGGACTGACATTCAAATAAATGCAGCCTGACCTGCTAGATTCAAATCTCCCATCTAAAATTAGGATAAGTAGTGTCAATTTTTAACTAATATGTATTGCAAAGCCAATATGAAACAAGCATATTTGCAGAACATTACTGGAGTAAAACCTTTTTAATGACCCAGGCAAGCCAGTTACATTAGCAGGATGCCAGCAACAATTAGAAACGAGACGCTTGAGTTCTGGGGAAAAAAGCTAATTTTTGCTGCATGCCCGCAACAGGTTGCGATATTGACCAAACTTTTCCTGCTTGTTGTTTTTTGATCAAATACTAGTGCTTTAGTGCTTGTGCTTTGGTCAAATACTAGTGCTTTAGTGCTTGTGCTTTGGTCAAATACTAGTGGTTGACACTTAAACACTGCATTTTATGCACTGGCTAGGGGACTTCCCAAAGTAAGATTTCTCACCAGACTCCTCTACCTCTACTCCTCCTTTCAACAAAGGATGCTGTAGTATCACATAAGAATGGCCATACTGGGTCAGACCAAAGGTCCATCAAGCCCAGCATCCCATCTGCCGACGGTGGCCAATGCCAGGTGCCCCAGAGAAGGAGAACAGAAGACAAGTGATTTATCTCCTGCCATCCATCTCCTGCCCTTGTTATGAAGGCTAGGGCACCATACTTTATCCCTGGCTAATAGCCATTTATGGACCTGACCTGCAAAAATTTATCAAGCTCTTTTTTAAACCCTAATAGAGTCCTGGCCTTCACAGCCTCCTCGGGCAAGGAGTTCCACAGGTTGACTGTGCGCTGTGTGAAGAAAAATTTCCTTTTATTAGTTTTGAACCTACTACCCATCAATTTCATTTGGTGTCCCCTAGTTCTTGTATTATGGGAAAAGGTAAATAATTTTTCTATATTCACCTTCTCCACACCATTCATGATTTTATATACCTCTATCATATCGCCCCTCAATCGCCTCTTTTCCAAACTGAAAAGTCCCAGTCTCTCTAGCCTCTCCCCATATGGGATCCTTTCCAAGCCCCTAATCATCTTAGTCGCCCTTTTCTGAACCTTTTCTAATGCCAATATATCTTTTTTGAGGTGAGGAGACCACATCTGCACGCAGTACTCGAGATGTGGGCGTACCATAGTTTTATATAGGGGAAGTATGATATCTTTTGTCTTATTATCGATCCCTTTTTTAATAATTCCTAACATCCTATTTGCCTTACTAACTGCCGCTGCACACTGCGTGGATGTCTTCAGAGAACTATCCACTATAACTCCAAGATCCCTTTCCTGATCTGTCGTAGCTAAATTTGACCCCATCATGTAGTACGTGAATTTGGGTTATTTTTTCCAACATGCATTACCTTACACTTACCCACATTAAATTTCATTTGCCATTTTGCTGCCCAATCACTCAGTTTGCTGAGATCTTTTTGTAGTTCTTCACAATCCCTTTTGCTTTTGACTGTCCTGAACAACTTGGTGTCATCTGCAAACTTTGCCACCTCACTGCTTACCTCATTTTCTAGATCATTGATGAACAAGTTGAACAGGATCGGTCCCAGGACTGAGCCCTGGGGAACACCACTAGTTACCCCCCTCCATTGTGAAAATTTACCATTTATTCCAACCCTTTGTTTTCTGTCTTTTAACCAATTCCCGATCCATGAAAGGACCTTTCCTCCTATCCCATGACCACCTAATTTACATAAAAGCCTTTGGTGTGGGACCGTGTCAAAGGCTTTCTGGAAATCTAGGTATATTATGTCCACTGGGTGCCCTTTGTCCGCATGTTTATTAACCCCTTCAAAGAATTCTAATAGATTAGACAGACACGACTTCCCTCTGCAGAAACCATGCTGACTTTTGCCCAACAATTCGTGCTCTTCTATGTGCCTTGCAATTTTACTCTTTACTAGTGTTTCTACTAATTTACCTGGTACTGATGTTAAACTTATCGGCCTATAATTGCCAGGATCTCCTCTAGAGCCTTTTTTAAATATTGGTGTTATATTGGCCGTCTTCCAGTCATTTGGTACCAAAGTGGATTTAAAGGATAGGTTACAAACCACTGTTAATAACTCCGCAATTTCACATTTGAGTTCTTTCAGAACCCTTGGGTGAATGCCATCTGGTCCTGGAGACTTGTTACTATTCAGCTTATCACACTACAGGGCACTCCGAATTCAGGGGCCACAAGCTTTATTCTTCCTCTTGTGCAGCTGTGCAAGAGCTGAGCTTTGCCACATACAGGTTCAACCTCTCTAGCCCAGCACCCTCACACCCTGACCAGCATTGAACCAGATAATTTGTCAAACCATGGGAGGTCCGTATTCTCTAGCAGCACCATCAGCACTTCCACTGCTGACTTGTCTCTTAGAAAATATTTAGGGGTAAATTAGAGCTAAACAACAACAGCACAGAACACAGAGCCAAAACTGATGTTTGTAAACAAACTTTCTGGGCCCACGGGAAACTTGGCTACACCATAGGGTGATAAATAGGGTGACCACATTGCCCTATGGCAAATGCAGGACACTGGCCTCTGGGAATGGGGGCGGGGCTGCTATCCCATGTCAGGGCTCCTTGGCGATGGGGCTGCTGCTCTAGAAAGCACCAGGGATGGGGAAAGCTACACTCTCCAATGGGGAGGCACCAGGGATATAGGGGAGTGGAGGATGGGGGCTTCAGAACCCACTGGTTAGAGGTGTTCCAAAGCCTTCTGGCCAAGGAAACCATGGAATGAAGTAGTAGCGACCTCCCTGAGGCGTGGGAAGCCAGAAAACAAGACAGCCGACCTATGGAAGGGCTCCTTGGCAGTGGGTGCTGCCTCCCCTAAGTGTAGGGAACCAGGGAACGAAGCAGCCACCCTGTTGCGGAGTTCGCTGGCAGTGGGGCTGCCACCATGGGGTGCCAGTGAATGAGACAGCTACCCCACAAAGGAGCTCACCTGCAGCAGGAGCTGCTGCCACAAAATGCAGAGTTCCAGGGAACAGGGCAGCCCCTCAGCGGAGGAGCTTGCTGGCAGGAGAAGCTACCACCCCAAGACACATGGTGCCATGGAACAGGAGCCCTGCAAAATATAAGACAGGTTGTCTATTTTCTTTAAAAAGTAGGGATGCCTGTGAGACACCTTAAATGAGGGACTGTCCTGGTAAAAACGGGATAGATGGTCACCTAAAACATAAGTGGACATCCGGCTAACTAAAATCCTGCCAGTCCACAGACGTTGCTGGAACAGAGAGCACAGGACTAGAGAGAGAGGTTCAATCTTTACATACAGAGCCACTGTTTAACAACTCAGCTGAAATCAAATCAGGGTCATTTGGTAACACAAAGAACGTGGTAGCAGGGCAAAAAGACACTAGATAAAAGTTTTAATTATTTTCCAAACTGAGCTTTAAAAAGGAAACAACTTAATTCCTCCCACACCCTCTATTCCCTTCTAAGCACCTGGAAAATAATCTTCTACCCCTCTGGACCATCTTTTAGTCATATAAGCACGTATGGGTTTGAGACCCCAAGTGGATAAGACCTTCATTCGCTACCTTAACTGAGCACCAGAACCTCTTACTATACCAGCAGAAGCTGACTCTACCCTAATTTCAGCTGCTGAGAGAGCAGGAAGAGGAACTCAGTGCCGCTATGGAGCATTTTATCAGCAGTTTACTTGCTCATGACAACGTAAAAGCCCATCAATATGCACATATTAGCCTCCTCTCTTTTGTAGTCATCATAACGGTATAGCCAATAAATGGATCATAATTTCTACAATCCTTAACATTCCCAAAGAAATTCCACCCATCTCCTCAATGGTGTGTGATTTACATGCAATCTATTTGGACCATGTCAATAAAATATTTATTTTTATATTGTGCCTCTCCCAACTGCCGTGTTTCCTCTTGGCAGAAGTTAGTGACTCCCCCTCACCAGTCTGTGTATATATCAGAGAAACTCTCTCAGAACGGATTGGTGGTGGGAAAAGGTAATTTGGTTTAGGAGCAGTTTAAGTTAATTTAAAAATTCAGAGGACACTTCAAACCAAGAGAGTGAAGCTAAGTGGCTTTCCGCCCACCCTCTCCCCTAGGGTTCTTGACAATGTCCTGGTAAATTAGTGACAGAATTTTGTTGGCAACCACTTTTTCAACTATTGTTTTCTATCCTTGAAAAGAATTCAGGACACAAAAACCTGGGTCATGAGATCTAAATCCAACTTTGCAGAGATAAAATTATATATCAGTACTGACTGCCAGCTTCTCTGCTCAGCAAACAGAGAGGATGCTGGGCTAGACAGCGACTTTTGTTCAATAGCTTGCCACTCTATTGATAAAAGTCATCCAAAGAGAAAAGAGAGCAGAAGGAAGAATTATTGTTTTCATACCCTTGGCCCCAAACATAATGGAAAAACTGATCAAAGGGGTCCTTTGTAATCATAATTACTTATCTGTCCATCTCTATTTTTCTTCAATTCCCACCCATCACCCAACAGTAATAATGGGGCTGAATGAAGTCTACTAACCATTTTATAGAAGAACATAAGAACATGGCCATACTGGGTCAAACCAGAGGTCCATCTAGCTCACTATCCTATCTTCTGCCAGTAGCCAATACTAGATGCCCTAGAAGGAATGAAGGCAACAGGTAAACATCAGATGACCGCTCTCTTCATCCATTTCCAGCTTCTGACAGAGGCTAGGGATACCATTCCTACCCATCCTGGCTAACAGCCATTGACGGACATAACCTTCATGAATTTTAGTTCTTTTTTGAACCCTGTTAAAATCCTGAACTTCACAACATCCTATGGCAAGGAGTTCCACAGGTCTGCTGTGCACTGCATGAAGAAAACCTTCCTTTTGCCAGTTTTAAACCTGCTAGACATTAATTTCATTTGGCAGCCCCTAGTTCAGTGGTTCCCAACCTTTTCACTGCTGTGGACCCCAAATCACTCCCCAAACCATTCACAGACCACCCCCCACCAACGCCAATTCCATCATCTATGATCATTTTTATGTACCTTATTTTTTTCCCCACAGATTCCCTCCACTGCAATACCACCAGGTTGGGAACCACTACCCTATTTCTTATCTTGTATCCACATCTGGGTCCCATTCAAGGCATCCTCATTCTTCCTCTGTTTCTAGTTCCTTTCACTCTGCTATGCCTCATCAAAACAGGTACAGGATCTGTCCAAATGAGTGGCCACCACCACTGTGAACAGAATGGCAAGTTCCAGTCTCTGGCACCATTTGTGCTTCACAGAGACAGCTAATAAACTGAACAGGCTTTTTTAAGTGCGAACTCCTTAGGAAGAAGGAATTATACTTCTGGACTAAGTCTGAAATAATCCAAATCTAATTCAATTTGGGGAAGTTTCCTTAAAAATTAAATAAAATAATAATAATAATAATAATAATAATAATAATAATAATTAGAGACACCTACTGAGGTTTACTAATACTGCCATAAAACAAAGCAGAAGTCAAATATTGTAAACCCACTTTGGAACCTAATCAGAAGCTGGGGGAATATTAACTGTCAAATAGCTTGCAGCAATTACAATTCCTCCCCATATTTTCAATTGTTCTCATACGAAAAACCAACATTTACTACTCTGCACACCACTTCAAATAAGATAACCAAGCCTGAAAAATGAGAGACAGATCAGCTGCCATACCCCACAGGTAAGAGGTTAAAATGACCTCAGATGATTAAGTCCGGCAGAACATTTAATCTTTGAAACTAGATTTTTTTTTTTTTTTTTTAAAACAGTAGATATTGATTGCTCCTCTTTGTGCCAGGAGACATCCTGGAGCATCACGAAAGAAATGATCAATGACTGATCTACAGAAGGAGGAGGAGACTGCTGCTTATTAAAACTTAATTTATAAAAGTCAATGAAAGGAAAACAATTTGAGTCATGTAAAAAAATATTAGTTTTATTAGGAAGAGCAGTAAAAAGAAACCTAATGCTCTTGACTACCCTGGTAATTTGCCCCTGTTACAGACATAGCTGGTGGCCGCTAGGACAAACCTCACATGTAGATAGGTAAATTACTTTTTGCACCAGTGGACTTGCTGTGATTTTAAACAAATCGCAACTTCGCCTGTCTGCATTACATCAGAGCAGCTAAACAGAGAAGTGGAGCATCTAGGCAAGGCCAAAAGGTTCTCAGCTGAGTTGGGAAGAACAGAAGTGGGTACAAGCTTCAAGACTGCCTAAGTGATGTAGGTACTTCCATCCCATTGACAATCATCTTGCACGCTCACTTAGGGGGCTGAAAATTTTACTGGAGTATGATCAGATCTGTTTATGCTTTTTCTGTAGGTCTGCTTATTCCTCCCACCTCCAAGCATCTTGGGTTGCTTTTTTTTTTTTTTTTTTTTTAAATCTCTCTTATTTTCTTCCCCATTAGCAATGTCCTGAACATACACACAAAAGGTTGTGCCATGCAGTGACACAAACAGTATATTTCACTACAGTACACTTGTTCATACTACCGTTTCAAGAGTCCACAAAAAGTAACCAACACCAAGTCCTACACAAATACTTACATTTATCTCAGGATTAAGCTAGAGCTTGATTACACGTGAAATTTAAATCAGATTAAAATCAAGTGTGAATTTAAGTACAGTAGCTATTCTAGAATAACTCCATGTGTAGACAAGCCCATATATAGTTAATGTACTGGATTCTTTCCAAGTGTTTAAAAGTCCTTTTTTCCGCCCCCCCACGTAGTTTATTGCAGAAGGTGAGGTCCTAATTATTTTGTTCCATGGGCTTGATTGTATACAACATCGGAAACTTGTTTCAGAAAAACTGTATTTGTTAATGATGTTACTGTCAAACCCATTTCTTGCAGAATACTCCTCAACAAACATCCATCTGGCATTCAGAACTCTGGTCTACGGATATGCCTCCACTACACGGAAGATCGTCTGGGGTTGGCAGAAAAGCCTTGTACTTCTCAATATCGCGGAGTAAGGGAGGTCGGCAGGGGGCGGTTGACATGAGAAACTCTCCTATCAAACTCCCTGATTGAAGACAGTCAGGTAAGTTTTGCAGCTGTGAAAAAAGGAAGCAAGAGCAAGAAGAATAAACTCTCCTCTGTTCCTGTATTTTCATTAGGCAACTTATTTGATGAAAGCACAAGCTGCTCCTTTCATTTCATTAAAAGGAGCTCAGGAGATCCCTCTGGTAAGAGCAAGTGTACAGTTTTCATTAAAAAGGAAAAGACTTTTTGCTAGAAGGTTTAGTGGGGATTGCAGGTCCTGATATGGCACTGCTTGGAGGGAACTGCTTCTGCCTTTCTGGATGTGGGTGAGGCTGGATGAAGTAACATTTTTAAAAGCAGACAACATCTTAGAGCTGGTGGTGCAGAGTTTAGTCAAATGCTCATCAGCTGCACTGACCCAGCCTTCCATCTGGTGGAGACCTGGTCCCCCTGCTGATTCACTGGCCCCCATATTTCAGGGTCATTACCGTTTGCATTTTGGACAGCACAAGGAAAGCTCCAGCCAATACCCCTGCCACACCAAATTAGGGACTACATATCAGGAGTCAGCAACCTTTCCAAGGTAGAGGGCCGAAATTTGACCTTTTGACTTCTATGGATGGTCCAAGTGCCAGTGGTACTTTTAAAGTCACAAATAGTCCAACTTACAACAGTGTCACTACTAAATAAAGGAAGATTCAGAGCTTTACCTTAAAGGTGGTGGTTGCTAGCATTAGCTGGTCTTTCATTAATGCACAGGTGACCTGGCTTTGAGCAAGCTCCCAGCTGCATGGGAGAGGCAGGGTGGGGCTGAGCTCCTGCCTTACATGCCGACAAAAATCAGCTCTTGGCATCCGTGTTGGGGGTTGCTGACCCCGGATATATTTGTATACTTAAAAGACAGTCTGCGCCCTAAAGAATCTACTTTCTAAACAGACAGAAAAGGTGGGTGGGCAAACAGGAAGGGGAAGGGAGTCACAGAGCCACAAAGCAAGGTAAACAGCAAAGCCAGGAACAGAAGTCAGATCCCTCAGCTCCCAGCAGAGTGCCCTGCCTGTGACTCTGCCTCAAAAAAATTTGACCTTTTGTGCTTCTGTACCAACGATGGGCAACCCAGGCTAGTGAGTGGGCTGCACGAGTGGCCCCTTCTCCATCTCAGCAGGACACAAGATTCTCATAAAGAAGATGGCCTCCTGGGTTGGAATAATTCTGCTACCTGTGCTTGCATACCTAGAATTTGAGGGCTGCACTGACTGAACCACAGCAGCGGTTTGATGAGTTGCAGTGGGTGCGCACAGCTCTTACCTCACTTGACATGCCTTTCCTTTGCACCTGTGTCATTTTAGTGACACCGGTGGGGGCAGGAGGAACACATGGATGGAATCTGCCAACCTGGAAGTGGGCAACAGTAAATGAAGTGTCTCGCAAACTACAAACACCACCCCAACTGGCCGCATGTAGCCTGCAGGCCCTAGGCTGCCCACCACTGGTCTATGCATAACTAAAGGTCAAGATTCTCTGAAGTGTCTGGGGGTTCAGTGCACCTCCATTTTTGCCTGACCAATGTGTGATGCCTTAAAGGGGCTCTGCAATTCACAAGTTACTCATCTAAGATCACTAGCCACTTTGGGGGCAGGGAGAACTCCAACACCCTGACCATGGTTTTAATGACTTCATAAAGATACCAGGTACCCTGGGGGCTGAAGTTCTCCCTCCTTATCACAGAAAATGCCCATGCAATCTTTCTCCACGCTAGCCTGGAAACTTCCCTCCAACCTGTTCTCAAGGGATAAAAGCCTCCTGGAGCGTTCTTAGCTTACCCTTTCCGCTGAGACTGCCCACCGCAGCGACTGCTCCGTAAGCTGAGCCCTTGCCCCCTGGAAATCACTAGCTATTTCACTAGTGAGTTGTTTGTGAATACTGCACCGTCCCCATGAGAAGCGTAAGTCCAGCAGTGACAATCTCCAGACTTGTGGAACCCATGTCCTCCGGTGCCTCTAATGCCCAAGAAGGAGACAAAAATGTTGAAAATGCAACACTCTCAGCTCCTTAAAGAGGGGACACCTCAGATCGGCCAACCACAGCCCTGATAGCAATGAAAAGAGGCTTCCACCCAAAAGAATGACAGCTGCAGAGTACATCAAGACGAGAGGCAAGGACAGAGACTGAATCTGAGTTAGTTTGAACAATGGGAATTAGGTATATTATAGCAATCCCTGGAAGAAATGGCAGTAATGTACTATACAGCAAACCTCCTTATGAAATGTATAATATACTCTGCAATTAGCTGCTAACTACACTCCCACAATGTCCCCTTAAACCATCATTCCTTGATGAACAGTGATAGCCCTGGAATGCCCTCTTGGGTCATCATAAGAGCAGCCTATGTTATTCAATACAACACTACATTCTTTCAGTCCAAATATTGCTGTACAACTGGAATCAATCTTGTTTGTAACTTTTTGAACTCAAAGCTAGGACCCTACATTGTGACTTTGTGGAAGCAAAATTTATGCTCTGCAAGTGTTGAAAGGCATCTAAAACACACTTTCACCTTTATTATTATTTTTGTTTAAAGAGGCCTCAGCGGAGACCAGGGCCCTACTACGCCAGTGCTGTATGATCTGTAATCAGAGAGAGTCCCAGTTTCAGAGCACTTACAAGCTAAATAAAACAGACAAAGAGGGAAGTGAATCAGAGATATAGATGAGGGAGGCAATTTGCCCACAGTCACACAGCACAGAACAGAAACCAGGTTTCCCCAACTCCTTGTCTAGCAAACTAGCTGTTAAACCATACTGCCATTCATGATTTAATCTCACTGCATAATACGTTGATGGGCCAAGCCATGCATGTTTTGCAAAGCATTGATGTAAGATGTTGCACAAGCAGGTAAAAATATATCATTTAACAAAATAAAATAAAATTTAAAAAAAAAAATCTATCATAGATGCAAAAACCACACAAGTTACTCAGCATGGGAGGGGAGAGAGTGTGCTCCTGTTATAACATTATAAGCTTCCAGCTGTTACCACGTACAGGTTTTCCCCCATGTGTTTGAAAACCCTACCCAAAAACATTCAAAACTGCCCAAGAGCATTGCCACATGGTTAAAATTCTTCTCATACATGCAGAGGTGCTTCTGTACCCCCTGGCTTGAAGTGATAACACCACACACCAAACACATGGTTTCCATCATCAGCATCCCCCACTATAAAAATAGTCTCAGCACCTCTGCTTGTATGGTGACCTACATACAGACTTGGATGTGCAGGGCTCAGGCAATTGCTATTGCAATGCCAAAAACTTTGCATCCTGAAGGTTTTAGTCTAAATCCAGCATAAGTCAGCACAAGCCCTAAGTCTTGCACTTGTGCAGGGCCCGTTGCAAAATAAATCTCGTAGACCTAGTCAATTTCCCAGTGGACCAGTACCCCTACCACAACCACCAGTACCACTAACTTGAAGCTTCACAGGTATCAAATATTAAATGATCCTTGAAATTAAACTTCCATGTTACCCCTAAAAGTCACTCGGGTCACTGGCACAGCCAGTTGAGGAAGGTTGTGCCATGATGCCCACACTGGATGCTCCATGTCCATGCCCTGCTCAGATGCTAAAACAGAAACTCTTAAGGCAGAGACCACCTCTTTGTCAGTGTTTATACAACACCTAGTACAACAGAGTTCTGGTCCGCAACTGGGACCCAGAATATGTCTACACAGGAAAGTTATTTCAGAATAATGACTGCTATTCCAAAATAGCTTTGCAAGCATCTATACAACA
This sequence comes from Carettochelys insculpta, assembly GCF_033958435.1. Taxonomy (NCBI): domain Eukaryota; kingdom Metazoa; phylum Chordata; order Testudines; family Carettochelyidae; genus Carettochelys; species Carettochelys insculpta. The sequence continues at coordinate 10,186,039 of NC_134155.1, forward strand.
CAACCACTATTTTGAAATTATTTCAAAAATACTGGTCAGCTTATTTTGAAATTGGTAAACCTCATTCCACAAGGAATAGTGCCTATTTCAAAAGAGGGGCCTTGCAGACAGGCAATAGGAATAGCCCAGAATTGCTTATTTTGTAATAAAGCTGCTGTGTAGACATAGTATTTTGGATTAAAACCCCTGGAAGCAGTGTTTCCAGGGGCTCAAATGTGAAGTAGGCTCTATTGTGTGTGAACACACTATTTCAGAATACTTTTTCCTTATTTTGGGGCTTTCCTGTAGTGTGGACACATTATTTCAGAATAGCTTATTTTGGAATAACAACTCCAGAATAAGCTATTCAGGAATAATTTTGTAATGCAGGCATACCCTAAGGTACTACTAATGCAAATATATAACATATTAGCGATTCCCGTTCTTGCCAGCCATCAGCTGAGCACCTTTTGCTAGAACTAAGCATACAAAGCATTTCTGGTCATGAGTGATTTTATTATTATTTTTTAAATACAAAGGATCATAAACTACTTACTGGGTGCACAGGGCACTTTACAGAGGTAGTTACAGAGACCTGCAGAAAAAGCAAAGATTGAAAAAGGACACATGGACACTGAAGAAAGAAGAAAGCTGAGATTTTAAATGTATGGTTGGTGTGCAATAACAGTCCTCATCCCACTGGAAGAGAAAAGAGTAGGAGCAAAGGATGTAAGAGAAAGGAGTTGTTCCAGCTCACACCACTGAAACACCTAACCTGACAGCCCGTCAGAGCAGGACAACATTCCAAATATGATGAAACTGGACAAAATGTGCAATGCTGCATTTGCAAGAGAAATCTCTTCCTGATGTTCCACCACTACCACCATATTCCCTCTAAGCTGAGCACTTGGGTGGCCACCCAAGAGAGAGTCAGGTACTGCCCAGCTGATTAGCAGAGCACCCACAGCTGCACATGGCCAGAAGCAGGTGTTTCAACTGGTGGTGCACATTTGCACATGCTGCAGGTGCACATAAAATTTATTCCATACGATGGAATTGAAAACTAGAGGAAATGTTGACCCGCTATCATTGCAGGTTCGGCTGCCCACTTCACATTCTAGCAAACAGTTAGGAATCGTGAAGTGAAACTCTCTCCATGCCCCTCCCCTCCCTTTTTTCTTTTTTTTAAATCCAACTCCAGTCTTCACCCCCTGCAGCAATGGATTCCAGGCAAAAAGCACACTATTCTTTCAAGCACAGCTTATCCCGGGTTTTATTTTGCAGATCTCCAAGTCGAGAGAGTCAGCTTGTCATCACAGTGCAGATTTTGAAAAGAACTAAAGACAGTTTTCACTATGCCTTCCCTAGTTTTTGGCAGCTCAGGTTAATCAGAACCAGTGATCCCTCTCCATCACCCATTCCCAGCTGCTGACAAACAGAAGCTAGGGACACCATTTTTACCTATTCTGGCTAATAGCCACTGATGGACCTATCTTCCATGAATTTATCTTGCTCTTTTTTTGAGCCCTGTGTTGAAATCACGATAACTTCTGGGCCATTTCCTCTCGCAAAATTTAAACAGTATTTAGAGCTTCACAAATAAGCAGCAGTCCTGTAGCACCTTTGAGGCTAACAAATGTATTAGGTCATGAGCATTCGTGGGTAAAACCCATTTTCTCAGATGAACGCTCATGACCTAATAAATTTGTTAGTCTCCAAGGTGCTGCAGAATCACTTCTTATTTGTGAAACTACACACTACCACCGCTCCCCCTCTGACTCTGTGAAGAGCTGTAACTTGGCTTCTAAAATTTCCCAGCAATGCTGCACCTCTTTATAATTCACAGTGTGTGATATGGTTAACTAGAGAGTTGCATCATACTCCCTGCTACATAAAAAATGGACCTTTATATTTTAGTAACTATCTGAAGTCAAAGTTGAAAAACAACCATGCACATGGGTACACCCCCAAGTAATTACCTCCCCTAACTGATGCTGCTTCTAACACGTTGCGTAAAGACACAGGTTTATTCGATGTCACTACTGAAGTTCGCTGCTGGGATATCAAAAGAACTCGGTTACATTGCCAACCACAACTCCCTACAGATTAATTTATTACCACCTCTGCGTATCTGTTCTGAGAAAAATCTGCAACAGCCTCCAGGTGAGCATGTTGCTATGGAAATAAACAAAAGGCATCCTTATTTACTTCAGTGAACGTTTGCTGATCACTTTCCCACAAAAGCCGGCGACAGTCTAAAAAGTAGAACGTAAGACGAAAGCATTCCTTGCAGACGAGATGAAAAGGAGAAAGAATTAAACTCAGAAGCATGCAAAACTGCCACTGAAATCACTGCAACATCCGGCCCTAAAGGAAACCTCATTTAGGATCTTGTATACACTTTAGGGGCAGATTAAGTTCAAACAAAGAAAAGACAAAGAAACGAAAAGAAAAAACAAACAAACAAGCACATTCTTTTCTGAGGCAGAACTTCTCCAGAGATCACCCAAGTGTAATTCCTGCTTTTGCAAACAAACAGGCCTGATGGCACCCAACCGTCCAAAAAGCAAATTCCCTTTCAAACAGGCTGTCAAAGATATAAACATATTGGAATTTTGTTTTTTAGTTAGAACAGCTTTCCCCATCTCCCCTCTCCCCAAACCAACCGGAAAAATCAGAATGGCTTTGTATAAGCCTTGCTTAGCATAGCTAGTCCATGTTTCCTCCCTTTGAAGTGAAAATTCAGGTTAGAAATAATAAAAGACTCATCATGCTCTTCAGCACGCCCTGCAAAAAAAACAAAAACCCGAGATACACAAAGAGAAAGTCACCCTCCCTCATTAATAGCCCAATCTCGGTCCAAGGGAAGCTGCTTCCTCGCAAGCTGGGGAGGTTCTGCAGGCTACAGCGACTCTGTTCTCACCGAACCTCAAAATGATTTACGAACTTGAAGTTCCACAGGCCCACTACCGCAGAACTGTATCTTACCTAACGGCTTCGGTCTACCCCTCCTGCCTGACCCCACTTATACACACTTCTTTGCCTGTATGCAGAGACTTAAGTGCTGCCTCTGGCTTCCTCCCTGCATCTGTGGATAGATATGGAGGGTAGCCAACTCGGAGGATGTTGGCTGAAGTCTACAGAGGAGATTCTGGTCTGAGGACTCCCTCAGGTGACTGGCCAGGAGCCAGTTGTTGGCCTATATCATGGAGCTCCTCAAGCACAATGCACGGTCTTTTTTCTTTTGTAACAAAGCATTTATGGAAGGCTTGCTGCTTTCATTCAAATGGAGAAACCCCCAGCTGGCAGTACACCAGCTACAGTAACAGGCAAGAAACTATTTGAACACTATCCCTGATTCTGCCACTGACCTCTCAGAATATAACCTTGGTCAAGTTACCTCTCTCGGTAGGTGCTTCTCCAGTTGTAGGATGGGGGTAAATAAGACTTCCTTTTCGTGTCTTCTCTAGTGTAAGATTCTTCAGGGCAGGAAGGGTCTCTCACTGTGTGCACACACGTTCTCTGCCCCGGGGCCTGGATGTGCTGATGAAATACTGAGACTAATTGGCTAGCAAAGAAAGTTGACTTGCGATCATCCAGTCGGAAGCCGGATCCAGTGATTTTTGTTAAAAATACCCAGTTGTTGATTACAGAAAACTATTTCCACAAGTAAACACACGTGTGCGCACGTACACACACACCAAGAGAGATCTGCACTTGACTGGGCAAAGGGATACAGTGCTTGTGTGACAGGGAACATTTAAGCTCCAATAAGGCACTCTGGACATACCATCAGATGAATTTAACAAGGAGCCATGAGATGATGCTGCCATTTCTAGGAGACAGAAGTGGCATTCAGCGGACACTTTTCAAACAGCTAGAGGACATTGATTTTGCTGATGACGTCGCCCTCCTTTCACACCAACATGAAAGTGTGAAAGAAAGGGTCACAACACTGGACAAAACTGCCTCGATGACTGGACTGAGTATTAACAGGGGAAAGACCAAGACAATGAGGATCAACCAGTCCAACACCACCACCGCCACACTGGGAGGGGATGACCTGGAAGATGTGGAGCATTTCACCTACTTGGGGAGTATTATGGGCAGAGATGGAGGAACAGATAAGAATAGTGATGCCAGGATGGGGAAAGCAACAGCTGCATTTCAAGACTCTCCATCTCACTTGGAGTTCACAAATCGGATCGGCAGAGACGAAACTCTGCAGATCTTCAATACAGATGTGAAGAGTGTGCTCCTGTATGCATGGGAGACCTGGTATACTAAAAAGTCTTCAAATCACAAGATACAGTCAAACTGATGCCTGAGGCACGTCCTTCACATCAAGTGGTAAGACTTCGTGACAAATGAGGAGCTTTGGAACACACCAGGACAAGAACCCACTGAAATTAAAATCAAGAGAAGAAAGGAGAGAAAGCTAGACTACACTTTCAGAAAACCATCCTCCACCATAGTCTGTCAAGCTCTCGCATGGAATCCGCAAGGAAAACACAAAAGAGGAAGACCTTGGACAATGTGAAGAAGCTCTAATGAGATTGCAGGACAACTGTGGTACTCCTGGAGCCAGCTAGAAGTTTTGTCTTAAGACAGAGTGAAGTGGAGGGGACTTGTAGATGACCTATGCCCCCTGCAGAGTACAAGGGTTAAGCAGTAGTAGCAGATAGCGAGTAAAAAGCCAAATTCGGGGGTTTGTACCTGCACGCAGAGCCCAAAGCACTGCTACAGCGGGTGGAAATTCAGCCACTGCATCAGAACAATTACCATCCTCAAGTTCAACTGGTATTCTGCTTCCGTCTCAACATGCAGGCTAACTGCACCCTCAGCAGCAGTTAACAGAGGCTTGAGGGCTTTCTCACATTTGGCAGCTTAGCAAGGCTGCTCACGAGCCTTGCTACAATTCGTTAGTTTCCCCCTTTAGACACATTTGGAGAAGGGGCTCTTATTTATGTATATGCACACAGCCATCCTGCCAAAGCCAGACACTTCGGCATACATGAGATCTCTCTTCATGGTGTGCTCTGCTACCTACCTTTCCAGTGCACCAACCTGAAAAAGAATTATGTCACCCAAACCAGACCTTACTTTGCCTTTCAGGAAAAAAAAAAAGAAAAAGGGAAGAAAAGGAAAAGAGAGCAAGAGAGTGAGCTCATTCCAAACAGCTCTTTATTTTATTCCAATCTTTTCATTTACAGCCTTGGAGGTGCCAGACAAGCCCAAATTTCTGTGGAAGTTTCAAGCAAACAGACAGGTACTCATCAGCTTTCAGGATAAACCTATGGTCTTTGCAATGCCATATTCCCTCTGATTTGTTTTCAGATTGTAAGCAATACAGCGGAAAGCACAGTAGTAATCTACACAGAATTCTCCTTTACAACACTGATAGCAACTAGTGGAGAGATTGGGATAAACGGCGCTACAAAGGTGTAAACAACAGCATAGACACTAAGGTCCCACACTCAAGCAAAGCACTATACACACGTACAGTAGCTACATCAGCGGTGTCCAATAGGAAGTCAACTGATCGCCACACTTTGAGCTGTCATCTCTCCATATTCGCCACAGCCCTCCCCCCATCCCCGTTCAATAAATGCTCTCCCTGACCCCCAGAGCCAGGCTCCCCCAGCCCCCACACCCCTCTAATAAATGCCTTTCCCGAGACTCAGGCACTCCCCACCCCCTGTTCTAAATCAATATTGGCAACTCACCAGCACTGCTGCCAACACTGGAGCCTCCAGGGCTGCCAATGGAGCCACCACCAGGACGGCTAGAGGGCTGCTGGAGCCGCCGGGACAGGGGCTACCGCCTCCAGGCCAGAGCCGTCACACAATTTACCACCAGGGTGGGGTGCAGGCCTGGGCGGGTGGTACTTCCTGCATGCAGCTCTAGGAGGAGCTGCATTTAAATGCTCCAAGAGCTGCATGTGGCAAATATATTGAATGCAGCGGCTCTAAGGTTTCCAGCCGCCTAATTGCACAAAACTGATCCTTGCACAAAACTGATCCTTACACAAAACCCTTATTTCATCCCTTCTGAGGCCCCAACACCACTCACTCCAGCCCCTTGCTCATTCTCCCCCACTCTCATTTTCACGGGGCTGGGATATGGGACAGGGTAAAGGCTCCTGGTACGGGTGCAGACTCCAGGGTGGACCAGAAATGAAGAGTTCAGGTGCAGGAGGGGGCGGCAGGCTGCAGCAGGCGGTTGGGGGTGCAGGAAAAGATGGTGCTCCAGATGAAGGTGTGGGTTTGAAGGTGCAGCTGTGGCTAAGGGGTTTGACATCCTGTCCCAGCCCTGAGCCCACTCCTGGGGGTGGGGGTGCAGGAGGGGGGTTCAAGGCTGGAGAAGCGGGTTGGGGTGTGACAGGAAGTGCAGGCCCTGGGAGGGAGTTTGGGTGGAGGAAAGGCCTGACCTGGCACGGGTGGTTGTGGTGCAGAGAGTCGGGGAAAGAGGATGTGTCACGGGGTTCCCCCCTGTGGCAGCAGGTTCAGGGTGCAGGCTTGTGTCAGGCAGTGCTTACCGCTGGCAGCTCCCTTTCGCGGCAAAGGCAGACTCCCTGCTGCTCTGGCTCCATGCTTCTCCTGGAAGCACCCGGGTCACGCCTGTCCCCTAAGTGGAGATGCAGCCAGAGAGCTCTGCATGCTGCATACACCCTTAGGCCCCGCCCCTGCAGCCCCCATTCACTGCCTTCTCTACCAATGGGCACTGCGCAGCTGGTGCTGGGCGCAGGGCCATTGCATTTAGCATTCCTGCATATAGGGGCTGCAGGTACATGCCAGCTTCTTCCAGGAGCTGCATGAACCTTGCTTTACCGCCACTGCACTGTCGACCAGACTTAACAGCCCAGTCAGTGGTGCTGACTGGAACGCCCAAGGTCCCTTTTCACCCATGTGCTCCTCTTGAAACATGGACACCCTTACAGCCCTACCAGGCACGCTTATCTTTTAGCGCAAGTGGTTCAACGGAGTTCAGTGGGACCACTCAGGTAGCTAAACTTACACAGGGGTGCAAGTCCTTGCAGAATCAGGGCCGTAGACAAGTATGCTTCGTTTTTTAAAACGATCCCAAAAAGACCTACCTTGCTCCTAAATGAATCAATGGGAATTGTGTCATCAGCTATATTATCAGGATTGGGCCCAATCTATAAGAAGTGTGTTTACATTAAATTTGCCAAGGACAAAAAAGAATTCAAAAGTGATTTAAAATCAATACGAGAGGTACCTGTGTAAAGGTTTTCAGACTTCACCACTGCAGTGCTGAGCACAGACAAAGAAACAAATGTGTATCTACTACAGCCTAACACTCTGCATTCACACATACAATAACTTCTTCCCGCAGCTCACAAATGTGTTTAGAATTGATGTAAATTACAACAGTACCCATATGATAAAAATTGTTACAGAACAGAATGTGCTGTTTGTTCAAAACAAAAGAGCGAAAAGAGTGGGGTGGGGGAAGCATAATTTTTTAAAAATAACATCTATTCCTATTCTGACTTATTTTTAAATAATGTCAATCACGCACTATTAATTTTCCCAATTTATTATGATGCTAAAGGCAACAAATTGCTTTTCTAAAAGCAATGGGGGGAAAAAGCATTAAGGAATCAGTCAAGTTTGATAAGCAAAGACGACGAGGCAAAAAGGCCCACCACCAAATAGCTAATGAAATGAACTCAGCAGGAGGAGTTACAGAAAAGAAGTTGGATTTTAAATTCTTTCCCTAAATAATGAATAGTTTTCAGACATGTTTTTTCTTCAGAAAAATATACAGTGTAAAATTAACTTACTGCTCATCTTTTGATCAGTGTGTAAGGATTTGAGAATGAAACTTGGAGTTTATTAAAGGAAATCTAAATCAACTGAATTTAAAGGAAAATGCACAAGCATATCGAAATAAGAACAAGTTCTATCTGGTTTCAATGAATCTCCAACCCAAACTCTGAAGCAGACCATTAAGGTACCACACACACAACCAGAAAAACAAAAACAGAAGCATTACGTCAGTAGAACAAATTCTCTTTGGCTAATCAGGCCCAAATACAAACAGGACACAGATTCCAGCAACTTCAGAAACTAACCCTTTGTTAAAAAGTCACGTACTAATAAAGACTGTATTTTTTTTTAAAGCAGGATTTCAGCCAGTGAGGGTGTGAATTTTTAGGCCCTACTCAAAGCATTTAATTCTGTGGTGTTCAGCACACTAGCCACACATGGTTACATGGCCAGTTGAGTGTGGCTAGTTGGCTACAATTATAAATATATTTTCAGAATAATGTGGCTACTTCGCTACAGCTTCAGAACTGACTGGACACCACAGACTGAATGAGTTTGCAAGGGGGTACCAGGGCAGATTTAATAGCATCAATGAGGCAAAACAGGTACCTTTGAGCAATCCCGAATGCCATCACAACACAATCTCTTTGTAGATGGGATCTGCAAATGCAACTGTTGACACCCAAGGCTATCTTTAATGTATTTTAGTCACATGGACATGCATCTGTCAAAATATGATTCTGCAGAATACACAAACTCCACTTAAAAATATCAAGTATCCAAGCTACATCCAACATTAGTAACAGAGGGGTAGCTGTGTTAGTCTGTACGCCAACAAAACAAAACAGCAGAAATATAGCGCTTTAAAGACTCACAAAATGATTTATTCGGTGATGAGCTTTCGTGGAACAGACCCACTTCATCAGATCAATCTCATTTCCAATACGGACTGATATTTATAAGCACAAAAGACCAAAAAAACCTTGCAATAAAAACTGGCAAATCAAGTACATAGGACTGAAGTAGGTGGCTGAGGGATGGAGGATGTTAAATGCCCTGTCTGAGATAATTACAAGCATCAAAGGAAGGGAAGCTGTCCTTGTAATGCATGAGGTAATTGATGTCTGTTCATACCATGTGTTAATGTGTCGAACTTGAATACGAATTCCAATTCACAACTTCCTCACTATAATCTGTTTAAATTATTTTTGTTCCAGGAAACAAATTTTCAGGTCTTTAACCGAACGGCCTACTCCAATGAAGTGTTCCCTGACCAGCTTCTGTCTATTGAGTTTCTTGATGTCTGTTCTGTGTCCATTTATTCTTTGGCAAAGGTTTTGCCCAGTCTGTCCAATGTACTTAGTTACAGGGCATTTCTGGCACATAATGGCATATATAATGTTGCTCGAAGAGCACGAGAATGTGCCCTTGATCTTGTAACTAACGTGGTTAGGTCCAGTGACAGTATCCCCAGAATAAATATGTGGGCAAAGATGGCAGTGGGGTTTGTTACAAGGAAAAGTTTCAGGATTAGTATTGCTGTGGTGTAGCCTGTGATTGCCAGTGAGAATCTTTATTTCTAGTTTGTTACGGAGGTAAGCTGTGGGACAAGGAGGAAGGGGGACGGGTTTAGGTGTGAATTCAGCTGGTCACTTTTTCTTCACTCTGACATTCTTTAAAGTCACATGTCTCTGTAGTAAGAGCCACCTGTATGAGCCACCAGTCACGCAGCACCTTCTCTTCCTCCCACTATTAATCTGGAGACAGATTGGCACAGGGCAGATTAATAATGACAATTATACTCACCAGATGCTCAGACGTGTCTCTGAGTCACCAGCCATGTTTAAAGATTAAAACAAGTCCTGCGGCACCAGTGAAGAAAACACACTCAATCATAAGTATGAAATATTACTATATGGAAGGGAAAATTTCAGAGTTGTTCCGAATAGGGTGGTTGTTTTCCACAGAAAGTTTAGATAAAAATGGAAGTTTTTTTCATTCTCTGGAGAGATGGTCAGCAGAAAGATTTGACTTTTGTCAAAAACTGAAAAAAAGATGTCAGCAACTAAATGTTAACTTTTTGGCCAAATATTTCTGGCATTTAGCTTTCCTAAAAAAACCAAAAGTAAAGAGCTTTCTTCTCCCCCTCCCCCATAAGAGTAAAACCTTTCCACAAATGTTTTTGTTCTATTTAGGGGGAAAAAAAAAAAAAAGAAACCACCCGGAATTTCCTGTTAAAAATAGTTTGGGTGGAATTTTTCAACCACCCCTAGCATATATGACACTGCACCTCAGGGATTTCAAAAGCACTTCACAATTAATCCCAGCACACTTGAGACATGCACTGAAATTTATTATCTCACCCATTACACCAAAAGGAAACTGAGGCACAGAACACCAAACGCCATCCAACAACTAATCAGCAAACCATGGCTGGCACCCCAGGAGTCCTGGAAAATTCAGCCACAGGTAGGTATTCTAACAACAGATCATGCAGTTCTAGTCCACGGTTGCATAACTTACGTCACAAGTCCCGCTATTTTAAAGATAGTTTCAGGCCTTTCAAACCAGCTGTAATCATGCATCACTCCCAATACTTTCCTAGAGAGAGTAACACAGCTGTTACACAACTCAACATTTCCAGTGTGTGTGACAAGCATACTCTGAAAAGAGCATAGAAGGACCATTTTGGGGAGCAGAAGGAAGACAGTACTTAAAATATATATATTTTAAAAGGCCAAATGGTCTGACTCTCCCGGCATTTACTAGAGCCATCCCCACCAGAGAACTCTGGCTGCCAGTCCCTCATGATGCAACTCAGAGAAACATGGCTCACCCCATCAGGAGTAGGAGCTAACACTGAAGGTGGCTTAGAAACCCATTCAGATCCTCTCTCGGCATCCAACACACACACATTGGTACTCCCGTCTCTCTCTCCTCCCACTTCCCCCTGCCCCAGATGCCTGCCAACAAATATCTGTTTAAACCCAAAACCGGAAGCCCTAACTGTGACTAACTGACGTGTTGTACCAAAGCAAACACACAGAGAAGATTTATGACAAAGAGCTGCTGGACGTCTTCCCAGCACGAGGGGAGGGGAGGAAAAAAAAAGGTCAAGCGGATATTTGATTTCTGTTGATACAGCCTGAGCTCTCAGACATCCATGTCCACCTAACGCAACCCCTACCAAAAGACGGACTCTTGATGGGAGCAACCTCAGCCCAGAGACACATCCAGCGTTAAAAGCATAACGTTTAAAACAAAAAACAAACAAAACAAAACAAAACATGCTCCTCCCTGTGAACTCATCTCTCTCCTTTAAGTGCTGGAAAAGATTCGTTTAGCACAGCACGCATCAGGGTACATGTGCCCACATGAATGCCTGAATTAGAAAAATTAAACATTCAGATGCGTACCCATCTATTTCTAATACATTTTCCATTGCTGATTACATATTCCAAATGAAGGCAACAGAGGGAAGAAAAACTTGGGGAAAATTAATCAACCCGCTCCTTGAGCCTTTTATGCTTTCAAAAATAATCAAGTAATGGTGGCGAAGTATCGCAGAGCATCTTCCCCATTATAAGAAGACAAGAGTATTCAATTCTGCATCCTGATTAGCCGGGAAGGGTTGCATTGCTGGGCAGCTCACCAAATCCTGACAGCCCGCTCACGTGAAAATTTTAACAAGGAAGGAAAATAGCCAAGTTAAAATTATATTTATAGTAAATTTGATATTTTTCTCTCTTCTTGTTTAACTCTGAAACCAAACAACATGTTTATGTTTTTTCCTCCACTCATTTATTTAAACCAGGGGTCCAAGACCCCTGGCACAGAGTGCCAAGAGTGGCATGCCAGCTGATTTTCATCAGCACAGGAGGTGGGAGCTCAGCCCTACCCTTCCTCCCCCTTGCAAGCTGGCAGCTTGCTGAAAGACATGCCACCTGTGGATTAACGAAAGACCAGCTAATGCTACCAGTCACCACCTACCTGGTAAAACCTGCATCTTCATTTATTTATTATTGAAGCTGTTGTAAGTAGGACTATTAGTGACTTTAAAAAACTATCACTGGCACTCAGACCATCCATAGAGGTCAAATCTCAGCACTCTGCCTCTGAAAGGTTGCTGACCCCTGGTTTAAAAACTAGTATGTATGTCAGTTTCACCTGAAGAGCTCACTGGAGATCAGGAGCTCATTGTGTCAGGCAGTGTATAAAGAGAGCTCCTGCCCTGGTTTAACCAGAGCTGGGAGGGGAGCAACTAAAGAGCAATAAGTGACATGCCCAAGGTCACACACAAGGTTACCAGCAGAGCTGAGATTAGAACCCAGCTCAGCTAATTCCCAGTCCACAGCTCTAACAACTGGCCTACATGCTACCAATGGACAGTCCCCCACTCTTATGTCTGGCTTTTATTCATCTATAGCATTACAGGTATTCTGACAACAACAATCAAACCATACCATTCAGGCCATAAAACACCCCCCATTACTCCCCCACCCTTATTCCACACACTCTAGAAGCAGCATTCCTTGTACACTGAGAACTCAGGCAGCCATGCAGAGGAGATTCAGATGGTCACCCAGCTAATTAGCAAAGTACCCCCCAGTGAGCAGTATGTGTTTTTACTGGTGCTGTACATCCACACATACCTGAGTGCATGCAATAAAAATGTATTCCACCTGTAAATGGAAAAATCATTGGAGGGAACACTTACTGCAAGGTTAGGCAGGAACCTCATTCCCCTACACACAGCACTTAGGAGAAGGTTCAAGTCACCTTCTTCTGAAGCATCAGATATTGGCGGTGACTGGAGAACAGACCTCACATTTGATAAAATAAGCCAAATCTGGCACTGCAAACTGCATTGCATTGCAAGTTGTACTGTACATGGCTCTCTTAGGACAGCGAATCTCCAGATTCTCCATAATGTGAACCCCTTTCTGTTCTGGAGAGGGGGTCACAGTTAGCATTATGGGAACACTGGGGGTGCTGTGACCCTTTAACACCTTTTCCAAATCCCCAGGCTGAAAAGCCCCGTTCTAGGACCTCTCATTCTCCTAGTCCAGGCGTCTGCAACCTGTGCCTCCAGAGCCACATGCAACTCTAAGGATTTCTTTGTGGCTCCCACCATTATAATTGCAAAAGTGCAACAAAAACAATGCTTCTTGATTATTTTAAATAAATCACTGGGTGAGTGCTGTTCTGAAAATAGGGGTCTCAAATAGTACGACTTGACATTACACTCATCCCTCATGATACGAGCACAACTGGTTCCTAACTTTTTGTTCATTGGCGAAAACTCATAAGAGGGACACTACATTCCTACTAAAATACTTGCAAAAGTTTCCAATTAGTTCTAAGTGCTCGGAGCGGCAGCAGGGGACACTGATTTTGAAAAGTTAAGTGAACCTAGGGTGGGAATGCGGGGTTAAAGGCTGGGGACAGTTTGGAGACATGAGTGGGAAACACGGTGGCGGGTTGGGTCTGTGGGGAGGGCAGGGTTCAGGCTCGCCGGGTGTGTGGTGGGGGGTGTTAAGGCTGTGGGGCCAGTGGGGTAAGGCTGAAGCAGTTTAGGTGTGCGGGGACCAGCGGGGTGTGAAAGTTTCGGCCGTTTGTGTGCAAGGGGGGCAGCGGGGGGTTTATGTTGCAGCAGTTCGGGTGCACGGGAAGCCACAGGGGGTTTAAGTTTTTCAGAGGTTCGGGAGGCGACAGGGGGTTTAAGTTTTTCAGCGGTTGAGGTGTGTGGGAGGCAACAGTTTAAGTTGCGGTGGTTTGGTGCCTGCAGTGCTAGCAGGGGGTGGGGGGGAGGGAGGCAGAGAGATCAGGCTGTGGCGGGGTAAGGCTCGTATTAGCGAGGGGAGTTCACCCGTTGAGTGAAGTAAGGGAGGAATGTGTGTCCCTCGTTTAAGTGAGTACTTGTTTAACAAGGGATGAGTATTTAAGGACTGCCTCATATTCACATGCAACGCAGCTCTTGAATGATTGATCTTTTCACCAAATTGGAAAAAAAGTGGCTGCTCTTGCTATTTTGGTTGCTGACCCCTGTCCTAGTCAAACGCTTCCTTACACTGCACCGTTAGGTTAGCCAAGAAAATGAGCTACACATGCAGTTTTGGTTAAGCTACTGTTACGCGATGAACCAAAAAATGGGAGAACTTGCATCAGGATATTAAATCAGACTTGGCTGTGGCATGAGTAGACTAAGATGCCATTATGTTTATGGAGAAACACACACACACACACACACACACTCACTCTCCTTCACCCCAAATACACTGAAAACTGATCAGTCCAAGCAAGGCTTTTATCTCTATAGTGTGTATTTCACTGAAATCCTTTACTATAGTAGAATACTGTTTTGCTTTCAGGGGAAAGAATAACTCTCCACCATTAAAGGTGCCGTGTTTAATTCAATTAGTTGCACCTGTATATATTATGTGCAACAAATCAACTGTAATTTGCAACAAAGGTGACTATTAATCTTCTCCACATTATTTATTGCTCCGCATCATTCGTACAGAGTCTCTTCCAGCATACAGGAAGAAATAGCAGTCTCAGGACCCAGAGCTATAATTCAAATCTCTCTCTCTGTCTCTTTCTATGGTGTCACCCATGCATGTTATATGGTTATACAAAACATGAAGACATAAAGGGTGTGTGTGTGTGTGTGTGTGTGTGTGTGTGTGTGTGTGTGTGTGTGTGTGTGTGTGTGTGTGTGTGTGTGTGTGTGTGTGTGTGTGAGAGAGAGAGAGAGAGAGAGAGACTTTCCTTTTACTTACACATATTCCAACAGATTACCAAAGAGGTTAAATCCAATACATTTGCTCTATCAACTAAATCTGCTGTTGACAAGGGACAAGTCATCTTCGAGGGCTGTCTTTTTGTGCCGTGTTTGTAGAGCACCTACCATAACCAAATTAGGATCCAAGTCTTGGTCTCCTAGATGCTACTGCGCACAAATGACAGAGCTTAGCATTCTCTCATCTCGTGCACTTAAGTCTGCCATCAATGTCAGTTTGTCACACACAATCCAAACATACCTCACCTCTGATACCTCTAGGACTGAAAAGGACCTTTTTACAATCTTTGCTCTCTCTCTCTCTCTCTCTCTCTCTCCGCTGAGTGCACCAGCTGTGATTTTAGGAAGCTAGACGTACACTGCAATCCACCAAGTCATTAGACACTGGTGACTCAGCAGCAACTTCTAATCCCGTCTCCCTGGTTGGGATCTGTAACAGCACTCTACAGGTGAAAGGCCCATCACCAAGCCCAGCAGAGCTGACAACCACCACAGGCCCCAGGGCAAGGTAGGAGAGGGGCAGGCTCTGCAGCATGAAAGGGACATAGCCAAGAGCTGAAGAGGTGTGGCCTTGGACCCCACCCCTCCAATCACAGCGCCGGCTCTCCCTCCCCACAGCTGCACAGAGCCCCACAGCACCGCGAAGTCTTTTTTCGCCTTTATACAACTGTCGTTCGGAGGTCGGGGTACATGGGTTGAGAAATCAAAAATTACAATTAAGAGCCTGAAACTCATCATAAAAACAACTTGCATAAAGAAAGATTGAGGTCTCAATAGATCCACGACCCTGATGATGCTTCTTAGATGCAAGCACAGGGTTTAACCCACCTCCAGTTTCTAGGATCCCAAGCACAGATTACTGGCCCATATCCAGCAGAAGTCTTACAAGTTTCAGTCACTTCTCTCTCCCCCTCCTCCAGCCAGCCCAGGAGCGTGTTAGGGGTATGTCTACACGGCAGCAAAAAAATGACAGAAGCTAGTCCCAGGCTATGTCTACACTACAGCGATGCCTACAGAAGTTACAGTTGGAAGATATTGTCCGACAAACTTCTGTCGATAGACTGCAGCCACACACTAAAGGACTGCCCGGCCACTCTCTCGACAGAACAGCCAGCCGGAAGCACAGCAGCCAGGGCTGCCTGGTGACTCAAAAGCCCTTTCTATTGACAGAAGCACACACCCGCCACCCACCACACTCCCCGTAGCGTCCACATGGCATTTTTGTCAACTGATTCTGTCAGGAAAGGTGTTCTGCCTCACGGGGGAAAGGCCGAAGGCTGTCGAAAAAGTGCTGGGTTCTGTTGACAGTCTGTCAACAGAACGCATTTTTAGTGAGGATGCTCCATGAGTTTTGTCAAGAAAACTGGAGCTTTAATTGACAAAACTCTCTAGTGTACGTGTAGTTTTAGAGACTAGGTCTGGGGAGCTACGCTCTGGGGCTAGTAATAGTAGTACAGGTGATCCTGCTTGCACCAGAGCTCAGGGCTCTCTAAGGAGGCAAGGGCAGGTAGGACCTGAGCAGGAACACCTACACAGCTAATTGAGCAACACAGTACGAACTTGAGTCTGAAGACCCAAGCCCTGGGACTTGCTGCCACAGGGTATTTTGTTGGTTTGGGGGGAGAAGGGCGAGGGGATTTGCACGTACAGTGTAGTTGTATCCTTAGAGAGAGAGAGAGACTGACTTTCTGGTGAAAATCAACCCCTTCATCTCTCATCACAACATAAGCTCCCACTTTTTCTTCCAACTTGCCCTCCCCCTCTACTCCAACTCATGGCCTGTGTACCCTTCACAACACTTAAGTTTGTGGCCCAGGCCTCCTTTGTCAAACCTCCCTACTTTGCCTCCCTCCAACCACCCATACAGCAGCCCAAAACTATGAACCCCCCCATCTCGTTCCTTCAGACCCTCCATTTGGAGAATCGTTCTATTTCTCTGCATCAGCTAGTTGCTTTAAAAAAAAGAAAAAATAGCCTTGGGTCTCCTCCCTCCCCAGTATTCCAGTTTGCTAGTGCTCCCTCTAAGCTGAGCGCTTGGGCAGCCACTCAGGAGAGATTCAAACGCTGCCCAGCCGATTAGCAGAGCACCCACAGCCGTCAGCATGTGTTTCTCCAGCATATGTCTGAGTGCGCTTGGAAATTTTTCTGCGTTCTGGTGAAAAAAAGTTAGAGGGAACATTGCCCTAAGCCCCTTTCAGCTTAATCACAATAAAACTGGCTCTCTGTGGTTGGGCCTATATCTCCCTCTGCTTCAATTATGGCAAAAAAAAAAAAAAAAAAAAAAAAAAAAATAGCAACCCCTTCACCCCCCCAAGTTCCACCCCTATTACATCCCTCTGTTTTCCCCACCACTAATTCCAGTTTGTTTGGGATTTTTTCCAGTACTAGCTGAAATATGCGAAAAGCTGCATGCCAAGTGTTAGTGTTGAGGAGGCAGTGAGAGCGAGAGGAAAGATCCATACCCGACACACAGTGTCACAGAGAGAACACGCTCCAGTAAAAGCACTATTGAGTACAGAAAAAAAAATTAAAAGGGCCATCAGGAGCATTATAGGCCAGACTGGAAACTTTGGCACTGGATGGGACAAAGTGTCCAATCAATGCCTCCTTGCTTCAGGGAGTCCTGACA
This sequence comes from Carettochelys insculpta, assembly GCF_033958435.1. NCBI lineage: Eukaryota > Metazoa > Chordata > Testudines > Carettochelyidae > Carettochelys > Carettochelys insculpta. Next base: position 10,203,242 of record NC_134155.1, read on the forward strand.
TTAAGCCTGAAAGAGATTATGTAACATAAGCTGCCCAATGATCATCTGTTCCTCTGGCTTGTATTAAAGGGACAGCGCACCAGAGACTATGAACTCAGTGGCAGCGTGTTTGCGTGTATATACGTCTTCCTGAGGTCTGCAATTTTAGTCTTCTTTGTACCCCCAAAAAACACCTAACATTTGCCTTCCTGAGCCACCTCCCTCTTCAAAATATATCACGTATACATTTTAGACGGTAAGCAACAAAGCCCCCACCAAGCAATCAGGAAGGTCTGAAGCACGACAACTGAAAACACTCATTTTACAGCTGTTTCAATGCTGCTTTATGTTTTGCAGTTCCCTGCTGTTAACACACCGAACAGTGAATCGGTTTCTCCCATCTCAGAGATGGACCGTCCCCTTGCTGCGCTGACATTAACTCCCATGAGAGCTAACAAAGCGGCAAACCGTAATCACGCCTAGAGAATGACCGAGCTGGAATCTTTAAACCTCCTGGAGAGGCAGGCAACATGCCCATTTTGCCACTAGGTAAATGAAGCAAGAGGATAACTGGATTTGCTTAAATACATAAAGCCTGTCAGTAGCAGAAACAGGAACCAAAATCAGGCATTTCCTTCGTCCCAAGTCGTGGTCTAATCAAGGTGCCTCACTCTAGAGGAATTATACATACCCATTAAGGGCAGAGGTACCTCAGAGCAATCTTGCCCTGTTGTATTCATGGTCTAGAACAGGGGTGGACAACCCCCAGGACTCTGATCAATGAAATTTGGCTCTAAGGAACCATGCACCCCACTGCTCACTGCCACTGTGCACATGAGACCCAGCACCCGGAGGGAGAAGCACATGGCTGCGGCGGCTCCAGTGAATCCCAGGCATTGGGTTAGAACTGCGGGGGGGGGGGAAGGGGAAGGGGGTTGGGTTAGAGCGGAGGCTGGGGGTGCCTGGCTCTGCGGGAGGGCACTGAGCCACTTATTATATCCGTATGGAGCTTTGTGCACTCTTCCCACAGCTGTTTTGGCTCTTAGTGTCTAGCTGGTTGGCCACCCCAGTCAAGGATCAACCACCATTCTCTACCTAAGAGCTAAGCCTGTCAGTCATGCTCGTCTCCTGGCCCCCCCTGTCCTTGCTTCCTCCCACAGTTCTGGTAAGAGTGGGTCCACTGAAGGCCGTGGGCAAAGCACATGCCCTGTTTCCCAGTGAACATTAAGGATCTCGGAGGCATGTTCTCCATTGGGAGCGGTGGAGGCACAAGGAGCACAGAGAAACTTTGAGAGCCCTCACCCACGGGGGACAGGAGTTTGAGAAGCCACATGGAGCAAGGCAGAACAGCAGTCTCCTGTCCCCGGGTGTTGCAGCTGAGCCCGACTGGCAGGATACAGCCATGCCACACAACCCTGCTGTCACTTTAACCACCAATGGCGGAATTAAAAAAAAGCAGCCTACTGCATTCACTCGAGTAATTTCTGCTAGCTGACGCAGTGAGAACCCTGTTGAAGACTGCACGAAGGAATTCCAAGTGGCCACAGCTCTCCATTTATGCTCCACATGCCTGCCCATCCCCCTCTACCTCAACCATCAAGCTCTGACCTTCCTGACTAGTTTTAGTGGGAAAGGTCAGTGGTATAATAGCCCTTTGTTTATTGGTCACCTCAGAAAATGAACATCATTAGAGCTCTGGAACCTCCCTCCCGGCTCCACTTCCTTGGTTACCTCAAACACTGGAAGGCTCTGTCCAATGTAGAGCAGCAGCAAACAAAAGTGCTCTCAGCCGTGAGGAGGGCGCAGAGACTCGATTATCAGCAATTAGTGAATTGATGGTTCTCAAAAGGCACTGATTGAGGCCAGCACTTCCTATTAGCAATAAGCAAGGAAAGCACAAGGGCTAACTGCATCAGACCAGAGCCCAGCTCCTGAATGATGCCTCCTTTAAAGCAACACAGTTAAATGCCAAAACTTTAACAGAATTCATGCCCATCTATTAAGTGCAATATCTACTGCCATGGGGCCCTGATCCTTACGTGTTGCTCCTAATAAGGTTAAATTATTCCCCCTCAATGCGTTAGCCTCCAAGCCCCACTACACATCAAGGGCCCAATCCTGCAAACATTTACACATGCAAGTAACTTTTTTTTCCCACACCATACAAATCTATTTGCATTCTCATCCCTCCTCTGTGAGGGCCTAATCCAAAAAGCCTTCAACGAGCTTTGGAAAAAAAAAAAATCTGTGTTTCAATATTTAAACTAATTTCATCTTTAAATATTAAATTAAAATATAGCTAACCTGTTTAATGTAAGAGTTAAATCATTAATTTACAACCTGCTACCCTGTAATATTCTTTATTAGAGGTGTCATTACTTGAGTTTTATTCATTTTTCATCAAGAAGTTTGGTCCCACTCAAAAAGCATACAATTAAACCTTTAAGCCCACTTATGATCAGGCATAGAAGCTGGCATGGTATAGAATACACAACAGCAGACAGTTTAAAATGCGTCTTTACTTCCATTTGTCCAACGTGTGTCTGCCAAGAAACCACCTGTGGCTGCATTTCAGTCCGTTTTAATGCAATTAGGGGAAAAGTTGTTTTTAAAATGATTAAAAGCATAACACAGCCCAGTGTTATGTACCCTCTAATCTTCATTCAGCGTGGCTGTGCCTTTGAAACTGTATCAGAGCTGCTTTATCACACGCTAGGTATATTTTTAGTTTACTAATCTCTCCACTTCCGGAGGGGTTGTTAGATAAAAGAAAAAACAAAAAAAACAAAAACACACATCAAACCTGACTTCTTAAATAAAAGACAGAAGGACTCATACTCTGCTGGAAAGGACTGAAAAAAGTTGTGATTCACATACTAAGCTGTATGCTGCAAAAAGGCTGGAGTTGGGTTTTAAGAACACTACTTAATGAGGTTGTATCTCTGAGAAACAATGCAGCAATTTAAAAACGCTCAAAACAACTGTGTTTTGACCAAGTTGCAGACCAATCAGGTCACACCCCAAAGTAAATTGTTTAGTTGTACTTCTAAAGCAACAAACAGGCATTTAATTCTTCCCTTTCCCAAATATAATGCACTTAAGCCTTGAAGAATAGAACAGTCTCCATTGAAGAGGAAGAAATCCTGATGGGAAGCCCTTGCACTGCAAAGAGTTAAAATCTGTCTGTGTCCCCAGCCAATGAGAAAGTGACTGGCTGTATCCTCCCCCAGTGCTGGGGAGTCTCTCACAGCTGCTACCTGCAACCACATCTCCTGGGTAGCAACGCACAAGGGGAAGGTACAATTCTGAGCTTCTCTTTTCATCTCTATGGTGACAAAAAGCTCCGCTGAGAGAAATAAGGGTCCCTTCAACTCAAAAGGTTTCTCATTTTCAATGACTGCCTTTCACAATATTTTAATTAAATCTGTGTGGGGGAGCAGGGGAAGAAATTTACAGCTAGCATGCTTCATTTACGATCACAGTTACAGTCCAAAAAGGTAGTTTAAGTATTTTAAAATAGAAAGCTCCGTGGGCTGAAGGTTTAAAAATAAGTATAGTAGGTAACTGCACAGCTGTATGAACTAATGTGTTGAGAGATAAAAAGAGCTTTTCCCTTTAACAGAGTATGTGACAGAGGAAGCAAGTTTCACTTATGGCTCAGCAAAATACGTTGGAGGGTCGTGCTGCAAGAGGCTGCTTTTCACAGGGCAACGGAGCACAGATCGTTCACGATAAGGGCATCAACGTGACAGCCGAATCCAGTGATAGACCATTTCTGCAGCAAACACCACTGCACCCTTGTTGAGGCAACAAGCCACAGGGCATAAAACGCAATAAACGTAGCAAGCTGAAGCTCTTTCATGACCCGGGAAGACTAGGTCAGTGGAGTCAGAAGCCTTACCTTTGTTTTTAAAAACTCCAGATGGCTATCATCAAGAAAATAAAAAGCCACCCACAGTCTCCAAGGAGTAGATGGTCCCCTCAGTAACCTTACACACAGCATTAGCAACAGTCAGATGAGGTGACCCAAAACCTTTTCATTTTTAAACAGTGCTGTCCACAAGTAAGTGATTAATATTTTCTCACAGCAGGACGGTTGAAAGAGAAAGGCATGGCTGCCATAAGCTGGCCAAGAACCAACCTTTCCCAACTCCATTTCTTTTCCTCTTCCCCAGCTCCAATTATTTGTATTGAATTAGCACCAGTGCCCCAGCAAAAACCAGAACCTCATTTTGTTTAGATGGTACATACCCCTAAAAGAGCTTGCAATCTTCAGGAAGCATCATAGTTCCACTGTATGTACTAAGGTCCTGGAAAACAGCTATTACTCAGCATTCTCCATTCTAAGATTAGCAACCAACATCTATCAGACAATAACAAAATAAGTTTTGGGCATCAGCCTTACGGAAAAGGGCTTTTGAAATTAATACAGATGGACCTATTGGTTCTAAAGAAAGTTTTATAGGTGTCTTTAAAAGAAAGAAAGAATGAGACTTATCCTCTTAATTGAGTCATCCCAATGAATTCTAAAGCATGGATACGGCACAACCTAAGAGTTACGAACTTACAAGTCAACCAACACCATATGCCTCATTTGGGACTGCGAGTAATAATCAGGGAACAGCAACCAAAAAAAATACAGTACAGTAACTGTGTTAAACATCAACTACTAAAAAAAAAGATTTGACAAAGTAAAAGACACTGTTTCTGTGATTGTTTCATTTAAATTAAGGTGCTTAAAAGCAGCATTTCCTTCCGCATAGTAAACATCTGCAAGTACAACCAAAATGTCTTTTTCCCCCAGGGATACAAACATTTCAAAGTTACGAACAACCTCGATCCTAAGGCCATTTGTAACTCCGAGGATCTACTATAGTTTATTGCATCTATCTGAGATAGCTTTCAAAAGACTGGAACAGTGATCCATTCCATAGAACTGTTGTATAATGAGGTAGACATAGAGCTTTAGATCTAAGAAGGCCAAATGTCTCTGCTAGAGGCCCTGGTTTATTTCAACAATGGGGAAAATTACTACAAAATAATAATTATGAATCAGCACACAGGAGGATGCATGTTTCTGTAGATAAGGCACGTGACTGGAATTCATACACTCAAGTCCTGTAATTCTGTCTGTGCTACTGAACGTACAACTTTGGGTAGGTCACTTTTTCTCTCCATCTAAGCTCACAACTATAATTTAGGGATACTATCACCTCCTTACCTGATTTGGATTCTGGGAGGGAAATTAATATTTGCAAGCAGCGTTCCCTGCATGCTGAGCACTTGGGCAGCCACCCAGGAGAGATTCAGGTGCCACCCAGCTGACTAGCACAGCACTCACAGCGGACAACATGTGTGTATATTGGTGGTGCACATTTGGACATGCATCAGTGCAAATAAAATTTATTCTGCCAATTGATGGAAAAAATTAGAAGGAATACCATTTACCAGGCACACTGAACTTCTCCGAAGGAAGGTTCTATATGTGCACAAAGTATTTATTTTAAAAAAAGAGAGAGAACAACATACATACAACCAACTGAAAATCAAAAAAAAAAAACAAAAAACAGCTTAAACATGCAATCACTAGTTTTCAGCACAGTTACAGGTGGCACCACAATATGGAAGCCAAACAAAATAGATCTGAATTATCCTTGCACTCCAAAATAATAATAATAATAATAATAATCCTTGAGCAGAACTAGAACACATTGCTAATAACAGCACCACTATTGGCAGTGCTGTACCTGTTCTATGAATAGAAATATTAGCCTTCTAGGCTGCCAGGTTGGCACAGCTTGTAGGGTAAATTTGCACATAAATCTGCAACGTGGCCTAATGGATCGAGCAAGAGACTGGACTCTGATTGGGCTGCCGAGTGACCCTGTTACTGCCGTCTGTGCCTCAGTTCCCCATCTCTAAAATGAGGATAACATTGACCTCACTTAGAGGTCTACTAATGACTAGTGCTATATAAGAGCTAGGCTTCATCATCATCATCATCACCACCACCACCATCACCACGACCACGTTTTAAAGTATATTTTATTACATTAGCACTGAGAGACACCAACAGAGGCTGCTTTGTGCAAGGACCTATAAACACATCTCTGCCCCAAAGAGCTTACAGTCTAAACAGACAAGATGGACAAAAGATGTATTACAATTATTTCCATTTTACAGATCGTATTAGGCACAGACAGATGAGTGGACTTGCTGGAGGTCACATGAGTTAATAGGTGACCTAGGAGTCAAACCCAGATCTTCCCAGCCAAGTGCTTGAGCCACAAACCCAAGAAAAAACAGACAGGCTCTCCAGCAAGACTAGCTACTTTTCCAATATTTCCTTGCCCATTCCAGTAGCTAATCAATCTTTCATGACCCCTAGAAAAGTTTACATTCGATTTGAGGGAAAAGGAGACAACAAGAGCAAAAACAGTTCCCTCAAGCTCTCAGTTATTTTTTTAAGCAGCTGCAAGAGATGAAAACAAGATGTTTTATTGCATAAAGTAGCAGAGGCTGTTAAACATGTCGCGTTCAAAAATGAAATGTGACCCCTTTTCAAAGCCACTTATAGTCAAAAGGTATGTTTTTGAAAAAATAAAAACACAGGGAAAAAAGCCATTCAGGACCAAAGGTTTGTCTCATGCTGACAGAAACAGAAGTGCCCATTTTTCATGTAAATTATTTTTTAAAGGCATAATCGCTGCTTCATGTCCAACTATCCCAGTGTGTAAAACACCTTCTCCACACAGACATTTTCGTGAGAGGGGCGGAGGGGGAGAAAAAGCTTATCCCCACAAAGGAGTATGAAATAAATTGCTTTACTGAAGGTTAATAATATCCTGTCGCCGTGGTAAAAGACTCAATTACAAAACCTTCAGAAGAGCTCCCAAGGAACTCATCTGCCCACAGTGACAGAGGCTTAAAACACCCAAAATACAGAAAAAACTAAGCACCATCCAAAAGGGAGGAAGGGGACGGGGGGAAGAGAGAGAGAATAAAAAACAAACAAGCTGGACACTCAAGGTTATAGAGGAAAAGAAAAAAAAACAAACAAAAACAAAAACCCCTATGGCTCCTCCCTACACAGACAATTCTCTATAATCTCGGCAAGAATTATGGCCTAGGGAGACCAGCACTAATTTTAGTATCAGATTTATTATGCAGCAGGGAGCAGGAATCAGTGAGGCCCGTCTCTCTCTCCTAATAGGCAGAACTAGATCACGCTCCGGGAGAGCTCTACTGAAGAATAGCTTTGGCTGAGCGAAAACAAAGCCCAGAGGAACCCCCCCGAACCTTAACCCTGTATTATTAGGAGTCCCAATAAAATGCTATGGATGCCAAAGCACAGAACTTAAAGCTCCCACCAGGCAGATGGGGGGAAAGAACAAAGAGGAAGGAATGGCCATACAGTTGTTGCCCTACACCAGGATCCAGGAGATCCTATATTGCTTCCCGCATGACCTTGGGCAAGTCACTCTGGATACATCTACACTACATACCTGGGTGTGCAGGTCTAGGCCTGTGGGAGGTCCAAACCCACACTCAAGCCTCCACGCTACAACTAGAAACAGGGCTGATGCTATAATAATGTGCCCTCATTATGCTACTCAGCTTTGTGGCTTGAGCCACATCCACAATGCCAAGTGGCAGCTTGGACCAAACCCGAAGGGATTTTGGGCTCCAGCCAACAATTCCCCTCCCCCTGTCAGATCCTGAGTCCCCAGCACTTGCTGACCCAGGTCAGACTGAAGTGTGTGTGGACAGAGTGGGTGTTTGGGCTCAAACCTGAACCAGAGCCCCAGCTCAGCATGCTGTATAATCACGTCCTAACAGTCCTGGGATTTGTACAACATTCCCCATCATACATTCCTTCAGGCTCCCTCAGGCCCACCAGCAAGGGGCACCAAGGGGGCTGCCCCAGGGCCTGGTGCTTCAAAGGGGCCTATGTTCTGGAGCTCTGGGCCCTTCCAAGAGCCATGGCAGCGCTGCTTCACCACTCCACGTAGCTCTGAAGGAGGCGGAGGGGGCACCAATGCCACAGTCCAGGCCGCGCTAAGAGCTAACTGCCCTTCCCCCACCCCTTCCATCCTTGGCCCCGTCCCTTCTGGGGCCAAGAACTAGGTCTCCCCTCCCCCACCCACACCTTGCCACAAAACCCACAGTGGCTGCTGGCCCCACTGGTTTCCCAATGCCTCACTCCCGCCTCTGTAGCCAGGGGTTGGAGTGGGGAGAGACATGACACCATCACCCCACCTACCTCACAGGGGTGTTGTGAGGCTACACACATGAAAAAGTTGTGAGGTGCTGCACTCTGCAGCAATAGTGACCACACAGAGAAGTCACCAGAGACCGGAAATGTGGCGCACCCAGCGTTCTAGGAATAAAACCTAGGAGTCTCGACCCCTAGAATCTGCGTCTAATTGCTAGCGTGCTCCAAAGCATGGTTTCCCAAACTGGGGGGTGTGCCCCCTGGGGTGGGGCCGTGAAGAAATTCCGGTGGGAGGGGGAGGCGTGAGGCAACCCATCCCCCCCAATAATTTCCCCCACCCAAAGAAAGAGCCAGCTTTTGCTTCCGGCTCTCAGCCCCTGCCATTTTACGTGGGTGACCCAGCACAGCTGCTATGAAAAGCAGGCAGCCAGCAAAGACCCACGTGGAGCTAGCTGCCTCTTGCAAAGGTAAGAGAGTATGGGTTGGAAGAGAGGGGGAGGAGGAGGGGTTAGATGAGGGACGGGGGTGCCTGGCTCAGGTGATGGAGATGGGCTAAGAGCTGGGGGCTGGTGGTGCCTGGCTTTGTGGTAGGGGAGCGGCCAGATGGCTTGTGGGACTTGAGCAGCTGACTCCAGCAATTGCCAGGCTCAGGCTGGCGGCTGGCCCCCACAACGTGGGGCTTGGGCAGCTGGGCGGCTGGTCCTGGCAGTGCAGGGCTTGGGCTGGCAGGTGGATAACTGGTTCCCACAACGTGGGGTTTGGGTGGCTTAGGCTGGTGGGTAAGCAGCTGGCCCTGGCAACATGGGGCTTCTTCAGTGGGTGGCTCAGGCAGCTGGCCCTGGCAGCACGGGGCTCAGGTGGCTGGCAGGTGGGCAGCTGGCCCCAGCACCATAGAGCTTGGGTGAGTGACTCAGGCAGCTGGAGCAGGTGGCTGGCCCTGGCAGTGCAGGGATCAGGCAGGAGGAGGGTGGCTGGCACGTGCAGCTCTGGCCACTGGCACATGCAGCTGGCCAGCTGGGGCTGCACCAGACACCCACAAGGGGCCAAAAAAAAAAACAACACCTATTTGTCCTCATTTTTAATTTTAAACAACATTTTTACATCAAGTATTTGTGTTTAAGTTATGAATTGAATTTCTTGTGAAAATGGGTTGGATGGTGGTAAAGAAGAGGTGGGAGGGCGTGAGGGTTTCTCAAAAATCAGAAGGGGGGCATGATGCCGAAAAGTTTGGGAACCACTGCTCTAAAGCCACATGCTGCACGTTACACAGGAGACAAGAGATCTCCTTAGGTTTGAAGACTTACCAGAAGCATTTGCTCAACAGAACAACTACATGCCTCTTTCGTACTCATCCCAGCTTCAGCCCCACTATGCGTCTCCTGCTCTTCCTTCCCCTCACCCCCACCCCCCAGAAGAGCTTAAGAACTGCTAAGTATTGTTTTGTATTCTTCACTGTCCTCAATTATTAAAAGGACAATTTTATTTAGCCTGGTGCATCAGGTAGGCCTGTTCTAAAGCAGTGGTTCCCAACCTTTTCACTAGAGCAGATCCCCCATCAGCCCCCGAAACTATTCATGGACCCCCAAACACCCCCCCCCCCCAACCATTTGTGGACTTCCATCAAAGCCAATTCTAGCCACTATGTACACCATTAAATGAAAAAGGAAACCACAGCACAGATTTTTCAAACAGCAATCAACATTCTTAGAAGATATTTAATTTAAAAAATAATAATAGATTGTAACTTTGCACTATATTTAAAACTTATTTTTAATGATCATTTTTATTTATCTTTTATTTTTTTTCCATGGACCCTATGCAATACTGGTGGTCTACAGACCGGGAACCATTGATCTACAGCAACAGTTTCTATGGACATCTGTGAAGCTTGTCTCTTGGGCGTGTTTTGCAAGTGAAACGTTTTTGCTTTTTGGCATGCCTCTCCCCCATTACTCCTCTTCTTCCCAGTCTGCAGTCTAAACACTGCAAGCATCATTCTTAAGCAGATTCAAATGTGGACCAAAACCCCATATGTTAGGAAATATTTTTAACAAGCTTGTGTTAGAAACTAAACCAATCCGCAAATGAGTTGCGCCACCACTGAATCGAAAGGATCTTTCAGCTCTCTACAAGTCCCACTGACACAATTTTAAGCCTCCTTTAACAGAAAGTTCACACCTCTTCTTGAAGAACGAAGCAAAGCTTATCTACAAATACTCAACAAAAAGGCAAAGATATACCATCGTGCTCACCACAGTACCAGCACATCTGCTTCTCAGCCCCTTTTGACCATACAGTCCCAGAACACCCACTTTGCTGAGCAATTTCAGAGCTACATGATTAACAGACAGAAAATTTAAATAAAGTCTTAATTAAGTGTTTGGAATCACCCTTTTCCAAAATGAGAAATATTTTGGCAACCTGTCCTGTGAGAATCTCCAAGTATTTGGTAAGCACTAACCTTCCAGGCCTGAAAAAACATACATGTGCCTCCAGTTTTCCCCATTTGTCAAAGGGGAGGGATTAGCCTCCATGTGCGCCAGTGAAGTTAAGGGGGAGATTTTCAAAAACCACCCTAAGGAAGGTAAATGCTTTTGTGTTAGAGGTGGTAACACTGGAGTTGTGAGGCAAAACCAAGCCCTTGGTTATACCTACAGTTTAACTGTGAAGAGCTACACATCCAAACTTTCCCAGGGCAACAGGGCCTAAAAGCCTTCAGAGAAAATAGGTAAGTGTTCAGAGTCCAAGGCCGCCATGTGAGAGACTTATATATGCATATAAGCGATATTTTTACTGGGAATTCTGCTACTGCAAGAGAAGCACAAAGTTACATGCATGCAACTTTGCAGCATAGACAAGATATTCAAGCCTTTAGTTAATACAGGATAAATCTCTCTAGCCCAGCAGCATCCGTAGTCTGGCATGATTTTAGTTAGCTGATTGTCCACTTCTGATGGGTGTGTCCAAGTTTCCCCATTGTCCCATAAAGTTTGTTTACAGCCACCAGTCCTGGCTGTCGGCATTTTGTGCTGCTATTTGGCTGTAATTTACCCCCAAAATGTCTTCTCAGAGCCCAGTAAGCAGCAGAAGTGTTGGTAATGCTGCTAGACGTTATTGACCTCCTGTGGTTTGGCAAATTCTCTGTTTCAGCACCAGTGAGGTCACAAGCATGCTAGATTAAAAAGGTTCAACCTGTGCTGAGTATTTTAGACCTTTAGCTCTGCCAACCACCAGGAAGAACTCATGCATTCAGCCAACAAACTCACTCCATACACTGGAGCATGTTTTATCTGCCTAATCCACACTAATGGCTAAATTATGCAAGCTAAGACTTGCTATAGTCTATGTTCCACTTCAAGGAATGCTTGGTGTGCATATATCTGCCAGAATTCCAGCGAGCCCCACGTCCAGAGAATGGGAGACAAACATGCTGTTGGGTCCGCCTCTCATGTGGAAAAACTGAAAACATTTCACGGAAACAAAAGGAGCCACACCCACAACAGAAGAAAAACTGCACCTACCAAAGATGCTTTAGAACATTATGAAACAGCAAAATTTCCTTTGATCATCTCTGCATAAGATGCTTATCCTGAATAAGATGCGTGTGATGGTAAGGGTTGTACAGAAATAAATAAATGCAATATTCAAATTCCTTGAGCTGTGGCTAGGACCCACTACTTTTTCTACAAGGGTACATTTATTTTGCTTTGCCTGCATTTTGTGCTTATTTGCCTAAATTATTTTTATTTTACTTTCTGCACACTGCAAGAGATCGTTCACTGTGATATCAGATAAATAAAATACATGTCTTTACACCATCAGGTGCTGTGATACCACAGTGAGAGAGGCCATAAAACTATTTAAGATAGATAATCACAGTTTATGTCTGTAATTAAAAATTCTCATAAAGTCTGAGGTTCTTTAGCATGAAAGCCTTTGGATGATTTCCCCCCCGCCCCCATTCAAGCAATCTTTCTTTAAAGAACACATAAGATTAAGAGGGGAAACAGCGTAACTGCTGGAGACATCTGTCAAATAGAAATACAGACCTCTAAAATAACATTTAATTAATTGCAGCGCTCATAAAATCAAAGCCACATTCACAAAACTTATGGGGAATCTTGGCTAGGACTTTCAGCCAGCCTTTTACATCATGTGGAGAATTAACGGCATTGCTGATTTAGCCAAACTAAAAACCCGTTATACAAGAAGACGACAACTCCTCCTTGGTAAATAACATTCTGGGCTCAACGCACTACAGTAGCAACCTCCCACTTGGATCACAGTTCAGGAGACTAATTGAGTCAGGAATTGAAAACAAAAATACATTGCAAGAAAATCTTTCACTCCCTTCCACCACCACCACCCTCACCCATCTACCCACCAGAATCTTGGACTGACTCTGCCAGGAAATCCCCACTCTGATACCCAAATGGGAAACTAGAACACACAAAACATGATGTAACCGGTCTCCAGTGCCCATGCATCGTCACACCCTATCTCAGGTGACACAAAGGAAACGCCTGGTTGCATGAAACAGCACAGACTACAGTCACCCTCCCCTACAGCATGTAGTGATGACAAGGCACCCTGCATGACAATAGCACTGGATTAACTTCAGTGCACTATAGCGGAGACATCCCTCTCTCTTTTCTACCAGTTTGACTGGTGCAAACCCATCTCCCCAGGCTCTGCACTCACTTGTAAATACCACGTGACAAGCATGAGCCATAACTCATACCACAAACTACCTTTCACACTGATCCGTTCTACCGTACCCTTATCTAATTTCCCCACCTACGTCTCACTACCGCTGCAGCTGGTCGGAAACTCAGTCGTACCATCAACCTCATGATTCCAGCAGTTAGACCAACACAACACTAGCAACAGTTCTGGCTCTAAGCATAAACATTTGTTTTTAAAAAAATAAATAAAATCAGTCTTTCAGTAAATCCAGTCCTCCACACCGTAGTAACGACAGACACAGCTTAAGCCTCGTGCAGTCTTCTTTCATGTTATTTCCTGTCCATCACTCATGGACAGAAGAACTCCCCATACACATGCCTATTCCAAAGATGCAAGACAAAAGGCGGCCAAGTGGCCTAGAAGATGAGCACCAGTTCTGTGCTCTAAGAGACCATAGTTCCACTCCCAGCAAGATGCTCAGGCATAGATCCTCAAAGTTATTTAGACTCCGAATGCCTCTGTGCTTGTTTCTCCTATTATCTTTTGCATTTGGGACAAGGCACTCAGTGCAGAAGGTGGGAGGCCCACAGGAGATCTTACAATACCTTGCCTCCATAGGTTTCAGCTTAAAAGCTTCCCAGGGTCACAGATTTCCTGACCCTGGAAGGCAAGAGCCACCACCCAAGTGAGAAAGCCTTCCCCCCGCACTTTAAAACGTAGGAAAACACACTTGGGATGTCTCCCAGTGGGGTAACCCCAAGCTCTTAACCCTCCCTTAGGAGAGAGCTTGGAAACAAAGAAACAGAAATTAAGATGCAATCTGATAGCTGACCTTTCAGTCTTAGGAATGCATATACACAGTCCCTTCTCTAGGACATAGGCATCAAACCATTGCCATAAAAACAACTGGTTTATTAACAAAACAAAAGATAAAGTATACAAACAAAGTGATAAAGCATACTTGGTTGGTAGGTGCTACAGAGCAACTTTTAAAAAAAAAGGGGCAGGGGGTATAAAAAAAAGCAGAGAATTATTTCTGAGATTCAGTTTAGACGTTTCAATGTACAGAGTGGGTACACCAGCCTGCCTGAGACGTCCTACATCAAAGCCTGGCTAAACATTTCCTTTCTATTTAAATATCTGTTGCCCAAATCGTGCTGTGGCCTAAATATTTACTGGTTTCTTTGAGCCTACTCGGGATTAAGCATCTCTGTTTCTCTGCTCCCTCCACACAAAAAAGGGTCCCCTTAGCCAGTAACTGCTTCAGTTCAAAAGATCCCTCTCTCTTCCTCTTGACTCGCCTGGTGGCTTGCCAACAGAGAATCCACTCTCCCTGGGTTAGCTTTACGGGCATCCATTTATGACAAATGGTCTCTTACTACATGTCCCTACGATTCAAAAGGGCCCGATCTCATCTGGAGCCTCCATCTGCTACTGCAATACAGATTTAAAGTGACCCTTTCCTCCCCACTGAGTACTAAGCCCTCTAGAGAATCCCAGGGTCACGACGTTGTATGCAAGATGTGTGTTCCTCAGCAGACAGTAGAGCCGATGTCCACCAGGGCTCCCTGTAAGCTGAGCACTTGGGCGGCCGCCCAGGAGAGATTCGGGTGCCACGCAGCTGATTAGCAGAGCGCCCAATGCCACTCACAATGGACAGCCTGTCTTTCTGTTGATGGCGCACATCGGCACATGCCTCGGCGCACATAACATTTATTCCAACCACCAATGGGTGTGGGGGGGAAATGAGAGGGAACCCTGCTGTCCAAGAACCCATAAAGAGCTTCTCCTCAAGTAGGACATACACAGTCTACAACTTTCAATTCCAACTTCAGATTTACTTGGTTTTTATTCCTTCCTTTCCTGTCTTCCCTGTGTGTGTGGTGTAGCCAGGAGCTTTATAGTATCTCCTGTGCCCAGGCCCAGAAGTGGTTGCATTTCAGTGGCAAAGGAAGCATTTATTTCATTCAGCCGCAGCATTTTGCAGTCTTCCTGTATGCAATGTGCTATGTAAGTGCAGGATCATGATATCACCAGCTCTCCTCTTACATACCACAGATTCAGGGTGGAGGAAAGACTAGTGAATCATAACATATTGAAAAGGCAAGCTGTGTCACACACACTGCCTCAGATGGGCTTGTTCTCACAAGGACTTTCAATTCCTTTAGCCAGCACAACAGAAAAATTGCTGCTGACCTTCCCCAGCATTGGCCCATTCCACCAGTGCAAACAATGAAAATAAAAAAACCCATTTTCTACTATGAAAGATTTTAAAACAGACAAGCTCACAGCACTGGGATGAGGCATCCACAGAGTAAAAGCGCACCTCAGTTGGATACTTTTAACCTCTTTGCACAGTTACACAGGATTTGAAATTACCCTTCACGAAGTGTCTGGAAAAAAACTACACATTCACCCAGCAATTTTTACAAAGGCTCCTAGTAGTTTCTCTACCGAAGAGCTGTTTGCTGCAATATTTAAAGTGCTCAAGATCTGTCAAGCCATTTCGTTGGGATACAGAATCCCATTTTCAGAGCATCTTTTCACCTGATGTGTCTCCTCCTCATCCCTGATGCAAAACCAGCTCCTGGAACAAACTCCAGCAAAGACAGGCAGCGGGGACAGAAAACGTAGATGATTTTTGTGACAAAAGCTTTTGGAGGAGGCAAGGATTTTTAAGTGCAGGGGGCAAAGGGAGGGAGTTATTCAAGATTTTGCACTTCAGTCAACCCAAATCCCTTGCTAATTGCAAACTATCCTATCAATAACACCAAGATTGGACTCACTCAGCCTGGATCCATACCAGAACTTTGTCCAAGTTCTGTGGCATTTGGATCGCGGGATGGAAACAAGGTTAGTCCCATCTCTGATGTCTATACGTGCAGAAAAACAAACCAAGCAAGCATTTGCAACTCTAAATCATGGTCTGTACTTAACTCACTAGGTATTAGTCTCTGCCACCCCACACACCATTCTCCCTCCCACCTGCCTGCTCCCCTCATTACTGTCGCTCAGCATCAGTTTTTGCTACAGTGGTTTTCATGGACCTTTGCCCCTTCACTCAGCTTGAAGCCTCTTCCCTATTGTACCCAGGAGTTCTTTAGAAAATTAATGCAAGTCTTGGCTTAAGGGCTGGAGAGGGTAGGTGAGGTCTAGCTGTATTATTCCACCCCTTCTTTCTGTCCCTTTCCTCCCCATCCCTGCCTACACACACACAGCTCTCTAACCTGCCAACACTGATGTACATGTAACATTATGCTCTCGATTCTATGTGAGACTGCAAAGCAAAATTTGTGTGCAAATCTCTGCAGGATCAGGGCCTTGCTTTGCAATTAGCTTAGAAAGCACAGCCTTAAACAAAAATGAAAGCTACCCCTTTGCAGCAATATCACCATGTACAGATAGCTCGGAAAACCGAGCAACAAGGAGCAGGAAGGAGTGATTCAGGACCTTCTTAACACTTCCTCGACAATCAAGTAACATTGAAACAACGCTTCAGATAATAAAGGAGATGGGAGATTGGAGAGGCAGTGAAATCTCGGTGACTGAAGAGAGTATATCGATAACGTATCTTGATTTGATGACAGGCAAGCAGTCTATTTGAGAATTATAAATCATTTATAATTTATACAATGGTCGCACAGGTTGTACCTCCTAAAACCAGCACCCTCTGGCCCAGCAACATCCCTGGTTTGGCAGAAGATGGGATGCTCCTGGACTAGAGGACTGGGGCAGGAAGGTAAACCCAGCCAGCTCCCTGACAGCTTCAAAGGACAGTGGGGCGGGGGAGCTGGCATCCCCTGGCAGTCCCACTGGAGGTCAAGGAGCCCGCTGCAGCCAAGCGGTGCCTGCAGGATCAGGGACCGAAGGGAGATTAACCTCACCTGGTCTGGCAAAATCCTTCATTTGGGACCACTAAGGTCCTGAGGTTGCCAACCAGGGATGTGCAGCCTGTTTCTAAGAGATCTCAGTCAGGCTGAGGACAGTCCCTGCCCCAAACAGCTTACATCTCAAACACCAATCACTGCAAACAAGGCATGCGTGTCTCCTTTCAACCACATGTACAGTACCAGAGAAGTCAGTGGAGCTACTCAAGTAATGCCTGTCATGCTGGCCGCTGTTGGGTCACTGGTTCCTTATACTCCCTTCTTCGTCTGTATCCATTTCTCGTCTCTTGTCTCACACTTACACTGAAAGCTTTTCAGAGGCAGGGATAGTCTCTTCGGTCGTGTTTGTACAGCGCTTAGCACAATGGGATGTGTCTGCAGGATCTAAGCCCAGTCAATTATTTTAAAAAGAACATCAGATACTACAACTATCCCTGCATCTGACTGACACTTTTTGTGATTTTACATTCTTCTCCCAACCCCCGTTTTAATAGAGGTCTCTTTCTGCAGGAGACCCACAGAAAGCAAGCAAAACCGACTGCAACTTTACAAAGGAAGTACTGACTACACACAAAGTACTGCCAACGGCATCAAGTAACCTCATTCCTGTTTAGGCTCTACAGATCAACAAACCCGTTTCAGAGAACTCTTGAAACCCACCCCAATTCAGCAACGTACTTATGCAAGTGCATGAGAGATTTAAATGAGACTCATGAACACATGCAACTTCTTTCCTAAATAGGGACGGATGGCTAATTTATGGCCACAGCAATATGGTACAGGTTGAACCTGTCTCATCTGACAGCCTTGGGACCTGACCAGTGCCGAACGAGAGAATTTGCTGAACCATAGGAGGTCAATACTGTCTCGCACATTACCAACACTTTCACTGCTGACTGGGCTCTTAGAAGACATTTAGGGGTAAATTACAGCTAAATCACAGCACAGAACGCTGACAGCCAGGACTGGTGGCTGGAAATAAACTTTATGGGACCACGGGAAACTTGGCCCCACCCATGATAAGCGGTCGTTCGGCTAACTAAAGTCATGCCAGGTTACGGATGTTGCCAGATGAGAGTTCTGGATTACAGAGGTTCAAACTGTAGTTACAAGAAACCGCAGATAAGATATATTCAGGCAGAAGCATGGTGTTCTATACCGATGGACTCTGTTTAAGTGCCTTCCCTCCCCTTACTAGGCAGCCCAGAAAACCTTCCTATTTAAAAGGCAGTAAAAGGTAAAATATAGTAACAAAAAAACAAAAACAAAAAAAAAAAAATCAAGTAAATATTGCAAACTGAAAAGGTGTATAGAAATATGTTAATGCAGCAGAAAGCTTGTTTTTCCCCCCCTTCAACCTACACCGCTATCTTACACATACTCCTTGTTGCACTTTTTCAAGTATTGTCCTCTAAAAACAAGTCCCAAATTCCCCTAATGCCTTGGATTTCACAACACATGGGAGAAAAGTCACTGGTGTCAACAGCCCAAAAAAAAAAAAAAAAAAAAAAATGCATTACATTAACTGGTCTGTCACTGGCAGCGACAGACCAAATGAACTTGATGGTTATAGATCAGTCATTACTGGACCTACCCCCAAGCCAAAAAAAGGCTAAGCACTTTGCAGACAAGATGCACTCAATTTGGAGACAGAGTGAACCATGCAAGGGTATGGGCCACACTGCATCTGTTTACCTCTTTCCCCCTCTGTGCCATACCCCCAACACAACCAGGCAGCCAAAAAGGTTTGTGCAGGGGAAAAAAAAAGAGTGCCTTGGAAGAAAGGTATAGAAAAGGGCAGGAGAGAAGTAAGTCCGCTTTAAAGGAACCCAGTCCAGTCATCTACAATTTTTTGGAGAAAGTACATCACCACCACCTAGGAGTCCTACGCATGGACCTCAGTGTGCTCGGAGCTGTACAAACGTAACTAAAAGCCAGTCCCTGCTGCAATGAACTTCCAATCTAAACACATGCAAAAGACCACCTTAGACAGCGATCATGGAAGACATGTACCAGAGAGGTAGGTAAGTTAGTCTGCATCTTCAAAAACAACAAGAAGTCCTGTGGCACTTTTTAGACTAACAGATATTTTGGAGCATAAGCTTTCCTGGGCAAAGACCCGCTTCGTCAGATGCATCTGACAAAGCGGGTCTTTGCCCACAAAAGCTTATGCTCCAAAATATCTGTTACGCTGTAAGGTTCCACAGGACTTCTTGTTGTTTATGGAGAGATGTTATACAAAGGCTCTGGGAATTACAAACAACTCGAGTGTTCTACCTCCTGCCTTGGGAGAAGACAGAAATGTTTATTTCTCAAAACTAAAACCAAAAAGCCACATGCCCAGCTCAAATCATGTTGCTTAATGTAAAGGTGCAATATGCAGTGCTCAGTTATTCTCTCTCTGCTTGGAAAAGCATGGCTGATACTGCCCCCTGGGTGGATCATCAGCAACGTTGCCTCCAATTTCTTCCATCCATGTGCAGAATAAATTTTGTTGTGTGGTGAGGCACATGCAGATGCACACCACTAATAAAAATATAGGCTGCCCACGGTGGGTGCTCTGATCATCTGGGTGGCACCTGATTCTCTCCTGGTTAGCCACACAAGCGCTCAGCTTACAGAGACACTGGTCATCAGCAGCTGAATTTGACCCTGTTAGCTGAGCGCTGCCCAGGAGAGATTCAGGTGCCACTGAGCTGATTAGCAGAGTACCACAGTGTGTGTTTCTATTGGTGCTGCACAGCCTCAGTGCACAGAACAAAATTTATCCTACCACAGCAAAAAAAGAAAAACTACAAGGAGCACTGTCTGGAACGTCTAGATTTTAAGTTGTGAGCCTCAACTGTCTGAGCTAAAAGATCTAGCTGTACCAGGCAAGCCTGTAGCAAGCTCAGCCACCACTGTCAGCGGCCCAGCCATCCAATGAATAGAGAGAGCCCCATGCTGCACCATGGGGGTCAGAACTGTACACTCCCGCTAGTGAGGAAATTCACTGAGGTTACAGGCTGAGTGGATTACACAAATATTTGCTGACTAAGTCACGCGGGAACTCAGGCAGGCCTGCCAATGGTTAGGGGGAGAGAAAGAGGGCAGTTGCCCCCAGGCCCAGCATCTCAAAGGGGTAGCAGTGGACCTCCAGGGCCCCTTTGAAATACCGTGGAGCTGTGCCATCATGCCATGCGCAGCAGGGGAGCAGGACTACTGTCCTAAGCCACCCCTTCGTGGGGCAAGAAGCTGGGCCCACAGCAGCTGTCGGCATCACTGAACTCAGCACCAGCTTTGCTTTACTCAGCTTACATGAGAATGGCTGGGAAAGGCACACGAGTTTTATTACTTGAAAAACAACACAAAACGAAAAGCAGTCATCGCACAATAGCACTTCCCTTCATCCACTTACAAACAGCCACATGGAACAAGTCTGACCCCAGTCCTCCACGACTGGTGACCAGGGAAGAGTCTCCAGCCCTGCTAGCGTTGTGAATGCCCAGTCTTGTGAAAGATACAGGAAATTCCACCTCTTCCCCCTTGACTTCAATCACCCTGGGAATCAGGAGGGCGGAAGAGGAGCCACCACCAAATCCTTGGCATCCACCACGCCACTGCCAGGCGAAGGCTTTGTGAGAAACCGGACAGGCTGGCTCAGATTTACAAAGCTGTCCAAGGGACTTAGACACCCGATTCCCCTTGCAGTTAACGGGAAGCAGGCATCCAGCGGCCCTGGACAGGTCTGGCAATCTAGCCTGTATATTTATTCTGGCAGGACGTGCTCTCTGCTGACCATTTTGCAATAACTGGTAAATATATTAGAATTTAATAATGCATGATCCAAAGCTCCACTTTTCAGTCAGCATGGAGGGGCTGGCGTGCGTGGGTGTTACTGCACACTCACCTTGCCCATGCCCAGATAGTGATCTCCCTGCTTACAAGGGGAGATGGGAGACTACCTACCCCGCAAGGAAGAACCCTGTATGCCCATTTGCACATGGAAATTCAAAGGAAGGCAAAAAAGTCAGCGGACAATCTGCTCACTGACAAGCAGCCAGGGTTTAAATAAAGCTCTGTCAGGTCACTCTGAACCAGCAGTGAAAGTAACTGAAAATACCTTACAAATATTGTCCTATAGCAACCCAGCTCCCGACCAGCTCTTTAAACAGCTTCCTGCTGGCTTCTGCCACAGCTCAGCCAGCTCTTCCTAAACTACAGACCAGCACGCACCCATTTACTTATACCCTTTCTACTCAATAGTCTCTTAAAAGCTTGAAATGAGCCGCTCTTTCCCGGCACATGCAGATGCACACAAACACCCTCTCCAGTCAGAATCGGCTCACAGTTTTGTAACTGAGCTGTCATCTTGGGTGTTGCATCCAGGTCCTCTGTGGAAGACATTACTGAATTTGAACTACAATCCTGCTGACATAACGACCTCCGCTTTGGGTTGATAGCATGTACAGAACCCAGGATATTCAGCACCAAAAGCCTGGGCCTCTACAGTTTGCACTAAAGGAGTAACTCATCATTAGCTTGCAGCAATAGTAGGCTTGTCCTTTGGGTAGGCCATCTAGTGGGGAAAAAACATTAGTCTTTTAAGTCAGCAGGTTACATTCCAGAGTGTTTGGATAGGTAATGGCAGGTGATTCAATCTGCTCCACCTGCTAGGACAATTCACAGCAAACAAGCGCTGGATCCTGATAGTAAGGGATTATCAAGAGATCCTGGAAACACCTGGGCACATAACATGACGGCCCTGAGTAGCCTTGCTGATGTCAAACTGCCACTGGAAACTTGTGTGCCTCTTTTTCATGCAATGCTGTGCCCACTTTCCAAGACAGACAAAGTAGTACCCAGACACTGAAAAAATACATAAGAAGCCAATAAAATATTACAATTATCAATCTGATCTCCCACTATTTCAAAATGAAGCAAAATCTGCATGTGTGCATGCACACACAGCGTATACTCCATTTACCCAAATAGCATGGGGGGCATAAATTTTATTCAGTTAATCGGGTGTTTGGATAACGAAGAGGGTGTTGAACCAGCTCTGCCTTGCAGTTAGAAACACCGGGACTCACTGCCGCAACTACACGTGCGTAATGGCAAGGCAATGGACGCCCTAGCACACAGGCTCCCCCAGCAGCTGCTCAGCTCTGAACAAGTCCAAAAGGTGGAGGGTAACATGAGCAAGGTAAGGCGTTGCCTTCCCAAAGCTGCCGAGGCTCCCCAGCCACCTGGAAAAGCTGGGGCTGTGGCATAGCAGACCAGCTCCTTGGCTGCCCTCCAGGTGGCCAGGAAGGATCAGGTTGGGGTCAGGTAGGGCTCAGTTCCACAGGAGGAGGTTGCTAAAGGGGCGGGGCCTCAGGTGGAAGAGGCGGGGCTGGGGCTTGCCTTCCCCAGCTGGGCTTTCGTCCACCACCAATCAGCATGCCCCAGCACTGGCTCCTGAAGGCGGCCTGAGCAGCAGAGAGGCCCTGCTAAAAAGCGAGGTGGGGACCTCGGTGCTGAAGTCCTCATGGCACGATAGGGGAAGATGGGCTGCATTGGCCAGGGCCTGATAGACAACATGGAGCAGACCAGAGGTGAGATGCGGGTGGGGGCTGTGCAGCTGGCCACAGGTGGATTGGGGTTGCATGTGACAGCTGGGAAGGGCAGTATACTGAGAGGCTGCGCTCAGGTTGCATTTATTTTGGGGACAGAGCTCCCTGGAGAGCTGTCAGGGAACAAGGAGGAGATTCCAGTAACACGAAGGAAGGGATAGAAGAGTTGAGAGAAAACAATAGTGCACCAAACAAATTCTTACAAATAAATGAACTGCTTGTATCCTTATTGTTAACATTGGCAATGAGAGAATTTGGTCTCTGCTCTCCCCTGTACTTACTGTTTCTTTGTAAGATTTTCAAGTTAGTAATGCCAAAATGCTCCATTATTGCAACATTCCTTTTGGATGTCAAAATTAATCTGATTTTTTTTAAAAACCAGGTAACAGCAACACCTGCAAAACTGTGTGTGTATTTCCCCCATCTCAGCATCAACTAGAGCCGTGGTGTCCAACATGCTAGCCACTAGCCACAGGTGGCTAGGTGACCAGCTGAGTGTGACTCGTGGCTTGAACAATAAATATATTTTCATCATAAATGTGGCTAGTTCACCATAGCGGTAGCCTCTACAGAACTGGGTGGCCGCCCTGGAAATAGGAGACTCAACATGTTAAAGCCCAGCATCAAGATTTGTTACAACAATGGTTGCAAATTGCCCTAATCATCACAAAAAGAATGGGATTACACATTATGGTGTAATCCACTAGAGACAGTTGCCTTGAGATCTGCTACACTCATTCTACAGTACAGGGAAAGAATTTGTCACCTGTTTCAGCTTGCCACTTCTTCCTCCATCCTGAATCTGTATCACAGGCAAGGGAGCTCAAAGGAAGGTACGTTTTCCTTAAACATATGTTTAATAAGAGAATCTCAAGGGGAGGAAAGACAAATTTAAAATAATAATGTACAGACACAATCATAATTGAGGTGCAGAAATAAGCTAAGTACACAGCCCGGCAAGGCATTCCACGTAACCCTCATGTTACCATATTCCATCTTAGCAGTAAACAGTAAATTCACTCTTTAACAACAGTCCAACAGGCAGGGCAGGTCAAAAGGCCTACTGAGCAGGGGTGAGGAAAGGACAGCCACATGTTATTTGTGATGGAGAACCAGGGGTATTTCAGGCTTCCACCAAAATCTTTCAACTACAATCACTTCAGGGAACAGAAAACTTCCGCTGATGAAAAGAGCTAATAAGGTACCACACATAACAAGAAACTGAACTACTGAGAAAACTCCTCACAAAGATAGGACACATTTCATTAAATGCCATTAATCTCTATGGACTCAAGCATCAACTAGTTAATTAGATTGAAGTACAGTTGAATTTTAACCCTGAACATTTAAGTGCTCCACTGGAATAAGTGAACTGATAAATTCCGTGTCAGTAATTCAAGAGCTAATTTAAAAAAAAACACAGATCAAAACAGGTTTTTATTTATAAAACATACAAAAGAATATTATGACAATATGAATATAAGTTCTTTTCTTTATTGCAACTAATTTACTATAGGTTTCCTTCCAAATTTTCAGCTTTGTTCTAAAAAGATGAAGAATCACAGACTGCTAAACAAAAATTTGAATCCATTGTTACAGAAGGCTGAATAAAAATCAGGACTAGATCAAGGCAAAATATGTTTATCTTTCCAGACCGGGTAGCTTCATGCTAAGAGTGGAAGCGTACCTACGTTCTATCATCCGCCCCATATCTTAGAGGTGTAGACTACCAAGGGGGGGGGGGGGAACAAAAAAGGCTTTCAAACAAAACCAAACCAAAATCACTTAGCAACAATGACCTGATTTTGCATTTACAGTGAGTGTGGAAAAACATTTTTGGCGACAATCAAAAATTAACCCAATCAGATCCACAATGCCCATTTGTCATTGTTTTTTGAGGAAGTCTTATGGGAAAGTTTATCATCTCCATTACAAGCTTTTGCAAACAATACTGAAAGCACAGACAGCCTTGGTAACAGAAGACAATTAGAAATTGAAAGCAGCTTTCAAAAACAAAAAGGCGCAAGGGGAGACATATTACAAAGCTAGACTATCTTCATAACTTAATTTCAAGACTTCTGCAGCTTTAAGGACGCACTGTGTGAAACGCACCACTTCCCCAACAACATAATCCCAAAGCTATCAAACCCTATATAAAACACCCAACTTTTTGCTTTGTACAAAAATAAACCAACCCTCCCTTTTGTCCCTAATTAGCACTAGCTACCTCTTAAGAAAGTAAAAGCACTCAGGGAAAGGTTCAAGAACATTGGTTTGGTTTGGCTTTAATTTCTGCATGTAGATGTGTTTTAAACTGCTATTACTCCTTTTCCCATACTCCTAGCCTACATCTATCTACCCAAGAGGCTTTTTCCAGCAAAACTGGGCTTTTGTCAGGAAAACCCGCAGAGCGTCTACACGTAAAATGCGCTTTGTTGACAGTTTGATGACAAAACCCGTACGTCCGCCAGCAGCGTTATACCTCTCCCCATTCAGATACAATGCCTCTCTTGACAGCATTCCATCGACAAAACAGCTATGTAGACGCTCCATGGCCCTTTTGTCAACAGACTGGGCTTCTGGTTCACCAGCCAGCCCTGTTTGCAGAGCTTCCAGTCAGCTGCTCATCGAGAGAGGGCCAGGCAGTCTGGCTGGTCTCTGTTGACAGAGGGGATTGCTCTTTCGATCTGCTTTTATGGGTAGATGCAATCTGTCGACAGAAGTTTTGCCAGGAAATCCCTTCCAACAGTGTCTTCTGTTAACAGAGGCTTCTTGGGTAGACATAGCCCCAGACTTGTTAAATTACACACAGTTTTTTCAGAAAGTGCAGAGAGATGCTGTGTAAAGTGCACTATTAAACTGCTCACCCTCAGGAGGGATTATGCACAATAAAAATATTAAGTTAACTTGTTTAGGCAGTCTCTCCCCAGCCAATTTCAACCACTATTCCCTTTTTGCTTGTGTCTTCAGCTTCCTAGCCTTCTCTGCCCTTCCCCCCCACTTCTTAATGAAAGGGTCACACTAACAGAATACAGAGGCACTCCAGGTTGATTTTAACATAGATTGATATTATATACTATTTGAATTAATTTTTTTTTTTGCAGTGGAGAGGCAAAGCAAGAGAGGAAAGTTAACAGCAGACATGCTGTTCCTGAATTAGACTTCCTAAAGTCAAGTTAACCACTTGCATACAAGAATGCAAAAAAATAATCTACTGCTTTTACTAAACATAGTTCTAAATAGTAAGAAGCATTTCAATTCCACAAACTGGTCCACCAGCATCAGTGGTACCCAGATATATTTCAGAGATAGCACATAGATGAGAGTATCCCTGCACATGGCTAAAGCGGCTGTCCTGATGTGGAAACTGACCACTACAACAAAGTATGCAGGATAAGCAGCAGGTCACTTCTCCAATCCAACTAGTAGGATAAGAGTCTTAAAGCTCTTTGTTCACCCTTCTTGCAAAAGCATACTCAATGTTCTAGCTTTATACCAATAAAAACCTCGTTACCCACCACTTACTACTGCCCAGACACATCTCAAAAGTTACACAAAAGAAAATCTCTGTCCTCATCTTTGCAATTTTTTCCCGCTTCCAGCAAAGCTGAAGAGTTCAAAGTTCAGCCTGAAATGAGTGAAAAAGCCTACACTTTAACCACACTCTCCTCATCAATAGTGTAGCAAGCTATGGAATAAAATCCTGTAATACTTGTAAGTAACACACCACTGCTTTCCCGTTACGATGAGAAAAAGCTAAGATCCTTCCAGCAGGCACAAATGACGAGGACTCTGAAAGGAGATGGTTAAACTGGAGACATGCAATATCGCACAAAGCAGCTCTCCTGTAGTTTCACAGCCATATGCTGATACCCTTAAGACGCCATGCGCTCCAGCTTTAAAAGCTTTCATTGCCAATCCCGTTTGAAACCTGAACTGCCTGGCAACAATGACTCTCTGTGCGCCTAAAATCCTATTATTGATCCTCCTCCTTACCTTAGGCTGTGCTCGTCGGGGAAATGCAACCTTAGGGTCAATCTGAGGGAAAAGAAAAAGGGAAAAACAACATGTTAATTTTTTCAAACCACTGCATTATGAATCCCTCATTTCTCAGGCTTAAAATTCAGTACTTTGGATCTCCTAGCGCAACTCAGGAGCTAACGGACTACGGTCAGATTTAGAGTGGAACTGAATTGATCTCGTCTGCAAGTGATCTATGGTGTATTCTGTACTACAACTTAGATACAATACAAGATGCTCTGTCCTACTTTTTTGGCTGCAGCCTTTCCATCCAGAGCTGAATGGGAAATATTATCTGTATATTCTGTAGATTATTTGGACACCAATTTGAATCAATTTTTATCTGCAAGCCTGGTCAGCTTTCAGCACATGCCCATTGGGGTTCTCAAAATAAATAAATACATAAACACTGGTGCAAATGATTTACTTTGTTAAAACAATTACAAAGATTACTCTTTATAATTGCATTCCTGACTGATTTGCTTTCCAGTTGCCATGAAAGAATGCAGGTGAGCAATAAAAGAAGAATCCTGGAAAGAACAGTCCGAAAAAAAAAAAACAAAAACCACCCACACCACAAGAAGAAACAACATTCTTAAAAGATTTATGCAGAATTTCTATGAAGGGGCTAACTAAAGTAATCTTAAAAGGGACACCTGACTGCCAGAGATATAAAAAGGAAAAAACATTTTTTTTCATTCCTTGGTATCTTATTTTTAGATACAATATTTAATGTTTAACTTCACAGGTCAAAAAAAGCACATCCCCAGTTCCACAAAAATTTTTAAGACAACTTTAAAATGAATAGCTTTAAATGACAACTGCTCCTGCCACTGAAGGTGTTAAAACAAAAACAAAAAATTCCACAAGCTTGTTGTAAATAATAAACTAGGTCTTGGTGCTGTTGAATTTCCCCCTTTTCTTTCAGCAGCATTTGCTCACAAACACATCCTCAATAAAAAGTTTTGAAAAAGGGACAACTTAAAGGGGAACAGCTGTGTGTATATAACAGAACTAACATTTAACAGGTTCCACTATCACTTTAAAAATATTAAAACTTAGATCTTGATTAGTTAAAGAATATTTTGAAACAAACTATTGTAAAGGAATATTAAATTCAGATTATTTTACGGATAAGGAGTTGGGGGGGGGGGGCGTGTTAAGCTAATGAGGAGAAGAGACCAACCCCCTCAAGGCCACTCTCTGCACCAGTAGTTTTATTCAACTAAAAATGTCAAAATTGTAAATGGGACAGTCATTTAGTACTCAATTTATAAATTAGTTTGTCCACAGGATATAGAGGTATTGTATGTTTTAAAACGTATGCCTGAGAAATGAGTGATTGTACATGCCACTTGATCATTCAACAGACATTTTAAAAGTCAATTCCTTTATCTAGAAAGCTAACCTTTTTCACTGAGATTATTGTCTACAAATATATTCAGCACCGACTAGGTACTCTTCTACCAGGGAAATACAACAGGTGTGGATTTTCCATTGAGATACCCGAAGGTAAAAACAACTACGCACATTTCTAGATGCAATAGTTGTTTGTTTTTAAAAGCAGATTACAAAAAAACAAAACAAAAAAAACTCCAATCACACCACAATGACATTCTTATAAAGTCTGGCACGAGCAAAAAGTTGCATCAGCCATCAAATTCTGAAGCTTACATGCTCAGTTCACAAACGTCAGTTCTCAAAGGAAAAGGGTCTTTACGTGACAATGAAAATGTTAGGTTCCAATAACTTAATTTTTCTTAGTGGAAAGTTTTTGGTAAAATGTCATTAGGATGTTTAAGGGAACACCACAATCAACATGGGAAATCCGTACCTTTTGCACATCCCTGTCAACTATTTAAACAACCAGCAAAACAAATCAAAAGTTCTACCAAAAAAAATTAGTTAGTTAGATACAATTCTACTTACTGTATCTACAAGTCCTCTAGGAAATGACTATAATACTATTTCTGATATGAATGGCCATTATTACCTAAACAAAGCTTTTAACGTAACTGTAAACAAGAGCGCCGTTTCCATGCCAATACCCAACCGATCTGATCTGCCTCCTGTGCTGAACGTTGAAACAGAATCAAATGCTAGGTTATGCTACAGAACAGTTACTATCATAGGTCTACAAATAAACGACTGAGTGAGAATTTGGTTGGTTTTACTTTTTGATATATGCTGTTGTTTTTATGGGCGGGTTTTATTTGTTTGTTCAAGTGGAATCAAATCACTGCAGCACAATAAAAGCTGGCATAAGTTTATTTTTCTCTATTTCTCTGCCCAAGAGCAAATTAAAATACATTCCGGGGACTAAACTCCTATGTAAGACTAGGGGGAGTTACATCATTATCAATAGTAATTTTGGGAAACCTTCTAGGCTGTTGCTTTTGTTTGTTTTGTTTTCTTTCATCTAGTTCAAAACATTTTGCCTGCCTTATCTTTTATCTCAACTTCATATTATTATATTATTTTATATATATAAAAACACAGTTGTACAGCACAAATCTAGTGCAAGTTTAATCTCAGAGTTCAGCTGAATCAGTTATCTTGCCATATCTGATTAAACCTAAAAATCAAATTATTAAGGAATGTGAAAGCATGAGCTACATGTTCAGACAAGTCCAGCAGAATTTGTTGGACAAATTAAAAAACACTACATTCCACCTGTTTCTGAAAGGGGCTTTTTATTTTTTAAATGTAATTTTAAAGAGGGAAACTATCATGCACTTATGTCTGGTTCACAGTCCTTCTGTTCTTTATTTAGACATATTCATCACAAAATAAGTCGTAACAGCATTAAAAACATAAACCCGCCAACCATTGTGCTCATGTTGAAAGAAAACATTTAAGATCCAAAACATGTACCATAAAAGACAGTTATGAACAACAAAAACACTGGACACACTTAGCAGATGTTCCACCAGGCAATTAAACCAATAAGATTCTTCCTTTCACAAAATTCTGTCCCTTTCTGACAAGCATGTACCAAAAGTAATAACGACCTTTACTACCGTTCTTTTTATGAAGTGTGCTGAGCATTATAATTGAAGCAAAGTAACAAGCTCCAAAAAACTCTACTTTTTGGAATGGCACTAACAGAAGAATTAAACTGAAGGCCTAGCTGCATAAACATCTAATGTCCATTCCCACAGCTAATACTGAAAACGCACTCTAGGCAAACCATTTCATCTACATACTAAAAAAAGCAAAAAAAAAAAGTTACAAATTGGCTGAATCTCCTGAGCATTTTCCCCCACGATCCACTGGGGATTTATTACAGTGTCATTTTTGCAACACTTTTCAATCTATTATTCATGCTTCTGTAGCACCTCTCCTCCAAACAGCCCAAAATGTGAGACTAACCTAGTGAAACAACAGCCTTCTCCCTACACCCTCAAAAAAAAAAAAGACAAAAAAACCTAATAATGCCTACTCAGAGAGGTAAGATTGGGAAGTCTTCAGAAATGTGTCTCACTCAAGGGTAAATCATCAACTCCAATCATAAGGTTTAAAAAAAAAATTAAGAAAAAGTTCCTGCCAAGAGTGGCCCCTATTTTTATTCATGGCTACTCACTCCCACAACAGTTAGCTTTCTTACTCTGTGACGCTGTTAATTGCACTATGAGGCGGGGCGGGGGGGGGATCATGCTCTGGATTTGTAGTTATGGGAAAAGAAGAAAAAAAAAGTTTTTAAAAAGTGACAGCTTTTCAAAATTCAAAGTGAAATCTGAAAAATGATCCAAACGAACATCTAGCTCAGGGACAGTTTTATGCTGAGTTAAAAAAAAAAAAAAACACACACACACACCACAACCAAAACAGCAGCTCCAGCTAACTAAACAAAAAGGAGACTGTCCCTTTAAATAAGCCCGTCACAGTCATAACATTGCAGGAAATAAAGGACACATTAAAACAACAACACAAACAACATACCGTCTTGGAATCTAATTCATGATGGGGCTGAGCTAATACTTTATCTACACTTGACGGATCAGCAAACGTAACGAAACCGAAGCCTCTGAAATGAGACAAAGAACAAGAGGGGGAAAAAGGGCACATAAGAGCGAGACAAAAAAAAAAAAGCCTACTAAAAACAAAAATAAATAAGAGTTTCTCCCTTTCCCCTTCTGCATCCTCCCCCAGGGAAAAAAAAAAGTCTCAGGTTCAAGAGGGAGGAGATTGTGTAGGTCTCTCCAATCCCACCTCCCTTTCACCTTTCAACCCCCTCTTCATGCTTTGTTTTGTGTTGGAGCACACAGTACTGGGATGTTGTCAGCACTGTCTTAGAGAGGGGAAACCAAAAGACACTTAAAAAACATACAACTGTGGGCAAAGTGTACACAGAAAAAATAGATACATCTGTATTTATTTGGCATGCTCTCTCCCTGCCCCAAATTAATCAAAGGGACTATTAAAATCACATGGGGCAAAGGAGTGGAAATCAAAGCCATCAGAATCAATAATCTTCAGTATTTTGCTTCGGGGATGAGAAAGAGTTCATTAAAAAATCATTTTCAACTCAAAAGGCATAGACACATTACTACTCCTGGGTACTTTTGCACAGATAATATATACACATATGTACACACATGGAAATAACTTTAAAACTTTGATTTTAAAACACATTACATTGAAAAGAAGAGGCGGTTTTACCTGGAACGTTTTGTGGTGGGGTCCCTCATGACCATACATTCTCTAATTTCTCCAAATTTGCTAAAATAGTCTCTAAGGCTATCTGTAGAGAGAACGAAAGACAGACGGGGGGGCGGGGAGGGGAGAGAAATAAAAGCAAATGCAAATCTGATCACTCAAGGAGTTTTTAAATTTGTGGTGGGATGGATGGGGGGTGTGTGGGGGGATGCATTTATTTTTAAAGGGCAGCGCGCGCGCACACAATTTAAGGTCGAATAGAGGACTCGACAAAGGATTTGCTGTTGGGGGGGGGAATAAAGATCTACAACCTTGTTCAGGAGAAGTATGTGTGTGGTGGGGGGGAACCCAATGGCGAGGGTAACAGCCCTGGGATAACAAAGGCAATACAGCAGCCGGGGTGGGGGTGGGCCCCCCACACGCACCCTGTCCCTTACCTGGTGAGGTTTGCCAGCTCAGGCCTCCAATAAACATTTTACTGGAAGAAAACATAACAGAGTTAAGCACAGATGTCAGATCGGCCATTTTGACGTGTAAGTTACAAAAGCTAAAAGGAAGAGAGAGCGTGAGAGAGGGCTGGGGGGAAGAGAGGAGGTGGGGAAGAAGGGAGGAGAAGAGAGGTGAGGGAGGGGGGCAGTTAAATGCAACCCACCCAAGGTGAGCAACTCAGGGCCAGGGGCACCAGCATGGCTCTGCCATGGGGGGCTCTCTCTCTTCTCTCCCCCGCCCGCCTCTTCTAGCCAAG
The DNA here is from genome assembly GCF_033958435.1 of Carettochelys insculpta. Taxonomy (NCBI): domain Eukaryota; kingdom Metazoa; phylum Chordata; order Testudines; family Carettochelyidae; genus Carettochelys; species Carettochelys insculpta. The sequence goes on from NC_134155.1 coordinate 10,235,027, forward strand.
GAAATAATATCAAGTGGGAACGCTGGAGGGGGGGGGGGGAGGTAACTTACCCAGGGTCGTGTTGGGAGTCGTTCGGGCTTCCAGAGGTAGCTTGGCTCCCATCTGCCTCCATGTCTGCAAAAACCCACAGTGATCCTGAGCAGCGCACAGCGAAAGCCCCTGAAGAAACCCCCACCACCCTCCCCCCCGCCCCTCTTTTTCCTTCTCCTACCAGAGAATATTACTGGAGAGAGGAGCCGGGGAAGCAGCCAGATCCGTCACACGTGGGATCAGCTTAGCTCAGCTCCTTCCCTCCCCCCCATCTACCATCCTCTCCTCCCTCCATCTCCTGCTCCCTCCTCCTTCTCTCCTCTCCCCTCCCCACCCCCCTTCCCCCGAACGCACGTGGGGCGGAGTTCTAGAACGTAATGTAACCCATTCTGAGGACGTCATGAGCCTCAGCCCCGCCCACCTCCCCAAACGCTCGCACGCTCTGTAACCGTGACCCTCTCCGGCGGGCTGGCGAGAAGGCGGATAACCTCGCTCGGTTGTACGCGTGGGCCCTGCTGCCTGCCAAGGGGGGAAAAATACAGGCGGAGATTTCCACCCCCCCGGGAGTTTGCAATAAATAAGAACCTCCTTGCAGCTAAAGCAAGCTGTCGTGGTGCCTTTGCTAATTGCAGTAGCACCCCCCACCCCCAAAACTGACCCCGGAGTCTCTGGTTTGAGACATTTTAGAAGAAGGAGACAGGCTTCCCCCCCTTTCCCCAAAGTGACAAAGGAGATTTAAAAACAGCGCACGGTAACAAAAAAGCAGCAGCCCTGTAGCACCTGAAAGACTAACCATTTTATTTATTAGGTCATGAGCTTTCCTGGATAAGACCCAGTTCCTCAGATTCAATCTGATGGGAAATTCAATCTGAGGAAGTGGGTCTTATCCACGAAAGCTCGTGGCCTAATAAATAAAATGGGTTGTGTTTAAGGTGCTAAAGGAGTGGGGGGTGGGGGTTTGTGAAGCTACAGACAGCTGTACGCTACCCTGGAAAATTAACCCTCTCAGGGTCGATCTTCCAAAATTTGATATCACACTTTGGGCAGGAGATGGATGGTAGGAGATAAATCACTTGATCATTGTCTTCTGTTCTCCTTCTCTGGGGCACTTGGCATTGGCCACTGTCGGCAGACGGGATACTGGGCTGGATGGACCTTTGGTCTGACCCAGTATGGCCACTCTTATGCTCTTATGTACTTCTATCACAAAATGGACCTGTCAAGGGTCACAGTCGACCCCTTTCCTCCTCATGACATGCCAGGAGTAAGGGAGGTGGATAGGAGAAACTCTACTGTCAACCTTCCCCTGGATAGATGGCCAAGTTAGCCGAGGGCAGATACGTCAATTGTAGCTACTCAGGTGCTGTAGCTAGAATTGCATATCTGCGGTCAACTTTCTTAGCCTAGCGCAGACATAGGATAAGACTACTTACTGTAACAAGATCTTTCAAGGCAAGCATCCCCTCCTTGCATCAGTTCCTGCAGTGCCTAGCACAATGGGACGGGATTTTGACCATTAATGAAACAAAAATAACACATCAGCATCACTTTAAATGACTCCCACCAGAGCTGAGGCTGTAATCTGTTCTCTTCAGAAGTCCCCATCTGCTCCGGTGACACTTTTGCTTTCAATGGCGAGCACACACACACACACACACACACACACACACACACAAATGAGAAAGATTTGGATGAGGGTTTTCTGCTGTTTACATCATCACCTTTTCTCTACTTCCCTTTAACACAGAATGTTACTGATCTGAGAGAAATAGCCAGGTGAGGAAGAGACGCATCACTTAAAAACAAAAAGGTTGCAGCATGTTCAAATAAGTTATATTTCATTGTCAAGTAAGAAGACATGAATCAGAAAACATCGTGCTGAATGTGTCTATGTGATCCATGGCCCTTATCTGTTCATGAAGCCAGAGAAAAGCATATGCATGTTTGCAGAATCAGGGTCTTCGTGCTAGACACACACATATGCAGAGGTAGTTTCTAACTTCTGTGCAGCAGAAATCTGCATGGAATTCAGAAATCAAAAGAAAGCATTGTCTAGCGATTTGATCACAAGGCTGGGAGTCTGGAGGTCTGGGTTCTTTTCCCTAGTTTGCCACAGTCTCGCTGCATGACCTTGTGCAAGCTATTTGACCTCTCTATGCGTCAGCTTCCTGCTCTGATGATGAGGAGAACAACAACTACCTCAAAAGGTATCATGTGCAGCCTAATTCAGACCTCTACCCAGGCACACCCACTTGTGTCTCCTGTGTCCAGATTTTACGCACATCATCAACATCAACCACCACCATGGGCTCAGCGCCTGTTGGTGTCTGATGCCTCCCTCGCTACTTCTTTTCATCTTTCCCTGTCCAGTGCAGGGTGGCTTAGTTTCTGTAGACGAGTACCACACCAATCTACTGTATCATCTACCCAGTATCTGTAGGGTCTGCTTCTCTTATTTGAACCGTTGCTTTGACAGACTCTGATGGAAAATGCTATAGAAATGCCAACTATTATCATAGTTACAGAAGGTTAAAGCAATCAGTTCCACCTAAAATGAAAAGAGCGTAATACAAATGCTGGCAATCGGCCCAACAGGGCAGCATTTTGTTTGAGTCACTGTAGCCTATGTTGTCAGAAATGTCCGTTGATCTGGAGTGCCTCAGTCTGTCTTAAAATGAGCACAGCATAATTGAAGTGTCTCAGAATCGGGAGACATTTGAAAATATATGCCTGCGAGTAGACAAATTTTAGACGTTTTGTTAACAATTATTTAGTAGCTATTTTTTAAAACATACGTTTCTACTGAGTTTCACCTAAACAGAGGTACTTAAGATGCTCTCTCACTGACAAAACAAAAGCCCCATCCTTCAGAGACTTATATGAATATCCTCAACTTTACACATTTTGAATAGTCAGTCTTGTTGACTCACTGAGTATGTATGTTTAAGCATCAGTCTTTGCAGCATCAGGAGCCAAAACTCACATTTCTGTATTAAAGAAACTATCAGTCTTTGCATTATGATATGGACTCATTTAAAACAAAATCAAACTTTTGATACTATAAGCTTTATATGGTACAATAAATCCTGAATTTTGCATATTTTCAATTCTTTCTTAAAATACATTTGTACTACTATATTTCTGCTCCCCTCATACTTTACAAGCAAGGGAAAATGGAGGCAGAGGGCGGGGGGAGTTGGACAGGAACAACTCCAAGTTGCTATTTTGCAAGCTAGGCATTGAAAAAGAAAATCAGCAAAACAAAGAAGCTGATTTGAACCCAGCGTTTTGCAGACTTTGTGCTGGGTAAGGAAACTTTTCAGTCAAAACACAGAGCTGTCAAGTGCACAGAGTAAACCTGTGGAGGACAGAGGAAAAATATTCCTTTTTCTGTAAGCGTCTTTCAGATTTTAGGTGTTCATAATAATCACAGGGAAGTTAGCTGACAGAAATGTAATTCTCAAGATGGCATTCCCCATTCAAACTTTCTGATTATGATGTCAAGATAAAAATCCTGTGACGAATTCTGCACTCAGGCATGAATACCTCCGGTGAAGCTAGTCATAACTGAGAAAATAATCTGGCCTCATATATTTAAGAAGCATCCCACCTGTGTTAACAATAGCATCATAGACAAACAAAAGTCAAATGGTTTGTAAGATATAGGGTGCATCTATGGAACTTGTTTCCTTTTTGCATTTTACTCTTCTTGGGTGATTGAAGTAGACTGGTCAGTTTCACTCTTAATAGTAATTTTCTCTTTCTGGGTCACCTGCACTAGCACAGCAGTCCTTTAGTAGCTAGAAACCTAAAGCTAATGGCTAAGCAGACCCCTATATTCCCTTTAATGGGAACAGGAACCAGGAGCACTTTTTATCTTCAAAGAACTTTACAAACATGAAAAGCTAGAATATCTGTTAGGGAGGGAAAAACCATATGGAGACAGAAAAGTATCCTGGCATTTTTATGGTATTTTCTCATCTGTTGGGGGGTCTCTCCCGTATGGAACTGGCACAGGGGTAGGTACACTAAGGCAGAGAGTCGCAGGAGTTAAGTTCATCCATTCAGAGGCCCTATGTCTCTGTCTCCCTTCCAGATGCTGCTTTACACTCCCCCTAATGGCTAGTGATTTTGTTGTATACCAGGGCACAGTGCATGCCTACAGGTGACACATGTCTGTCTGCTGTTGAATGCAGGGCTGTCCCAAGGAGGGTGGGGCCTGGGGCAAGCCCCCCACCCTGCCACACCACAGATTCCACCTCTCCCCAGCCCTGCCCCCTCCCATCCCACTGTTGCGTATTGCGTCTCCGCAGCAGTGCCACAGCAGAGGAGCTGGGCACAGTGGGCTGAGGAGGGCTGTCGAGCTCCTGCTGCCCATGTGGTGAGAAGGAGGGAGTGGAGGTGACCCCTGGTGCCACAGCGCTAGGCCCTCAGCCCCAGGTAAACCTCCATCCCTTCCCTCCTTTGGATGGTTGGGGCGGTCACTGTGGGGCCCTCAAAACAGCGGCATCAGGGACAGCCACCCGACCTCATCTGATGGATGGGATAGCTCTGAGTGAATGGTCACTTTATTTCAGACAAGGTTGCCCACACACCCCAGTCTGCTTCCTAGTCTTACCCTACTCAAAACACCATCCCCTGATATTACTGACCTCAAAAGCAACCCTTCAGTAACAAAGCCTGTTTTACTGATTAGAAAACTGAGCCAGGAGTTAGAAAATATGAGTTTTCCTTCCAACGCCGCTGCACAACCTCAGGCAAAGACACTTCCTTTCTCTGGGCCTCACCTTACCCCCGTGGCAAAAATGCAGCTGTTGATATTTCTCCTCCCTTGTGAAGCAATCCAGAGCTACAGTGAAAAGTGTCCACTAAGGTCTGGCCTACCCTACCATGGGCCATCGATCTAAGTTACTCAGCTTCCGCTAGGTGACTAACATAGTTGACGTCAATGTACTCAAATCTACTTAACGCGGTGTCTTCACCACTCAGTCAATAGCAGATGCTCTCCTCTCGACTCCACCTATGTTTCATGCTCTGGTGGAGTATTGGAGTCAACAGGAAAGTGCTTGGTGGTCAATTTATCATGTCTATACTAGACTCGATAAATCAACCCCCGCTGGATTGATCACTGCCCACAGACCCCATGGTTGGCATAGGCATGCCCTAAAAGCCATCCTCCCTCTTCCAAGCCCAAAATAATCTTCAGTGCCACCTCACTCTCTGACAGGGCATGGCACAGTGACACCACTTGGTCTGATAACTGAATGCCTACAGATGAGGGACAAATATATTCGTACCCATTGGACCTCTCAGTCGCATTTGAGAGCATTGATCCAAAAACAGGTGGCAGTGACCTGAAATGGTTTGATAGCTCTGTCCAACTGACCTGAATGGTTGGTGCCAGAAAATGTCCTTCTAGCTCCGGAGACTCCTCAGAGTCCCAAAAAGTTTACCCTCAGAGTCCCAGAAAGCTTTTTTTTCCTCCCCCCATTATCTCTGTAGCACCACTGGTGGAGATGGTGAGGCATCCACCACTGACATCAGTACTCAAACCGCACCTCAACTGCTCATGGCAACAAGCCCAAAATTCTTGACCAGTCCACGTGGCAGATAAGAACTACATAAACAAAGATATTTTCAAAAAGACTAGGTATGAAATTCCCACTGAAATTCAATAGGGTCTGGGAACCTTCACCTGCCTCTAAACTGTGTGTCTCATTTGAAGTGTCAGCCACAATAATGACAATGGTATAGCCACCCAGTGTCCTTGCGTGCATCAGATTTTGCATAATCTCTTCTCCATGAGGCTGCACCCTTAGAAGCTGCCACAGATGTCTGTTTTTCCATTATCACCAAACAGTATTACAACCATCACATTAATTTCCTGTTTGCGGGAGGATTCTTTCCCTACCAATTACAGGGCAGAACACAGGGGCACTGGGCTGGAATTCTAAGGCCCGTGTTATACAGGAAGTCAACCAGGATGATCAGATGGTCCATTCTGCCCTTAAAGTAACACCAATGCTATCCCATAATACCAGTTCCTGGTATGGGATTGTTTTCCCCTCTCACCTCCTGCTTATGTATTCTTGTTACTGAGTACAGATAAAGGTGAGAGAAAACCAGTGTTCCCTCCGTCCATGAGTGGAATAAAATTTGTTATGTTCGCCAGGGCATGCGTGGATGTACTCCACCAATAGAAACACATGCTGTTGGCTCTGGTTGCTCTGCTAATCAGCTGAGCGGAACCTGAATCTCCTCTGGGCATCTGCCCAAGTGCTCAGCTTAGCTGGAACACTAGGGAGAACCCTAATGCCTAAGTCTACACACATTTTTGTGCTGGTGTAAGACCAGGAAGGGGTACGATTTTGCTACTCATAATGATATCAGTTCAACTCCTACCATATCAGTTCAACTCCTACTGATACAACAGCTACCATGGACATGGTTGTATCAGTAGAAAAGGGCCTTACATCAGTCTATTGCATATTCACTTCCCACACAGGAATAACTACGACATTGACATAATCATCTGTAGAGTGATCGCATTGTGTCCGCACTTGGGAGTTGCACTGCTTTAACGATCCCATTCTGGTTAAAGCGATACAACTTGTGTAGCCCAGGCCTACGAAGATAAAAGGTTTAGATAAGGAAATCACTGTTAGGGATGCAGGGTTCTATTCTGCAGTCAAGCAAAACTCCCCCTGAAGTCAAAAGAGTCACAATACAATGCAAGCCAGGAAAATGCCAGGACTGGCATCACAGTGCCACTTCTGCCTATGTTTACACCACTTTAATAACTTTACAGAAGTGAATGGCGTTACTCCAGATTAACCCCTGCGTAAATGAGAGCAGAACCTTGCATCTGCGTGTATGAAATGAGTAACGTACGTACCCAGAGGGTGGAAGGTGAAGAGACAGCAGCAGGGACACCAGCTACAAGCAGCATGTTAGATAAATTGTCCCTTGCCTCTCGTTTAGGCTACGCCCATGTCACTCCCAACATTCTTGGGAAGAAATTCAGTTCCTCAATGAGGTGGTGCATATTACCCACAAAATCAAAGGCTTTGATTTGGTTCACACAGAATACCAATCCGGTTCCAATTGTACACGGTTTTAGCACTTCTTTGGTGTGGGCTACTTCCATTCATTTCCTAGCCATCGGTCACATCACTACTTACATCACTCACTTTGCCAGATTATGTCCTGCCCTGCACCCCTGCACAACTGCACCTACATCAGCCAGGGAACCATTTGACCCAGAAGGTGATGAGATCGGATATACACACACACCACTGCCCTCTTCTGGATGTGCTAAGGAAAAAAACCTGCTCATGCGTGCCGATCTCTGCCCTCTGCTGGAGGTCCTATGGAAACATTTGCTCGTGTGTGCATAACTAATTACCTTTGCTGGCTGAACTAATCAAGTTGCTCCTTTGCTCAGCTGGAAAAGCCTACATTTTTATAACTGATAGGCATATTCTCTCTAATCCTCACATTGGCTGTACCTGGTTAGAAGGCAGCCAGGGTGCCTGCTTGTATGCAGCCCGGGATTATTGTAACAGCACTTAGACAGTGTCCGTGACTGAATGAATTAACTCATCCAACCGAAGAAAGAGGAGCTAAATGAATCTGATATTAAAAGATTGAATTCAAAGAAGCCATGCAGATGTGTGTCCAAGTCATTGTGGAAACACTAAACTGAACCCTGGATTCTGTTTTTTTGCTCCATTCATCTCTCAAAGTGGGTTTTACCCACAAAAGCTCAGGACTTCATAAATCTGTTCATCTCTAAGGTGCCACAGGACTGCTTGTTATTTGTGAAGCTATGAACCACAAGGCTACCCCTCTGAGACTATAAAATGAACGATGTAAAGACAGTGTTCATCAGGGAGTCTACTACAACACATAGTTAAGTACAAAATTAAGACTAATGATTGGATGAGGGTGGAAAAAATACAATACTTAAACAAGTAAAAATATCCCCCCCAGGTGGAGAAAAAGGAAGATGCCTCCTCCTCATATATTCAGAACAGCCGACAGTGTAAGCAAGAAAAGTAAAAACAAATTTCATGTAATTCATCTTAATGCTTGTTTTCTTTAGCTGACAGCATACAGTGGTAATGGCACTAGCTAAGGCTGTGGGAAGCTAAAACTGATTTCCCGGCTCTGCCTCTAAGTGCCCATGTGTCTGTGGTCAGGTCACGTAATCTCTTTGTGCTTCAGTTTCCCGTTCAATAGCTGGAAACTAAAAGCAGATCAAGTCATACTGGAAATAAAAGAAAATAATATTGAGGCGTGGTTCAGCTCTGGGCCAGGCAACCATAGGAAGTGGTGAATTCGCCATCATTTGTTACCTTCAAGTCCAGAGTGGATACCTTTCTTGGTAGCCCAACATGAGGGGGGTCTTCTGGTGAGATTTAATGGCCTGCGATACATTCAGCAGGCCCAAAGTGTCCACAGGCCCTGGAGCAAGGTGGGAGAAAGGGCCAGCTCTGTGCCCAAAAGTGACAGGGCCAAGGGCAGAAGGGTGGGTCTTAGGGCAGTCAGACTTCAGAGCCTCATGGACTTTGGTGCTGTCCTCCCCACCCTCGCAGTCATGGGCAGCGGTATAGCAGCCCTGCTGCAGCACTTCAAATGGGCCCAGAGCTGAGGCCATTGCTGTACAAGTGAAGCTGATGGCCACCTCTGAAACACTGGGCCCTTGGGCAAATGCCCGATTGGGCAGGCCTGGATATGCTGAAATCAACCTAGATGATCTAGAGCTACCTTCTGGCTTAAAAAAAAAACAAAAAAAAACTAGGAACTCACAATTGCCTACCATGAGGTTAGAATGCAGCAAAACCTCCATTCGGGTGGTGGGGCTTGATATGGGGATAAATGGCTTGATATGGGGATAAATTAAGCAGAGGAGACTCCCCAGTGCACCTAAAAAGCCGAATGAATGGCCTTGGGCGCTTAAAGACCACTGTCACCTTCCTCCCTCCTGTCCCCTTCAGAGCTATTTTAAAGCAAACCCTTATCTCCTTACTGTGGAAAATTAAACTGCCTATCAGTGGGCCGGGCTCCCATCGCCAGCCCCCAGCTCCGGAGCATGCACTGCCTTGCTCAGTGTCTCAGGAAAAGGATAATTTTCTTAACAGAAGCCAGTAAACAAACAGAAACCCAGCTGCATCTCAGTCCTTACTTTCAGGTTTCTGCTCTGCCCTCTCAGGGGCTCTGGCAGGTTCCCAGCTCTGCTCTCTCTCTAGGGCAGCAGCCACACTAGGTAGCTTTGCCCCATGCGCCCCCACCAGAGGAGTTAGCTCCACTCCAGGATGGCCTTCCCTCCCCAGGGCATGGCCGGTCTCATTAACTCACCCTCCAACACTCACTAGCAAGTCTTTACAGAGCACCAGGTATAATCCCAGCCCTCCTTAATTGGCTAGATACACCTGCTCTGCTCCAGGGGCCCTGGGCGGGGTCTTCACAGAATGCCCAGCTAGTGTGTGACACTTTGGGTTCGTACTTGTATGTACCAGCAAAATTGACATCTGTTTGTCTGTCCAACATACTACAGGTTTCAAAGGGGTAGCCGAGTTAGTCTGTATCTTCGAAAACCACAAGACGTCCTGTGGCACCTTATAGACTAACAGATATTTTGGAGCATAAGCTTTCGCGGGCAAAGACCCATTTTGTCAGAGGCATGAGTGGGGGGGTTCCAGAGGAGGGCTTAAAGAGGGAGTCTTGGTCAAGGGGGGACCGGAGCTAACAAGGTCTAGTCAGTCAGGGTGGATGTAGCCCATTATCAGCAGTTAATGGGAGTTGTGATGTTGTACAGGTTGTACCGCTCTAGTCCAGCAACATCCATCATTGGGCATAATTTTAGTTAGCCAGATAACCACTTATCATGGGTGTAGCCAAGTTTCCTGCAGTCCTAGAAAGTCTGTTTCTATCCCCCCTCACCCCCCAGCTGTCAGTGTTCTGTGCTCTAATTTACCCCTAAATGTCTTCTAAGAGCCCAGTCAGCAGTGGAAGCATTGGTAATATGCTCGATGTTATTGACCTCCTGAGGGTCAATAAATTGTCTGGTTCCGCACTGGTCATGTCCTGCGGGTGACAGACTAGAGAGGCTTAACCTGTATATTCAATATGGCTTTTTCCCTTCCACTGCTAGATCTGTGTTTAGATGTTTGGTTATTCATCTTTAATTGGTGATGACGGCTACGTCTACACGTGAACGCTACATCGAAATAGCTTATTTCGATGTAGTGACATCGAAATAGGCTATTTCGATGAATAACGTCTACACGTCCTCCAGGGCTGGCAACATCGATGTTCAACATCGACGTTGCGCAGCACCACATCGAAATAGGCGCTGCGAGGGAACGTCTACACGCCACAGTAGCACACATCAAAATAAGGGTGCCAGGCACAGCTGCAGACAGGGTCACAGGGCGGACTCAACAGCAAGCCGCTCCCTTAAAGGGCCCCTCCCAGACACAGTTGCACTAAACAACACAAGATCCACAGAGCCAACAACTGGTTGTAGACCCTGTGCATGCAGCATGGATCCCCAGCTGCAGCAGCAGCAGCCAGAAGCCCTGGGCTAAGGGCTGCTGCACACGGTGACCATAGAGCCCCGCCGGGGCTGGAGAGAAAGCGTCTCTCAACCCCTCAGCTGATGGCCGCCATGGAGGACCCCGCAATTTCGATGTTGCGGGACGCGCAACGACTACACGGTCCCTACTTCGACGTTCAACGTCGAAGTAGGGCGCTATTCCTATCCCCTCATGGGGTTAGCGGCTTCGACGTCTCGCCGCTTAACGTCGATGTTAACATCAAAATAGCGCCCAACACGTGTAGCCGTGACGGGCGCTATTTCGAAGTTAGTGCCGCTACTTCGAAGTAGCGTGCATGTGTAGACACGGCTGACAAGTGCTATAGTACAGATGATCGATGAGTTTAAAAGCTCTTTTGTGTTTGTTTGGGTTACCATATAAAAAAGAGACATTCCCTCTCAGGGATCAGAGATGTAACGGTGGTATTCTGTATCTTCGAGAACAAGAAGAAATCCTGTGGCACCTTATAGACTAACAGATATTTTGGAGCATAAGCTTTTGTGGGCAAAGACCCGCTGCATCAGATGCATGAGCGGGGCCCCTCATGCATGAAGTGGGTCTTTGCCCACTAAAGCTTATGCTCCAAAATATGTGTTAGTCTATAAGGTGCCACAGGACTTCTCGTTCCCTCTCAGGGGTTTAGCTGGATCAGTACCTACCAGCTCACCTTGCGTTAATGTGTTATAGTATATATAGTACATGAATACAGCACAAGTATGTACATAGCCTGAGATAGATACGTTCCCCCTTGGGGTGTCCTTTTTTTTGGAAGGTCAAATATGGTAACCCTATATGTTTGTTTGCTCTTGGGTTTTTTTCCTCCCCATTAAAAACAACAGGTGGCAGTAAATGGTAGGGTTACGTGCAGATGTTCTGAGTGTCTCTGCTCTCTCATGGGCTGCCAAGGTGCATGGACAGTTCTCCGCCTTAACGATGCTGCATCTGGGGGTACAGAGCAGGGCTGGAGGAAGCATTTTAGTGCAGGAGTCAGGACTCCTGGGTTCTGTTCCCACAGCTTCCACAGAATTGGTTCTCAAACTTCGTTGCCATGGGACCCCCGTCCAACGAGAAAGATTTCTTCATGACCCCAGGCTGGGGGACCAAAGGCCAAGCCCCTCTACCCCACCGCTCTGAGCAAGGGGGACAAAGCCACGACCCCAGGATGGGGGGGCCTGCAACCTGAGCCCTGAGACGCAGGGCTGAAGCTCTCAGGCTTTGAATTCGACTCTGGGCAGTGAGGCTTAGTCTTCAGCCTCCAGCAAGTCTAAGCCAGCCCTGGCAGTGCCATTCAAACACAACTTGTGTTCCCTGTAAGCTGCAAAAACAATGAGAAGTCCTGTGGCAACCACTTTGTCTTTGCCCCCAGAAGCTTATACGTCACTAAATCTGTTAGTCTATAAGGCACCACAGGACTTCTCATTGTTTTTGTGGGTACAGACCAACATGGCTACCCCTTTGATCCCTGTAAGCTGAGCACTTGGGCAGCCACCCAGGAGAGATTCAGATGCTGCCCAGCTGATTAGCCGAGTGGCTAGAGTCACCAGCGTGTGTTTCTATCTGTGGTGCACATAAGAAAATGTATTCCACCCATGGATAGAAAAAAAATTAGAGGGAACACTGGTCGCAACCCAGTTTGGGGTTCCAACCCTCCATCTGAGAACCGCTGTTTGTTTGGCTTGCTGCATGACTTTCATAAAAAGCCATGTCACCTCTCTGCAGGTCCCTGTCCCAGATAGAGAGAAAAAGACTCAGCTATCTCACAGGGATGTCTGGAGGACTGTTAATTAGTTAAGACCCATGGATAACTCAAGGGCACCGTGTCAGTTCCTTAGACCTTATCTCTACAGGCCTTATAATTTGATTTGCACCACTGCTCTTAAGTACTAGTTAAACACAAGCGTGGCCCAAACAGGGTCAAACAGCCTTCGGCCAGCCGTCCTGGACGAGGGGAACCCAGGTTACGAGCAGCTTCAGATAAACAAGCTTGAACCGGATTAATACTTGGAGCCTTGTTCTCTGAGCAGCCTGGGTTAGATTCTGTTTCAGGCACGACTAAATGGCAGCTCCACTTTGGCACTGTTCAGTTGTAAGTCTTGTACGGAAACACCAGCTCTGAGGCCAGTACCCTGGAACCTCTTCAATGTGGCAGCCTGGGGAAATGGGCTCTGCTGGGTTATGCAATTTTCCACACCATGAGCATCAGCCACAGGGAAGAGCAAACAAAGGTGATCTTTGAGGGAGAGAGAGAGGGAGGAGGCAGGAGGGGGGTCTGGGTGGGAAGGGAGGGTGCAGGAGCGGGCTGGGGGTGGGCTGGCAGAGACTCGGCAGGAGGGCGGGTGCAGAAGCGCACTAGGAGCATGGGTGCAGGGTCTGGGCAGGAAGGCAGGATGCATGAGTTGGGTGAGGGTGCAGGGTCTGGGTAGAGGGAGGACTGCAGAAGCACCTTGGGGTGCGTGTCTAGGGTCTGGGAGGTCGGGAGGATGCAGAAGCAGAATGGGGTGGGCTTTGGGGGGGGGTCTGGATGGGAGGGAGGGTTCATGAGGAGGATGGGGGTGGGGCCCTTACCTGGCTCCCCACTTCCAGATGCACACTTGGCTCTGCACCCCCCGCCCCCACTGCTCCCAGGCACTGCCCCTGCTGCTGTGGAAGTGGCAAGGAAAAAGCTGCCAGACAGGCACCTGGCTGAGCTGCTGTTCCCCCAGCATGGTGAGGTGGAGCAGTAGCTCGCAAAGCCACTTCCTCCTCCCCCTGCCAGGGTCCAAACGACGGGTGTTCCTGGATCCTGGGCACCCAAATTAAGGAGATTCGCATGCAGTGTAGTGCAGCAGGGTGCACAGGAATTTAACTCTGACCCCTTTGGGGGCGGGGCACGTTGTGTGCCCCACCAAGACTGGAGGAACTCACTCCCACCCCCGCAGCTGGAGTTCTGTGTCCCCCCCCCAACAATTACTGGTGGGGGGGTCTGTGCCCCTGTTTGTGCACACCTCTGGTATAGCGCTAAGATGGCTACAGATGAACACGGTGCAGAGCATTAATCACGGTTGACACTTTGCCCAAGGCTGACAAAGACATGATGTTACAGCAAACGGGGCACCCTCAGGAATGAGGCAAATCCATGATCTCTAAACCCCCAAACTTTTAATGAAAATACAGCCCTCACCCAACAGCACCTGCCCCTCCAGAGCTGGAGATAGGCAGCACCACACAATAAAAAGGCACTTGGTTACGCAATCGGATACCCAACCTCCACTCTCAAACCACACTCCCTTGCAAATCCTCCTGCCAACAGCCACCAGTTTTATTCTTGTCTCCATGGCCTTTTAAGGTTCAGGCTGAAACTAAAATCCCTAAGATGCAATGGACTTCAGGACCCATCTAACCACCTGTGAAGTTGGCAGCTCTACTCAGTGGTAATATTCTCTCTCATTGCCTGAAGAAAAAAAGTTGGTGCATTAAATCCAATGACAAGGGAAGCCCCTGCTAGGAACACAACCCAAGCGCTGCGTTGCACACTGCTGAACTATAGGAAAGTTTATACCGGAGTATCTAATTACAAGTTTCCCCACAATCTCATGTCTACTCCAGGAAACTATTTTGAAATAACTAAAATTGAGTTAACTCCTGAAATAACTAATTCAAAATAGTGTGTCCACACCACTGCTATTTCTAAATAACTGTCTCAGAATAAGGTTACTCCTCCTGGCCCTGATCTACACTAGGAGCCAATTTAGAAATAAGGCCCATTATTTCAAAGTAACAGGCATGGTAGTGTGGATGCTGCGCTTGTTATTTTGAAACAAGGGACCTTATTCCAAAGGAGACTCCTAGTGTAGACCAGGGGTCTGTGTTTGACATTCCTGTGAACTTTGCAACTGGCATCCCCATTTTACACAGGGGAAATGGAGGGACAGGCTAGATCGGGGTCAGCAATCCCCAGCATGGGTGCCGAGAGTGGCATGTGAGCTGATTTTCATTGGCATGTGAGGCAGGAGCTCGACCCCACACCGCCACCCACTGCCTCCAGCAGCTTGCTCAAAGCCAGGCTGCCTGTGGATTACCAGAAGACCAGCTAATGCTACCAACCACCACCTGCACGGTAAAGCTCTTCAGCTTAATTTACTTATTCATGAAGCTGTTGTAAGTAGGACTATTAGTGACTTTAAAAAATACCATAGGCACTTGGACCAAAAGGTCACATTTCAGCACTCCACCTCAGAAAGGTTGCTGACTCCTGGACCAGATTAAGGGAACAATCCATAAAACCATGGAGGACCCAGATCCCACTGGCAATCAGTCGTACCTAAGGGTACATCTATACTACCCAGTAGATCAACCAGGTTAGGGTAGATCTTCTGGGGTTCGATTTTGCACCCCTAGTGGGGACAGGTGAAATTAAAAACGACCAGAGGTTGACCATTGTACTCCTCAATCTAGCAAGGCATAAGGGAGATCAACAGGAGAGTTTCTCCCGTCGACCTCCCTCAGTGAAGACAGCTAAGTAAATCAGTCATAGATAATTCAATTCCAGGTACACAATTGCCCTCAATTGATTATCTGTGATCGATATTAAGGTCTCATGTAAACCTGTCCTAAGTGCCTAAATTGCTTCTGAAAGTAGGATTTCCATGTGCCTGACTGGCAGTCCAGTGCTCTATCCAGGCTATCATCCCTATTGTATTCACAGTTACATCTGATGTTCGCTGTTCAAACCAATCTAACTCGAGCTGCCTGGGGGGTGAGACTTTCTCTTTCTGGTGCAAGAGTCATAGAGAATTCTGCCTTTGTGTTTTGTATGCTGTATAAATTCAACAATGTAATAAAAAGAGGTCTAAAGCTTCACTGAATAATTCATTTTCATGCATAAGAAAGAAATAATGACTTCCATTATATTCCATCTCTCACTTAGTAAGTTCTTGAGATTGATTGGCTGGTGGCTTTCAGAAATCCCTCATCACCAATACTGAGCTGTGGACTGGCTTGCCTGTTCTCATCTGCAGTTTCACCTGACAAATATTATTTAGCTACAGGTTGAACCTGGCACTCTCTGGTCCAGCCACATCTGTGGTCTGGGATGATTTTAGTTAGCCAAATGGCCATGGGCGTGGCCAAGTTTCCCATGGTCCTATAGAGTTTGTCAACAGCCACCAGTCCTGGCTTTCAGTGTTCTGTGCTGTTATTTAGCTCTAATTTACTCTCAGATGTCTCCTAAGAGCCCGTCAGCAGTGTAAGTGTTGGTAATGCTGCTAGACAATATTGACTGCCCACGGTTCAGCAAATTCTCTTATTTGGCACCAGAACTGAGCACTTGATGTACACTTAGCGCACTGGGCTCTTTTGAATATCCGGAACCAAATGCAGGTCCAAAGTACTTACAAAACTCTTCCCGTTTTGCTGGTTTTTCTCCTTTTGCCAGCTGCTAAATCACATTAAAAGACATTGTAAGTGAAACCAATTCTAACCTTTGTGGAGTTACATGAGATTTAGAACAACATAGTAAAGATCAGAATCTTCAGTGATTTGGGATGATTGTATAACCAGTTTTCCCTTGTAATTTTGGAAAGAACTGTCTGGATTGGGTGGTGGATAACAAGTTGGCAATTTGAAAGAATCCACAGACCTGATTTGTAGCTGATCGACACAAAGCCATGGCTCCAGTAAAGCCCACATTGACTTAAATTTGATGAGGATCTAACCCTCAATTTCTTTCTTATTTGGACACTGAAGTTTGTCCTTGTGGAAGATTTGAGATCACCGTGGTGGAAGAGTTCAGAATATGCCTAATGGATACTTTATCTTGACCTTATTAAAAATCAGGAATTCTGTTTTAATTGAGAAAAGAGTACTTTCAATTGTTTCACAAACAAGACTAAAATAAACAGTATCAGGACCATCTCTTAGAAGATAATGGTGTAGTGGGTGGGGAGACTCTGTGACGAGAGATTTCAAAGCCTGCTTTGTGTTCATCGCCTTTGAAATCAACAGACAGCCCTGGTAATTTTGTTTTTCAGAACGACAGTGCATAATTCTATTTACTACTTTCAGACAATTCTATATTTAAAAAAAAAACAAAAAAAACCCCCCACCTTTAAACAGATCCTCCAGCTTTTCTCAAATGTGTCATTTCTCCTCAAGGGAGGATTTCAGAATGCAGATCAATGAAATTCAAAAAACAAGGGAACAGAAGGGTTGTTTGTTTTGTAGTGTTGCTTCTTGGATCTTGCCCTCTGATTAGGTTGAGGTGACCGTCTCACAGTAGTGGGCGTTCGACCTTGAGGAGGGTTTCAGAAAGGTGGTGATGGTTTCTTACACATCCAGTTTACACCAGATGAGAATCTGGCCCCTTATATTAAGCTAAAAAATTTTGAGCAGCTATTGACTAAATTGAGAGGACCTCCTTTGCTTCGTGCCTTGTAATTAGAGCTGACCTATCTGAATGCAAAGTGCTGCTGTTCCAACAGGGTACAGTTTTATGTCCACCATGCGCCAGGGTAAGTGACTACAGAAGGTGCAGAGATGCTGGGTCAGTGGGTGAGACAGAGAGTGAATTTGTGATGTTGCAGCTAGACACAGCCCGGGATGCTAGACCTTTGCTTCTTGAAATATTTCCATGGCTACTGTAACCCACACACCTAGGTGTGGTTCACTGTCCCATGTAGTTGCACCTAGACCACATACACAGAGAAAGAATGAATGTCATTTATAGCCTTAGCTTCGAGCCAGCTGGCTTTTAGCTTGAACTGTAAAAGCTCCTGCACTAAGCTGCAGAGGTCCCAGATTCAAGTCTGCCTGTGGGTGGTTATACTACGACCAAGATTGCAGCAATAAGATGGCAAACGCAGACACACTGCCGGCATTATGAAGGTATGTTGTGAAGCACACAGAGCACTGAACTGGTTCCAATTCCTAGGTCTGCCATTGGCCTACTGAGTGAGTTTAGGCAAGCCATTTACCTGCCCCATGCCTCAGTTTCTCCATCTATAAAATGGGGGCAGTCTTACAGACCCCCCTTTAAATAGCACTTTGAGGACTTCCTGGTGAAAAAACACTATAAAACTAGTTGTTACTGTTATTACTTTAACCATTACCCTGTTAAGTTCTTGAGAACAAGGAGATGAAATGGTTTTCTAAACCTTAGACCACTAGAACTGTAAGAGACCTCAAGGAGGTCATCAAGTCCAGCCCCCTGCCCTCACAGTAGGACCAAACACCATCCAAGGTCTCTAGACCATCCCTCATCATCATCGTCATCAACAACCATGGGCTCAGCGCCCATTGGTGTCTGATGCCTCTCTCACTATTTCCTTCCATCTTTCCCTGTCCAATGCAGAGTGGCTTAGTTTCTGTAGACTAGCTCCGCACCACTCTACTATATTACCTACAGACCATCCCCGACAGGTATTTATGTAAAACCTGCTCTTAAATATCTTCAGTGATGGAAATTCCACAACCTCGCTAGGCAACTTGTTCCAGTGTTTAACCACCCAGACAGTGGAAGTTTTTCCTAATGTCCAACCTAAACCCCCCTTGCTGCAGTTTGCGCCCATTGCCTCTTGCCCTGTCCTCAGAGGCCAAGTAGAACGATTTTTTGTTCCTCCTCCTTTTAACACTTGTTTATGTGCTTGTAAATGGCTATCACTTCCCCTCCCATTCTTCTCATTTCTAAACTAAACAAGTCCTGTTCTTTCAGTCTTCCCTTATAGCTCATGTTCTCTAGACCTTTAATAGTTCTTGTTGCTCTTCCCTGGACCTTCTCCAATTTCTCCACATCTTTCTTGAAATGTGGTGTCCAGAACTGGACACACTACTCCAATTGAGGCCGAATCAGCGCAGAGTAGAGCAGAAGAGTAACTCCTCATGTCTTGCCTGGTCTATGGCCTCAGTACAATGAGACACTTAAACACATGGATGATCCCGCTGAAGGCATGTGCTTAAGTGAAGTGGAAGTTCATGCCCTCTATTAGCACACTCACAGTTGCTGCCATTGATGGATGTGTAATATTTCACCCAATTTATTTGCGAGAAGGCTTTACGTCAGGGGAGTCAAATTACCCTCCCCCCTCCAAAAAAGGGGCATACAAATACCTCTCTCTTTCACTTATCCACCTTGTTAATTAACATTAGCAAAGCTCTTTGAGAGCATCAGATGTTCCAAAAGTTTGAACAAATACAATTAGCTAAGGGCCTTCTATCTCAAGTTCTCCTCAAAAATCAACTAAGGCGACAATGGATTCACTGGAATTATTTTTCCATATTAATACTGATTTTTCTCTGGCGACCCATCCATTACAATGACAAAACTCTCCTGGAACACCCCCAAAATAAAGACAAATAGTGTTTGTACTCACCGCCTGGGTGATGTGTGCAGCATTGAAGATGTGTTCCCTTCTCCAGGGCACATTTATTTTCCCCCTACAGACAGCAAAAAAATAAGGCCTGGTAAACAAATGTTGCGGATACAACACAGCATTAATTCTGTGACCTTCTGCATCAAGTGACTAAGAATCTCAATCTCAATTATTCCTTTCATGATGGAATCTAAAATAGATACGGCAAATTTTACATTCTTGCTCCTACCCAGCCTGAGGAAGCTGGAATGAAATGAGCAAACCCAATCATTTGGTACTGAAGTCACATTCATTATCAACTTGATGTCATTCTAAAAATTGACTGCAAGTGAAGGCGCAAGCCTCCATAATGGCTTTTTGAAAAATATATGTGAGTGTTGGTACATACAGTATCGATAGAAATGCACCCACATTTATATGGGTAGATATATTTTTCATTTACAAGCCTGGAGGTGTATTAGGGAAGAAAAAAAATGAGACAGTCCCTAGCGGGCATCAGCTGTTTCCAACAGTCGGCTCAAGAGAGACATGAGACGGTCGGAAAGGTTCATAACCAAGAACAAACACTAAAATCAAGCAGTCCTGTAGCACCTCAAAGAGGACTGTGTGTTTTTTGTGAAGCTGCAGACTAACACGGTGACCTCTCTGTGACCAAGAACAAGGCTGTGAGGTTGTTGGGATCCTCACAATTACGCAAGATCGCCTTACATGATCTGTAAAGAGCTTCAGACATACCTCTCAAGCAAAAGTCCCACTATTTTTCCACCCATGTGGGGAATAAATTTTGCTATGTGCACCAAGCTGTGTGCAGATGTGCACCGCCCAGAAAAACACATGCTGTTGGCTGTGGGTAGCTGTGGACACTCTGCTAATCAGCTGGGTGGCATCTGAATATCTCCTGGGTGTCCACTCAAGCACTCAGCTTGCAGGGAATACTGCTCTCAAGCTGCCAGAGCCCAAAGGCAGGATAGTAGATGTGAGACACACCCAAAATAAGGGCTGCAAAAAAAAAAAAAAGCAATCAAGCAGAAAACTATAAATGGTGTAGGCACCATTCAGTTAGCATAAATCTCTCTCTAGATGCCTTGCTTCTTCGTTCTTTATTTAAGCAAATAATTGTCAACTGGGAAAGTGAGGGTGATACCATATTTGTGTAGAAAATGGGAAATCCTATAGAATCATAGAACACTAGAACTGGAAGGGACGTCAAGAGGTTATTGAGTTCAGTTCCCTGCCCTCTTGGCAGGACCAAACACCATCTAGCTCCTCCCTGATAGGTGTCTATCTAACCTGGTCTTAAATATCTCCAGCGATGGAAATTCCACTATCTCCCTAGGTAACTTATTCCAGTGTCTAACCACAGTGACAGTTAGGAAGTTTTTCCTAATGTCTAATCTAAACCTCCCTTGCTGCAGTTTAAGCCCATGGTTCCTTGTCCTATCCCCAGAGGCCAAGGAGGACAATTTTTGTCCCTCCTCCTTGTAACCCCCTTTGAGGTACTTGAAAACCGCTAAACTAGAACTAAAATGAGTTATGTTCCTGGAAATGAGAGGGTTGAGACTTATGGTGAGCCCGCGATATACATCCAGCCACATGGCTTCATCATCAGTATTCTCATTGGAAGGAATCAGGACCATGTGGGAATCAAGGTTAAACTCTCATCAAGCAGTAGGGAGGGACTCGGACTAAATTGTCTTTAGGAATTGGAATAATGGGAAATATCTTTCATCCTCCTTCAAGGGCTCTAAAATGACTGCTCTGGACTTTCCTGCGGACAGTGGCCCAACCTCAGGAAAATTCTCACTAGCAACTACAGGCCATACCACAGAAACACTAATCCTGGAACCTTTCTCTGCAACAAACCCCATTGCCAATGGCTCACATTCCCCTGTCTGATTTGACTGTTTTTTTCCTCTTTTGATAAGTACTGTTGATACTGGGCCATTTCCACCTTGCTGAATAGACCTTATCAGCTCTGGCCCTCCCCCTTTACTGGGACCCCACTCTTTAAATACCTGTCTGAAACCACCACCTTACTCATGCATCTGATGAAGCGGGTCTTTGCCCACGAAAGCTTATGCTCCAAAATGTCTGTTAGTCTATAAAGTGCCACAAGACTTTTTGTTGTTCTGTCCATATAGTTACACTAGAGACATCATCACTGGACCTAACCACGTCAGTCACACAATCCGGGGCTCATATTCCTACACTTCCCCTAATGTGATATACGCCATCATGTCCCAGCCATGCCCCTCTGCTATGTACATTGGCCAAACTGGAAAACCACTTTGCAAAGAATGAACAGACACATATCAGACGTTAGGAATCTGAATACACAGAACCCAGTAAGTGAGAGTTTCAAGTTGGCAGGACACGTTATTCAACGCTTGACGGTGTACATTTATAGACAAAGAGATTTTAACACTGGACTACAAGGGAGACATTGGAACTGGAATTTATTTTCAAGTTTGATACCTATCACCATGGACTCAACAAAGATATCCATTGTCTTACCCATTAAAAGGACAATTTCCGCACCTTTGATATTTGCAGTGATTGCAGGCATCCCACTCAACTTAATAAACACTGGCAGCAGTTTCTTTTCTCCTCCCTCCTCCCACTTCCTTCACCTCTATCAGTGTCCTCATTTGGTGTGCTCCTCATGGCAGGTACCACTTTTTCTACCTCTGCCCATTAACGCTGTATTTATCCTGGTAAAACTTTTTAAAATTTGAACCAGGCCTGAGTTTCACCTCCCATTGCTCTTATGCTGCTGTAAGACCCCTGGGCCTGATCCCCACTTGGTGTAAATCAGCACGGTCCCATTGAGCCAATTGCAGCTATGTCAATTTACACCACATTGGTTTTAGTGTAGTTGCTTCTTTGGCATAAGGGAGAGAAGAATCAAGCACCACAAGGATAGTCTGGAAATACTGGGACAATTAACCCCCCACCCCGCCACCCCTCAGCTAACACTGAGGGGTTAATAGAGTTCCACCACCTGGCATGAATTTGACTTCTCAACTTTTCTGTGTCACCACCCATGAGGCAGCAAACAAACAGAAAGGCTACAAAGAACCAGAGACAAGGAGGCACACACAGCCTCTGGCCATATTTTAAATTCCAGCATTATAAGTCAAACTGAAATGTGCCTGGTAAATGCAGCCATAACTAGATTAAAACCCCATAATTTAATTCTAACCACATCATTATAAAAATGTAGATTAGATAAGCAATAAGAGCTGCGGAGAGAAAAAAACCCAGTGTTTACCCACTCCAGCTACATTATCAGTGCTCTATTCATTGTACAATTCCAGCTCAGCACCCAAACTGGATAGCACAGCACTCACAAAACTTCATCTAGTTTCATGCTTTAAGAATTTCGGGTCTTTTCACTTCTGGATTTGGAGTGCGCCTTCACTACACTCCATTCCATCTAGGAGACCCAGGCTATGTCTATACTAGGTTAAGAAAGTCGACTGCAGATATGCAATTCGAGCTCCAGCAACTGTGTAGCTAAAATCGATGCACCTGCACTCAGCTGATTTGGCTGTCTCTGGGGGCAGCGGGGGGAGGTCAACCAGAGAGTTTCTTCCATCGACCTCCCTTACTCCTTGTGTCTCGCAAGTATTACAGGGTTGACTGCCACCTCGGAGAGGTTGATTTTTTTGTGGCTCTACTAGATGTGTGAAATCAAAGCCCAGACGTTCAACCCTGAGTGGGTCCATCTTCCAAGGTAGCATAGAGCTGCCCTTAAATCTAGCCTGTCACTCGGCCCCCACGCCAACTGGGCTTCAGAATGCATTGGCTACTAACGTAGGAGAATATCTATTATTTATGTATACTGTAACACCCCAAGTGGGCTGGCAATGTGGTTAGTTGCTTTACGTGTTGCATATTTATCTATCCTTTGCCTGTTACTTTCCCTCTTCCCAGTAGAATCTTGGAAAAATCCTTGTTCGTTATCTCAGGCATCCGTTACCTGTCGCCCATCATCACTGTATTTGAGCACGTCAGAAAGACTAAGGCCCAGATCCTCATAGGTAGCTGTTGTCATAACCAAAAAGGGTTGGATGCCTCAACACCTCTGAAGCTCTAGGCCTAAGTGATTTGACTAATGTCATACGGGAACTCTGTGGCAGAGCAGTGATATCAAAAAAGCCTCCCATGTGCCCTAACCACTGGACAATCTTTCCTCTCCTACCCATTGAATTTATCTTACATCATTATTTAAAAAAGTAATTTCCATTTCTCAGTTTTAAAACTTACGACTTTTACACTCTCATTGTCCCAGGACCCTGATCTCACTTAGATCTTTGAGTTAGCAAATTATTAACGCTTTTATTTCAAAGCCTGAGGTCTGCCATAAGGGTTAAAATTTCAGCGACAGATGATTGATCAAATTCTGAACAAATTCAAACCCTGATTTACTAGTGTATTTGGCTCCCTGAGATTATAAACAGGAGGTGGCAAAGAGCTTACTTTAACACTCCCCTGGGGCACTCTGTGATAAAAACAAACTGAGACTGACATTACAGAGTCTCTGCTATGTAAGGGAACCTGGAGACTTTCACCAAGATTCATTTCTTTCATATTGTTCTATGATACCAAATGGGAGAGGGAAATCAATTTCAAGAACGCCAAAAATTGACAGCTGTAATTTAAATATAAACAATTAGGCTATTGGGCACAACATATTTGTATCTTCTTGGCCAGAGTTCAGCTGGCATCATTAGAAGGTTTATTTCTTTTTCTTTTTAATAAGGAAATGGAAATAATGGTAACTTTTATTTTAAAGAGAAACTTATGAAAGGTAATTAAGTGCATTGCAAAACATGGTGATCCAAGACCAAAAACTAGATTCTCTGTGTACCTCTGCATTGACACGTGTAAGCCACGTACCTAGGTGTGGTTGACTGTCCCATGTAGTGGCACCTCGATCTCTTACACAGAGAAAGAACGAGTCTCCTCTCCAGCCTTAGCTGTAAAGCCTGAGCTCTTAGGCTTTTAGCTCAAACTATAGGGCAGAAATCAGCAATCCTTTTAAGGCAGAGTGTTGAAATTTGACCTTTTGACGTCTGTGGATGGTGTGAGTGCCAGTGATACTTTTTAAAGTCACTAATAGTCCTACTTACAACAGCTTCAGTAATAAATCAGTAAAGATGCAGAGCTTTACCGTTTAGGTGGTGGCTGGTAGTATTAGCTGGTCTTTTGGTAATCCACAGGCGGCCTTGGCTTTGAGCAAGCTCCTGGCTGCATGGAGGATGGCAGTGGGGCTGAGCTCCTGCCTCACTCGCCAATGAAGATCAGCTCACTTGCCACTCTTGGCACCGTGCCAGGGATTGCTGACCTGGGCTGTAGAAGCCCATTCACTAAGCTCCAGAGGTCACACATTTGAGGCTGCCCGTTGGCGGTTACATGAGCATCTGCGACAGAATGTGAATTGGGTTGGCATAATTTTAAGAGTAGACCAAGGCTGAATTTTTTTTTAAAAGGTGTAAATTAAAAACCGATGAAATTTGTGTGTTTGGACAAGCCATTAAAAATAGGTTAAAAGAAAAATTACTAAAAGCCACAAATCAAATTAAGAGAGAATTCGGCATTGCCAATGCTCAAGATTCGATTCCGAGTCTTGTGATATTTGGTGCTTTTGACAAAGCCCCGTTGCCTCGAGTCAAGTTACGAAGTGAGACTCTCAGGTGCCATTTTTAAAAGTCAGTTTCTGGTCCTTGCGGTTGCAGGGAGATGCTTAAAAATGCAAACGCCACAGGCTATGACACTTAGCCACAAATAAAGGGAATGCAAAGGACGTTTCAAAACATATCATTTTGACTCCTGATTCATGATTTTTGAACGCTTGCACTTGGCGATACAGGCTTTGCACCAGTTTAAGTCAATTGGCTTGAAAATCCTCAGATAAAACCAGTGCAACTCACGTGCATAGACTGACTAAGCATGCAGTGAATCTGCAGAAGATGCCACATGCTGTATCCTCCGGTTTTGCTTGGCTTCAAGTCTCCACATCATTCAAGATTCCTGGCTCCAGGCCTCTGGGATTCTCAGATGCCATCCCTCAGCTCAGCACCAGTGCTCTATCGGGGGGAAAACACGGAGGAAAAGTTTGAAAGTTTTGCAAAATAATAAAGGAAACGGCCAGTCTGCTGGACTTCTTCTTCTGGGCTGGGGCCATTTTCAAGTAATATATCATTAAAGCTCTGTTGCTCTGCTGATATATTAGCCCAGTGCCTCATTGAAGCAGGTCTGCTCTGATGATGCATCTCTCGTCTCACATAATGTCAGCCAATCACTATTGTAACGTCAGCCAGCAAGAACACATCCAGGACAGCCAGGACATTTTAATTTATTATTTTTAAAAGTTTTGGAAACTTTACCTTATTTATTTTTTCAGGCTTGGTGGATTTTTTTTTTCCCCTCCCCACACATGGTTAGGATCAGCAGTACAATTTTTGGAACTCCAGGGAAGGGCTGTTCTTTGCCTGGAAGACTTGGCAAGCATCACCATGTTGTGTTATTTAAAAGGTGGGGATGATCTTGGGAGCAGATTGAAGACAATGAAGGCCCGCTGGGGTGTCTTAAATTTTGTAGCATGAATACTGCCCTGGGGCTGGCCTCCTAGAAAGTGGAGGATCTCTGTTTATTCACAGACGAGGCGAGGCGTAATTTACAGCCACGCAAATGTCTCTTGACGTACTGCCTTGCCAGTGGAGACACGTGGTGCCGAGCAGGTCAGGCCAAATTTTTCAAAAATAGGAGCCTCGAATTAGGTGCCTAAATATGGCTTTTGGCACCTAAGCAGGTGGCCTCCTTTTCAAAAGTGCTGAGCAATGTTCCCTCTAATCCAGGGGTGGCCAATCCACGGCTCTTAAGCCACATGCAGCTCTTTGAGCCATTAAATACTGCGCCTCCTCAGCGCCATCTGCTGTGATTGCCTTCCGCTGCTCCGCGCCCATGCCCCAGTGCTTGGTGGGAGAAACGCATGGCGACAGCGGCCTCTCTGATGAGTCACCAGCATCGAGTTAGAGCTGGGGGGGATGCGGGGGGCCCCTGGCTCTGCGGGATGGGGATGGCATTGAGCCATGTATTCTATATTTACAGCTATGGTTATATGATATCCATATACAGATAGCTATAAATATAGAATACGTGGCTCTTTGCACTCTATCTATGGCTCTTCCTCCCCAACTGGCTGGCCACCCCTGCTCTAATCTTTTCAATCCCTGTGCAAACTTTTTCCATCCATGTACAGAATAAATTTTTATGCACAAATGTGCACCACCCGCAGGAACACAAACCAAGCTGTGGGTGCTCTGCTCATCAGCTGAGCGGCAATGGAAGCACAAGTGCTCAGCGTACAGGGAACTAAGCCTACCGTGGGACTGAAAGGGGAGCTGGGGGCAAGACTGCACTTTGGTCATTTAATCAGGACTCAGGTGCAAAACACACTTAACTACATACTTACCGATAAGCACATGAGTTGCCTCTGCTGATCAATACATTAAACAGGTGCATGACTAGCGTGGGGCCAACATGCCCGTTACCTAAATTTTCACTCGAGCCCACCCCAGGGTTACACTCATCTGTATTTTATCAAATGCCACTGTTGGATTCAAGGAAAAGGGGAACTCGCTTTCAAGCACACACTGCCATACACTCATGCCCTCCTGCACTCAGACACTTACACAGGTGAACTCAGGCAGGTGAAGACTTGCATAGGGACAGCGGAGGAAGCCATGGCATAGCAGGTCCAGCATGTGTGGCTGCAGTCATGAATCGGGGCAGCATGCTGATTGTATGACCCTGCCCCCCCCCCCATGTCAGCTTGGTATTCAGGAGAAGTCATTAGCATCCTTCCTGCAGAAATGGGGAGAGACCCAGGGCACCGGGCCTCCTCCTGCCTCCCCAGCCAGCAGAGACTAGATCCTGCAGAGTGGTGATGGCCAGAACAACATCCTTTGCATCCATTTTGTTAACACGTTTCAGTCCAATAGCTCTTGTCCTGTCCCACTGCCACAGGACTCTGTATGACCAAGAGTCATCAGCTAACTGCAGGTGGGACTTTGATCCTCTCTTGGGTGAAGCCTCCTCTCTTGGGTGGATTCTCCCCTTTCTTTTTCTTGGGTGGATTCTTTTGCAGGGCTCAGCTCCTATTATTTTCTGGTCAGCCAGGTACTGCTGGTAGCTGGTCTTGTAGACAGGCTGGCTTCCGGGACTGATTCCATTGCATACATACACACCTATGCCTACATACAGATTTAGGACTGTAACTTTAGGGGCCTAATTTTTCAATCTTGGCCCTATTTTCCCAGGCCTGTTCATTCATTGGTTTCTTTGCCAAGACTACCTAAGCCTGCCATTTGGTACCTGTCCACTCAGAACAATGTTGACCACCTGTTGCAGTGTGTCCATGTGTATCAATGAGTATCGGGGGAGCAGTTTGAAATTCACCCCCTGCAGAGCTGCCGCACAAAGTTTACACAGAACTTAAATCCTGCTTATATTCTTGGCACTGAGCCTCTGCACAAGCGTTCCCTGTAAGCTGAGCACTTGGGCAGCCACCCAGTTCAGGTGTCTCCCAGTTGATTAGCAGAGCGCCCACAGTAGATGGTATGTGTGTCTATTGGTGACGCACAATGGTGCACATAACAAAATTTATTCCACCCTTGGGTGGACAAAGAAATAGAGGGGAAGCTGTCCTTAGCTAGAGTGAATTTCACCCACAAGTGAAAAGTATTCATTCTTCCGCCTTGATCCAAACAGCTGCAGTCCTGGGGCAACCGGGAGAACACCTGAGACATTCACTTGCACTGGTCACCAAGGCACACAAGACCTGTGGCCTTATAACTTCCCCCTCTGAAAGTCACTGCTTTCCTCCGGGCTTTTAACGCTAGAAAGGTGCCATCCACTGAACTGCTCTCCCTTTGGTAATGTAGAAAGGACCTTCAATTATGAGTTAAACGGCAAAACAAGGATCTTGCCAAATCTAGTGGCTCACAAATTTCCTTTGTGACAATAAAGAACTGCTCCTGCCATGGAGCTCAGCGGGCAGGCTGCCCACACAAAGCCCCATTTGCTCCATGAGTCAGGTCCAGCTAAAGTGTTTGTGGGGTCCATAGTGGCATGCTGACAGTGGGGCCCGGCCAGTAGCTGGGTGGGGCCAAAGGCGGCAGGTGGACACCACAGCCCGGCCAATGAGTGGGGCACACAGTGATAGTGAGGCCGTGGCCACTGGGAGCGCGGAGCCTAGAAGGCCCAAGGCAGCACCATTGCCCTAAAGCCAGGCCTGGCGCCACTGCAGGTCTCTGCACCTGCATGCAGGGAAATTGTGAGTGAACAGAGACCAACGGACATACAGAGTTCCCAGCTTTGGCAGGACAGGCAGAGCTTGTTTTGGTGTACAGTAAATGGCTTTGTGTGGCAGCATGCTCGGCCTGCTCTTGAGCATAGCGCTCCGGCGGGCTCTAAAAGGCCTCAGATGGTCAACAAACATCACACCCCGTTTACTTGGGGCAAACTATTCATAACAGGGACACGCAGGCTGGAGAGGGAGAAGCCACCGATTCTGCAGGACCCAGAATGAACGACGTCCCGGGGGGAACGGACTCAGGCCAACTGCTCCACACAGGGGAGTCACCATCTGGAACCCTACACACTCAGGGCAACTGACTCCACGCCTCCAAAATGGAGCGGGGATCAGACATTAATGCCTGTAGCCCAGGAGCGCCTATCCCTAATCTCTGCCCCATAAGCAGGCCTCATTTCCCTAGTACAGGGAGACGTAGGACAGTCAGACAGCCAGTTACAGCTCATGTTCCTCTTTTCCCAGCCTGTCCCATACATCACACAACTGAGAAAGGTAACTAGCGCCTAATCTGTGGCCAGATCTACACTAGACATTGAAGTTGATTGTGGATAAGGCGATTCCAGATATGGCAATTGCGTGGCTAGAATCAACTTATCTATAATCGACTTACCTGGCTGTCCTTACAGAGGAAGGTCGATGGGAAAAACTTTCCCATCGACCTCCCTCAGTCCTTGTGATATTGAGGAGTACATAAGTCAGCTGCGGGCCTCTGATAGTTTGATTTTACGCATCCCTTCTAGGTGTGCGACATCGAAACCTGGAACATTGACCCTGACTGCGTTGTTCTTCTGCGTAATGAAGACATACCCTGTTAATCTTTTGACCAGCAGTAGATATTCTGTATGGGCCATTTCCAAATGGAATCTGTTTGGTGTGTGCCCCCTCAGGCCACCCGAAGTGGACAGAGTGGAGACTCTGGCTGTACCATTTTTAAGATGAGAGTCACAGCTTCTTGCCCCACCTGCTTCTTGGCTTGGGGAGAACCTTCATGCCGTCGCTGCTCACCCACGCTAAAGAAGAAGGTTTTTGACTCATGGCATCTTTTACTCCTTCTAAAGCCAAGTGAGATCCGAGTGCTTCCACGTTGTTAGCCAGACTCTCTACTCCTGAGCACCCTCTCATTTCTGACCCTTGGTGACACGGCTGCTTTGAATGGAGGACAGCATGTAAAAATGATTTGTATTGGCCTGACCCACCGCTATCACTCATCTCTCTGGAGGCTCCAAGGCCAGCGCTACTCTACCTTGCTGAAAAATAGTTTAATCACCTATGTGAAGGAAGCATTACAAACATATTGAGGTCTATGCAGGCATTGAGGCGTTTATGGGATTTCTTCATGTATCTATTATCAGGGTAAATAAGCTACAGCGAAGATACTGGATAGACTATTTTAAGTTCAATCTGTCCTGGAAATTTCACTTGAAAGATTAATAACAGGCAGCGAACCCCATCATGGTATTTTTGAGGCAAATCTCTGAACTTTCTCTCTCTCTTTACAACAAATGCATGAGCCACACCATTGCTATTGAATCAGCAGGATGGGGAAGCCAAGAAGTATTTGGTATAGCGATGTTAAGTGGTTAACTTGAGAGCGTATACTGGTAAGCAGGAGGCTTAGCAGTATGCTAACGGTTAACCGGCCCTTGATGGAAAACTCCAGCAGTGGCCAGCCATACCAGGACTGAGCAGCTGCGGCTGCGGATGGGGCTGCTGCAACTTGTGGTGGGACTTCATGACTGGGCTGGGGCCTGAATAGTGTTCTTGCTAATTTTTTTCCCATCCTTGCATGGAATAAACTTTATTATGTGCCCCATATGATTATGGTACAGATGTGCACCACTAGAGAAACACATGTTGCCCGCCAGGAGTGCTGTGCTCATCCACTCAGCAGCATTTGAATCTCTCCTGGGTGGCCACCCCAGCGCTCAGCTTACAGGGAACATTGGCGGCAGCCGCCACGCCCATAGTAAAATGGTGAACTGGAGAAGAGCTAGCATTCAACCTGTTAACCGTCTTAACATCCCTAATTTGGTAGATAACTAAAGGAAGGTTTGATGCACCTTTCCTGGTGGTGGAGGGATCACTCATCTCTCATCTCTATCCCATAACCCCTTTCGAGGGTCGTTGGGGCACTGCAGATGACTTCCTGATCAACTCACTCCACCTCATCCTGTCCTGTGCAGCTCTCTGTGACTCGCTCACATTCAGGTTTGGCCACTCTTTGATGTTATCTTCCCATCTCTTCTTTTGCCTGCCTTTCCTGCTACCACCCGGTACTGTGCCTTGCAAGATGGTCTTTGAAAGGCCTGATGATCTGATGATGTGGCCGTACCATCTGAGCTTGCACTTCTGCACCATAGTGAGCAGGTCGTCATGTGGGCCTATGTCTTACTTCTTCATTCATGACATGCTCAACATAAGAGATGCCCAAAAGCCTCCTATAGCATCTCATCTCCATGCTTTGGATCTTTTTCTGCAATTCTGCTGTAAGGGTCCACGTTTCGCAAGCGTACAAGAACACTGAGATGACCAGTGAGCGCATCAATCTTACTTTCAATCTCAGACTGATGTTCTTGTCCCTCCAGATGGCTTTAAGTTTTGTAAGCACTGCTGTTGTTTGCGCTGTTCTGGAGAGGACTTCTGGTCTGGACCCCTCATCTGACATGATTCCACCTATATACTTGAAGCTGGACGCATACTGAAGAGCTTGTCCATTCCCCATTATATCCCTACTGATGCCATTGGTGTTATTGGTCATCAGTTTTGTCTTTTCTGCATTTATCTCCATTCCACAGGCTTTCGAGGTGGTATCCAGCCATTCTACCAAGCTGGCAAGTTCCTCTTCTCCTCCAGCTAATCCATCTATATCGTCAGCGAAGTGAAGGTTGGTGATTATTCTGCCCCCTATGCTGACAGTTCCTTCATGGTCTTCCAAGGCGTCAATCATGATGCGCTCCAGAAAGATGTTGAAAAGCGTGGGGTAGAGCAGACAACCCTGACAGACGCCCACTGTCATTCTGAACCAGCTTCCAATGGTACTGTTGTGGAAAACTGCACTGGTGGCATTGTCATACAGGTGTTCAACAACTCGGACAAGGTTGGGGCTGATGTTGTACTTTCTCATGGTGGCCCATAATGCTGCCTGCCAAACTCTGTCAAAGGCCTTTTTGAAGTCCACAAAAACATGGTACAGGTGCTGTTGGTGCTGCAGATATTTCCCTAAAAGCTAAGGAGGAGGGATGCTTCCCGGATTCTTTCTACACTCTAATCCCTTCTGGTACCATTGAGCGGGGGGCTGTGCCACACAGGGATGAAAGGAATTTAAAAATGCCTTGTAGAGATTGTCCTGTTGCAACCTGGGCCTCGGCCAGCTCTTTAAACAGCTCCCTGCTGGCTTTTGCCACAGCTCAACCTGCTCTTGCTGGACCTGCACACTAGGGCACATGCGCTTACTTTCACTTTTGGTGTCATGGTAAAATAAAAGCAATTGTTTCACCTGACCAGACCACCGGCCCAGCTAGTGTATTGTGCAGTCTCCAGCGGCAACCGGTGCAGAAGAAGGCAGGAGAAACCCTGCAACAGGTGCTAATGGGATGACCTGTCCACAGAGAATCTTTCTTCTTGACCCATGTTTACGTAGAGGGCGGAACCTGAGGGTCCATATCCTTTCCGAATGGCTTGCCCCACTTTAATCCTTACTGCAGTAGCCCAGATAGTCTCTTGCTTCTGTACACTTCCCATCCTTGACAGAATCCTGCTGAGCTCTTGCCTTCAACGGCTTCTTGGGGCTACAAACCCCACCATAAAAAACCTGACAGAGGCCATCTTTCCATTCGCACTCCTTCTAGTCTATGGCAACCACGGCTTGGTGGCTGTTGAGAAATGGGGCTTTTGCTTGGCTTGATCCACTCCAGATATTTCCTGTCAGAAGGTCCACCTAACCTTCTCACAGGGCCCATAGGTTCTAGGAGGGCATTGGAGCATGGTGTTCTCACTTGAAAGGGTGGACTCACTCCTCCCAGTAACTCCTCATCTCACCTGAATGATAGGTCTTTTTCTAGGGAAAGGGAAAGCCTGTCTTTCTGCAGGGTTGGTAGTATCTTCCCAGCCTTGTTATAACCATCAGTCATAATGGGTGTTGCCCCTTTGTTGGCCTAAGGGTGGGTCTGACAGCATTCTGTGGCCTAAAAGTTAGGATTTGGGAATAAATGGTTTTAAGGTTCTCAATGACACAACACACACACACACACACACACACACACACACACACAACCTAACAAATCCTAACACAATCTGACAATCACCCACATGAGAATCCCACAAACAACCTGGCTGCAAAGGCCAATTGCAAAGAGGTGGATGAACTGAGAGAGTCTCCTAGAAACAGACCACCCATGAGAGGTAGTGTGTCCAATAGAGCGGGCACTGGATTGGGAGTCAGGAGGCCTGGCTTCTGCTAGGGGCACTTACTTGTTACCTGACACTGGGGAAGTCCTTTTTCCCCCTCTCATCCTGCGTCTGTCTTGTCTATTGAGGCTCTAAGCTATTTGGGACAGGGACTGTTTCTTGTTCTGTTTGTACAGCGCCGAGCACAAGGAGACTTTTAGACACTAATAAGAATAATAATTCTCTCGTGGCAAAGAACCAGAAACCCATTATGGGCCATTTGTGTTCGAACGATTCTGATGACCACTCTGCCATCTCCAACCAAGATGGCCCTGATGATCAGGGCTGACAGCCCATCATTCTAGCTGAAGCCAGCATGAGTTGCAGATGTCGGCACTGCTGAAAACAGAGGACTTTTCTCTACCAAACAATTTTAATAGAGAAAAGTTTTTAAAAAACAAATTCCCCAGTTCCACCCTTTTTGTGGCCTTCTCTGCTGCAGTAGTTGATACAGATGCAAAGCTGATGACTCAGATCTATAGCAAGGCAAAAATTTAACCTTCATGTCCCCACCAAAAAATAAAACGTAGACAAGAACTCCAGCCCACAGGTAGCTGAGAAATAAATAAGCAGACAAACTTGATCAGAGTTTCATCTGGCCTTATTGCAGCTTTGCTGCTCTTTGTCAGGGACTTTTCCCAAGCAACACTGGAGAGATTATCTTGTCTGGATGTTATGAAGTTGTTAATCCCTTCCGCAAGTGGAGGGGAGCCAGCGATTCAGATGAGGCCAGAAGTGCAAATATGGGGACGGCTACTTCCACCAGCCTCTCCAGCCCACCCGCCCTCAGACCTTCCGCTGAGGCTCTGCAGGAAGCCAGAGCCATCTTTAGGGACAAAAAGGTAGGTGCAGTTCTGCCCCATCAAGCGGTTCCTTGCCCACCACAGGCAAATGGGGCAAACCTGAGCAAGTTACTGCAGAGGGAAGGCTGCCTCTGCTTTCTCCCACACCAGCCCCATGCCATCGACTCTAGGGCAGGCTAGTGTCCATTTACAGGGGCAAGTGACAGGCCATTCAGACTCAGCATCTGCGGTAACTTGTGGCATGCCTCTGGCTCAAGGAACAATGGCCTCCCTGCATCTCTTCCGCTAAGTCAGGGTGCATGAAATTTTGTAAGGGGGAGCACAGCACGATTGGCTGCTGGGGCTCAGACTCATCCATCTCCTTAAAAATGTCAAAATCTGTTACTATTTTTATGTCTGTTCTCATGTTGATAAATCCATTAATAAAGTTTCTACTTTCTGCAGTTTATTTTCTTACACATGCCAGAAGGTTTCGTTTTGGTTTTTTTTTTGTTTTCCATATGGTTTGGATAACAGACAGGTTTTTTTTGAGGGGGGGGAGCTGCAACTTGCAGGAATGAAAAGCAGGGGGGGCTCCTGTGCAAAGTTTGCTCACCTCTGCCCTGGATCAGTCGTAGCTGGGGAATCCCTTGGCAGGAACTTCAAGGGCAGGTGTTCCGGGGTGGGTGGAAAGCGAGTCATGCATAGATATGGGGCTCCTGCCTAGACTGCCCTTGTCTCCTGCAGAGCCACGGTGGATCTCAGGGTTTTGCCAATGGAATGGAAGTCGCACTGGGGAAACGCAAAGGCACACAGGACGCACGAGTGCAAATGCTCCATGATGCGCCAGTGCAGAAGAAACTGACTCTTCAGTTGTCCTGGGCTTCCTGCTGAAACTGCGGTTCCCACTCCCTTTGGGCGACAGTACCAGCCTATCCACAGGCAAACCCACTCCACTGTGCGTCTGCCCACCCTGCTGCCCTGTATCTTTGTCTTGCGCTCGCAGGACGTTGTGTGCACCGTGGCAGCAGTGGGGCCCGACCCAAGGACTCTTTCAGCAGAGCTTGTCTACGCACAGAGTTCTTCCATAATAGCTGTGTCAGAACAATGCCTTGGGTGGACGGTCTGCCTTTGAAATAAGATTGTCTGGCTCTGAATTAATTTAAGCCACTTGGGGAGTGTGAAAGGTTCCCAGGAGTGGGACAGGAGCGGAAGTAAACTCCAGGAGCTTCATGGGAGTTCGAAAGGCCAAGAGGTACAGCTCAAAGGCAGGCAAGGGGGGGCATCATTAGTATGCTAACGGGGATGACCCGTTCTGGCTTTTAATGAGCACAAGCAAACCCATCCTGTACCTCACGCTGGTTCCTTTGTTGCTTCTTGGAAGAAAAAAAAAAAAAAAAAGAGGAAAGGTATTTTTAGAAGAGGAAAAGGCCACTGTTTAATGTCACTTTGCTAAGTGGGCTCGCTCAGTCCCAGAGCTCCCTGCAGTAAACACAGGTTGAAGGCACAGGCGGAAACACACCTTGTTTTCTGAATCACTTTTACAAATAAACTCAGCATGTCAGGGGCCAGAGGCCTTTTCCTTTTCAGCACAAGGCCTCCCTAAACTCACACAGCTTCTCCCTTCCTGCTGGTGTTTCAGAGCAGGGCCCCAGTAATGAGAAATAAAAAACAGTGACAAGCTAAATGCCTCCCTTCAGCCAAAGACACTTTGAAATTTGAGAGTCAACACATTACAGATGGGGAAACTGAGGTATTTGGCAGCAAAGTGGCTTGCCCAAGATTCTGGAGTGAGCCAGTGGCAGAGCCAGCAATCCAAGCCAGCTATCCCAGTTGCTGCCCCAGGGTCTTATGCATTGGACCGTCCTGCGCCTTTGCACACAGACGAAGACAGCTTTGATAACCAGGCAGATAGAATCTGGTTAGATTTAGTTCCTACCATCTTGTAAGGTGATATTTCCAAAGGTACCTCCACTATGGACCATATCCATGTATCACGGACCAGGCAAGACTCTCCAAATGCCCAATCCACAGCAAGTGCCAATCTGTGAGTGCTGCCAACCAAGGGATTTACTGGTTCATGCTTTAGTTTGAGAGGTTTCAGGTTCAAATCTCCAATGAAAAATAAAGACAGTGATCATTATACAACAACAGAGTAATTATGGAATGCATCCCTTTTCCAGGCTGTCACCCTCCCTGATCAAGGAGAGTTGCTGTAGAAACAACAACTCACTTTTCTTCTTCTCCGAGAAAGAAAAAAGCAGAGAGGGCCTAGTCTACCTGGGAAAGTTGCACTGGTTTCACTAAAGCTGTCATTGTTAACTGGCATAATAAAACAGCTGTAAACTCCTGTGTGGACATCCCTAGCCTGGATCTTCACTGCAGAACTTGGCATATACTTTTTACATCCAGATAGTAACCTTTGCAGATTTTTACCTTGATGTAGCAGTCCTTGCAACCTCAAGGTGCAGGAGATGGAGTTACCTCAACTAAGAGGCATCATAATAAAAGCTCATCTGCACGTTGTCTCAGGCTTTTATGTGAGTTGGCTGTCAGGACACAACCCCGCCTTTTTGCAGTGAAGACCCGTGTTTCTTAAACTGGTTCTGCAGAACGCTATTGTTCTGCGCGCCACAAGCACGTGGAAAAATAGCCTGCTGGTATAGATTTTCTGTTATTAAAAACCAAATACAATGTTACTTCAGTGTTATGATACCAGATTAAATGACGTATTGTTTTTGCTGTATAAGTTGCTGTTTGGGGTTGGTTTGTTTGTTTTTTTTGTTTCCGGTCGGGCAATTTTTTAGAGAAAATTTTCATAGGTGTTCTGCATAAACAAATATTGTTTTGTGTTCGGTGGTGTCAAAATGTTTAAGAAACACTGGTGAAGACAATTCCTTATTTTGGGGGCAAACTGTCTATTTCTGTTCCACTCAAACCGATTTCTAATCGAACATGAACTAAACCAAATTAAGCCTGGCTTACATAGAGATCAGTGTGCCAACATGGAGCCTTGCAAAGGTTTGGCCAGTTCACATTTAAAAAAAAAAATTCACACCTTATGTTAACCAGGGCAATTTCCTCCTGCTGCCAAGCCTGGCACATTGTTAATGCCTTTCAGCTCTGCTGTGGTTCTCTCGGATACCAAAGAGGAAGCAAACTCTTGAATCATGTTAGTAAGCTTGCGGCCCACAGACAAAAAAAATCAGCTTGTTGTTCCTTTCCTACAATGATAAGGGCGGAGGGGGAAGGGGAGAAAACAAGTGATCTTCTATTTGCCCATCCAAGAAATGCCACTCACCCCAGGCAAAATGGATTTTGCAGGGCTGGGGAAATGCAAACGGCACCCCATACTGAGGCAAACTGACTGGCCACTCGGCAGATTTATGTTTTTCAAATGGTAATTACTTCTTTTCAGCAGCGAGTGATGTGTCCGTTATGACCGGCAAAGATTTTGCTATTTTGACGCCAGGAAATCTACAAGTCAAAGTTAAGGGAATGACAGCACAAAGCAGCCAATATTAAAAAATCGCAATCTGGCAAGCCGCAGCAGCCTGTGATTTCGGGGAGAGCTGGATTGCCAATCATTTTTATACCTCTGTGCTTTAAATAGCAATAATGTGTTGAATGGGAAATGGACTGTGTTGATGTGGTTTTGCACCACGCCATTAAAATACAAGCGTCGGAATACATATTACACTTTTGTGATTCTTTGGAGACATTGTTGAGGGAAAAGGTAAACTTAAATGGATAATGGGGGTTGGGGGATTAAAAAGCCAAGAACAGGAGGGAACTGTCTCTGCAGTGTCAGACTTATAAAAAGCAACCAGGAGAGAATGTTGCAGACTGGGTGTTTTTAGAGAAAAGTGCAATTATTTCAAATTCATTGATTTATTGGAGGGAAGGTAGTCTGAAGAATATTTTTCCCTGCCCCATCCCACTTGTTTCAAGCTTGGGCTGTGCCAGACAGACAGTAACCCAAATGAGAGATGGAAGACAAACTGAGCCCCATTGCTAGCTGAATGGAAGATTCCCCCTCTCCCAGCAGCATGCAGTAATAAATAGCAGAGCTGTGCTTTTAGATCACATTTGTTATCTGGGAATCTCAAAGCATTTCACCCCAAAAACAGGTCAGCATCATTATGCCCATTTTAGAGATGGGGGCACTGAGGTAAAGTGCCTTGTCCAAAGTCACACACTGGGTGAGCGCCAGAACTGAGACTTGAATCCAAAGTCCTTTGACTGCCTGTACAGTGCCCAGTTTAGTGGGCTGTGCGGCAGGCTCTTCCCAATGGTTTTTATGCCTTCTTTGGAGCCTTCTGCCATGACTGCTGTTAATGTCAAGATGCAGAACTATGTGGGTCACTGGCTTGTTTTACAATATAGCTCTTAATTCCAACACCCTCCCACACCAGCTATCTAACAGTCAGTGCTATTTTAGTGCCGGTCCGGAGTGCTGGCACCTTGGCAGCCCCAGCCATGGAATTGGCTAGGTGGAGGGGGTGGGGTGGCACTGCTAACAGTCCTTACTGCAGCTGGATGGTCATCCATCCTCTCTCTACAGAATGTATTGCCTCCATAACACAAATCCTTTGCTGGGAGAGCCCTGAATGCAGCTTAGACAAGGGAGCTCTCCTGCGGACCCAATGGACAGTCAGTTTCCAAGGCTACTTCTGCTGAATAGTTCTGAATAAGCTATGCCGGAATAGCGTATTTCAACATAGTGCAGCTACACATAAAATGGATTTCGAAATAGCACTCGGCAACTTCCAAAACAAAGCGTCTGCATAAAATAGAGCCTATTTCGAAACAGTCATTGGACGCACTGTGGCTTATTGTGAAATAGGCTCTATTCCCTCTCTCCAAAGCCCCACTTCGAAATACGCATTTTGAAAAAAAGATGCTGTTCTTCGTACGATGAGGTCTGCCAATTTCGAAAGGAGGCACCCGCCCTTTTGAAATTATTTCGAAGTAGTGGTTGTCTTGGGTCGATGCTCACATAGTTTTTTCAAAATCACGTTGCTGTGTAGACCTACCGCAAGCAGATACAGCTGAACTTGTACTAATGGCTTCATGTTGAGGTTCAGTACGGCCAAGCAGCAAGCCTCTGTCTGAATGGACAGGGTGCTGGGGAGAGAGGCAGGGCTTTTGGGCTGATGCTCCTAGCTTTCATCAGATGTTAGGGGCCCGACAAGTGAATGGATCCACTTTCACCAGGTGCGTCATATTAGCTGGAGGGGTGGCAGCTGGGTAAACCTTCCCTGCTAGGGAACAACTGGGAAGGGAGCCTTGTGGCATTTTCTTCCCCTTTGGGCCTCTCTAGTATAGTTTTCTCCCTCGGAGCAACCCCGTGTTTTAATATTAGTGTCCATCTATACACAGAACACAGCAAACTCCATTCCAGCCTGGTCCTTCTCCACTCAGCTCAGTCACTCTCCTAAGCTTAGGAACACAAGGTCTGCCAGGTGGATCAGAACTAGGGTCCATCCAGTCCTGTATCATGCCTGGCCAGGTGCTTCAGAGGTGGATATTAAACCCCCAGGTAGACCAACATGGGACAATCTCCTTCAGTAGCCTCTCAGGGTTTTCAGCAAATCAATACACGTTCCCATAACACGCCATCTATCGGCTTTGCTATCTGGCAGTCCGTGTAAGGGCAAGTCCAAAGAGGAGCCAGTCAGCTCACGAAGGAGTTTCCAGGACTACGATAACTTCAGTAGCAGTGTTGCTTGTGTGAGCATCTCAGGATATCAGTGTTAAATCCTTAGGCCCATGGTGCTTGGTGCCTTCGGCAGGGTGTTTTTTGTCTCTGAATAGGACAGTCATTACGCACTCCAACAGACAACTCTTTTTTGGCTGAATAGAACCCTTGACCTATGATTTGACAGCTTTACGCATGTGTGTCCACACCCAGCATGTATCTGTATAAAAATACAGAAGACATTTCTGCATAATTACAGTCTTGAGAGGGGGTAGAATATGGCATGCGGGTCCTTTTCTCCAATGTGAAAAGTTATTGCCAGATTCATTAATCCCTTGCTCTGTTCCCAGTCAACAGCCTACCCCTCTTTCTTGTCAACATATAGAATATCCATTTCTCAGTCACATGCTCCCAGTGCCAAACTTCTGCAAAGTCATTCAAGAACAGGCCATTAACACTGGAACTTGAGAATGCTCTTACTGCAGTAGTGAGCAACCTGCAGCTCTCAGTTCTCCCCCTGAAGCCTGCCCTGCCCCCCATTTGCTCTCTCTCTCCCATGCACCTCTTGCGCACTGGGGCTCTAGAACCCTGGACTTCCTACCCCTCCCGTACCTCACCTGATTGGCGCTCCATCCCTCTCCCTCCCTGAGCTGGAACGCCATGAACCAGCTGACCCACAGCATTCCAGCTCTGGAAGGCAGAGGCAGGAGCAGGGACAGAGTGTGACTCAGGCAGTTAATGCACTCTGAAAGTGCTGGGAGGGAGGGGGAGAAGATCAGGAAAGTGTGTGTGAACAGTGCATGAGGGGGTGCACAGGGGGTCTGTGGAGTCTCAGATGGGCCATGGGCTGCTGTGGCCCATTGATGTGAAGGAAGGCCACTCATGTGGCCCACCCATCACACATACAGAACGTGAAGCAACTGTCTAGGCAGGAGTACGGCAGAAAGGGATCGAGGGGTCACAGTGGAACAGAAGTTAAATATGAGTCAACAGTACGACACCGTTGCATAAAAAGCCAACATGATTCCTGGATGCATTAATGGGAATGTAGGGACCAAGACATGAGACGTAATTTCTTCTGCTCCACTCTGCACTGATTAGGCCTCAATTAGCATATGGTGTCCAGTTCTGGGCACCACGTTTCAAGAATGAGGTGGACAAATTGGAGAAGGTCCAGCAAAGAGCAACGATTAAAGGTCTAGAGAACACGAGCTATGAGGGACATCTGAAAGAACTGGGCTTGTTTAGTTTAGAAGAGAGAAGGCTGAGAGGGGACATGATTGAGGTTTTCAAGTACCTCAAAGAGTGTTACAAGGAGGAGAGAAAAAAAAAATTGTTCTCCTTGGCCTCAGAGGTCAGGACAAGAAGCAATGGGCTTAAACTGCTGCAAGGGAGGTTTAGGAAGTTTTTTTCCTAATGTCCAACCTAACTGTCCGGGTGGTTAAACACTGGAATAAATTGCCTAGGGAGGTTGTAGAATCTCCATCACTGGAGATCATTAAGAGCAGGTTAGACAGACACCTATCAGGGATGGTCTAGAGACTCTAGATGGTGCTTAGCCCTGCTGTGAGGGCAGGGGACTGGACTTGAGGACTTCTGGAGGTTCCCTTTCAGTACTAGCATTCTATGAATCTATTGTTTGTAGTTACCGTCCCGCCCTCACTGGGTCAGACCAACGGCCCATCTAGCCGAGAATCCTGTCTCCGACAGCAGCAGGTACCAGAGACTTTGGAGGAAGTGAATGGAAAAGAGTGACTATTGAGTCATCCATCCAGTCCCAACTTCGGGCAATCAGAGATAAAGCGGGGGACACAGAGCACAGGGCCGCATCCCTGCCCATGTTGGCTAACAGGCTTGGTGGGTTGGTCCAGCAATGAACTTCTCCAACTCTTCTTTTCAACCCAGCTACATTCTGGCTTTCCACAATATCTCCTGACTCAGCGGAGTGGGAAGAAGCAACTCCTTATGTTTGTTTGAAACCTGCTGCCTATGAATGTCATCTGGCAATCAAAAGCTTTTGTGTTATGTGAAGGGACAAATAACTCTTCTCTATTCACAGTCTCCAAACTAGTTATATATCGTATCCCCCTCTCAGCCATCCCATCACCGAGCTGAACCATCCCAGTCTTTTCACTCTCCTCAGTACAGAAGCTGTTCCGTACCCGTAATAATTTTTATTGCTCTTCTCTTTGCTTCCCCCCGCTCCATTTTAATGTCTTTTTATGAGATCCGACGATCAGAATGGCATGTAAAAATCAAGGTGTGGCACACACAGAGGTCCTCAGCTCAGACTTGCAAAGACAATGGATTTAATGTGAATAAACGTCTTTTCCTTTCCATTCGTTAGGTCCCAATTAGATCTGGGCTACATTGGGCAAGACACTGTCGAAACACACAGCAAAAGCCCACCCCGTCACAAAGAGCTTACAGTGGAATAGACGAGCCAGACAGAAGGGCTGGGGCAAGGCACAACTGTCAGCTGTATTTTACAGCTGGGGAAATAAAACAAAGAATTTTAAAGCCTGCTTGACATTTGGAAGTTTAATGGATACAATTATTTGTGTGTGTGTGTGTGCGTGCGCATGCACACACACGTGTGTTTTACCTAATAAAAGCAACACTGTCTGGGTTAGTTACACTGGTAATGTATGGGAAGATGCGCTTTTAATATTGGTACAGGCTGAACCTCATCTGGAATTCTCTCATCTGGCAACATCTGTAATCCAGCATAATTTTAATTAGCCAGATGCCCATTTACCATGGGTGTGGCCAAGTTTCCTGTGGTCATATAAAGTTTTTTTTCCAGCCACCAGTCCTGGCTCTCAGCGTTCTGTGCTGTTATTTAGCTGTAATTTACCCCTAAATGTCTTCTAAGAGCCCAGTAAGCTGTGGAAATGTTAGTTATGCTGCTAGACAATATTGACCTCCTGTTGTCCAGGATATTTTCTCATCTGGCACCAATCAGGTCACAAATGGTGTTGGATGAGAGAGATTCAACCCGTATGACTGTTTCCACAATTGGGGATCTACACAGATATAGTTAAAGCAGCTGAGTTTGTGTGTATAAATTAGCCTTAAATGACTTGCTCAAGGTCACAAAGGAAATTTGTGGCACAACTGGTATTTGAAGCCATATTTCCCAAGTCTCTAATCTATTTTACATAGGTTTTTATATGACCTGCATCACCCTAGTTTCCAAGACCCAGCTGGCAGTTTACAAAGAGTATTTTAGCAATAAGACCATCTTTCCTTTTAGAAACTACTTTTTAACTCACTTATAATGTTTTGCTGATATCAGAGGCTAAAAATCTCAACTGTCTACTCTTTGAAAACTCCAGAAATGAAGGAGCCAAATGGCAAAGCAAAAAGAAACAATTTCACCTTGAAAGTTAACTTTCCACACTTGTCCCAAAAGGTCGTATTGCTAGCACAATACAGACACCGAGTCACAGGATGCAGAGCTCTAAGATCCGAGGCTAGCAGAGAGTGCAACACAATCAAAATAAAAAGCCTCAGAAAATGAACTTAAAAATATTAAATTAGAAGAACAAAGTCTTCAGCCGTGAGCTGGAAAATGAATTCCAGTGACAGGAGAAAACAGAGTTGGCAGCTAGATGCAGGGTGGGTATGTTTACAGTGATTAGTGACACAGAGGAGGTGGCAGGCAAGATATTGATTTGATAAGCAGATGAGCGAAATTTTGAATGCATTGGAGATGCTGATGGAAAAAGTGGTGGCTGGCGAGAGATGGAAAGGGGAGCGAAACAGCTGTGCACGCCGAGATGCATGAGATGTTCTGGAAAACAGAAGGTCAACATGATCCATGAAACTCTCCAAAGAAATAGGCGCTTTGGGGAGATGTGTGCCTGGCAGGGAGACAGCAGATGTTTTCATGCCAACACAATGATAGACCCATAATTACAGACAGATCCGACCTCCTGAATAGCAACAGGAAAAAAACAAAACAAAAATCAACCCCACACACCAAGCAACCCCCTCCAAACCCAGATATTTGACTTACAGCAGTAAAAGGCCAGAAATATAGCAATAAACACATATTGCTTCTATTACACAGAAGATGAGCAAACAGTGAGACAAGGACCTTTTTATAACTGAAGAGGAAACACTCACAAGCGGGTCACATTACTAATAAAGATGTGCCTTTATACCACCCCTTTCCCAATAAAATACAAATGAGGCCCCACTACAGCCTACACAGGCAGTTCCAGGTGGGTGAACTAGGCCGGGTTTTGCAAATTTGAAAAAAATCCACATTCAAGGACTCGTTCAAGGTCACCCAAGGAGCTTGTGGCAGAACAGGGAACAGAACACACTTTTAACTGCACTGTGGCCGAGCCCATTAAAGAGAATGTTCAGTTCAGCTGGTGTTAGCAACACTGGGACCATAGATTATCTGCCAGCTACCAAAAGCATGTTTAACGCTGCCTCTTTACCCGATTCAAAGCAAGTCTAATCAGCTTGATAGTTCAAATGCCTCCTGCGAGCTAGCTGCGCTAACACTGGAGATGCTGAAAGTTTCAGAAAGTTTCCCCACTGTTGACAAGGCCTAGCAGCAGAGGTGGGAAAAGTACCCAAAAACTTGAGTAAAAGTGCAGCTGTTTGGAGGTGGGTGGGTGGGATGTACTTAAGTACAAGTTGCTGGTGTCTCTGGAAAACTACTTGAGTAAAAGCATACATGTCACTTTGAGATTGTACTCAAGTATCTAGAAGTGAAAGCAGCTGTACTTTTATTCAAGTAAGTTTTGGGAGTACTTTCCACACCTCTGAATAGCAGCCTTAAGTCACCTGGGTTAAAGTAGCAGTGAAGCTTTGCTCTATAAGCTTGAACTCAACCTGCTTAGCCATATTAAAAGTTGAGTTGCTGGGCCTTTGCCTGGCTGTCCCATCCATAGGGCGAGGTGGGGCAGCTGCGCCAGACCCCACGCTTTGGGGGCCTTGCGGTGGCTGCCCCAGCTGTCCTATGGATGGCAGGGAGTGAGGATGATCTGAGGCCAGGGGTTGAGCATGGCAGCGGCTGCAGTAGGGGGTTGCCTCTCCCACCCCATTCACGGTGCAGGCAATGGGAACAGCCACTTACTTTGCTCTCCATCCTCCTGGCCTGCTGTGCTAGCTTCTCTGCCTAGGACACTGGTAGGGGGCAGGGTGGAAGTTGTCCCACGCCCTGCCCCCGCCTCAGGACGGCCCAGGTCTTCTCTACCATTTTAAGCCCAGTTAACCAACACGGGTTAACTAACCTGAGTGAAGAACACTCCTATCTTTTCCATACAGGCAGGGGGGTTCTTACAGTTGAACTGCAGCTTTTTTTTTTTTTTTTGAAGTAATCTAAAATCCACATGATCTTGAAAAATGCAGTGGCCCATAAGGGTAGGACAAACCAGCAGTCCAAACCGGCGTTGTCCGAATGGGTAATGTTTCCCACATTGCTACATATATTAACTAAGGAAGAGGACCCCCCCAAATGAAACACCTCAACATTGAAACATTAGACCAGGAGACAGGTTTCCAAGAGTGTGCGCAGCTCTTTTAAAAAGTTGGCTGTTTGCCTGGATGCCTCTATCAGAGCAGAGCCCTTCG
This sequence comes from Carettochelys insculpta, assembly GCF_033958435.1. Taxonomy (NCBI): domain Eukaryota; kingdom Metazoa; phylum Chordata; order Testudines; family Carettochelyidae; genus Carettochelys; species Carettochelys insculpta. The sequence continues at coordinate 10,279,909 of NC_134155.1, forward strand.
GCAAATCTGACCGGTATTGTTTGTATGTTGCGATAGCACCTGGTTGCACCTGCTCCGTTGTGCTCAGCGCTGGCCCCGCTAACTTTTTCCACCCACTTGCAGAATAAATTTAGTTGTGTGCACCAGGGCATGTGTGGATGCGCACAGCCAGTAGAACACACACGCGCTGCTGACTCTGGGCACCTGTGGGTGCTCTGCTAATCAGCTGGGTGATATCTGAATCTCTTCTGGGCGGCTGCCCAAGTGCTCAGCCTATAGGGAGCCCTGGTGTACAAACAGAACAAAACCTATCCCAGCAAATGAAGGGTCCTAGTCTGTCGTTCCCGTTTGCCCTGAGTAGCATCTTCCTCTGTGAACAGCCCCACTGGGTCCAGCTGTGGATCACTTTACTACTCAGAGAGAGAGAGCCAGGTTAGACTATATACTATCAAAACAAAATAGCAGTCCAGTAGCCCCTTAAAGACTAACAAAATAATTTATTAGGTGGTGAGCTTTCGTGGGATGGTCTGAAGAAGTGGGTCTGGCCCACGAAAGCTCACCACCTATACATTATTTGTTAGTCTTTAAGGGGCTACTGGACTGCTATTTTGTTTTGTTACTAATCAGAGTGAGTCAAGAAAGTGGAATCTGACCCTAAGAGTAGTAATGAAGTTTTAATCTCCACAAAGACCCCCCGACAAGTCCCTCAGAGGGAAATTATTGGGTTCCTACACTTTATGATTGTATTTCGTCACCCAAGTCCAGGTGATATGAACAGCTGAGCTTCCATTCTACTCTGTGGGCTAAAATCAGGCCAACTTTCTGCCATCTCCCTTCAAACGACAGCTGTTGAGCTGTTTGGTAGCTTGTTCTCCAGCGCCATCTACTGAAACTATCCGGCCACCTCATGAGGATGAACAAGGCTCTGTTTTGGACAGCCGCAAAAGTTCCAATCCCTCAAGCAAAACAACACAACTTTTCAGTCATGTGGGTCAACGGAGCAGCATTGGTAGCCACAGACTTTTGCCAGCTGTAAGATGACAGCTGCTGTACCTCAAAGAGCCTTCAGTTGAAGGGACAACCCAGAAACACCAACTGCCCACTGATGGGGAATGCGCCTTGTTAATTTTAATTCAGGACTGTAGGTGGAACCCCAGTGGGCCACAAGGCTGCTGCAGCCCATTGAGGTGAGGGAGCGCCACTCATGTGGCCAACTCCCTCTTTTTGGTGGCCCTTTGTTGTGCTAGGCCACGTGTGACACAGAGAGTGAGCTGTAACAAGCCTGTTAGGCAAGGCCTCAATGGAGGGAAAGGAGGCACAAAGAAGGGCTGAACTTTGACTCAATTCACTCAGCATGTCCACGGCAGAACTGGAAGAGAACCAACTCCCCTATCGCCCCAGGCTGGGGCCATCGCTGCAGGCCTGTCCTGCCTCTGCTCCTTGCAGACGCTCAGAGACCTGCTTGACACACATACAGAATGGGAAGCAACTGTCTAGGCAGAAGTACTGCAGAAAGGGATCTAGGGGGTCATAGCGGGCCAGAAGCTAAATGTGAGTCAACAATGTGACGCTGTTACAAAAAAAAAACAAACCATGATTCTGGGATGCATTAACCGGAGTCTTGTGAGCAAGACACGAGAGGTTATTCTTCTGCTCTACTCTGCACTGATTAGGCCTCAGTTGGAGTATTGTGTCCAGTTGTGGGCACCACATTTCAAGAAAGATGTGGAGAAACTGAAGAAGGTCCAGAGAAGAGCAACAAGAATGATTAAAGGTCTAGAGAACATGAGCTATGGGGGAAGACTGAAAGCACTGGGCTTGTTTGGTTTAGAGGACGAGAAGACTGAGAGGGGACGTGATAGTGGTTTACAAATGCCTAAAAGACCACTACAAGTAGGAAGGAGAAAAACTGTTATTCTTGGCATCTGAGATTAGGACAAGAAGCAATGGGTTTAAATTGCAGCAAGGGAGATGTAAGCTGAACATTAGGAAAATCTTCCTAACTATCAAAGTGGTCAAATACTGGAATGAATTGCCGAGGGAGGTTGTGGAATCTCGGTCACTGGAGAGATTTGAAAGAAGGTTAGACAGATACCTACCAGGGTGATCTAGACGGTGCTTGGTCCTGCCATGAGGGCAGGGGACTGGACTCGATGACCTCTCGAGATCCCTTCTGGTTCCAGTGTTCTATGATTCTATGACACCAACACAGTGGGAGTAGGAGTGGGGGTGGGGAGTCATTTTGCTTCCTTGCTCAGACATTTTTGTCTCATCAGGTGTTTTGTCCTGTCCCTTGGGTGCCTGTTTCCAACCAACTGTGAGGGGCCTGCACTGAATTCTGCTTTCACCTACGCCTGTACAAGCCAGAGTTCAAGGGCACGAGCATAATTACCGCTCATGTTTACACGACCAGCCACAGCTAAGACAAAAGGATTTTTTGGACAGGAGCAGGATAGTGCGCGGCATCAGGAAAGGACTTAGGTGCACTCAAGGGTGTAGTCTAGGGGTAACAATTTCCCCAATCCATAAACCTAAGGCAGTGATAGAATTTGCTCTCCCATGTGCAGCTCCATTGGCCTGAAAACTCCACCTAAAAGGTACACCTCAGAAAGAGGCTGCATTTCCTGCCACCAGCCTCAAATGGCACACGGGAAAAAAACTATACCCTTCAGGACATACAAATGATGTTGAAAGCCTGTTATTTGCCAGAAAAGAGAGGCCCTCAATTGAAACAGCATGAGCCGGCAGTTCAAAAGTCTTTACATCAGGGAGACTGTTGAGCAGAGCCTCAGAAATGATCAGTCTGATGAACACAGTTTTGTACTTGGGGCATCAAAATTGCCATAACTGAACCGACCCACAGTCCATTTAAAGCAACCTACTCCCCCTTGATGGACGATTCAGAGGAAGCCTGGCATCTCCCACACAAGCACTCTGGAAGCACGAGGCATAACAACCCTCATCATTTCACCCAAGTCCGCGTGAGCAGAGACACTACTACTTTTGGTTGTCAAAAATAGGGACCCAATGTGGATATCAAGGTATTTGCCTCAATTACCTCCTGGCTGAGGGAGTGCCACACGCAGATTCTGCACTCAACAGAAGGAGGAAACGTCATTATGCCTTTTAAAGACATGGCCTTTTCAACTTGTCAGTCTGGAAAATGTCTCCGAGTCCCCCCTTGGTTTTGAGCTGTTGTGGCACGTAGCCGTGTGCGTCTGAGTTAAAACATATGCTCTCAGTTTTCAGTGTTTTTTAGAAGAGTGTGATTATTGGGCCATCAAACACTGCTCTATTACAGCTGCCTTCCACATACCCCTCTCAGCCTGGCATTTAGTTTTCCTTTTCCTCCAAGCCAGACAAGCCCAGCTTTTGAAAGCTGTTCAGCTTTTGCCCTTTTCTGCTCCTTACAGAAGCAGCGACGGCAGAGGACCACCGCACTTGTGGAGATACAGGCCGCACAGGGCATTACTTGTGTTCTTTTCAACATGCTCTTGAGCATGGACCAGCTTCACTCTCAGCTGCTGTGTCAGTGAGCACTCCAGGGCTGGCCAGGGGGAGATGTATTGGTAACAGTGCTGGGCAGAAGCACGAGAAGCTTGTATTGTGCTCGGGGGTGGAATTTTTTAAGAGGCAAAGTCAGTTAATCAAGTTTCTACCTTGAACCCAAGGCTGTGGTCTCTTGCTGCTCTCGCAGTCTGCTGGGAAGGCAACCCCAGAGCTGAAATGCTCTTTGTGCTTCTAGTTTCTAAGGCCAGGGCTCACATCCCAGGAAGTCAATATTGGAGACGAGGCTCTTGTGCGCCATGTTTTAACTCTCACGATTATACTTGACTATTTTCCTGCTCCAGGAATCTGACTCTACCCTCCCTCCCACACTGGGTGAGAACTGAGGGTTTCCTGGAAATGATTTAGATGCGATTGGCCCTGCTTTGAGCAGGGGGTTGGACTGGCTGACCTCCTGAGGGTTCTTCCAACCCTACGATTCCACGAAAGATGGAGCACAGACTCCTCCCTGTAGTCGCTTCACGGGAGTCAAGCATGACACCTAGGCAGGAACGAACGGAAACAGAAAGAGCTGTGGAGCCTAAGTCCATCACAGCAACTTGCAGCAAGGCAGCAGGCCAGGCAGGAAAATTACCCGCTTCTAAAGACAAGCCACCCGGGCTAAATTAAAAAGGAACGCTGCATTCCAGTCTCGCCGTGCACCAGGCGCCGCTGTCTGCAGAGAAAAGCCAGCGCCTGCCCTCTTTCACTTGCTGCAAAAGCCTGAAGCTATCCAGACAGCAGTTATAACATCAGGTCTCTCCAGACGCCTCACTCATTTTACCCAGAATAAAGAACACCGTTTAAAGGGGAAGCCCTTTGAAGGGACAGTCAAGGGAACCTAACTGGGATGGTTCCACTATCTAAACCTTGGCATACGTACGCTCAGGCAGCGCTTATAAGCCAAGCGCTGGACAGTAGCTTTAATATCCCCTTTAGCAGCCTAAACTTGGGGTCCGTCCTAAAGCAATTTGGTCCCTATTCACTTATAGCTCAAGGCCAAGGAATCTTTCCACAGCACAAGGCGCATTACTGCAATAATCAGCCATTCCGCCCTACAAAGCAAACAAAACACTTACTTGGCTCCAGTTCCCTGGATTCTGCTCCTTTAATGTTCTTTTTCTCTCCTCAGGCTCATCTTCCTTACAGCACGTAGCTTGGCCTTTCCCACCAGCTGTCCATTTGCAGGGTCTCTCTCTCTCTCTCTCTCCACCCTAACCTAAATTGTCCGCAGCATTTAGTGACCTCCATCTCCCCTCCCTGTCCTAGACCCTCTCCCCTTCTCAAGTCACCTGCCTTTCTTGGGCTTGGCTGAGCTCAAACCTTCTGATTGCCCCAGCTCCCATGATCACAGGCAGCTGTTTCCCCACACAGCAAGGCGAGAAGTCATTGCTACTCAGTTACACCTGTGCTGTAAGCCTGAAGCTATCCAGACAGAAGTTATAACGTTAGGTCTCTCCAGAGGCCTCACTCACTTTACCCAGAATAAAAAACACTGTTTAAAGAGGAAGCCCTTTGAAGGGATGGGCTTCCCTTCTAGCACCTCTCCTGAATTCCAGGTGCACTGCAGGGGACCCAATCTTCAGGCAATAAATGCATTGAGCAGGCTGCTTCTACAAGTACAATTTGCTCCTTCTAAATCTGGCACTGTCTGGCCTGGCAACATCCCTTGTCTGGCAGTACCAGGGAGGACCAGGGCCAGAGTGCCAACTTCCCTCCACTCTCCACAGCATCCCTCTGGGGCCTGAACACCAGGGCTGGGGCTGCAATGGCAAGACAGACTTACAGCCGGGGATACACAACCCAAGGGCCAGCCAGGGACTGGCATTAACACCCCCGGTATGGCAAAATCCCTTGTTCGGAACCACTCTGATTCCGGGGGTGCTGCAATCTGGGAGGTATTATATATGGGGCCTAGTATTGGTACTGGAAGGCAGTTAGCTATGAAAGTGTCATTGCACATAAACAAATGGCTGCTATGCCAGGGCTACCTACAAGTATCAGCTGGCATCCAAAGCGCTACGGACGCAGTTTCTAATAGTTATTATAATTCTTCTACAGCATTTTATTTGTATGATATATTAGTGCTGCAGAAGCCTTTATGTGGCCTCTACAAGCCAACTTATTTTTTTCTTAAAAGCACCTTCTCATCCTCCCCTCTGAACCAGAAAGCCATCGAGATGTCTAGTTTGGCACTGGCACACTTTGGACAACAGCTGTAAATGTCCTCTATGCACCTTGCTCCCCAGGAATGAAGGCTACAAAACAAGACAGGACCTTTTCCTTTGTTCAGCTGCCAGCTGCAGTTGGTGGCTGCAAACTTTTAGCTCCATATTGTAGCAGCCAGGGAAAACACAGGCGTTAAGATGAATGACTAAGCTTCGTAATGAACAATTACAGTGAAGAACCAGTTCCTCCCCGGAGATGCATGCTAGGAACTCAGGCACCGACCCTGAGCTTTTAGGATTAAAAATCACAAGCTGGCTTGTTTGACAAGGCGCTGATGACCATTAACTGGATTTTGGGAAGGAGGAGAAAGGAAAAAAAACCAAAATGTCTTCTGCACAGGTAAGTTTGTTTCTTTTTTTTTTTTTTTATTTAAATACTGAAGCATCTGGCTTGCTTAAAGACTCGGCTCCCTCCTCACCAGCCTCCACTACATTTCTTCTTTGATTTTGCCACAGCTCCTCAAGTCAGTATCCTTGGGCTTACATTTCCAGTCCCAGCCCAGGGGGAGATAACACAACGATTTCATCCAGCCCAGACGCAACGGAACAAATGTGCATACAATGCACCTACCTAGAGAAATAGCAAACCAGCCAGGAATTGCTTGAGGGCAGTGGAAATTTGCAGCGTAATTTGTTTGTGTGTGGCTTTAACTCAAACACAAGGGGGACTGGCAGACATTTTTCAGGCTCACATAAGGGAAAACAAATTTAAAATGCATAATGAGGCTTCTCTTTGGAATGCGTTGCCCAGGGAGGTGATGGATTCTCCATCCCTCGAGGTTTTTAAGTCCTGGCTGGACCAGGTCCTGGCTGGCATGATTTAGTGGGGGGTGATCCTACTTGAAGCAGGGGGCCTGAGGTCCCTTCCAGCCCTAGGATTCTGTGATTCTTCCTTTTGTTGGGTAGAATCTGTGTGTGGAACTCACTCAGCTAGCTCGTGCGGCTGTGGTCTGAGGAGTAACCATGTGTAATAACTTTCCTGTGGGAAGAGTAACATGCAGTGAAGGAGGCTCCATTGTGCGGCTATTCTGAAGGTGTCTGGCATGTAGCTAAGGACAACTGGCACCCTCTCAGGGCTGGTCTACGCTCAAGGGGAGCTGATGGCTTCTTGGGGCCCTGGGCAACATGTGTGATGGAGGCTAGCTCCTTGCCCCAGAAGGGGTAAGGCCTTAGGCAGATGGGGTATGGTCAGAGGCAGGCAGCCCTCTGCTGCCCAGCCTGCAGCATTGGGCCTTCCCCTGTACTCTTCAGAGCCATGGGGAAGGCATGAAGCCGTGCCCTGGCTGCTATTTAAAGGGCCTGGGGCCACATCCCCCTTCACCCCTTGCCCTGGCGGCAGGCCTGTGTACACTACACAGTTAAGTCAGCTTAACTAAGAGGGCTGATAAAAATGTGTCCTTCACCAGACCTCAGCCCCAGCGTAGAAACAGAGGTCAAGGCAATACAGCTTGAACCTCTCTAATCTGGAACTCCCATCCAGGAACAGCTGTAATCCATCATGATTTTAGTTAGCCGGGTGACCACTTATCATGGGTGGTGTCAAGTTTCCCATGGTCCCATCAAGTTGGTTCACAGCCACTGGCCTGGCTCTGTGTTCTGTGCTGTTATTTCGCTGTCACTTACTCCAAGTGTCTTGTAAGAGCCGTCAGTAGTGAGGGTGTTGGTAACGCGCTAGACAATATTGACCTTGTGCGGTCTGGCAAATTCTCTGGCTCAGCACCAGTCAGGTCCCCAGAGTGCCAGACTGGAGTGGTTCAACCTGTATTTCTTCCTTTGATGCCACTACTGCCTCTTGCAGAGGTGGATTTACAAGCCCCTTCCTTGCTGTAGTGTTTACACTACCACTGGGCCCTTAAGCACTTCAAATGTAGACATACCCTCACACCAGGGGCCTGCACCCATGAAGATTAAGGACTTGGGACAGTTGCTTTCAGCAACTGTGTTTGTAGAGCTCTGCCACAGATGACGCAAGGGGAAATGTGCAGGCCTGAGAAAGCAGCAGGATTTTTTGTGTGCATCAGTGATTTATTAACTCGAAAGCAGCTACTTCTGGGCAAACTCCATGAAGGCTGATGAAGCTCCTATGACTGCCTACCAAGCGGTGCAGACCTTCACGCAGGTGAGGAACATAGCACTGGTAAGAGGGGAGTTGTGTCACTGCCTAGGGAAGAGAAACTGCATGATCGTGGAGAGCAGAGACCATAATGTCAGGTGCTGGCAAGGCTCCCCGTCTGCATGCAAGCTGAGAGGCACAGCCAGTCACTCAGCCAGGACCAGACCCAGTCTTGCTTGGCTGAGCTGCACTAAAGGTTCAATCTCTCTAGTCCAGCATCCTCAGGACCTGACTAATGCCCCAAAAGACTTTGCCAACCCGCAGGAGATCAGTGTTGTCCAGCAGCATAATTAACACTTCCGCTGCTGAGTGGGCTCTTGGAAGACATTCACGGGTCAATTAGAGCTGAACAGCAGCACAGACTGTTAAGAGCCTGGATGGGTGGCTGCAAACAAACTTCATGGGACCTCAGAAAACTTGGTCAGCCCCAGCTAAGCAGACAGCTGGCTAACTAAAATCATGCTGGACCAGAAAGGTTCAATCAATTGCTCAAAGCTATCCACAGGATAAAGAACTGTCTTGAAGGCAAGGCTGGCCTCAAGGACAAGCTACTAGGGAACACAAGATATCAGTTCAATTCCCAGCTTGGCCACAGACTCATGTTGCAACCCCACGCAAGTTATTTATTCTGTGCCTCACTTACACAGCTGTAAAATGGAGCTAGCAGAATTGTCCTTTGTCATCAGGCCATTGTAAGGAGAAAATCCACTAGCAATAGGGGATGAAGACCATATAAGTGGTTAGACCGACGCGGGAAGGACCTAGCCCGCCAAGCTCTTTCGTCCATCTCACAGCTAGCCCCCATGGCTGAGGAGGGAGACCACCTTCAGAAGCTGCCCTTGTTACCTGCCCCACCAACAAAATCTCTCCCCTCCTATTGGCTGGAAATAGGGGGTGGGGACTGCATGCAATTTCAATGCTCCCATGGACTCATTTGCAGCCAATAGGAGCTGAGAGATTTTGCTCGGGGCAGCGGAAGTGTAAAAAGCCCTCGCCCTCTGCAGGGCAGAGCGCCCCACGGAACAGCCAGTGGGCAGGGGCTGCTGGCAGGGATGCCTGCCTTGAACTGCTGCTAGGCACCAGCTGTTTAAGGAACGACCTCCCAGCCAGTGCCTGCCTCCAGCACTGCACCCCAACTCCATTCCTCCCTGACCCTGCAGCCCCCTCCCCCCTTACATTTGTCCCACAGGTCAGAATCCTCTCATGCACCCATATCCCCGTTGCACACCCTGCACAGGGTTCTCCCCAACCCCAGGTCACAACCCCTCTGCCCCAGCCAGAATGCTGTCCTGTGCCTGTATCCATCCAGGACCCTGCACCCCAGTCCCCTGCTGAGGTCACAACCCCCTCCTTCACCTGACTCCCACACACTCTCCTGCAGCCGGCATGGTGAACAGCCCCAGCTGGCCCCATTCCGCACCCCCCAAAAGGGATAGGAGTGAGGGCAGCCAATTCTTAGCACTGCTGGGGTGGGGGGGAGGAGAGAGGAAATGGGTCCCTGCAGCCCTCACAGCCATGTGAAGTGGCGCTTGCACAGTGTTTCGAAGGGGCCCAGGGCTCCGGCCCACCAGTAGCAGCAGTGACTGCTGGGAGCTCAGGACTGTTTTGGGACACTGGGTCCCAGTGCTAACGTTCCCCCTTGTGGGCAGGGCAGCCTGCACCCCAGTCCCCCTACCCCAAATTCCCTTCCGCACCCAACCTCCACAGAGAAGTGCAGCCCATGGCCACTTAGCAAAAATCTTGGAGTGCCCCACCCCACCATCAAAAATTATTGCCTACCCCCGCCTAGACAGTGAAGGGCGGGTGCCAATGCACCTTACTGTATTGCTCAGCAGACAAGAGCACATCTAATTTCAGAAGAAATCAGCCAGCAAAATGAGGACCAGGATGCTTGGGACTTGAATCTTCACAAAACCGAAGGGCGGGAACTCCTCGGCTGTAACACAAGGTCGCCTCCTTCAAACCGCAGCCTGGCTCAGGTGTCATCGGAAGGTAACACACTCCCCCTGGCCCCAGGCACTGTTGTTGCGCACCAGACTGCACCCAAGGTTTTTGTGAAGACTTTATTTTTTAAAAAGCAGAGTATGAAGGTTATGTCCAAGGCCCTTCACAAAACCTGATGGAGCGATCACAATTCGGTGAACAGGGCGCTTGAAAGTTCATCTTTCGGTTTCCATTTAAAACCTATCACTAGGGGGAGTCTCACCTGCCACGCTCAAAAGACCCCTTCCCACCCACGCCTCTACCACCAGGGGCTTGGAAATGAAGGCTCTTACTCGTCACATTTTGATTATGATGGCTTAAAATGTGAGCTTTAATTGAAATGGGAAACATTCCAAGAGGATTTTTTTTTTTGACTTTTTTTTTTTTTTAAAGATTTAACCAAGCTATCAATTTACTTTTCATTGGACATCATTATTGCTAACATTAAACCGTATGCCCCAAATAGCGAGAGTTCATAAAAAATGAGAATACAATCAACCCGTATCTGAATGGATCTGATAGAGTCCAAGTGGAGGCAGCTACATTCATATCTGTACGGTGGACCGCATATCAGCTCACCAAAAGTGTAAAAAAAAAAAAAAGTCTCTGGATTGGTCTGAAAGAGTTTCATTTTCCAAGGCTTGATTATACCAATACTTCCTGTTAAGTGTCTTCCCAGCCAGTAATAAATCCCAACTCAATACACATATCTAAATGCAGGTACATTATAATATTTTTTAATAGTATTAAGTTATCTTAAATTATTTGAACAAAATTTTAAATTCCACATTTGATATCAATCTAAAAGGGACCAACATAAATCAAGAGAAAGAAAGAACGAACACCACAGCAATATCAATTCCAAATGGTTACTCTTTTCTTTGTTAAACAGATCTGTACAGCAAAGTAGCAAAGAATTCAATGATCACAAATCATACCATACAGCGATCTAGAGGAACGCTAATCCTGTACACGGCAGAGCAGAAACACTCCCACGTCCGGATGCTCCATGTCCGTCAGCTGTACTGATGGACTGCAAACCGTTTCTACTTACAGAGGACATGTTGGTGTGAAAAAAATTTAAGCTCCCTTTATGACTTCCAGTGTTTCTCTTATACAAAATATTACAATGATTTTATATATATTTACACAGACTTGCACAGATAGAAAATGGTTACAAATTACAATCGGGCTTGGCAATCTGTTCTCTTTTTAAATACATGATCTGGAACACAGATTTACAATCTATGGCTGTAATGGTAATTCATCCTACATTTCAAAGCTCTGCACAGATGAAGTCTTCTTCCGATGCAGCTCAAAACTAAATCATTTCTACCATGGGATGTATGCCAGGGTTAAGTGCCATGAATGCAATTCATTTGTCTCCCAGCACCAGTAACAGATCAGACTAAGAAAGCTTGGTGGCACAAGATGAAAAAAGTCAATACGCAACTGAACTTTAAATCTTTGACATATTTTACATCAGCTTTATAGTCAGCGAACCTATTTTTAAAAGGAACAGCCAACATCGCTGTAGAAAAAGCGGCCACCGAAACTTTGGGGAAATCTGTGCAATAGACATGCAGCTACAGTTAACACATGGTAGAGGCATTAGCTTTGAGCAAACCCCACTTTTTGAACAACTCTTAGAACTAGGCCAGGGACAGTTTGCTTTTTTTTTTTTTTAAAGCTACACTACCTTTTTTATGGCTTTTAGTAACTCCCCGCCTTTCACAGAAATGAGGTATGTCTTCCGAATGAAATGGTAACAGTCGAGAAACAAAATTGACCATGGAGTTTTGCGCAGTGGTGTAAACAAACAGTTTCCTTACAAGACTGCCAAACCCAATTCTAATACAGTGCAAAAAAGGGATTTTTTTCAGTTTCATTTATTTACTTTTACAAAAGAAGGTTACCCAGAGCCTCTCAAAGTTGATTAGTAACTGTCAATCCACTGAGCAAATCCTCTTTCCACCAGGGCTCTGTTTATGGACACGACCTAAGGAAAAATAAAAACAGATGAAGCAACAAATATTGGATCTTAATTCATGAAAAGGAACGCCCACTGTACAAACCAGAGCAGCAGATTTGTTCTAAGTGTACACACCTCATCTCCCATCATACTCCACAGCTGGATAAGAGGCAGCCCTGTTGCACCATCATAGTTTGTGACCTGGAAAACACAGGTGTGTGTGTTAGCATGGAGCACAGCAGACAAAGCTGGCATGTCAGTGAGCTGAGAACATAGCAACAGCCCATCTCTTTTTTTCAGGCCGAGGGCGACAGTGCCGCAGTCTTCCCTCCTACAAAATAAAGATACTTGTCTCTTTTGTGCATTGCTTGAAGAGCTAGAGATCAAGAGCAGCAGGAGAGAGCCAATTATTATTCCTCAAGAGAACACTTGTTCCGTTCTTGGGAGATAAGATTTCACCAGCGCAAGCCCTACAAGCAGGGAAGAGCTGAGCGTATCATTCTCCAGAGGGTTTCGTTTAACTTTTGATTCATCACAGTACTAGGGAAGTTAGGTTTCTTTCGGCTAAGAGGCTCCCAGGGCCCGAGCATAAGCAGTATTGGTCGCTTTCTAGCCATCTCTCAGATTCTAGCATTGTAGTCCATGAAAGACATGAAGCGACACTTGAGCTCACCTAACAGGCCATAGCACTTCCCTGAATTCACACTAGTTGGCGTGAGTGCATGTCTTTCAGAGCAGTAACAGAAAGATAGCCACGCTAAGTCTATACACTAGCAAAACAAAAAAGCAGTCCGGTAGCACTTTAAAGACTAACAAAATAACTTATTAGGTGGTGAGCTTTCATGAGCCAGACCCACTACTGCTGATCTGAAGTGGGTTTGTCCCACAAAAGCTCATCACCTAAGAGATTATATTGTTAGTCTTTGAAGTGCTACTGGACTACTTTTTTCGTCTTTTAGAGCAACGTTTCTTGAAAACTTTGAGCCCACGGAACACCATTTTTTTTTTTTATATAATGTGGAACACTTATAATTTTCTTCCCAATAAAAAGTTGCCAGACCAAAAAAACCAAACAGCAACATTTACAGCAAAACCAAAAGGAAGTCATTTAATCAGGTATCTTAGCAATTTTGTATCTGGTTTTAAAACAGAAAATCTTCATTGCCAGTGTACGATATCAAAGCAGCAGCAGACACTCACAGCACCCCTGAGAGTTGTTCCTGGAACACCAGGGTTCTGCCGCACATATTTTATGAAACGCTGTTTTCGAGAAGCAGCCAATCTTGAGCTCAGTTGTGCCAGGGATGGAAAATACCCCACAACCGGCAGCACTCTGGGCTAATGCTACTTGTCCTCTGCACCGAACATGTAAGTCTTATTTCTTGGCTGAAATTGTTCAGCTTCAACTTCCAGCCTTCGGACTGAGTTATGCCTTTGTCTGCTAGACTGACAACCCTGCTATTAAATCTGTTTTCCCGCCCCCATGCTGAGCCCATGGGCCACGATCAAATCACCACTCACCCATCTCTGTTATAAGTACACTCATCCCTTGCTAGATGAGCACAATTGGTTCCCAACTTCCTGCTCATAGGCAAAAACTTGTAAGAGGGACACTAAATTACCATTAAAATACAGGTAAGAGTGATTGCTTTGTCATGCTCCTAACTCAAAGGAGTGGCAGCGTGTGGCCCTGCTTTTGAAAGGTAAGTGAACTTTGGGTTGGGGGAGGGTTAAAGGCTGGGGGCAGTTTGGGAACATGAGCGGGAGGGAGGGTTAAAGCCTGGTGGTGGGTGGATCCGTGGGGTGGGTGGGGGGTTCAGGCTGCTGCAGGTTGGGTGTGCAGCCGGCGGGGGGGGTGGGGAATCAGGTTGCGGCAGGTTAGGTCTACTGGACCAGTGGGGAAGGTGTCAGACTGCCGCAGGTTGGGACCACAGGGCCAGCCTGGGGGTTAAGGCTGCCACAGGTTGGGGCTACATACAAAAGGTCTCCCGCAGGTGCAGACCAGATTAAAAGTCCTGGTGGTCCGGCTCCTCCCTGGCTCCAACCCTTTAAATCATTCTCATGGCTCTTCTCTTACTAACATCCTACTCAAATTACTAAATGCAGGCACTGCACTCGTGCCCAATATAGTCATTTACACACCTGTGCAAGCAGGGGTGTGCCTCTGGTCATCTCACTAACGGAGGAGTCAGCTTCTGACGAAAAGTGATCCTCATCTTTGGAAAGAAAAGGAGAGAAAACATGTCAGACATGCAGAGCCTCACAGGTGTTAAGGCCAGAAGAAACTAGCCTGACTTGCCTAACTCTGGCCAAAGAGCCTCATGGGTCAACACTACAGGTATTTACAGTCTACAGAGCCAAACAATATCACGCTGAAATGTGTGTCAGAGGTGAGCAGTGCCCTTTTTAAAAGGATTCTTGCTCAGAAACCACACATGCATAAATGGAGTCAATAATCACCTGGGACACTTGTGTTGTCAGATCTAGTAGTTTCTACAGGTTGAACCTCTCTAGTCCAGCACCCTCGGTACCTGACTGGTGCCGAACAGGAGAATTTGCCAAACCATGAGAGGACAATATCGTCTAGGACATTACCAACACTTCCACTGCTGACTGGGCTCTTAGAAGACATTTAGGGGTAAATTACAGCTAAATAACAGCACAGAACACAGAGCCAGGACTGGTGGCTGTTAAACTTTATGGGGCCACAAGAAACTTGGCCACACCTGTGAAAACTGGTCATCCAGCTAAGATCATCCCCAATTACGGATGCTGCTGGATGAGAGAGTGACGGACTAGAGAGATTCAACCTGTATTAAAATTTAAGTTTTTAATGAGGCATCTATATGCTCAGGAAGCTCAGAACTTTGACCTGCAGGGATCTGAATATCTGAACAGGAAAGCAATGCTAATCAAGGGAATTTAATCTATAGAGTAAGAAATCCCTGGCAGGGTGGCTGGAATTTTAACAATGCAAGCTGCACTCTTCATTACTACCGTCTGTGCACTTTTCATTGTCCAAGAGGAGGGACATCTGAATGCTAATGCATCGAACTCTAGTTCCCATGCAAAAAGGCAACAACCACCACATTTTGAGGAAGTGTGACACAAAAATATTTTGCACTTAGGCTACCTGGAAACTTTCCACTGAAAGCTCACGATGTTTCAAAGTAAACTTTGGTGGTGGTTGCAGAATCTCCATCACTGGTTATATTTAAGAACAAGCTAGATAGATATCTAACAGGGATGACACAGAAGGTACTTGGGTCCAGCCATGAGGGCAGGGAACTGGACTCTATGACCTCTTGAGGTCCCTTCCAGTCCTAGTGATCTATGATGCTTTGTCCACCTCCTCTTTCAATCCCCCTTCCTGAAACATCTAGATAAGCATCAGTAATGACACTCCCTGTGCTGCTGAAAATGCTGCAAGGGGGTCCCTTATCGCAGAGTGAGCTCTGGTGCTGGCAACTTGGAGCGCAGAGACTTTCAAACCTTCGCCACCCACCGACAAGAGCGATGGGCACGCGAGACTGTAAGTGGCCCTCCTTCATCCCAATGGGCTGCAAGATTCTTGCAACCGAGAGTCTCCCAGGACAGGGTAGTTCTAAGTACACTCGCGTGCCTAAAATTTGCAGGGGTCCCCACCCGAACCCTAGCAGCACTTGGACTGGCTGCAGAGGGAGCACACGGCTTTTGCGGTCAATACAGCGGGCAACCAGCATGCACCTCACTCCACATGCCCTGGCTTACGTGCATGTCACTTTAGTAAAAGGGGTAGGAAAAACCCTACATGGATGGAAACCAGCAGAATCTGACAACCCTCCACATGGGTGACAGTAAACCACCTGCCCTCCAGCCAACACACAGAATGGTGATAAGCCTCATGCAGCTCACAGGCCCACTGATCTACAGGCTTGGCAGAGGCAAACCCTTTGTCTAAGGCAGCGCTGCGTTTCCTTTCCCAAGACAGTAAACCCTCGAGAAGTGCGATTTCGGTTTGTGCTTAATGTGAGTTAAGTGCGAATTGAAACTGCCCCCACCCAGCTTTCCCAGCTGGGGGCTGCGTGGCTGCCCACTCCTGCCCCACTCCCCCAGCAGGAGGAAGCCAGGGAGCGGCAGAGCTCTGCAGAGACTCCAGCTGCCTGCTCCGCCAGCCTGGGGAATTTTGGGGATCTCTGCCCTGACATTTATGTGAAGTCTGTTATGCAGAGGTTGCCCAGGACGCAACCTCTGTGTAAATCCAGGGATTATTGCATCTGACATCAAAGGGAGCTATAAATGGGCTGGGTGAACCTCCACCACCACCACCACCACGAGCTGGAAAGCCTTTTAGGCACTAGCAGAGCACGCCTGGATTTCTACCAGCAACACCACACACGTCCCCTCCGCTTCCAGCATTAGGAAGGTTTTTGGAACACTCAGAAACACAGTTTTGGTAGGGGAGTATTGGAGGTTGGTCTAGTAAATTAAGGAATTAATACACACGTGTTTATCTATCGTTATCTTAAAGGGACAGTACATTTGCTAGCTATGCCATTGGTAAAGATAAGTTTAGAACGTCATTCTAGGTCCCCCGCTTGCTCCCTGGTAGCGCTGCCAGTTTGTGGTTTTAAGTTACAGTATTCTCTCCCCTAGCTGTTTCTCCTTCCATCCAATGCCGTGTGAAACGTGTACAGGGAAGAGAGTGACACCAGTTCCCCAGTTCGTGGGCACAGGCAAAAAAAGCAAGAGGGGAAAAAAAAAAAAAATCATTTTCTCATCTGTGTTCTAGTAATCTTGGATGTTGTACTAAAAATGGTAGAGAAAGTCTAGTGGTTCCCAATCATTTCACTAGTACCTCCCCCGAAACCGTTCAGGGACCCCCAAGCCAATTCTAGCTGCTAAGTATACTTCATGAAATGAAAAAAGCAAAGCACAGCATAGATTTTTCAGACAGCCATTAACAACATTCTTGGAAGACAGTTAATTTTAAAAACAGATTGTAACTTTTCAAGTTATGTCTATAGCTATTTAGTTCTCTTCTTCCCCCCCCCCCCCCCCCCCGCACAGACCCCCACAATACCCTTGTGATCACCCGCCCCCCAGGACTCTGCGGACCCCAGGTTGGGAACTACTGGTTTCTAAATTGACAGCCCCCTGTTTAAACCGCACCACGAGCACGGGAGAGAACTTGTTACCTGGAAGTGGCACCACATTGTCTAATAAAACTTCTGCTCCTTGGAAAGGTAGTGTAACAAAATCAGACCTTAAGAGAGAAGAGAAACAACTTGGCAAAAAAAACAAAAAACCACACACACACCTCTGCCCTAATTCCTTATTACTCTAAGCTGGTGATGGCTGTTATAGCAGGAATTAGTCTGCTTCAGATTAATTACAGCCAAAAGAAAGTACCTGGTAGCCATAACAAGAATTTGAGCAAAATTCGTAGGAGAGGAAGGATCATTTTGTATTAACGGAAGGAAATGAGGGGCTTGGGGACTCCTTCACTTAGGCTCAGCTCATCACAAGTCAGCTATGAGGAGGGGCATCATGTACTATGTGCTTGTTAACCCGAGTGCCTGGCACACGGCGGTCTGGATCTCATCTGGATCTTCTCAGGGACCCCTAATAATGAGACTGCTACCTCATCCCGTCCAGCACCTGGGTGGGGCATACAGCAGCAGAGATTGCTCATGCTTCCTAACAGGCATCTCCACTGGGAGCCAGCGCACACACTGGGGCAGTGGCAGGCACCAATATTTGAAGGACTGACAAGCACTGTGAAGTGTCAGCAGTCACTGGAACCGTGGCTATTGGCAAAGCAATGGCAGGAGATTTTGGAAAACCCTGAGGCTTGCTGAGGTAGGAAGCTGGAAGTTAGAACCAATGTTCCTTCTAATTTTTAGCTCCCATGGGAGGAATAAATTTTGCTATGTGCACTGAGGCCTGTGCAGATGTGTACCACCCATAGAAGCTCACGCTGCCGGTTGTGGGCACTCTGCTAATCAGCTGAGTGGCACCTGAATCCCTCCCAGGTGGCCACCGAAGTGCTCGGCTTACAGTGAACATCAATTACAAGTGCTCCTCCCAAGTTGCCTTCTCCATCCTAGCTCTGTCCCAGTTCACTTTCAATGGCACAATGCAGCTGTGCAAACAATGCATCCCTGGGATGGGGGGGAACCTCTCTTAAGGGGCAACATCTCTCCTAAATGCAGCTGGCCCTGTGCAACGCATGCTGAGCTTGGTTCCTTCCTGCCAACACCAAGTGAGCCATTCCCAGAACACACCTAGCAAGTCTCTACCCAGGGACACGCCGTTTACCAGCAGAGGTGAGAAAAGTACTCAAAAAAGGTATTTGAGGTAACGTACAGCTGTGGGGGGTGTACTTAAGTACAAACTACCAATGCCCTGCTGGAGAGCTACTTGAGTACAATCAAGATGAAGTGTGCCCCTGCATGTACTTGTACTCAAGTATCCAGACATGAAATCAGTTGTATTTTTCCCACCTCTGCTTACAGGACGCAGCCCAGCCCAGCAGATCGGGTACTGGATGTAGCAAGGAGACAAAGTCTAGTCCTGGTTTTGCTGCTGGATGCCCTTAGACAAGTCAATATTCTGTTCCTCAGTTTACCCACCACAAACAAGGATTAACTCTGCCCCTGTCTGCGGAGCACTGAGACATCTATGGATGCAAGCACCAGGGAAAAGAATAAACGAGAAGCCAGACGTCTGCAGAGACACCTCCTCTGCCCCCATCAAGCTGTTATATTCGGTCACAAAAGTTGAACCGTTTTGTTCCGGTCGAGGCAGGA
Source organism: Carettochelys insculpta (assembly GCF_033958435.1). Classification (NCBI taxonomy): domain Eukaryota; kingdom Metazoa; phylum Chordata; order Testudines; family Carettochelyidae; genus Carettochelys; species Carettochelys insculpta. The sequence continues at coordinate 10,298,521 of NC_134155.1, forward strand.
GAAAGAGCATTCCTCACCTGATCTGCCTGAGCGTGTCGATTTTAACTCGCTCGTACCCTCCGTAGTCCACATATCGGATCTCCACTTCGCTGCTCTCTTTGAAGTAGCCAACCACCTGCGCCCGCCACCATGAGCCCTCCAGGCCTGGAGCAGCACAGATCACACCAACTGCAAGACACGGGATGGCAGAGAGGGAAGAGGCAGCATTAGTGACCTTGTCCAGAAGTCCCCTGGGAACGCCAGAGAGAAACAGGCGCGGTGTGGGGGAGGACAGGCTGCTACCTGCCCATGCTGCATTCGAATGAGACCATCAAGGGCCTCGCAGCAGGGAGGCATCATGGCCCAGCAGACAGAGCACTGGACTGGGACTCAGGAGCAATGTTCCCTCTAATCTTTTCCATCCACATGTGAAATAAATTCTATGTACACTGAAGCACGTGCAGATGTGCGCCACCCATGGAAACAGGCTGCTGACTGTGGCACTTTGCTAGTCAGCTGGGCAGCATCCGATTCCCTCCTGGGCAGCTGCCCAATTGCTTGGCTTACAGGGAACATTGTTCAGGAGTTCCATCCAGGGCAGAATAAATTTTGTTATGTGCACCAAGGCATGTGCGAATGTGCACCACCAACAGAAACAAGCTGCCAGCTGTGGGCTCTGTTGATAGCTCTGCAATGACCTGCTAGCTCACCTGAGGCAAGTCGCTGAACCCTTATGCCTCAGATTGCCCTCTCGCCCTTTGTTGTTTGTTCTCATCACAAGCTCTTCAGAAACAGGCTGTTTCTCAGTGTGTGAATGTACAGAGCCTGGCACAAGTACGGCTGGAGCCTTTAGCAGCTACAGGAATTGTACACTTCTATCTCTTGCTCTTTACAAGTTACTTGTAAAGTAGGACTAGTGTTGCCTGTAGTACTAAATAGCTTTTAAGCTCTCAACCTGTGATTCAATTTTTCCGCTTCTGTTTGTTTTAAGGTAGCAGCTCAACCTGAGTAACTTGAGCCAGGAGAAGTACTCCGACCTTTAGCAAACGCATAACCCTCTACAGGGTACGCTGAGTCTTACTGCTGCTAGGGGAGGTGGACAAACATCTATTCTCTGGAAGGTATCTTGAAAAGGAAAATAAATCCAGCTGAGCCGCTCCCTTTCTGAACCACCAAGAAAGAGCCACACACAGACCGCACCCACGTTACCCTGTTGCGCAGTTAAATACTCCCTTGATTATGTTCCGGGAACATGACCTGAATAGAGCAGGGGTTCTCAAACTTCACTGCACCACAGCTCCTTTGCTCCCCTTGCACAGCTAACACCCAGTACCTCAGGCTGAACCAGGAGGTGGAAAAAGTACCCCAAAAGTTTCTTGAGTAAAAATGCAGCTGCTTGGTGGGACAAACTTCAGTACAACTCACTGGTGTCCTTCTGGAAAACTACTTGAGTAAAAATACACACCTGTCAAATTCTGAATGTATTCAAGTACCCAGGAGTGAAAGCGGCTGCACTTTTACTCAAGTAACTTTTGGGGGTATTTCCTCCACCTTTGGGCTGAACCCACACATCACACTGAACCGCTTGAGTGAGCGAGGCAGCGGAAACAGCCACATCAACAGCTCTTCTCTGCCACCCTACAGCACCCGCCAGCCATCTGGAGGCATTGCCAGAAATTATACAGCTATATAGGAGAAAATGACAGTGTTTGATAGCAGAGAAAATAATCCTGATGTTATAATTAGGGTGCCGGCAGTAAACATGTTCAGAAATGCACAGCAAGGCTGCGTCCTGACTGACAAGGCTACAGAGAAAGGAGATGAAACCACCGGCTCCGGGAAAGGTAAATTAAAAAAAACGCCCCACTGCTGAGAAACTTTTAACACTTGCCTCTTGCAGCAAGGCACCTCACGGTCATACGAGCTCACACTGGGTCCCTCCAAGCTTGCGGAGTAGTTAATAACTGGCCAGTGGAGTTCCAGTGTGAGTTTACTTTGGCAGGGAGATAGAAGCTGCCAGACTGGATCAGAATCCAGCCTCATTTCATTTAATAACCCATCTCAGGCACTGGCCAAAAGCAGAGAGTTCATGACAGCCCCACAGTCGCCAGTCGTGGACTAGCCCACTTCCTGCATTAGAACTGCTCCTGGCTTCTACTGCTTTCACATCTGCTGAAGTCCTGAAACCAGGAGCTTGACTACTCCTTCCACAAAGCCTACTGAAAGAGGGTATGGTGGTAGTTTTAACGACCCAGCTTTTAAAATTGACCTTTCATCTCCCCAGGCTCACTGATTAGGAGCTGCAAACATCTGTTTTATTTCACACATTAGTTACGCCATCAAGTAGATGGCGTTTGACACCAGCCAACCCAGAATGCCGCAGAGAGGCTCTCGAGTAGAAAGGAGCAGCAATGCTAAAGGAATCAAAACTCATCTTCCGACTCTAAAGGTAGGTCTACGCAGAGAAGACACTTCAAAATAACTAACCTAGAGCCTACACAATTCAAAACAGCAGTTGGCTTATTTCAAAATAGGTAAACCTCATCCTACGAGGCATAACACCGATTTGAAATAGGGCTGTTTAGACAGGAAACAGAGCTGATTTTGAAATAAGCCATAGTGTCCAATGGCTCTATTTCAAAATAGGCTCTGTTGTGTGTCGACACTATTTCAAAATAGCTGCATGTTACTTCAAAATAAACTATTCTGGAAGAGCTCTTCAAAGCACTGCAGTGTAGACAAAGCCTAAGGTAAGGGAGTAGGGGAGCAAGAAAGGGAAAAAAGTTGTATAAGCAGTAGTACAAGGAAAAACAAATTATCTAAAAGCCGGTCTACTCACTACTATAAAATACTAGTTATCTGATGAAGTGGATATTCCCCATGAAAGCTCATGATCCAATAAAGGTGTTAGTCTCTAGGGCGCCCCAGGACTGGTCCTTGTTTTTGAAGTTACAAGCTAACATGGCTACCCACCTGAGACTTTCTACCCTGAAGTATGTTTTCTAAAGGTAAACGTGGCCCTGCAAGGTGCTCCAACTCAAGCTGATGGCAGCACAGAAGGAACCTCAGAGCTACGTAACCACCTCAAGTGGCATGAGATGGAGTCAGACCTCACTAGGCATTACTACCACCACTCTGATTTCCAACACAGAGCACACATTACCCACAGGGATGTTCATGGAAGAAAACCCTTATTTACCAGTTAACCTATGCAAAGAATGATTTATGCCCCATTTTCAGACAAGCCCTCTAATGTCTCACCCTAAGCTAGTTCTGTCCTGGAACCTCCTCTCCAGGCGCCAGAGCAAACCTGAGGACAAAGGAAGTTTGTAGTTTGACTTACTAGGGAGCGGTGGAGAAGAGGCACTGAAAACAAACACCTTTTAGTGCACACTAGTGACCCCAGGGTGAAGAGGATACAGTCTGCTAGACACTACTAGGAGAGGGCAGGGACAGATCCCAGGAGGAGACCTGCAGCTTGATCATTCATGAGGGATGAAGTGACTTGCCTTCTACTGGAGTTGGCAGGGTTGGGATGCCCGGCTGAGAATAACAGACGTACATCTGCTGGTCCAGGCTGCGCAGCACATGGAAGGTGGGGTGCGTGTGTTGCTGCACAAACATGTGCCCTGCGTTGACTTGGTTAACGACGATGACTTCTACTGTCACTCCATCCGGTAGCATGAGCTGCCAGAGAGAAAGTGAGCATTAGGTTTCCACTGACATACGACTGCAACGTGAACTTCGCTCATTCCAAAGGTTCGTAGTAACCTCAGATTCACTGATACCCTGTCTGCCTTACCGCCAAGAGCGAGAGGCGTCAGCGGTTCAGGAGCTTAGCAGTGGGCTCTGTGGATCTTTGCCTGCAAGAGACATGTTGGAACTTAGGACCAGCTGATGGGGAGCCAGTGCTGACGTATGTCCCTCTGAAGGGGAACCAATCAGTGTAAAGGTTCTCCAACTTCACTGCACCACAATCTCCTCCTGGCAACAAAAGTTACAACATGTCCCAGGCAGGAGCTAAAGCCAAGACCACCGAGCGTGCCTGCCCTGCATGGGGTAGCCAGAGCCACCACACCCTGGTGGGAGACCTGTAAGCTGAGGTGGAAAAGGTACCTCAAAAGTTACTCGAGTACTAGTGCAGCTGCTCTCACTTCTGGGTACTCAAGTACAAACGTGTGATACGTTCACTTGCGCCGTGCACATGGGCAACAACATTACAACTACCACTCTCCAGCTGCCCAACTCTGAATGGGGGCAATACTGCGACCCTCCTGAAATAACCCTGTGATCCCCTGCAACTCCCATTGGGGTTAGAACCCCCAGTATGCAAAACGTTGATTTCCCCTGTGAAATCTGCACAGAGGTAGAAACACACACAGCCAGATTTCACTGAAGGACACCTGATAACTAACACACACACACACACCCCTGTGAATTTTGTGGGCTCTAACAGGTGGTAACAGACATGCAACCACTGTATCTGTAAAGGACATTCTTGAAGGATAGGGGGAAGGCTGTGGGTGAGAGATACCTGGATTTCAGCAAAGCTCCTGATACAGTCTCTCATAGTATTCTTGCCAGCAAGTTAAAGTAGTAAGGACTGGATAAATGGATTGTAAAGCTGGATAGAAAGCTGGTTAGATTGGTGGGCTCGAGGGGTTGCGATCAACCGCTAGATGTCTGGTTGGCGAGTGGTATCAGAGTACCAAGGGTCAGTCCTGGGGCTGATTTTGTTCAACATCGTCATTAATGACCCGGATGAAGGGATGGATTGCACCCTCAGCAAGTTCAGGGATGACACTACGTTAGAGGGAGAGGTAGATCTGATGGAAGGTAGGGATAAGGTTCAGAGTGACCTAGACAAACTGGAGGACGGGGCCAAAAGAAATCTGAGGCTCAACAAGGACAAATGCAGAGTCCTGCACTGGGGATGGAAGAATCCCAAGCATGGTTACAGGCTCAGGAGCAGTCCTCAGAAAAAGCCCTGCGGATTACAGCAGATGAGAAGCTGGACATAAGTAAACAGTGCTCCCTTGTAGCCAAGAAGGCTAACAGCATCTTGGGCAGCATTCACAGGCCTGTTGCCAGCAGATCTAGGAAAGTGACTATTCCTCTTTTTTGACACTGGTGAGGCCACATCTGGAATACTGTGCCTGATTCTGGGTCCCCCATTATAAAAGGAATGTGGGTGCATTGGGGAGAGTCCAGCAGAGAGCAACAAAAATTTAGGAGGCTGGAACACCTGACTTATGAGGAGCAGTTGAGGATTTAGGCATGTTCAGAGAAGAGTGAGGGGGGATTTGATAGCAGCCTTCAAGTACCTGAAGAGAGATTATAAAGAGGCTGTTCTCAGTGGTGACAGACGATTGAACAAGGAGCAATGGTCTCAAGTTGCAGTGGGAGAGGTCTAGGCTGGACCAGGAGGGTGGTGAAGCACTGCAATGAGTTACCTAGAGAGGTGGTGGAATCTCCATCCTTTGAGGTTGAAGGTGAGAGCTGACAAAGTCCTAGTCAGGATGATTTAGTTAAGTTCGGCCTGACTGGAACAGGGGGTTGGACGAGATGAGCTCCTAAGGTCCTCTCCAGCCCTAGGATTCTATGCATCTTGGAAGGGCCACTTGCTCATAGAAATGTCTGCTTTTGATCACAAGGGGCTCCGTGTTCTGAGGCAAGGTGCTCTGTTTCCTCAGTGCCCGCTCGACCCGTCCAGTGTGCTCATCTACAGAATGGATTCTTATGGTGCCCAGTAACTGCAGCCAAGGCTTGCTCTATGCTTAATGCAAAACCACCTTTCGGAACGACAACAGTCAGCATGACAGGAGAATCATAGAACAGAACACTAAGACTGGAAGGGAGCTTGAGAGGCCATCGAGTCCAGCCCCCTGCCCCAATGGCAGGACCAAGTATTGTCTAAACCATCCCTGGTAGACATCTATCTAATCTGTTCTTAAAAATCTTCAGTGATGGAGATCCCACAACCTCCCTTGGCAATTTATTCCACTGTTTGACCACCCTGACAGTTAGGAACTTTTTCCTAATGTCCAACTTAAACCTCCCTTGCAGCAGTTTAAGTCCATTGCCTCTTGTTCTATCCTCAGAGGCCAAAAAGAACAAGTTTCCTCCCTCCTCCTTATGACACCCTTTTAGATACCTGAAAACCGCTATCATGTCACCCCTCAATCTTCTCTCTTCCAAACTAAACAAGCCCAAATCTTTCAGCCTTTCATCACAGGTCACTTTCTCTAGACCGTTAATTGTTCTTGTCGCTCTTTTCTGGACCCTCTAATTTCCCCACATCTTTCTTGAACTGCAGTGCCCAAAACTAGACACAATACTCCAGCTGAGGCCTAACCAGCACAGAGTAGAGTGAAAGAATGACTTCTCGTGTCTTGTTCACAACACACCTGTTAATGCATCCCAGAATCATGTTTGCTTTTTTTGCAACAGCATCACCCTATCGACTCATATTTAGCTTGTGGTCCACTATAACCCCTAGATCCCTTTCTGCTGTACTCATTCCTAGACAGTTTCTCCCCATTCTGTATGTGTGAAACTGATTGTTCCTTCACAAGTGGAGCACTTTGCATTTGTCCTTATTAAACTTCATCCTGTTTACCTCAGACCATTTCTCCAATTTACCCAGATCACTTTGAATTATGACCCTATCCTCCAAAGAAGTTGCAACCCCTCCCAGCTTGGTATCATCTGAAAACTTAATAAGCATACTTTCTATGCCAACATCTAAATCATCAATGAAGATATTGAACAGAACTGGTCCTAACACGAACCCCTGCGGAACCCCACTTGTTATACTTTTCCAGCAGGATAGAGAACCATTAAGAACTACTCTCTGAGTACGGTTATCCAGTCAGTTTTGCCCCAGCCTTCAATGAACGCAATGAGACTCTCCAGATGCATTGAATGGACATGCCCATTCAGTTTAGCATGGCCAGCCTGTGGCCTTGGGCTTACCCAGGAAGTCATGGGGAGGGAATGCAGCATCAGTGACGGGGCTGGAGGAGCATAGATGTTGGTAAGGCTCAGCTCCTTGAACTTCTTCCCAATCAGACTCAGAGCTTTGTCCACATGATGCTGAGCGCCTAAAAGAGCAAAAACAGTCAAATCAGGAGGGCTTGCTGGGTGCACATCCACAGCACAGGGAGTACAGGTGGGAGGCATGGTACTGCACCCTCAGCCTTCAAGTGGTTTCCATCTCAGACAGGAGTTTACAGTTTGGTTCAATGACTCAGCGCCCTCACTATACAAATTGTTCCAGCCCCTCTAACCTGCTGTACCTTGTAACTCCTCCTGAGCAAAATGAGTAAATCCCAACCAACAGGCAACAGAACCTGGATGCACAGCTGTACAAAATAAATAGGGCCACAATGCTTCCCGACACGGGATCACTGGGTGCTGATTTCTGCTTCACTGAAGCAGGTTATTCAATGAGTTCCACGCATCACGTCAGAAAGCTAAGAGTTTTACCAAGTCCCCTGTGTGGAGTGGCTGTTGCGTGCGTTTAAATGTCAGTGACAGGATCTTGACAGCCGATCTTTTTAAAGCCATGCAGGTGATCCAACCACATCCCTTCCATTAACTTTAACAAAGGATTCATGGTTAGATCCTGCTCTGAAAGTCTCAATCAGCTTTTGTGACCAAAGTTCCCTTCTACTTTTTTCCATCTATGTGCAGAATAAGTTTTGTTGTGCGCGCTGGGCCACGTCCGGTCATGCGCCACAACTAGAAACACATCCTTCTGACCATGGAGATTCTGCTGACCAGCTGCGGGGCACCTGAAGCTCTCCTGGGCAGTTGCCCAAGTGCTCGGCTGATAGGGAACCCTGCCTTTGACCCAAATGGTGGTGTGCTTGGGCAAGGAATATTCTTTCAACAGAGGAAACAACCAACCTGAGCAGCATCTGTTCAGGATGAGCCAAACACAGAGCTCAGCATAGCCTAAAAGGCAACAAGTATCTTCAAAACAATTCAGCAGCAAGGGGGGCCAACCCCTCTGGAGCCACAATTGGCTCTTCAGAAGTTAATATGTGACTCCTTGCACAGGTGTAAACTCTGGGGCTGGAGCTACTAGACATCAACTTTCCAATATGCTGAGGTGCTGGCTGCTCAACCCCCAGCTCTGGCCCAGGCCCTGCCCCCACTCTACTCTTTATGGTCTCGATCGTGTCCAACACACTCTCCACTGGCCGCATGTGGCTGTTTGGCTGGCGAGAGGTTAATTGGCTTGAACAATAAATATATTTTCAGAATAACGAGGCCAGTTCTCTATATCAGTAACCACTGCAGTGGCTTCTGCTTCAGAACTAGCCAGACACTACAGGTCTAGATGGAGCTTGGTCTTGTCATGTGTGCAGGGGACTGGACATGATGACCTCTCGAAGTTCCTTCCAGTTCTAGGATTCTGTAATTGCCCAAGTCTCACCTCTTCCTGTCCCCACCTGAGCCTGCCACACTCTCCCACCTCCCTCCTTCTCCAGAGCCTCCTCCATGCTGCCAAACAGCAGATATGCAGTGGGGAAGAAGCACAGGGAAGGAGAGGGAAGTACTCATCTGCAGGCGGTGGGAGCCGCTGACATTACTGCGGCTCCGTGGCAACGTACACTGGTAAATTCTGGCTCCTTCTCATGCTTAGGTTGGCCAACTCTGCAACACAGGGTCAACTGAGCCTAAGTAAGCAAGACTCTAAAGTAATATTTCTTTGTACAGGGGCCCTTCAAAGATTCTGGCACCTCGAGTATTTTTCCAGCTCCTCAAACCATGAACAAAAGTATTTTAGCACATCAAAAAGCAGTCAAGATGCACTTTAAAGACTAGCAAAATAGTTTATTAGGTCACCTAATATACTATTTTGCTAGTCTTTAAAGTGCTACTTGACTGCTTTTTGTTTTGATAGTGTATAGACTAGCACGGCTTCCTCTCTGTTACTATTTTAGCACATGTTTATCTTCAGGAACTTCTCCTGTCAAAAGTCAACAGCAACTTATTCGTGTTCACCACAGTGGTGATGAGATTACAACCAAAACCAGGACCCATTGTGCTGGTCACTGTTCCTGCTGACACTAGTAGGAACACGTCGGGAGGTGGTGAAGTCATGTCAGCAGAATCCCTCTTCCACCAACACACAAACTGGGGGTTTTTGTCAGCCTGGAGGTGCCCGTCAGGAGGACGGCTGGCTTTGTTTTGAAACGCATGCCTGACTTACACACTAGGCCAGTATAACCTTCTCACACAGGCCACGCCTGAGACAGCCCCTACCTTAAAGAACTTACAGTCTAAACCTGAGAGGCAAAATGGACAGAAAACCCAGGTGATGTGACCAATCCAATGGCTGCAAACACATTCGTGCCACTTTTTTGTGTTTCTCTCAATCCTGTCAGCAGGGGGATTAGCGAGATGCGAACGCACTACAGGCCTGTGCTAGCTGTATTTTAACTAGCTCGCTGGAAACAGCCGGGACAGGACAGTGGTGCGGGCAGCACAAGAAAGTCTGCACATGGAGGGCGGGGTAGGAAGGCGTCACACATCAGCATCCTCGCTGTTATTTCCTGGCGTTCTAGTTAGCTTACGGCTCATGTGTGCAGGCCCACCTGGGCTGCAAGTCACAGCCCCTGCTGCAGCGTAGACATAGCCCCAGAGGAACTCTTGTTGCATACCTACGGTTGGGAAAAGAGTACGGCTATTCTGATTCCCACATCTGTGGCAGAAGGGTTTGGGGAAAATCAGTACCCTGTAAACCTTGTCCGCACTATGGAAAGGGGGATTTTGCAATCTCGCATAGACAAGGCAGACATGCAAGCACCCATTAGCTGTGGCGGTAAGCCAAACGCTCTCCCCCACAATTTTAATGCATTAAAAATTCGCCTTCCTTCCTGGCACAGAGATGGCCTAGTCTGGGTGCTATCTGAAGCACTAGTAGGAGCCCTTTGAGCACAGGATTCAAAGTTCAGTATCCAAGGTGCAGCCTGTTCTGTGTTCCTTCATCTAATCGGTGAGTGGTTAGATTTCAGAACACACTGACCCAAAAACCCCAAACACCAATAAACCACAACAGGGAAACATCTCACTCACCTTCTATGTGACAAATCTGGACGTCTTGGGTGTAAGGTAGCGTTGAAATATAAATTTTGGCACCAGAGGTTTGCTTCAGGAAACTCACGTACCTCCCCTGCTTGCCAATGAGCCGGCCAACCAAGTGCTTGATAGAAAAATGGAGAAATCACAGTTAGGAGTGAGAACAGCACCTTTGGTTTTTTTAAACGCTGAATTTTGACTACAAGAAAGGCCACAGCTCCTATTGGGCCATGGGGATCCTGACCTCAGGGCAGAGTGAGATTCTAATGAAGAACGTAACAGCACCATTACCCCAGGACAGGTTAGGGAGATTTTGAATAGTAGCCCAAAGCATTTTCCAATATATCCACATTTTGTTAAGTCTATCTTTCTAGTCTGCAGAAACAGCCCGTGCAGGAAAGAGACAGTAGCCTGCATCGGGCCCAGGTAACTCCTGACATTAATGGAACTGCACTATTCCTTGTGATGCCATGTGCATTTCATTAAGCAAAATCCCTAAGTTTAGCTCTTTAACAAAAACTAATTACAAGTTTCATTAAAGAAATACCGAACAGCCTGTCCTCAAAGGCCATGGATATGGATTCTCCTAATGCAGAGGTAATTCCCTGGGCCTCAGTTAAATGTCCTCCATAAAAAGAGTGGTCTCAGTGAAACTTTGACACAACCTCACAGAAGGAGCCACCATGCTCCACGCACGTGGGAAGGGAATGCCTTGTGTTGCCGAGCTCTGAACCTTCTGGACGACTCAAACCATCCAAGATTCCAAGCTACAAGTATCAATGTTATGGAGCGAAGCCTAAGCAATGGGACAAGTGCAGAACGGGGGAGGGGGTGGATAGCAGCTCTGGAGAGAACAAAGAGCCACCCCCACTCCCACGCCCCAAAGAAAGTTTCCTTCTGCAGAGAAGATCTCAGCATGTTAATGGGAATCAGCCCTGTGAGGGATTCAGAACTTCTGCAGAAAACATGGAACACCTATCCTCCTCATGCAAGAAAAACCAAAGCACACCCTCTTGCCAAGAATCGTGGTCTGTTTTTCAGGGCTTACTAATTTGGCAGTGGGCATTTTTAGCAATTTTTAGTTTTACACACGTTCAAATATCAGGTGGTTCTCTGCAAACACTGTTAACAAGTCATCTTTATAATGCTCCTCAGGGCACAGTACCATTTCCAACAGCAGTAAGCTCAGGTGCACCAAGGAACCTGTCACTTGCACCAGGCATGGTCTACACAGACCAACTGCTGCGCAACACATTTGTGTGCTTCAGAAATCACATCCCTGTGGTCTGCATTTCTGTGCTGAGTTATATATGACTGTTTCCAGCAGTCACTGGATAAACACCCATTTCGGGGGTGTTTGTACCAAGGGTGCTCATTGCTTAGAATTGAGAATCAGCAGTCTTAACAAGGGTTCTTTGCATTTGGAGTCCTTCCCTCAACACAGTCAAGCTGTGGGTAAGCCTAGCACTCACATTAGAGAGAGACAGAGGTACTTTGCTCAAGATCATACTGAGCTAGTGGCAGAATCAGGACTGGAACCCAGAAGGTGGTTCCCAGTCCTCCTCTAACCACTTGCCAAACTCCCCCTAAGATCAGTGCAGAGAACGACGGAGGCCGCGTATTTAGCTCTTCACCTTTGGCACCTCTATCTCCCAGATGGTGAGCTCCGACTTATGGGACTCTAATCCTGGCTCGGAGTTCGGGCAGCTCTCCGTCTTCCCAAGGGCACAGCCGCTGTCCACGGAATCCATGCTATTTACATCCGAACCTATGAGAAAACCAAGCACACCACGGCATTCAGACACGCTACACTAGCCAGCTCTCCGATGCCACACCAAGCCTGACAAAACTCCCGTTTCACCAAGGGCACCCGAACCTGGGCCCTCACGTCCATTCACACCTGACACTAGTTACTGGGTCTGCTATTCAATTTTCAGCTCCTCTAGGAAAGACGAAACGGGTCAGCGTCTGCTCTGTGCTCCTTATGGGAACAGGCCACTAGAAACACTTTCATCCCCTGAACAACTCCTGAAGAATTCCACACAAAGACAGAAATCTGCATCTCCTTGGCCTACTCAGGAATGCAATGGGAAGAGTGCAGGACACCAAGAGCGTGTGCAAGGTCAGATGCAGAAGCTGTGTACTGTTACAACGCAAACGCATACAGCTGCTGTATCAGAATTAGCTCCCCTTGCACTAGATAGGGCTGGCCTTGGCATATAAGCCATGAGAAGACTTCTTTATACTTGAGACACCTGTGGGTTATTGGGAAAAGCCTCCTGTCACTGCATTACTGCTGCCACTGATCAAGGCTGAAGGGGTGAAAGGGATAAGCCACTGCTTAAGATCCTGGGCTTTGCTGCAGGCCACGTGCCATGCTAAGGAACACCCACGCACTTCAGCAGAGCCATACAGGCCAGAGGACGGTGCAGAGTAGCTGCCCCCAGGCTGGGCACTTTTGGGGTTCCTGCAGCAACTGCCAAAACCATCCTGTGGATGGGAGGGACCCAGGAGATTTAGGAGCCTGGTGCAGGGCTTCATCAGAGTCATGTCCCCCTTCTCCCTACAAGCCGCAGCAGCTGGAAGCAAAGCGGCCTGGCCCTTGGGCACCCCATTCCCTGCCAACCCAGAGCAGCAGTGCAAGTGAGCTGAGCGAGGGCAGCGGGGCAGAGTGGGGCAGGCCACCAGGCCACTTTGGATCCTGCTGTGATCAAGTGGGGTGCGCTTGAGGATTTTATTCCCCTGCTGAGGTCACATGTGCCTCCCGCGGTAACACGATGGGGGTTCCTCAATTTCCCTAGGTGAAGCGCCAGCACATGGCTGGTGATGTGCATGTGGGAGAAGTCATCCCACCTGAACGCCCAACAGGCCTCCTGTTACCTCGGCAACCAGGGGACACCTTTCCTCCCTGGGAAAAGAGCAACGGAGGGAGAAGGGGCCTGGTGGGTTTGAACTGGAAATGGGCCGTTGAGTGGGGGAAGTCTTGGCTGACTTGAGGAGGAGGAGGAGGGAGAGTCAGGGCCCTGGCTCGGGGATGCTGTTTGGGCCCCTCTCCCCAAGATGGATTGTGCTGACAGCTTCTGGTTTCCGTGCTGACAAGTCTGTTCTACACTGTGTCCCCGTCGACTAATAAACCTTCTGTTCCCCCTGCTGAGACACATCTGACTGCAGATAGGGCCTGGTGACCTCCACACTGACTCACCTGCCACCATAAGAACATAAGAATGGCCATACTGGGTCAGACCAAAGGTCCATCCAGCCCAGTAGCCCGTCTGCTGACAGTGGCCAGTGTCAGGTGCCCCATCGGGGGTGGGCTGAAAACAATGCTCAAGTGATTTGTCTCCTGCCATACAATCAGAGGCCAGGGACACCATTCCTACCCTTGGCTAATAGCCTTTTATGGACCTAACCTCCAAGAATCTATCTAGCTCCTTCTTAAATTCTGTTATAGTCCTAGCCTCCACCGTCTCCTCTGGCAAGGAGTTCCACCAGTTAACCATGCACTGAGTGAAGAACTTTTATTAGTTTTAAACCTGCTACCCATTAATTTCATGTGGCATCCTCTAGTTCTTTTATTACAGGCACACATAAATAACTTCTTATTCACCCTCTCCACACCTGTTATAGTTTTAGATACCTCGATCATGTCCCCCCTCCTCAGCCTCCTTTTTTCTAAACTGCAAAGTCCCAATCTTTTTAGCCTCTCCTCATACAGACCTGTTCCAAGTCCCTAATCATTTTAGTTGCCCTTTCCGGAACCTTTTCCAGTGCCAGGATCTCTTTGTTTTTAGGTGAGGAGACTACATCTGTACACAGTATTCAAGATGTGGCTGTACCATAGATTTACAGAGGGACAGTAAGATACTCCTTGTCTTATTTGATATCCCTTTTTTAATAATACTTAACATCCTATTTGTCTTTTTGACTGCCTCTGCACACTGCATGGATGTTTTCAAGGAACTATCCACGATAACTCCAAGATCTCATTCCTCATCTGTTATAGCTAAATTAACCCTCATCATATTGTAAATATAGTTGGGGTTATTTTTTCCGATGTGCATTACCTTACACTTACCCACATTAAATGTCATTTGCCGTTTTGTTGCCCAAAAGGATTTTCACCATGTGAATCATACTTGCATTACAACTGTGCTTAAAGTTCACTCTTGCTTTCTCTTTTATGGAGCTATACTTATCTCATAGACCTGGAAGGGACCGTGAGAGGACAGTGAGTCCAGTCCCCTGCCCTCACAGGAGGACCTGGCACCATCCAGACAATTTTTTTTTTTTTTAAATCTATGTGTCTCAGTTCATTAAGTGGCCCCCTCAAGGACTGAGCTCACAACCCTGGTTTAGCAGGCCAGTGCTTAAATCACTGAGCTCTCCCTCCTCCATGGTGAATGGGGACAGGCTGGGGGAACATGGTCCCTGCTGCTGTCCTTCACCAGGCAGAGCAAAGGCAGGGCAAGGACCATGGGCCCTGTGTCCCCTGCCAGCCAGGGATGGCCCTGCCTTTCGGAGCCCAAAAGTAAGTCCTGGGTTTAGCAGGTGGGTCCTTGAAAGTGTCAGTGCAGCCCTGAAAACATTAATGAGAGAGAGAGAGACTGAAAGCTCTTTACGGAAAGTCAGGGTTGCTTCAGTGCAAAGCATAGATCCACCTCACAATGTGACTTGGGCAGGCCATGGGGGTGATGCTCCCAAGATCTCCACTCATGGTTAGAAGTGGAAGGAAATCTTTGGAGCAACTGAAGCGACTGCTTTCAAAAGACTCTGGGAATGCTCCATCTGCAAAGGAAAACCAGCTGAACGGAGGTAAGTGTACCACGAACCAGACATCTTGCAAGCCAGTGAATGAAGCAGAATTCTGATGCGCCCCATTCCAGATACTAAGCAAGGAAGCATCTAATGGCCAAGGTGATATTAAAGATTTTAGACATTTTGGGATGGGGCTTGAGGGAACTCAAGGAAAAAGGTACACGCAAGTCAAAGATCAAATGCATGGGCTCCTGGCACAAAGTTTCTTAAACAATGTTCTGGGAAACACTGGTGTTCTGTGAACAACTCACGGGTGTGCTGGGAGCATCTGACACTTGCCTGATCTCACACTGATGTTTTAGATTTTCCGTTATGAAAACCAGATACAAAGTTAATTGCTTGTTGGTAGGACACCTGATTAAATCACTTCCTTTTGTTTGTGCTGTATACCTTGCTGCTTGGGTTGACTTTTTTTGGAAGATTTTCACAGGTGCTCCGCACAGGAAATATTATTGTTTGGCGTTCCGTGCTCTCAAAAAGCTTAAGTAACATTGTGCTAGAAAAAGATGCATCTGGGCATGAGTGAGTTGATAAAAGCAAGCTGCCAAGTATGAGAAGCAGAGGCCCTCTCTAAGAACTGACTTTAGTGTGACTGAAAACTGGAAAGGATCACTCCCAGTGTGCTGAAGCTCAGAGGAACTGTTCTTTTCATGGGAATCAAATTCATGCCCCTGGAGCGGGAGCATGCAAATCTTTCCTTGCTACTCTTGAATTGAGCAAGCAACACAGCAGTGAAGAGCGTAGGTTACTCAGAATGCAAGCTGTCTGGGTCAGCCACTGAATGACTGGCACAATAGGGTCCTGGCCTTTGAACAGGGAAACAGTGGCTTAACACCCACACTTAAGCCCAAATACATCTGAAAAGCTGTGGGCAAGAAGGTGTTGAAGTCTGGGGCTAGGACTGCCCTGTTCAGGCAGGCTTGCTTCCTAGAGGCCCAAAACTAGGCCGTGCCTTCTACCTGGGAAGGGTCACCTAGACACATAAGCAATAGCTATGAAAGCTACAAGGTCACCCAAAGCTACAAAAACCAAACTAGATAAATTCATGGAGGTTAGGCCCACCAGTGGCTAGTGGCCAGGATGCATAGGAATGATGTCCCTAGCCTCCAGCCTCACTTTGTCAAAAGCTGGAAATGGATGACAGAAGAGGGATCACTTGAGGATCACATATTCTGTTGGCTCCCTCTGGGGCACCTGGCACTAGCCACTGTTGGAGAACAGGATAGTGGGCTAGATGGACCTTCGATCTCATCCAGTATGGCCGCCTTTATGTTCTAAGGTGTATCAGGCAGTAATCTAAGACCTACAGCCCAAGCTTATAAATTAGCTTAAGCGCTTTGCACAAGGCCTAAAAGCTTTAGTAAGCACATCAGCCACCAGCGACTGCTAGTCCCAAGATCCTGTAAGACTGTTCTGATGAACAAATATAAGTGACACGCAACCACAAGAACGTGTCTGCTACCAGCTTTGATATTTTAGGGTAGGAACATCAGCAGATGTTTAACTGCCTGATTATTACTGCAACCAACTGATATATGTTTGCAAACCTGAGATAATGAGTACACCAATACATAGCAGCAGGACAGGCACCCCGGCACTATTAGGGTGAGGGAGTTAGTTATAGACAAAAGAGGCTGAACATTCACAGCAGCCGCCAACTCCAACTGCAGAACGAACCGTGGCCCAGAACAGGAGTGGGCAATAATTTTCACAGAGTCTGTAAGTTTTGGAACTGGTCATGGGCCGGCTCTGGGGGCTACAGAGAGTGAACGTGAAAGGAACACAGAGTCAGACTGATGCCGATTGTGTGCCACAGCATGTGTGACAGTGGTCGTGTGCGCGGCACAGACTGGGCATGTGTAACACTGCGTGCACGTGGGCTGCTGCTGGGTGCGTTTTGGAGAGAAGCCGCCCTCTGTCTCTTTAAGGGAATCTGTCCTGCTGTGTGGTCTCCCCCCTCCCCTGCTCCGCACTCCTGAGTGAGTCGCTTTCCATCCATGCTTCAGACTGGAGCAGCTCTGCTGTTTGTCTCCATCTCCCCAATCCCTGCTCTAAAGGGATGGGGAACAGGCAGGGGAACACCCTGACTTCAGCACTACCCTCTCCCCTCCACCCCACATGTCCTGGGGCACCCCAGGCCCTTATACCGAGTTCCCTCCTGCACCCAACCTCCTCCTCAGACCCCGCGCCCACTCCGTAAGGGTGGTGGGAGAGCACTGGATTAAAAAGTGCCATTATTGCTTCCTGCTCCTGTGTGCCATAACCGAAATCCGCCCTGTCACAGCCGAACCTTGCTCTGAACATCTGAAAGGAGATCCCCCAGGCAGACAGTGATCCTGAGTATCAGATCTGTGGCCTGACCTGGGAAGGGGCAGAACAAAGAAGCTGCTATGCTGCCTTGCGTGTTTGGTGTACAAGTTGAACTTCCCTTGTCCAGCAGCATGACTGTACCTAGCCGGATGACCACTTAATGGGTGGGGACAAGTTTCCCACAGTCTCACAACATTTGTTTCCAACCAGCAGTCCTGGCTCTCAGTGTTCTGCACTGTTACTTAGCTGTAATCTACCCCTAAATGTCTTCTAAAAGCCCAGTCAGCAGTGGAAGTGCTGGTAATGCTGCTAGACAAGATGGATCGCCTGTGGTCCAGCAAATTCTCTTGCCCAACACCAGTCAGGTCAGGAGGGTGCCAAATAAGAGGTTCGACCTGTATCAATGAACATGCCCACTGACGTGTGATGAGAGCTGGGGTGACATCTTCCAAGCAGGACCTTTCAGTGCTCTACGAGTGTACCCTCCCCCCATCTGTTGTGTGTTAGGTTCTTGAGGCGATCTGAACCCTTACCTCCTGAGTGATCTGCGTCTGTCTCTGCCGTCCAGTGCTTCTCGTGTCTCAGGTCCGCACTGTCCCCTTGCAGCACCCCATTGCTATACGGCACTTTGTCTTCCCCTAATATAGGGGTCTGTGCCACGTTCTGCTTGGCAGAAGCGTCCTGGATTTCAGACATGCTCAGCAAGTCTGAAGGCTGGCCTGACAGAGAGAGGGCTGTGCTTTGCAGGGGATCCTCCACACCTGCCCCATCTTCAGATGTGCACGCGCTGCAGCCAGAATCCTCTGTTCCTGCGTGTGATTCATCTAAGGACTCTCCACGGTTTGTAACCAAAGTCCGGTTATCTCCCTGGGCGTCACTGTGCGCGGATGCCTTTGGTCGACGGTCCGTCGGGTCTCCCTGTGCAGGGTTAGCTAAGCGCCCATATTTCAAACAGCTGGAATAAGACGTGTAACGACTGAGTTTCTCTTCCACCAGGGGAGCGGGTGTCGTAACATTCTCTGTGGTAACCATTTCGTTCCCTCTGCCAGTTTCATCGTCGGATGAAACGCTCTCTCGCTCCAGCGCTCTGTCAACCCGACTGACCGTGACTTGACAGAGCCTGTTGGACACGTCGCTTACTGAATTAGACAGTACTTCCTCCGTAGCTGCTAAGATGACTTTGGAAATAATCTGTATCGCTACTTGCTCAATTTTCTGAACTTCCTCTTTGTCCAAACTCATTCCTCCGATTCGATCTCTTTCCAAACTATCTCCCTTCAACTGCGCGTCCCTGTAGCACTTCTCTTCTCTTCCCTGACATTTAGGCACAGTATGGTTGGTCAACTGAGACATCTCTTCTTCCCCTGACAGATCAGAGCAGGCAGACTCTACACCGTTATTCACCATCTTCTCAATCATCAACTCGCCCTGCCCTAGGACAGGGCTTTCCACTTTCTTACTATCCTCTTCATCTAGAACGGCAGGCTGGGGCACAGCAGAGTCCTCTGGTTCAGAGCCAAGGGCTGGCAGGCAGCCAGCATCCTTAGATGAATTCTCCAAAGAGTCGTGCGTCACTTCTGAGTCACTTTCCCGCGTCTTTCCCAAAGACTCCCGGACCGACTCTACCACTGAACACAACCATGGCTGCTGGTCTGGGATTCCACTGAAAGTTGACTCTGGTTTGGAGACAACCACAGTGTCGTCACAGCATCTTGCACTCTTCGGGGCTGGTGGGGGAGATACTTGTGCAAGGGACCCGGTTTCCTCCTGAAGCGCTGCTGCTTCCAGTTTGTCACTGTCGTCCTCAAACGTGCCCGATTCAACGGTCGTTACTGCTGTGGTGCGGCCATCCCTGGAGGAGTTTAATTTCTGTTGAGCGTCACATGCCAGAGAGGATGGTGTTAACAACCCTACAGACAGCTGGGAAGTTAAGGTTTTGTTCTCTGGACAGTCCTCTTGTGAAGGCACAGGTAGATCTTTAGCAGCACTTACTTCTTCTCTGGACAGAGGTTCAGTCCTCTGGTCCTCCACGCCAGCCAATGCTTGCCTGTCGTGATTGCTGACACGCTCCTTTTTCCGAGAAAAAAACCACCACCAACCGATCAGTGCCAGCACTCCGGGAAAGGCGAATGGAAAGAAAGTGCGGAAGCGTAAAGCCATTGTAAGGAGCCTCAGCAATTATACCTAGAGAGGGGAAAAGAGAGAAAGGTGCAACTAGCATTAAAAATAAACAATATAATTCCTAAGAAAGAGAGAAGATCTACAGGGAAATTGCATGGGGAGGAGAGATGGGGGCGGGGCGTATCAAAGTTTTATACCTTCCTCAATTGTAAGTTGCCAAATCTAGCTAGTTGCCCTGACTGCTTTAAGTACAATGAAACCTCTCTCTCTTCCCAAATCACTAGCTACTTCCATCAAAAGTAAAGCACTTCTGTCAGCTACATCAGTGTGGTCTAGAGCAGGGGGTCCCAACCTTTTAGTAACATGACACACAAGACAAAATTCCACAGCACACCTACTTCCCCCCCCCCGCCCCAGTTTAAATCGATTGCACATTAACATCAGGTGTACTTACATTTACTATAGCTATAGTCTTACTAGAGAGGTTTGCCACACAGTTGTGCAGCCAAGCTTAAACAAAGATCAAATGCATTCATGTTTCAGATCCAGCACAGCCTACATGGGCTTAGACAGCAGGAACAGACACATTTTTGAAGTTTGCTCAGTGCCTTGTTAAGGACAGTGAGCAAACGAGTAACCACTGAAAGCAGGTGCCTCTCCCTGCTGGCCCTTTGGAGCTAGCACATGGCATAGAAATCAACAGGCTCCCTGCCTCCCTCCGCTTTAGAAGCTGCTGTGAAAAAAGCACTGAGTGTGGAAATGTTGAAGCCACCATCTCTGAGCAAGTTCACAACCAACACACCTATCCATCAATGGGAAAGCTGAAATATTAATTCCAGGAAACACGGGTACATAAGGAGTGGGGTTGGGCTGCCCACTAGTTAGTTTGGGTAGGGAAGCAGCATTTCAGCTGCCTCCCAGTGCGAATAGGGTCCTGCAGGGTCAGCATTTCCCCTCATGGTGGCTCTGCAAAGAGCCACCAGGCTAAGGGGGAGGGAGTGAAGAACTGAGAACCCCACACCAGCTGGGACTCGGGCAGCCTTGCTGCTTGAGCCACAGCTGGTGCAGGGTCATTCATTTCCTCCCCCCACAGTGACTCTGCAAAGTGTCACAGCAAGGGGGAATAACGACCTTTTACAGCACCCTTGGACAGTTCTCCTTGCACACTGGTTGAAGACTCCTGGTCTAGTGCATAGGGCCCTGGACTCAGTCTGGAGATCTGGACTCTGTTTTAGCATCTGCCACTGGCTGACTTAGTCACCATGGGCAAGTTACTCCACCTCTTTGTGCTTCTGCCTGCCTTCATGGCTTGTCTATTTAAGCCACAGGCTCCTGAGGGCAGGGTCTGTCTTGCTATGAGCATCTGCTGCAACTAAGGCTGTAATCTCACACTGCACCTCCCAGAACCGCTGTAAGACAAACCAAAATTAGGAGGTAGGGCGTTGTGAGAGGGTGCCAGCTATTTAATACCAAAAGCCAGCATGTACTAGATCCGTGGTATCCAACAGGCTGGCCACAGGTGGCTATTTGTCTGGTTGAGTGTGGCTAGTTGACTTGAATAACATTTCCAGAAAAATGCACTTAGTTGACTATCACAGCCACTGCTTCCAAACTCTGTCCTTGCCTCTTGTCTAGTACTTTGTCCCACTCTGCCTTCTCTGGTCTCCATTTCCCATTCCCACCAAGCACACCTCAGGTCTGCCGTCTGCTGAGAAGCTGCTGTCAAAAAAAAACCACAGAGTGCAGAAGTGTTGAAGCTCTAGGGTCTGTGTAGGTTCACAGTGAACATGCCTATCCATCAATACACCGCTGAAATATTAATTCCAGGAAACAGGGGCATACAAGTGACTATTCTCATTTGTACTGTCGAAACACATGGCTGCTTAGACACACAAACTTGAGTTCTGCACTTCAGCAAGAACAAAAGAGAGTGGCACTGACCCAAGTTGTTTCCCTGTACATTTTAAAGGTACAGAAAGAGTGGCTGTGCTTCACCAACCCCAAGTGGGACCCGAACCCGACGACACGGCTCGGTATTCCTCGGCAAAGCTCAGCGTTCTGAACTGAAAGCCAGGTCCAAAACACACAACACAGCCATTAAGAAGGGGCAACCCAGCCCCTCAACTGAGAGGTTAGTACCATTGCTTAGGACATGGTTATATTCACTGGAGGTGGAAGTACCACACTCACATACCCATTAGCTACACCCAGTTCCCCCACCTGCCTGAGGATGTGGGACATCAACCCCTGTCATTCTGCACATCTGGCATTGCCAAAAAGGTACAAGTCCTCCCCCTTCTTGGGCTAACCAGCTGATTTTCAGGTTGAGCAAGACCGACACTCCTCCTTCCCTGCCCTTCTGTGTATCACTGGATCTTTGCCTGAAGGATACAGATATAAAATGAAAGTACTGACACAAGTCAATCAGTTCAGTTTTAATTATGGCAAGGGGTGGGGTTTATTTTAGAAAAAGCCACCCACAAGAGAAGTAGGACCTATCACAGGAGTCAAGTGTGACTTTGGGCAGACAGTGGTGTCATCAAAATGGACCAGGGCAAGTTACACTGCCTTGTAGCAGAAGGTCAGACATTAGTAGTCATGGGCATGGTTCCCTGCAAGCTGAGCACTTGGGTGGCCACTCAGGAGAGAGTCGGGTGCTGCCCAGCTGATTAGCTGAGAGCCCAGTCGCCAGAATCCGTTCATGGGTTTCTGCTAGTGGTGCACACCCATGTGCCTTGGTGCACATAAAAAAGTTACTTTGCCCATGGATGGAAAAAGTTACAGGCAACACTGGCTGCATGGGACTGGCTCCAAACAAGCAAGAGTCATACGGGCTCAGAAACCCAACCTTTGTGTCTGAATGGCTTAGACAGAAGAAATTAAGATTCGTGGATACAGGCACTAGGATTCCAGCCCACAGATAACCCCTGAGAGACTACAGAAAGCCTGGGGTAGCAAGGGGAATACTGGTTTGACCGATTCTAGAACCCAGTTTCCAGAGTGACTCTGAAAAGCAGCGATTGCTACATGGGCAGCCTACTGGAAGCTAAGCATTTCAGGACTACTATGACCCTTGAAGGAGGTAGAGTCACACAGATCTTAACACTAACTTCTTTAAAATATTCAATAAACAAGCCTTTCTAACCACTGGATTTCCAAACGTGGAACGAAGGCCACCAACCCAGTCCACGCTCTCAACCGAGAAGCTATGCTCTGTCGAGGAGGTTAAGAACTTGGTCCTACCAGTAGATCAGCCTGGCCAACAGGAACCTCCAGACGTACAGTGGAAAAGGGATATAGTAGGGGGTGGGGAACCTTTCCAGGGTGGGGGGCTAATGACCCACAGAAAAATCAACTGGCGGCCCACACAAGTGAGAAGCAAAAAAAAATCTCATTGGTGTGCACAGTTCTCCACTGGGGGGGGCGGGGGAGAACACGGTCCCTTCATTGCCCTTGCACGCCAACTCCAGAACTTGGGGGACCAGGGCTAGAAGATTTTGTGGGCCAAAAGTGAGGGGTTCAGTGTGGGAAGGGGCTGCCAGGAAGCAGGCTGGGTCTGGGCAGGAGCGGGATGAAGGATGTAGGTGATGGGAAGGTACTTATCTGGCACAGCTCCCTTGGAATACATGTGGCTGTGTCCCCTGTTGCTCCAAGGGACTGCTGCCCCACTGCTCTGATTGGCTGCTATTTTGTCCAATCAGAGCAGCAGGAGAAAAGCCTCCAGCTGGGGGGCACAGGGAGCAGCACCATGCAGAGCTACTTTCTCCCCTCACCAGGTATAGCCTCGGTTTGCCTGACTGCAGCTGTTCAGCCGTAGGCCCCCACGCTTGGGCTGATGCTGGGGGGGGGGGACACCCCCAAGCCCCAGGTTTAGAATCAGGCAACCTGCAGGCTAGATCCAGCCCACCAGCTGTAGGTTCCCCCTCCCTGGGTTAAACCCATAGCTCAGAAACAAGAGTTCCACGAGGGGTACAGACTCCCAGGCTTTAGAACTCAAACCCACCTCCAGCGCAGTTTCGGGTTTTCTAAGGACAGGTTCTTTCCTCAAGTGGGTATCACACACATTTGTCTGGAGCACTGGGTCCTGAGCACTACCAAAGACAAGACTGCTAAGAGGAACAGTCTCCAAGCTGGGTCAGACCAACGTCTTTTCTGCAGGAAATTAACATATACTTCATCTCAGACTGCTAGGTCACCGACAAACAAAAGGCAAATTATCTAGCTAGAAAAGGAAAAAACCCTTATATCACAGAGCAGCGTCTCTCAGCCAGGGGTATATGTATCCTTTGGGGATACATTGAGGTCTTCCAGGGGTACATCAACTCAGCTAGATATTGGCCTAGTTTTACAACAGGCTGCATAAAAATGCTAGTAAAGTCAGTACAATCTGAAAGTTCTTTCACACTTGCTTCTACTGTGCCACATGCCTTAGGCTGAAATATAAGTACAATATTTCTATTCCAATTCATTTAGTTGATAATGAGACTGTAGGGAGTCTAAGTTTTCAGTAGTGATCTGTGACAGTTTCGCATGTTTTTGTAAGTAAGTAGGTTTTAAGTGAGGTGTAACTTGGTGGTAGGCAAAACAAATCTGACTCCTGAAATGAGTATAGTAATCTGGAAAGGTGGAATGGCCTTTGTTCCAAGACCTCAGTTTACCCTAAGATCATGTATCTCAACCGGTGGTACACGTACACTGAAGGGTAGGTGAGAGAAGTCTGGGGGTACTTTTTTTCAAAAAAGTAAGAGGTAATTCATAAAAGGATTGAGAAACCCTGTCCTAGAACAGCTTCTAGTTCTGCCACCCACACTTCCAACACCACCACCTCAGGCTCTCAACGGGCTGTCGCACAATAACTTTAGAAATAGAGGTTCAGCAGGAAGCTACATCTCACTGATGGGGCCTCTGCTTGCTACAGCAAGAGCCAACATCAAAAATGCCCAAATAAGATGCCTTAAGGTGATTTTCAAGCAGGGGTACATGCACCCCTGGGGATACGCAGAGCTCTTCCAGAGCATACGTTAACTGTGTTTCTCGACCTTTTTTACGAATAATGGACTTATTTTATGTTCCATCTTTATTTTTATATATCCTCTTTGCACAATTTTAAGTCTAATACCAAGTTTATTGCCCACAGGCAATTTCTTTCAACCAACCCATTGTGACTAAGTTCATTAAATAAATGCGTTGCAATGGTAGGCAAAAAATGTGCACCTGAAACTGTAGGTTGTGTGTGTGTGGGTACATGCGCGGGTGTTTGTTTTTAAAGGGGTACTTTACAAATAAAGATCAACAAACACTGCCCTAGGGCTCCCATGAGACTGGCCTGCTTGCTGATGAGCCAGAGCTCAGCTACCACAGCACAAGGTGTAACTAAAAACAAAAACAAAAGGAGATTTCCTGTGTGTCACTAGGATACGCTCCTTCACACATCTGGTTACAGCCTGGTTTAGGAATAAATTAGCAGGAAATAAGTCTCCCTGCCCCTGAAGAACTGATGCTTTGGAGGTTAAAATTTGAAGGCAGGGAACTGGGGGAAGCAAAGGGCAGTTTCAGCAGCTTGTCTCAACAAGGAGCAAGGCAGGGTCTACCCTAGGAGATCAAATCATCTATTTTAGCAACACAAACCCAGCGGTGACAACTGCATAGCTGGGGTCGACGTATCTAAAATCAGTTATTGCTGCCGTCCACACAGTGGGAGATGGACAGGAGAAGCTCTCCTGTTGACTTCCCTTATTCCTCACAACTGTCAGAAATACCGAGGTCAATGGTGGCACTATGACAATTCGATTTAGCATCCCCCCCACTAGGCACGCTAAAAATCACACTCCAAAAGATTGACCGCCAGCAGGTCCATCTTCCTCTGTGTACGTGGATCTACCCTGAGATTAGGCTGAGGACATGACTGATCTTTTCTTCTTTCAAATGTACCTGCTATATATAGTTACATTAGTGTCATGAGACTGATTTAAAGAGACAAAAACCAAGGCCCCAGCGTCCCTAGTTCACCCCCGAGCCTCAGAACAGGCATAAGCCACATACACCTCCTGGAAGCACAGAATTCTTCCCATGACGAAGTGATTCCTGACTTTTGTCCAAGTTAGTCTTTTTATCATTAACGAAGAGGCATGGAAAGAGAAGCACATTTAGGTAGGGATTTCTCCAGCAAGGAACACCATCAAGATGTCCAGTCTGCAAGCCCACTGGTTGAGTTTTGGCAATAAGACACAGTCTGTCCACTGGTTTAAAGCAGAAGCAAGAGCTGCTGCTAGCTGGTACTGGTTAAACCTCTCTAATCTGGCAATATCCATAATCCAGAATGATTTTAGTGAGCTGGATGACCACTTAGCATGGGTGCAGCCAAATTTCCCATGAAGTTTATTTCCAGCAACTAATTCTGGCTCTCTGTGTTCTGTGCTGTTATTTAGCTATTTACCCCCCATCTTTTAAGAGACAAGTAAGCAAAGGAAGTGTTGGTAATGCTGCTGGACAATACTGACCTCCTGTGGTCCAGCAAGTTCTCTTGTCCAGCACCAGTCAGGTCCGGAATGTGCCAGATTAGGGAGGTTCAACTTGTAGCGGTTTGGTGGCCCCAAAGTGCCACAAATTGACAGCCTCAGCCTACTTTAAGATGTAGCCTGTTTTGGTTTAGTATCCATCAACTGTGTGATGTTATAATGATCCAGGCTTATATACAGTAAACGCTTTCATACTCAGCAGCCCCCGGACTGGGAGGTTACTGGGTATTCAAATATTATGGATAAGAGAGGTATACCTAGCAGTGCATAATGCTAAAGAAAAACAAGATTAGATATTAAACAAAAATGTATGCAGAGTACTTTATTAACAGCAATACTACTGTACACTGTAAACTTATACTGTATTTACTGTGTTCATTTGTATTTACTTTCATGATACTGTACTTACGAAAAGCATAACACAATTTTATGTATGGTTAAAATGCTGATCATTTGAGAGTTCCGGATGAAAGAATGCCAGATATGAAAGAGTTTACTGGATATTCATTGTATGTTAATCAGTCGATTTGTAGGATTGTTAAAGTATAAAATGGATTTAGAGGAACTATGTATAGACACGAGTAAGGAAAACTGAAAAACTGCGGGCTGAGGCCTGCAGGACTTTAGCGTAGCTATTTTAGGCCATGAAACAAGAATGACTGTTTAAGTTAATGACTGAGAAATAACCCAAAAATTATGGGAAAGGGGGACCAACTAGTGGTATTTCAAAAGGGTAGCTGGGTAGATGAAATTTCAATTATATAATGCTGTAATAACAAAACACTGTCTTTAGCACATGCCTTAAACCAGTGGTGGGGAACCTTTTGCACATCGGGGCCACACAGAGTTCCCTGTAAGCTGTACACCTGCTCAAGAGATTCATATGCTGCCCAGTCAGATTAGTTTGTTGGTGGTACACATTTAAACATGCCTTGGTGCACATAAATTTATTCTGCACATGGATGACAACTGTTAGCGGGAACAATGCCACTGACCACCAGTTGTGGGCCACGCACACTTGAGCCTCACAGAAGTGGCCCCCAACTGAGAAGCAGAAGAGACAGCTCACCTCACTCCCCTCTACTGTCACCCCAGTCTGACTGATGGGGCGCGGCGGAAGATGGGGGTGTGGGGTCTGCAAGGCAGAGCTTCCCTTCACTGTTCCCAGAGCTTCCAGGCAGGGCCCACAGCACAAATTCAGCCTGTGGCTTGCCTTGATCTGTCCCACAAGGTTTAGGTCACCTCTCCTCCCCTGTAATGGGGTAAACTGTAGGGCCACTTGTCATTACCTATAGTCCCCAGCTCAAACCCATCCAGCACATCAACAACCTACAACCTATACTCGAACATGACACTACACTCTTAGAGGCTCTGGGCAAGAGGCCTGTTCTTGCCTGCAGACAACCAGCTAACCTCAGGAAAATTCTCACTAGCAGCCACAGGCCACACCACAGTAATACTAATTGGGGAACCTTTCCTTGCAACAAACCCTGTTGCCAACTTTGTCCACCTATTTAGATACCATCACTGGACCTAACCATGCTAATTACAAGATCAGAGGCTCATACTCCTGTGCCTCAACCAATGTTATATATGCCAACATGGGCCAGCAATGCCGCCTACCATGTATATGTTGCAGACTGGACAATCACTTGTCCGAAGAATGGACAAAAAGCAGACATCAGGAACCCAAATACACAGAAACCTGTCAGTGAGCATTTCAGTGGAGTGGGACATATTGCTAAAGACCTGAGAATGAGTCTTCAAACAGAGGCAATTCTACTGTTTGGGTGCAGTTTTGCTGGAAGTGCAGCTGTTTGGAGTCCTCTGATTTTCTGGAAAGTTGAACCTCCACTTTCTCCTTTGCTTCACTTTCTGATTCAAGGCCTCACTGACCTCAGGCCAAAGACACTTATGCTCCAAAGAGGAACTCCTGCCACATGCTTGGACTGTCCAGGCGTTGCTCTGCCAGCACTGTGCAAGCTATAAAAAGGCAGGGAGGACATGCCTTTCCTTAACAGACAAAAACCTACAGCCTTGCAGCTGGCACATGGAAGCTGGCTATGCCATTGTCCGTTACAACAATACAGCCTAGCTGCAGAGCCTTGCGATGGCGTGTTCGTTTTACATCTTGCTCCGAGCAAGCCAGGGTGTCCATGGCTGTGCTTATGCATTACGAACTTTTACCTAGAAGCCTCTATCAACAAATGACAAATAAACACTGGGTTTACAGGGACTAAATTTCACAGCTGGCTGCAAAGGAATTTGGTGCCGCTTAAGAACTGGTGAGATATTTCATTTTTAGAATCACGTGCTTTCTTGAACTAAGGAAGAGGAAAATGCCAAGGCAGTCCCTACTGGCCCTGCTCAGTCTCATGTTGAACTAGAAAAGAGGTTTGGTGTTTATGTAAGCACCAGGACCAGATTTTTTTCCCCCCATGCTAGTGATTCGAGAGTTAAGATGCTTGAAAGGGGCCTCATTTTTTTTTTTTTTTTTTTTTTTTTTTAAAAACACAGAGCAGGGCTAAGGTGATAAACACATTAAAGTTATCATGTGCTCACATACTGTTGGGTGCTAACCAGGTTCTCTTGAAATAGCAAAAGAAGGCAGCCAAAAAAAAAAAAAAAAAAATCACTCATCGCTTTTGGAACTCCTGGACTAAATTGCTTTAACCACTTTCCCTCTCATGAAGTTACATTGAGAACTTCTTTATCCGGGCTCAACATTGGAGAGTGGTTAGGATTTCACTTGGATTTGCCTACTGTACAACCTTTCTTTGCCTCCGCAGTTGAGATGTTATTATTATCAGCTCTAAGTGCCTTTTTCCCCCCCTGAAAAACTTCCAAACCACTCGAACCATAAATGACAATTAAACAGCCCAGTAACATCTCCGCAACATCAAGCCGCTGCGGTGAGTGCTTCCATCAACGACCTCAGATTCTTTTGGAGAACAAGCTGCATGTACTGTACCTGCTTGATTTCAGCTACAAACTTGAGAGGAAATAAAAAATGCCCCAGCTTCCAGCACTGCTTAATTAGCAGGAACTACTCTGCTGAAGACGACGTTCCTACTAAATCTTTTCAAGCTGTAGATTCATGTTCTGCTGGCTTCAAGAATTTAAAAAAAACCACACACACAATAAAATTAAGTTTGAGGTTTTATTTTTTCCATGCACCTTTTACGTGGAAAGGATAAAACCTCCATACTCTTAAGAAAAGCTAAGCCTCTGCTGTACAGCAGTTGTGCACTGTCGCCCGTCTCTGAAGTTCATTCGCTGCATGCTTAAATTGTGCTTTATAATTAATGCAGAACCACCACACAAACTGTCTCCTGGGTGTACCACAAACTTAAATTACAGCCCTATTACATAGACTTGCATAAGTACGTCCCCAGTGAGCCTTCCTGATTAAACGGACTGCCCCATCAGCCCATTTCCCCTGATGTGACACTAACCGCCTAAGTGCTTAAATGAGCGCCTGGCCATTCTGCACTATTTTGCGACAGTAGCAACAGCTGCAGGGAAACATGCTGGGCTCACGGCAGCTAAAATATAAGCATTGTGGAATGGTCCATTAATGTTTTCATCATTTCAGTGACACAGGAACTTAGCTCTTTGATAATTTTTCCATTCATGGTCGGGACTATTGCTTCAGCAATGTTCCGTGGGAATCTGTGCAGTTTAGTTAGGTCTTTAGTTTCAGTGAGAGTCACTGACTGGCACAGGGTTCAAATCACAGTAACGAGGGTCCCAAGTTCTCCTAGTCTAGAGGATGGTAGAAAAGGCACCGGCTTGACGCAAAAGTGAAACAAGCACTTAAACACAGAGCTGGCCAGGTGACAGTGACACCAACAAATGCACCTTAAATAGACAGCAAAGGAAGCACGTGGTGTCCTGAATTTAGTTTGCCCTGCAGTGATACGCAAGCAATCCACTTTTAACCCCCTCGGTGGAGGAGTGGCTTTGCTGGGGTTAGGACTATAGGGGTTGGGCACAGTACGTGCTAACAAACACTGTCCTACCTTAAAGTAGAAGACCACAAACTCATTCCACTTGCTTGCATTGGGGTCTCAGACGTGATCCATGATTTAGGCTGGCCTGCTCCCAAGCCAGAACAACCAACCCTCGGTACACACATCCTTATATGGCTTGAAAAGTTTACAGGACCCAGTTTATAGGCAGGCCAGAGAATTCAGATAAGTTTGAGAAAGAAACCCAGAAAAAAGTTGACCCCAAGTGATCTTCAAAGCTCCCCTTAAGCAGCCACCACCAACTTTACAAAGGGTTTGTTTTTAAAACGTGTCCCGCAGGAGGCTGAAGAACTGCAGACTTTTTGGAATAAGACTCGGGAGAACTGCTACCGTGTTCATTCTCTGCCTCACGCGTATGCACTCACAGCTCTCTCTGTCACAACATTTATGGGAGTTAGCACGGGCGGGGAGGGTGTCAGCTACAGAGTAGGAGACGGAATGCCGATCTCCCGAGGGAATCCCATGTTTCATTCCCAAGGAGACGCTGTCTCCCTCTAAACCGCATGATTACATTATTGCTTACTTCCGCAGCGTTGGAGGAGAAGGAGTGCTGGGCAGGCCTGGCACAGTCACACTTCACTGGCTCATGCGGGCTCTTGAAATTTTCCACACTAAAAATAGCTGGTAGGAACAGCAGAGCATGTGCTGTGTGGCATATAGGGCCGATGACAAAATCTGACTGAGGGGCCTTCCGTCCCTCCAACAGTTGCTCAGAGTAAATGAAGCCAAGAATAACTAGTAGAAAGAAGTCATCAGAAAAGCTACAGCCCAGCCCTTCCTCAGTACTGGACCATCACAGCTCCCCAGGAAGATCAAAGCAAGAGATGGAACTAGGCATTTATACCAACCCTTCCTCCAGTTCCCCAAGGTAGCTGCATGGCTGGAAGGACCCACCCACATATTTCATTTCTTACAGGAAGTACTGCCTAACCCAGGCACCTGCAACCTGTGGCTCTTTAAGGACTTCTCTGTGGCTCCCAACACTATAATTGCAAAGTAAAAAACCCCTCCTGATTGTTTTCAATAAACAGTGCATGTCAAAGCCCAACAATGAGCCCCATTTGTATCTAAACAGCAAAGGGTATGTAATCTCCCGCACTGGATCACCCCTCCTTTAACGTGCACAGTGCACTGTGGGATATGATACCGTATCTGTGTATTGATCGTGTTGGTAACAGAGTCTTGATTTTGAAAAGGCAAAGGAAGCTGGTGACATTCCTGCTGTGAAGGGCAACTTGTGTTTTAAGAAAGGAAAACAAAACATGAAGTAAACCTGGCATAATTAAAGTGAGTTTGGGAACAGAAGTCAGGAAGACAGTGGTACAAACACACATGAAAATGTGAGGAAATAGACTATGTAAAAAGTTTGTGAGTGTCTTGAAGTAAACATGTACCGCATTACAAATCATTGTTTGTGCTGTTCTTACAATAGGGGTCACATGGCTTGACGTTCTTCATGAAGTACCTTCTTATATTTACATGCATTGCAGCTTTTCAATTATTGCGTTTTTATCAAATTCACTATTTTGGTTGCTGACCCCAAGCCTAATACTTTTAGAGGCACCTACCCACTAAGGAAGGCTAAATAGCGAAGGGTAAACACTCCTACACAGGCAGGACCGCATGAGAAAATGGCTGGCAGGCAATCAAAGGAAGGGTGAGGTGGTAACGTGGGAATTGGTAGGGTCCCTGGATTCAGGCTGCAATGCCACCTTGAATTAAGCCTTCTCTCCGAACCGCAGATCACAGAATCAGTTGTAGAATGGCCCTCTCCCATTCAAAACTGGTCTCCTTCATCCCACCGGCCCATTGTTTTAGTCCGCAGTACACATACCAAGACGGGCATGCATTGGCATGTGAGGCAAGAGCTCAGCTTCACCCTGCCTTGCTCCAACCAGCCGAGAGCTTGCTCAAAGCCATGCTGACTGCGGGTTAGCCAGAGACAAGCTAGTGCTACCAACCACCACCTATACGACAACGTTCTGGATCTTCACTGATTTATTAGTGAAGCTGTTGTAAGTAGGACTCTTAGTGACTTTACAAAGTACCACTGCAACAAGCAGCCACATTGTCGTAGCGCCCATGGGGCAGGCAAGGCCCTAGAGATCTGCAGAAGTGCTGCTGCTCTGCAGGGGGTGCACACCACTTTGGAGCCTGAGCAGATGAGCTGAAAGCGGTTTCTCTACAGACATCTGAAAGTGATCCCTCCCAGGGAGGCACCAGCCCAGCTGCAGCCAACATCTTTGCCAGCTGCAAACCAAATATTAACCCTTTCAACCGCTTACTTGCTACCACACAGCATGAGCTGCTATTGTGTGGATGTAACCCCCGTCAAGGATTGGAATTCGCCCACTACACAATAACGGCACAGTTCACATACTAATTTACGTCAGCCCTCTCGTGCCACCAGGCTCCCTCCAGCCCTACAGACTGGATTACTTTCCCAATGCTTTCTTGCTAGGTCCCTCTTTTATCCTCTCTCCTCAGGCAGCTCCATTGGCTTTTACAGTTCCTTCACTTTACTCTGCTGGTGACTCACTGAATTCTGGCAGTCACAGGAGAGGGCAATATAGATAACTTCTCAGTGTATGAGCCAGAGCTAGTGTGGCAGTTAGGCTAACAAACTCCTTTTACAGATATGAATCAAAGACACAGTTTGAACCTCTCTCATCCAGCAACACCTGTGGGCCAGCATGACTAGTTTGCCAGACCATGACTTACGGCCAAGTTTCCCACAGCCCCATAAAGTTTGCTTCCAGCCACCAGGACTGGCTCCCCGTGTTCTGTGCTGCTATTTAGGTGTAATTTACCCCAAATGTCTTCTCAGAGCCCAGTCAGCAGTGGAAGTGTTGGTAATGCTGCTAGACAATATTGACCTCCCATGGTCTGGCAAAGTTTCTCAGCCGGCACTGGTCAGGTCCTGAGGATGCCCAACGAGAGAGGCTGAAACTGTACTTTGTTGAAACACCCCCCACACACGTACCACATCCAGCAAATGTGGGCATTCATCTGCCAGTGACTTTGTTTCGAGCTAAGCAGCGTACACTTCATATAAAAGCCCTGTGGCGAGTTAGGCAGAACACTGTTTCCACTTGGCTGAGACCAGGTCTATTATACACTTCACTTGGGTGGTGAAAAAAGCAACACAAAAAAAACACAAACAAAAACATAAAACGCAACACACACTCAGGGACAGTCATACCGACCTCAGCTCTCTGTGCAAGCAGCTCTGTGCCTGTGGGAAAGCTTCTCCCACGAGCACAGCTATTGGGTCTTCTGGAGATGGAATACCTACATCAACCCATCTGCTACAGGTTGCACCTCCCTTGTCCGACACCCTCTGAACCTGATCACTACTGGCTGAGGGAATCTGTCAGATGAAGGGAGGTCTCTCTGGCCCCCACCAGCGCTGCCTTTCCCGACTTGCAGCTCCTTGCCATACTGGCCTCCCCCCGCCTCTAACACACACCCACATCACTTACCTCCAACCTGGCCTGTGCTGGCCCTGATCCAGATTTGACTGGGCTGCTGACCCTGCAGAGGACAGCTGCAGCCCCAGCCAGGCTGCCAGCTGTAGCTCCAGACACTGACTTCAACTCCATCCTGGTTCCTGGCACACACCAGGCTCCTCTCCTAACATCCACATGACCCAGGGCTCTCTGGTCCTGTAACGCCCACGGTCCTGCTGGACTCCGGATGTTGCCAGACCAGAGAACACCAGTTTTGGGAGGCGGAACATGGATCTTAGAGTCACTCCATTAAAGCGCTTCAGCAGCTCAACTGCATCAGAGTAGCTGCACCAATGCAGCGTTTGCAGGGCAGACGAGCACAGAACACAGAGCCACGACTGGTGGCTGGAAACAACCTTTATGGAACCACAGGAAACTTAGTCACACCAATGTTAAGTGGTCGTCCAGCTTACTAAAATCATGCTGGATGCAGATGCTACTGGACAAGGGAGTTCAACCAATAATGGTATAGTTAATCCATCTCCCCAAGAAGCCAGAGTTCCTTGCTGACACGGCATTTTCCACGCAGATTTTTCACACCCCAAGTAACATAGTTATACAGACGGATGGCTTAAGTCCATGTTACAACTGCTTTGCAAGAGATTCAGGGAGTTGTACTGTGCTTGACTTGCTTTTTTTTTTTTTTTTTTTTTTTTTAAAATGTTGTTTTACCAGTATTGCTGGCAACTCTAAGACAGAAACTATTTCTAAAATCTGTCACTCACGTCCTCTCTCCAGGGCAGTTCCACTCAGCCTGGAGACTATTCAGTTCCCAGTACTGATGCATTCGACTTACTCCTGCTCCATCGCCTAAACGCTGCTGCTGACTCTGATGGATACTGGGTTGGACAGGGACTCAACTTAAACGTTTAAGTTTATAAACATGAGAATCATCGAACACTCGAACCAGAAGGAACCTCGAGAGGTCACCAAGTCCACAAGGTCCCCTGCCCTCACAGCAGGACCAAAAAACATATAGATCACCCTTGACGGATGTCTATCTAACCTGCTCTTAAATATCTCCAGTGATGGATATTCCACAACTTCCCTAAGCAATTTACTCCAGTGTTTAACCACCCTGACCGGCTGTTTTTCCTAAGGTCCAACCTAAACCTCCCTTGCTGCAGTTTAAGCCCATTGCTTCTTGCCCTGTCCTCAGAGGCTCAGAACATCAATTCTTCTCCTTCCTCCTTGTGACACTCTTTTACGTACTTATAAACTGCTACCATGTCCCCCTGTCGGTCTTCTCTTTTCTAAACTAGAGCAGCCCAATTCTTTCCATCCTCCCTCATAGCTCATGTTCTCTAGGCCTTTAATTATGCTGGTTGCTCTTCTCTGAGCCTTCTCCAATTTCTCTACCTCTTTCTTGAAACGTGGTGCCCAAACCAGACTGATTTCAACATGGAAGGAAGTCAAACCCCTGTCTATTGAATCAGTTTCCACCAACAGAATGTGGGTCTGGGCAGGAAACAGGCTCACTTTCCCCCACCCCCAATTTAGAAAGACGCACCCTTTCTGCGCAGTGCACTCTGCCTTTACCACACACATAAAGCCTGAAGCCCAGAAGTGACAGAGGAGAATGCATACAGCACAACCAATATCCAGAGAGCAGAGAAGACGCTCCTCAGACACGCACCCAATGTTGAGAAGGACAGCTACAGGACTCAATCACGAGCAGCAACGCTGCTGAAAGAGCAGGATCTGCCTCGAGCAACATCCAGACTTACCAAACAAACGTACTCGATAAAGAGCCCTTTGAAACGATGGCTAAACTGAACCTACTGAGAAGCCGAACCAGGGCATTTTGCTTCTGGAAAGCTGAGCTGCAAGAAAATGCAAAGAGGAGAAAGAAGACACCACCAAGTGCTTGTGAAAACATAAGTGTAAACGTCAGTGTGTGGTACTCCTGCAGGCTGGGAACCCAACACCAGCGCGTATCACAAAGAGACTGAACGATGGAGAGGAGGACAACTTAGAAGCGAGCAGCTTCCCTGCAAGAGGCTGCAAGTGTATTGGTCTCCCAGGCAGGAAAGTTTGCTATGGCAGTGAAAATTTAAGCAGAATGTACATCAGGTCCAAGCAGGGCTGGATTTTTTGTGCCCAATCGCCGTCAAAAATGCGTAAGTAAGTCAGTAGACGTTTTCAGAAGTAACCAGCCATTTGCGCCATCTCTATTTCCACGCTTCCCACATAAAGCAAGTTCCAAGGGCCTCACCGTGAAAACAAGGTGGCTGTGAAGTCTCTTAAAACAGGCACCTAATATTACTGGTCACTTGTGGAATTGTAATTGGCTGGGTTATCGAGAGGCGTCAGACGGATTACAGTTAGGCTGGGGGGTCTGCAACCAAAAGAGCAACAAGAGCCTTTTTTTCAAATTCGATTACAAAACACAATACTTCAAGAGCTGCTATGCATGCGAATACAAGACAGTCCTGGGGCAGGTCACGTGAAGAGCACTCCCACGTCTCCAAGCATTTTACTGCTCAAAGAGCTGCGTGCAGCTTGGCCACGTATACCACCCTGGACTTCTCTTGCATCCCACGGTCAGCAACCTGCCAGGCAAGTGGGGAGCCTGCCTGAGGTGAGCTCTGTGGCCAGGCCTTGCCCAGGGGGCTCTTTTCAGGGGTCACAGTACAGATCCACAGAGGAGTCAGCAGTGGTAGCATTCGGAGCTGCAAATGACTCCTTAAAGAGCTGCACACACCTCCGGAGCTGCAGACTGCCGACCCCTGAGTTAGACCACCAGTTATTAATACTAAGTCTAGAAATTAATGCTTGAAGTCTAATCAATCACATCACTACTACTGGAGATGGTCAAGAGTTCCTCAGGATTCAGTACAAGTCTCTTTAGCCAGGAGTTTGGAGCACAATGATTTAAAATACTTGATAAGTGGTTCACGCCAGAGAAACACACGAGGATGATAGCAGCAGATAAACATTCTTGTAAATAACACACCCCATTTAAGACAAAAGGCCCCTGAAGTCACTTTTCATGGGAATGAAGCATCTTAGGGTAACCTTTTCAAAAGGTGCCTCCAGCGACACTTCTGAATGTTTTATCCTTCCAAATAAACTGGAAAAACAATTTGAAGCCGACAGGGTGAA